>NC_053391.1:312685024-313324727 GCF_905171765.1 Bufo bufo
ATCACCACACACTTCCAGGCATCTTTATATTCACACTGCACATTCTTCCCTGATCAGAATCAGGCTGATCTCTAGTCGGATTACCGTGGAAATTGTTCACGCCGCATAAGCGTTGCAGTGACCAGAACATGCATTTCCACAGTTAAGAAAAGTACCCCTGCGTATGGTCTATAATGCAGAAATGGCATTAAATGGTCCATGGTCAGGAGAAAGATTTTTTTTTTTTTTTTCAGAACAGCGCCACATCTGTCTGCTGGCTGTGTCTAGTATTGCAGTTCAGCCCCACTGACTTACACAGGGATGCACTGTAATATCAGGCGCTGCTTAAGGACAGATATTTTTTCGTACCCTGAATAAGCCCTTTAAATACCAGCCAAGTATGTCAGTACGCAATAGACGTAAAAAGGCAGATATTCTCCCATCTGGACAGCCATTCTCTAAATACAGATCCACTGGAGATCTCAAGTCGCTGTCTACTACGTTTAGTCACATTTTATACAAAACTCTGATCATATGAGTGCGGGACAATAGTCCTGCGGGCGGCCCGACGTGCACAGCATCATTGTAATCTATGATGCTGTGCGCTCCCGTGTGCACGATCATTGCCGCTCCGGGACATATGGCCCGCTCACGGACCGTATGTCTCGGAGGGCATACGGTCGTGTGCAAGAGGCCTTATTCTGAGTATGTTATGGAAGTGAAAATCCTTTACTAGAAATTGTTCTCTCTGACCACTGGTTGGCACTGTTTAACATCAGTCTAATGATGGCCAGTTTATTGTATTTGCTTTATTAGTATGCTGTTCTTCCCATCTCATCCAGTCATGACCCCGACCTCTCCACGTGCACCTGGATACAGGAAGTAGCTACATTACGGCAGCCATTTTAGTAGCTACGCAAGAATGTTTCCAAGTTACTAAGGCTGAGACTAGATTATTTTTTTTTTTGTCACACTACATGAAATTGCTGTCCATAGGGAATACAGTGAGTAGCTTGAAAATATCTCCTAAATTGGAGAAGCCAATTGAGTATTGGTGGAGCAATTTAATTGCTAGTTTAAAAAAAAATGTTGTGAAATCACTGCAGATGAGTATTTTTTATTTTTTTTTAAATGGCTACATGCTGTGATTTCACTGCGATTTCCAACCTACTTTTTTCTCCATAGGGTAACATGATAATCTCTTGCCAATAAAATTGCTGGTTAAAGCGCTTTTCCAGACTCTTGATATTAATCACTGATCCTCAGGTAAGGTCATCAATATCGGATCAGTGGGGGCCTGACCCCCTCACCCCCTTGATCAGCTGTTCCCTGCAGCCTCTGGCACAACTTGGTTCACAGTGTAGTGGCCGTGCTGGGTTACTGCAGCTCTGATCCTATTCATCATAATGGGAGATGAGCTGCAGTAACCCAGCATGGCCACTACACTGAATGGCACTGTGCTTGCTGCTCCATTCAAAAGCTAGTTCCAGCACCAGAGGCTGCAAGGTACAGCTGATCAGTGGAGGTGCATGGTGTCTGAAATCACAGCAAAAAATGCACCAAAATGATACGCAACTGACAATACTAGCTAATTCCTCAGGCCGATGTTAAAAGCGGAGAACTTTACCAATATCTTCCAGTCAGGAACATATCGGAGCCCCTCATGCACCACGTCACGGTGTCTCAGCACGCATGGGGTCCTACCACTCAACTGCCCGTGGTGTGTGAACAGGGTCTGAATCAACTCACAGCCAGACTCTCACATGCCTCCATAGTGGTATCACCAATGCATTGTGAGGTAGGATAAAGCTGTGAGCCGCACCCACAACAGACCATGTGATACAGAAGCCGCACCCACAACAGACCATGTGACACAGAAGCCGCACCCACAACAGACCATGTGATACAGAAGCTACCAGGTGCAAAAGAATGTTACCTACAAAATAAAGTGGCACATTCCATAAACATAAAGACAAAATCTCGCTGAAAAAAGTGGCCTAAACGGGTGAAAATGCTCCAAACCTAGACACTGTAGCATGTCTATAACCGGGGGAGCAATTCCTCCGCATGCGGTCCGCAGATAACGGCAATCCCCAGCAAAAAATGTGTACAATGGAGGATGCCGGGGCGGACCGCATGCACCACAAGGACATCTTACACAAAATGATACATTGTGCAGACGAAAAAATATACATACACAAATCACTGCTCCCCCAGTTATAGACACGCTACAGTGTCTGGGTTTGGAGCATTTTCACCCGTTTAGGCCACTTTTTTCAGTGAGTTTTTTGTCTTTATGTGTATGGAATGTGCCACTTTATTTTGTTGGTAACATTCTTTTGCACCTGGTAGCTTCTGTGTCACATGGTCTGTTGTGGGTGCGGCTTCTGTATCACATGGTCTGTTGTGGGTGCGGCTTCTGTGTCACATGGTCTGTTGTGGGTGCGGCTTCTGTGTCACATGGTCTGTTGTGGGTGCGGCTTCTGTGTCACATGGTCTGTTGTGGGTGCGGCTTCTGTGTCACATGGTCTGTTGTGGGTGCGGCTTCTGTGTCACATGGTCTGTTGTGGGTGCGGCTTCTGTGTCACATGGTCTGTTGTGGGTGCAGCTTCTGTATCACATGGTCTGTTGTGGGTGCGGCTCACAGCTTTATCCTACCTCACAATGCATTGGTGATACCACTATGGAGGCATGTGAGAGTCTGGCTGTGAGTTGATTCAGACCCTGTTCACACACCACGGGCAGTTGAGTGGTAAGTCCCCATGCGTGCTGAGACACCGTGACGTGGTGCATGAGGGGCTCCGATATGTTCCTGACTGGAGGATATTGGCAAAGTTCTCAGCTTTTAACATCGACCTGAGGAATTAGCTAGTATTGTCAGTTGTGTATCATTTTGGTGCATTTTCTGCAGTTATTTGTGTGTGTATGTATATTTTTTCATCTGCACAATGTATCATTTTGTGTAAGATGTCCTTGTGGTGCATGCGGTCCGCACCGGCATCCTCCATTGTACACATTTTTTTCTGGGGATTGCCGTTATCTGCGGACCGCATGCGGAGGAATTGCCCCCTCGGTTATAGACACGCTACAGTGTTTGGAGCATTTCCACCCGTTTAGGCCACTTTTTTCAGTGAGTTTTTTGCATGGTGTCTGACCCTCATCAATCGGATATTAATGACCTATTCTAGGGACCAGGAGTCTGGATAACCACTTTAATCTCTAGTGATTGAATCACTCCTCCCATACAGATTTTTCCTGGGTCTGCAGATTTAAGCCCGATTCACACATCACTGTTTTGATCAGTGATTTCCATATGTGATTGTGAGTCAAAACCAGGACTGGAGCTTCCACAAAGTATGAGGGAAAGATCTGCACTAGGGATGAGCAAATTTCATATTTTGAAATTCGTTTTCGGTTTGTGTTGTGGTATTTACTGAATTGCGTTATGAATACCGTTACCACGGACCATAACGCAATTCAATGACGGAATGCATAACGGAATGCCTTTAAGAGGCATTCCGTCATAATAGAAGTCTATGGTCTGCATAACGGATTCGTCCGGTTTCGGTTATGCAGGAGAGAACTCCAGCATAATGGAAACCGGACGGATCCGTTATGCGGGCCATAGACTTCTATTATGACGGAATGAATAACTGAATCACTAATCTGCACCTGGTTCTGTGTTTAGAGCCGCACCGGTTTTGGCTCAAAATCACTGATGGAAATCAATGACCAAAACACTGACGTGTGAATAAGGCCTTACACAGAATGATCTGTTGCCCAGAAACAATGATTTTGGATACCACATCATCAACATTTGCAATGAGCAGGACCGTGGTACGGTTACACGGACGCCAAATTATGCAGTGAGTCAGGATATGGGTATGATAGTTTATAGTTTTGTTCGTGACGCCAATTGCAGCATGCGCAGGGTACTAACACAGGGCCCTTTAAGGTGTTGTAACTCACGTACCAGGTTAGGAATGCCAGAGTGGTGTAATGTCTCTGTATGGTAGTGGCAAGAGTGTCAACGGTGTCTCCTACCTGGGTACGGCTGGACTCTTGGATCCTGGCTCACTTGCAATAAAATGAGTGTGGTGCTAGTAGGAGTAATAGAGGAATTTGCAGCAGTAATTGAGATTCAGACCTTGAGTAAAGTTCAAACTTGTCTTTACTGGTTGCAGCTTTCATCCAAGTGAAATACAGCATTAGTCTGAAGTCCCAGCAGGTATTGGCAATGTGTGGCAGGAATCTGGCTTCTGCTTTATCATGTGCCTGGAGCTTTTGCAGGAAAAGGACGTCTGCTTAGTAGCTCTGTACTATGGCAGGAATTTGGCTTCTGTGCTTACTATCTTCTGCTGTCTGGGGACTGACTTGCTGAGGAGGATTATGGCTTCTCCTGGGTCTCTGGACGGTACTCACAGCTATTGTCTCAGGGTATGCTTCTTCCTGTAACTGGAGGTGGCTGCTTGCTTTCTTCCAGCTGAGGCTGTAAGGCTCAGGCTGGGGATGATGATCAATTGTCTCAGCCGAGACAAGATCCTGGCTTTGGATCCCTATATCTGGGAGCTCCTACTCGCACAGCCTTCCCCTAGCAGGGGTGACTGGCACACTACCTTAACTTCCTTCTCTCCCCATGAGGCAGGATATGGAATAATCCACTCTGCTCACAGAGGGGGGAGCTAAACTTGAATGAACTATTCCAGTTCAGAAACACTAAACTGACTCTAAGTCCCTGCTAACACATTGCTGCCACCTGCTGGTGAACATGGAAATTACAGCAATATACATGGCTTTCAATGCAAATTTGTGAGAATATTATGTGAAATTACATCAGATGACAATGTTAATACACTTAACAGGTTGTAGCGGGTTAAAAGTTTAGTAACACAACTCTGGGGTGTTACACATTTGCTTGTCCATTAAAGGGGTATTCTCATCTGAGACAATGGGGGCATATCGCTAGGATATGCCCCCATTGTCTGATAGGTGTGGGACCCACACCTACACAGAGAGGGAAAGGTGGTGGCCGGAGGACCCCGGGTTTTCCGGGGTCCAGGCACCACCAAGCGCTGTCCCCGTAGTAGTGAATGGGAGTGCACCGCGTCTGGATGGCCACCGCTCCCATTCATTTCTATGGGGCCGACTAAAATAGCCGAGCCGGTGCTATTTTTGGCTGTGCATGCACAGTGCGCCCTCCATATCTTTCAGGGCTCCGTTCTCAGTGTATGTGCGGGTCACAGAGGTGGGACCCACACCTATAAGACAATGGGGGCATATCCGAGCGATATGCCCCCATAGTCTGAGATGGAAAAACCCCTTTAATCAAAACAGCTGTGTAATGTATATGGCAGCCTTCTAACTCTCCCCTCATGTCAGGAGGCCTCCCATAAATTGGTTGGTCCACAGACAATTCTATTAACTGCATGGTGACTTTTATTCACATAGTGCAGACACTTGCTTTTTCTTTTCATAAACAGAATTGGAGCAGAAAGGAGTACCACTCCTAGTTTCCAGGGACCAAAAAAAACACACAGCATCAAATCTGAGCTGCGTAAAGACATCAGTACATGTGTCATGCGACAAGAAGGTTGTCTATCGTCAATGGGGTCACGGTGCCACATGCCATGAGGGCCCCCCAAAAATCATACACATAGATTTTTGGTAGCAAGTTACACATGCCTGCCATCATAGACCACAATGCAAGTCGCATGTGACTACCTGGCAACTCCTCTGCATTTTGGTTGTTTTAAGGTCAAATCACAGCTGCGGTAGCAAGCCGAAGACTAATCAAAAAATGTTTTTTTGGCCAAATAACTTTTCTGACACTTGGTGTCGTTTAACACATTGCGATGGAGCCTGGAGCCCCAGCTTAAATTTACTATTGGGTATCAAAATTCCATATGTTAATGTGGCATGTTACTACACAGTCTGTCACTGTCCAGTTAGTGTTGATAGTGCCATACTAGGTAGGTGCATATATCCTATTGATAAGGCCTCATGCACAAGACAGTGGTGTGTTTTGCGGATCCGCAAAACACGGATGGCGTCCGTGCGCATTCCGCAATTTGCGGAACGGCACGGACAGCCTTTAATATAAATGCCTGTTCTTGTCCGCAAAGCGCGGACAAGAATAGGACAGGTTATATTTTTTTAGCGGGGCCACGGAACGGAGCAACGGATGCGGACAGCACACAGAGTGCTGTCCACATCTTTTGCGGCCCCATTAAAGTGAATGGGTCCGCATCCAAGCCACCAAAACGGCGACTCGGATGCGGACCAAAACAATGGTCGTGTGCATGAGGCCTAAGGGAGATGGTAAAAAACAATAATCACTTCATTCAGGAGAAGTGCTGCAAGGCAGAGGACTCCAGAATTATTTTATGGGCAATGCAAGTATTTTCTGAGCCACAAACGATATTGAAAATTATGTGAATACAACGTAACATAGACTGAGCACTGTACTGATGTCTTTACACAGCACAGATTTGATGCTGTGTAGTTTTTGTTTTGTCCCTGGAAACTAGGAGTGGTACTCCTTTCTCTTCCAATTCTGTTTATGAAAAGAAAAAGCAAGTGTCTGCACTGTGTGAATAAAAGTCACCATGTAGTTAATAGAATTGTCTGTGGACCAACCAATTTATGATTATGAGTAGTGTTGGGCGCGAATATTCGAATATTAATCGCGAATATCGGCACTTCGAGAATTCCCGAATATTTAGAATATAGTGCCATATATTCGTAATTTTGAATATTCTAGATTTATTCTCTCATCAGTAACCTCCCTTCTTGCTTATGGGCCAATAAGAAGGCTGCAATGTCTTTGTCTGAGCTTAGCAACATCCCTAGCAACCAATAGGAAAGTTGCCTACCCCTTACTATATAAGAACCTCCCCAGCAGCCCTTGTATGCAGTATTTTGCAGATCTGAGAGAGACAGCAGTGTTAGGTCTCTTTTACACGGGCGAGTTTTTCGCAGGGGTGCAATGCGTGAGGTGAATGCATTGCACCCGCACTGAATCCGGACCCATTCATTTCTATAGGGCTGTGCACATGAGCGGTGATTTTCACGCATCACTTGTGCGTTGCATGAAAATTGCAGCATGCTCTATATTGTGCGTTTTTCATGCAACGCAGGCCCCATAGAAGTGAATGGGGCTGCGTGAAAATCGCAAGCAAGTTTTGATGCGGTGCGATTTTCACGCACGGTTGCTAGGAGATGATCGGGATGGGGACCTGATCATTATTATTTTCCCTTATAACATGGTTATAAGGGAAAATATATAGCATTCTTAATACAGAATGCTAAGTAAATTAGGGATGGAGGGGTTAAACAAAAATAAAAAAATAATTAAACTCACCGTATCCACTTGTTTGCGCTGCCCGGCTCGTCTTGTTTCTAATTCTTTGATGACCTGGGAGGAAAAGGACCTTTGGTGATGTCACTGCGCTCATCACATGATCCATCACCATGGTGATGGACCATGTGATGAGCGCAGTGACGTCACCAAAGGTCTTTTTCCTCCCAGGTCATCAAAGAAAAAGAAAGAAAAGAAGCCAGGGAGCGTGAACAAGTGGATGTGGTGAGTTCCAAAAATTTTTTTTTAACCCCTCCATCCATATTTTTCTAAGCATTCTGTATTAAGAATGCTATTATTTTCCCTTATAACCATGTTATAAGGGAAAATAATATAATATACACAAAACCGATCCCAAACCCTAACTTCTGTGAAGAGGTTCGGGACTGGGTACCAAACATGCCGATTTTTTTCACGCGCATGCAAAACGCATTAAAACGCTTTGCACTTGCGGGGAAAAAAATTGTGCATTTTCCCACAACGTACCCGCATCTTTTCCCGCATGTCACCCGCAACGCCTGTGTGAAAGAGGCCTTAATGCTGTGCTCTCATTACATTAGATAATATATATACACACACACATACAGGGTGGGCCATTTATATGGATACACCTTAATAAAATGGGAATGGTTGGTGATATTAACTTCCTGTTTGTGGCACATTAGTATATGCGAGGGGGGAAACTTTTCAAGATGGGTGGTGACCATTTTGAATCCAACTTTTGTTTTTTCAATAGGAAGAGGGTCATGTGACACATCAAACTTATTGGGAATTTTACAAGAAAAACAATGGTTGCACCATCACATTATGGGTGTCAGGTCCAAGCATTCCTAGATGAACAGTTTTCTGGAAAGTGGATTGGTCGTCGTGGGCCAGTTGAATGGCCCCCAAGGTCTCCCGATCCGACCCCCTTAGACTTTTATCTTTGGGGTCATCTGAAGGCAATTGTCTATGCTGTGAAGATACGAGATGTGCAGCACCTGAAACTACGGATACTGGAAGCCTGTGCTAGCATTTCTCCTGCGGTGTTGCTATCAGTGTGTGAAGAGTGGGAGAAGAGGGTTGCATTGACAATCCAACACAATGGGCAGCACATTGAACACATTTTATAAGTGGTCAGAAACTTGTAAATAACTCATTAAAGAATAAAGTTACGTTAAAACCAAGCACACAATTGTTTTTCTTGTGAAATTCCCAATAAGTTTGATGTGTCACATGACCCTCTTCCTATTGAAAAAACAAAAGTTGGATTCAAAATGGCCGACTTCAAAATGGCCGCCATGGTCACCACCCATCTTGAAAAGTTTCCCCCCTCACATATACTAATGTGCCACAAACAGGAAGTTAATATCACCAACCATTCCCATTTTATTAAGGTGTATCCATATAAATGGCCCACCCTGTATATATTTTTTACAGATAGTTAGTGGGAGATAGTCAGTGTAGGTTAGATAGTGATATAGTGTAGCTGATAGATTCGGCTGTCCATACATATATAGTGTTGTGATGTCACAAGTTCACAACAATACTTAGTGCATCAATCACTAATAAGTAGTCAGACATGTTAAATATTTGCATCATTAGTGCCGATTTCACAATCGCGAATATATTGGCGCACTCTATCTGCATATAAAGCTATTGTAATGTTCTGCCGTGCCAACCACTTTCTCCAGTCTCAGGAAACTTCTAGCCGCTTGAAAAATGTAGCTATAGTGACCCACGCCTGTATTTCATGCGAATATTACATTGCCGCTTTTTGGCGATCAAGAAAATAATCTCGAATTTGAATATTGCCCCTGCCGCTCATCACTATTTATGAGAGGCCTCCTGCCATGATGCCAGAGAAGAGTTAGAAGGCTGCCATATACATTAGATGGCTGTTGCATTTCAACACCTAATCTGCTTTCATAAGCTGATGGCAGGTGTCTAACAGCGGCTTAAGGCCCTTTTACACAAGCCGATTATCGGGAACGAAAACTCGTATGAAAGCTTGTTCCCAGTAATTGCCTTGTGTAAAGATGCCATTGATGAACAAGCTAAGGCTACTTTCACACTAACGTTTTTGCTGGATCCATTACTGATAATACAACAATCTGCATCCGTTATGAACAGATTGGCTACTTTCACACTGACGTTTTGGCTTCCCATTTGTGAGATCCATTCAGGGCTCTCACAAGTGGTCCAAAACGGATCAGTTTTGCCCTAATGCATTCTGAATGAAAAGGATCCACTCAGAATGCATCAGTTTGCCTCCGATCTGCCTCCATTCCGTCTTGGAGGCGGACACCAAAACGGTGCTTGCAGCATTTTGGAGTCTGTCTGATGAAACTGAGCCAAACAGATCCGTCCTGACACACAATGTAAGTCAATGCGGACGGATCCATTTTCTATGACACAGTCTGACACAATTGAAAATGGATCTGTCCTCCATTGACTTTCAACAGTGTTCAAGACGGATCCGTCTTGGCTATGTTAAAGATAATACAAACGGATCCGTTCTGAACGGATGCAGACGGTTGTATTATCAGAACGGATCTGCACCAAACGCGAGTGTGAAAGTAGCCTAACTTTGCCAAGGCGGATCAGTCATGAACTCCATTGAAAGTCAATGGGGGACGGATCAGTTTTCTATTGTGTCAGAGAAAACACAATCCATCCCCATGGGCTTGCATCGTGGGTCATGACGGATCCGTCTTGCTCTATATCCCATCACGGAAAGAAAATCGCAGCTTGCTGCTGTTTGCTCTCCAGTATGGTGATGCAACCAAACAGAACGGAATGCATTTTGGAGCATTCCGATCTGTTCAGTTACGTTTTGTCCCCATTGACAATGAATGGGGACAAAACGGAAGCATTTTTCTCAGGTATTGAGACCCTATGACGGACAGTGGCGGATTATAATAGGGGCGTTTGGGTCGGCATCCCTGGGCCCAGGGTGAGTGAAGGGCCCATCGGCGACTCGCCATTCCAAACTCACCATTTGCTCCACCACAAAGTTCAAGAACAGACCAATTTGTACAAATTAGTATGTCTGACTCTGCAGCACTCAGTTGCGCAGCAGGGCACACACATCACTCACGCGCTGCCTGCTGCAGTAACAGCCGGGCCCCACCAAGTTTTTGAACATCAAAATGGTGGATTATTAATCCCGGTATGATACAGGGATTAATAATCAACCATTTTGATGTTCAAACACTCAGTGTGCTGGGTTGGGCATGTATGAGCAGAAGGATCAATAATAATACACCATTTTGATGGGGGTGGGGCTCATTGATAAATAGGGAAACAGTGGTTTTCCAGGCTCCTGATCCCCAGAATAGGAACTAGCTTTTGAATGGAGCAGCAAGCACAGTGCCATTCAGTGTAGTGGCCATGCTGGGTTACTGCAGCTCATCTCCCATTATGATGAATAGGATCAGAGCTGCAGTAACCCAGCACGGCCACTACACTGTGAACCAAGTTGTGCCAGAGGCTGCAGGGAACAGCTGATCAAGGGGGTGAGGGGGTCAGGCCCCCACTGATCAGATATTGATGACCTTACCTGAGGATCAGTGATCAATATCAAGAGCTTGGAAAAGCGCTTTAACCAGCAATTTTATTGCCAAGAGATGATCATGTTACTCTATGGAGAAAAAAGTAGGTTGGAAATTGCTGTGAAATCACAGCATGTAGCAATAATAAAAAAAAGTCATTATGTCATTCCTCCTGGAAATATGAGTAACTGTCCATTCAGACGTCCGTAGAATGGGTTATGCGGAATAGGGGCAGACCCATTCATTTTCAATGGAGCCGGAAAAGATGGGAACAGCACAGTATGCTGTCCGCATCCGCATTTCCGGTCCGCGGATCTGCAAAAAAAATAGAGCATGTCCTATTCTTGTCCGTAGCTGCGGTCAATAGGAATCCTCTATATAGTGCCGGTGATGTGCGGTGTCAGGGTTTTGCGGTCCGCAAAAAACACTACGGATGTCTGATTGGACCCTAAGAATAGTGCCGCTCTAAGAAAAGGCCAGGCCCTCTCATCCAACAACGTTGTCTGACCTCAGAAATACTCTTCTGGATGAATGGGCAAAAAAATCTCACACGCAAACACCAAAATCTTGTAGAAAGCCTTCCCAGAACAATGTGTGTGTGTAGGGGGAATATCAACTCTATATTAATTACTGTGGATTTAGAATGGGATGTCCTGTAGGTGTAAAGTGTAGACATCCCAATACTTTGAGCCATATAATGTAGCTTTATTCCATGTTTAAATTCACTTACGCTGGCCATACATTTCCAATAGCTGGACAAATTATACCCCGAATACAGATGCAAACCCAATGTGTTTGCACTGGTGAGAGGTGAGTAAAGACTGGTTTAGACGCTTTGATGTACAGCCAATAGTTAGAAGGAAGTGTTCCTTCCCAATAGTCAGCTGCTTGTTCAGTGAAGGAGACCGCTGAATTTACATGCAGCAATCTCCTTCACAGTATGAGGGATAGTTAGGGCTCATGCACACGACAGTATGGCTTTTTCAGTGTTTTGCGGTTCGTTTTTTACGGGTCCATTGTTCCGTTTTTTGTTTCCGTTGTGTTTGTTTCCTTTCTGTTTTTCCGTATGCCATATACAGTATACAGTAATTACATAGAAAAAATTGGGCTGGGCATAACATTTTCAATAGATGGTTCAGCAAAAACGGAACGGATACGAATGCATTTCCGTATGTGTTCCGTTTTTTTTTGCGGACCCATTGACTTGAATGGAGCCAAGCACCGTGATTTGCGGACAAGAATAGGACATGTTCTATCTTTTCACGGTACGGAAATACTGAAACGGAATGCACACGGAGACACTTCAGTATTTTTTGCTGAACCATTGAAATGAATGGTTCAGTATATGTTCCGCATACTGAACTCAAATAACGTCCAGTATACTGAACGCAAAATACTGTTGTGTGCATGAGCCCTTATTGTGATCCCTTGTCCCCATTACAGATTCATGGTTTCTGAGCAGCAGATCGTTGTTTAGACCACACGATCTGCTGCCCAGAAACGATGATTGATGAGTCTGCACCAATGGCAGGATCACCCGATAAACAAACGTTTCGCTCATTCATGAGGTGATTGGCAGCACATTTAGATGGGCAGATTGTTGGGAACGAGCGTTTGCAGTTACAGTCATTCCTAATAATCTGCCACCTTAAGTCACTGCCAGATATCTTTGTCAGCTTATCTCCTTGGAGAGCAATAGTTTTGGACCTGTTAGAATTCAACAAGCCGGACCCTTTTTTTTTTTTTTTCTACCATCTGCCATTTGGAGAGTTGACCAGTCTTAGGGTCCATTCACACGTCCGTATGTGTTTTGCGGATCTGCAAAACACGGACACCAGCAATGTGCATTCTGCATTTTGCGCACCGCACATCGCTGGCACTCTCATAGAAAATGCCTTTTCTTGTCCGCAATTGCGGAAAAGAATAGGACATGTTCTATTTTTTTTGCGGAACAAAAGTGCGGATCCGCAAAAGCGGATAGCACATTCCGGCCCCATTAAAAATGAATGGGTACGCACCTATTCTGCAAAATTGCGGAACAGATGCAGACCCATTTTGCAGATGTGTGACCTTAAATGTGGATTTTCCAACCACATATGCTGGTAGTTTATTCCCAGGCATCTACTACTTTCAGTAAAATTATTCATGGCATTGCTTCTGGTACCTCCCCCAAGATCATAAACCTCAGGGATATTCTGATCATCTGCATAAGCTATTCATATAATAGGGAGAAAACACACAAAAAATGGCGTCCTCCACATGTGACTAATTTACAGGGGTAAAAAAAATAATAATAATCTATTATAACCCCAAAAATGTCACTCAAATCTGCCATGTGGGAACCTACCCTTATAGAAAGGTAATTCTTGCCACGTTATTTCTTTGTGAACACCTGATCACCTCTCATGCTGGAGAGAGATCGGAGAAAGAACCTTCATTTTAAAATAAGTTATTTTTACAAAGGTACAGAGATACTTTAGAACTGGATTGGTCTGGGTAGAGAAGGAATATGCGTGTATGCTTTGTTGATGATCTAGAGAGAAGAAAAAAAAAAACGACGACCCCCAAGACAATAAGCCTGTGTCCAAGAGGCTCATAAATTGCGCTGGATAAAAATGGTGACAACAGCTGTGACCTCCAGTAAGAGCTCTACTGCGGGACTCTTATGCCTGTCCATTCCAGCTGCTTACTACTAGATGGCTTTCACACTGCTTTATCAGACAGAAGTAGGTTTCCATATTTTAAACATACATCTCCTTATGAATGAGGGGAAAAGGCCAAATGTGATGGTGGTGTGAAAACTGTACATAGTCTGTTCCCTTAACTAGATACTAAAATATCCTAAACATTGGGGTATACATTAGTGTACCAGGACAATTTTTAGACCGTTCCTGCCCAGCTTTTATGATTTTGCATACACTTTTGTGGCTTTTACTTGCATGTTCCTGCACTTTAACCGTAGAATTGCAAAACCACCCACACAAGAAGCTACAGTATGCACACGACTCTGTGGTCTCAGCAGATATCATACTACTGACAGGGACTTTCAATAATCATAGGAAAACAAACTGAAAAGAACCAACTGCATTCAGTACTGTATGTAGTCTGCTGACCATAGTAACTTAAAAGGGTTCGTCTTGCTTCAACAAATGAGATTTATCACGTAGAGAAAGTTAATACAAGACACTTACTAATGTATTGTGATTGTCCATATTGCCACCTTTACTGGCTTGATTAATTTTTTAATCACATTATACACCGATTGTATCCAGGGGCTATGACTAGCGATGAGCGAAGCGAGCTTCGGATCCTAGATCCATAGTCTCTTCGCTCAAAACTTCGGATTAATGCTGTACAGAGATCTGTCTCAGTACAGCATTAAAATGTACGGCCCACGATGAACAGTTAGTTATTCACAAAATCTGGCAAGATTTCGTTGAATAACTTCGGTATTTGATTTTTAAAGTGGAAAACCACTTTAAAACTTGGATCCGCACTCTGTTTCGGTTCCGACTGGTACCTGGGAACGAAAGCAGAGTACGGATCCAAGTTTTAAAGTGGGTTTCTACTTTAAAAACCAAATGCCGAAGTTATTTAATGAAGTCTTGCGAGACTTCGCTTATAACTAACTTCGCCTTATTGGAGGCCGTAAGTTTTATTGCTGTACAGAGACAGATCTCGGTACAGCATTAATCCGAAGTTTTTAGCGAAACGACTTCGGATCTAAAGATCGCTTTGCTCATCACTACTTACGACCACCCTGCAATCCAGCAGCGGTGGCCGTGATTGTACACTATAGGAAAAAGTTCCGGACTCTCTGCTGGCTGGGACTGTGGAACTACACATAGGCACGCAACAGTGGCCGTAACCCCTGGATACGAGCAGTGTATAATGCAATGGAAAAATATATTAAGCCAACAAAGGGGGCAATACGGACAATCACAATACATTATTAAGCGCCTTGTATTAAAGGGGTTTTCTAGGGTCAGTAGTATCTGATTGATCAGGGTCCGACACCCGGAAACCAGCCGATCAGCTGTTTGAGAAGGCACTGGTGATCACAGTACAAGATCACCAAGTACAAGGCCTTACATTGTATAGCGGCTCTGCTTGGTATATCAGCTCTGCCCCATTCACTTCAATTGGGTTGAGCTGCGCCAAGGCCATGTGACCGATGAACGAGACGTCACATGGTCTAGACCAGTGGTTGTGAAGCTATGGCACGGGTGCCAGAGGCGGCACTCAGAGCCCTCTCTGTGGGCACCTGCAAAAAAGTCTATAGTGTACCGATATACCTTAGACTTTTCATGCCATCCATCAGAGCAGGGCGCACTATGAACAGCACAGGCAGCGCACTGAATGTAGGCAGGCTATTACAGCTACATGATAAGGTACATGGAAGATATACTATACTGGACTGTAGTATTCAGGATAAATTGCCGTGTTAGCACTTCATGATAAATAAGTGGGTTTTGGGTTGCAGTTTGGGCACTCTGTCTGTAAAAGGTTTGCCATCTGGCCTAGACAAAGCTGCAAGAAGGCTAAGGCTGTACTGTTAATGTCTCCTCAAAAAGCTGATGGGCAAGGGTAACCCAGTTTGTCCCCCACTTATCAGATACTGATAACCTATCCACAGGATAGGTCATCAGTTAAAAAAAATCTTGGAAAACCCCCTTTAACTTTGTCTACATGATAAATGCCATTTACTGAAATGAGACAACCCCTTTAAAAGGGATTCTGTCATGAGATTTGAGGCCTATAACCTAAACATATGGCCAGGTCCCTACTAATACCCAGATTCCGAAACTGACCTTATTAAATGTGCCTGTGGCTCTATTAGCATATAAAACAGGTTTTTATAACCAGTCACTCACGTACCAAATGTGTCCAAGGGGACGTCTCATCATGCAGGGTGCCCGGCTGCCGCCATCCCCGTCTGGTGCCCAGTGCCGCCCTCCCTGTCTATAGTGCCGCCTTCCTCACCTCAGCCCCGCCTCCGCAATCGTCCGGTCCCTCAGGTTATGCCTAGTCACACGCGCGGGATCTGGCTGAGGAGAGCGGACGATTTCGGAGGCGGCGATGAGATGAGGTAGGCGGCTCTATTGAAACGGAGGGTGGCGATTTCTAGTCGGAAGGCAGCGCTGGGCACCAGACGGGGATGGCTGTAGCCGGGCACCCTGCAAGATGAGACGTCCCCTTGGACACATTTGGTACGTGAGTGACAGGTTATAAAAACCTGTTTTATATGCTAATAGAGCCACAGGCACATTTAATAAGGTCAGTTTCGGATTCAGGGTATTAGTAGGGACCTGGCCAGATGTTTAGGTTATAGGCCTCAAATCTCATGACAGAATCCCTTTAAGAGATTAGCTGCTTGACCTCCCCCAAAGGTTACATCTTATCAGCATTGCTTGACTCCTGGTTAAGAAGGCTTGTCCCACATACACTGAACAAAAATATAAACGCAACACTTTCAGTTTTGCTCCCATTTTCCATGAGCTGAACTCAAAGATCTGAAACATTTTCTACATATACAAAAGACCCATTACTCTCAAATATTGTTCACAAATCTGTCTAAATCTGTGTAAGTGAGCACTTCTCCTTTGCCGAGATAATCCATCTCACCTCACAGGTGTGACATATCAAGGTGCTGATTAGGGTGTGCCTTAGACCACCTTAGTACCCACAATAAAGGCCACTCTGAAATGTGCAGTTTAGCCTACTTGGGGGGGGGGGGGGATGATGTCAGGTTGTTGATTGTGGAATGTGGGTCCACTCCTCTATAGCTGTGCGAAGTTGCAGAATATTGGCAGGGACTGGAACACGCTGTCGTATACGCCGATCCCGAGCATCCCAAACATGCTCAATGGGTGACATGTCCGGTGAGTATGCTGGCCATGCAAGAACTGGGATGTTTTCAGCTTCCAGGAATTGTGTACAGATCCTTGCAATAAGGGGCCGTGCATTATCATGCTGCAACATGAGGTGATGGTCGTGGATGAATGGCACAACAATGGGCCTCAGGATCTAGTCACGGTATCTCTGTGCATTCAAAATACCATCAATAAAATGCACCTGTGTTTGTTGTCCATAACATACGCCTGCCCATACCATAACCCTACCATGGGCCACTCGATCCACAACATTGATGTCAGCAAACCGCTCACCCACATGATGCCACACACGTTGTCGGCTATCTGCCCTGAACAGCAAAAACCGGGACTCATCCGTGAACAGAACGCCTCTCCAATGTGCCAGACACCATCGAATGTGAGCATTTGCCCACTGAAGTCGGTTACGACGACGAACTGCAGTCAGGTCCAGACCCCGATGAGGGCGACAAGCATGCAGATGAGCTTCCTTCCCTGAGACGGTTTCTGACAGTTTGTGCAGAAATTCTTTGGTTATGCGAACCGATGGTTGCTGCAGCTGTGCGGGTGGCTGGTCTCAGACGATCATGGAGGTGAACATGCTGGATGTGGAGGTCCTGGGCTGGTGTGGTTACACGTGGTCTGCGGTTGTGAGGCCGGTTGCCTGTACTGCCAAATGCTCTGAAACGCCTTTGGAGACGGCTTATGGCAGAGAAATGAACTTTCATTGCACGGGCAACAGCTCTGGTAGATATTCCTGCAGTCAGCATGCCAGTTGCACACTCCCTCAAACGTTGCGACATGTGTGGCATCAAACTGCACATTTCAGTGTGACCTTTTATTGTGGGCAGTCTAAGGCACACCTGTGCAATAGTCATGCTGTCTAATCAGCACCTTGATATGCCACACCTGTGAGGTGGGATGGATTATCTTGGCAAAGGAGAAGTGCTCACTAACACAGATTTAGACAAGATTTGTGAATATTTGGGAGTAATGGGTCTTTTGTGTATGTAGAAAAGGTTTCAGATCTTTGAGTTCAGCTCATGCAAAATGGGAGCAAAACCAAAAGTGTTGCGTTTATATTTTTGTTCAGTGTATATACACAGCCTAAAATTAATACTGTATATATGAAATCTAGATACAATTACATTAATCATGTCTAATTAATAGGTTTATAGAAAATGCACTAGTCATACCTAAAATAGCGTTCAGTTGTGTGTGTGTGTGTATATATATATATATATATAATATATATATGCATATGCGCAATACTTCCCAGCACGGCTCTCTACAAAGACTTGCTTATCAAAAATCTCCCTTTCTTGATCAATGAAGCAGCGTCTATTTGCACACACCCATGCTCCTCAGCTACACACATGTTAAGCTGTTACACATACAAATTCTCATGCACATAACAGATTTCAAATCAAACACAAAGATCTCAGAAATATTTCGCATTTTCACACAAACACATCCATCTCACAAACAGCCCTTTCCCGTTCTTGCATGCACACCTCTCACACACAGCTGTGTCAGTGCACATTGTACAGGGTCAGACATCTGGGCTGTTGCTGGGCAACGCAGCCCCCCCACTCGCCACTTACCTGGCAGTGAGACACCCCCCTGCAGGCAAATCTGGAGGAGCAGCAGTGACCTCCACCCCCCCACTAATCTACAGCAAGGCCAGAACAGAGGATTAACCAGCACCCTGCCAGAGAGAACCCTGCAGAGCTTTGAAAAGTAACCCTTCCCAAGCCAGGGAAAGACATACAAAGCATAGCAATGTAATAAACCCTTCAGAGCGTATCAGCGGAACCTCTACCAAGCCTGAGAAAACAGTCAAAGCATTTACAGCAGCTACATGGAACCTTGCAATAGTGTCTACATGTATTCAGACCTACACAATCCATGTATGTATAGATATGTGCTCTACATGTGGATGTTTTGTGCTACCGCAGTATGTGGAAGGCTCTCGACGAGCAATGAGGTGTATCTGGGATAATTAGTATTGGAGGGCGATGGCGGTGTAGGCCTGGGGGGATTGTGGGAGGACAGTCTGTTCTGAGCAGGAAGGGTCATAGAGCAGCAGGAGATTGTCACACTGCTGGCACAGCTAGGAGAGAGGAACTGAGGATGGGGACATCAAGAGCCTGGTGCGAACTGGGGGGGGAGCAGGGTACAGCAACTGCTGAGGAGAGGAAAAAGGCTAATAAATACACACAAAATCCCCAAACATAGAACAGCAAGATGAGAACGCAAAAGACAGATCTTGGATAGATGCTTAAATGATCATTACTGGAAGGGATGGAAATGTGTCGATGACAGGAAATGGTAGGTGCATTGGCAAGGTCAGGAAAGAGAAGGGGATGATAGCAGGGAACAGCTGAGAGGAGAAAGATCACAGAGGTCTAAAAGTTAATGCGCATGCAGATTATGGGCAGGAAGGATTTTTGACAAGGCAGTTGTCCAGGCAGAGAGTTGTCGTGATTAAGCAGAGGATGATGATGTAAAAAGTGAAATAATCATGATAAAAGATAACATAAAGGAAGGCGGAATGTGTGAGAGAGATAAGAGATGATGCAAGATAAAAGATAAAAAACGAGACAGGAAAAAAAGAAGGGAAAAGATATCGGGAAAGGGAGAAAGCAGGGTAACTGTTTGTGAGCAGTAATACAGATAGGAGTGCTGATGAAAGAGGGGAAGCACAAAGGAGCCTAATGGAAACAGAGACTGATCACTGTCACCTTGGATTATCGCACTGCTCAAATAACACTCCTGCACACAAATTCCAGAAAAGTGCACATGAACACACTCGCAGTCAGTCACCTTCATTCTCGCATATTGAAAACACAAGGCAGATTTTGGACAATACACAATTTATGAGAAATTCTTATTTACAATAAATAGTTTTAACCGCCGAGGGTGGTGGTAGGGCTTTTAACATACGCAATTTCAGTGCAGCCGGTAGATGGGGGACACAGGGTGGTGGTGCAGGACTGGGGGTATGTGAGGGAAAGGGACTGTTTAACCATCTTCTTGACAGAGGTGCCAGTGCACTGCAGGCAACTCAGATCATATGGGAATAAGATCAGACTTCCACCCTGCTACATTCCCTACCTCCCCCTCACATACTCCCCATTACCCATATTTCTTTTTTTTTTTTTTTTTTTACATTTTGAAACATTTAAAAAAATTTCTTATGTACAATTTTTGCTGGTTTTGTGAAGAAAGTAAAACAAGAAAAAATTTAACAAAAACACAAATTTCTTCTCGGGGAGAACCAGAGGGGAGGAGGTTCCAGAGCTCAAGGAGGATAGAGGGAGTGCACTCATGATGTAGGTGGTGCATGCCCAGAAGGGGATCCCACAGCGTTTCTTCTGGCTTCAGTAGAGGGGAATGGTCTCAGCTGTGGATTTTAACAAATAGAAAAAGAACGTTAATAACAAAAGCCACGAACAGCAGAGAGAAGTCAGAACAGTATAGACAGACATGACTCATGGCACTGGGTGTGTGCACAGTAGTGTACGATATACAACAGCCCAAATATGACTACAGTAATCCAGGCAGCATAAAATGTAGCCGATACAAAGTGTTATCCTGGTGATCCCAGTCACACATTTTCTATTAGCTTAGGTATTAAGGGTACAGCCGTCCTGTGGACACGTTCGTCTTGAGGCAGAGTACCACGCAGCCATACCAGCCACAGCGAGATCAAATTAACAATGAACACTGAATAAACAATTTAGTTCTAATAAATTTGATCCAGCTGCAGGTTTGTATCCCAAACGCACCGTGTGGCCATACCCTAACGGGCAGCAGACCTAAGAATATAAGTTGGCACCACTGTTCACTAATCTAGTCACTGAGCACAGAAGAGCAGAATCAGGTGGTTATGGCTGCCATTAGACAGGGGGTCATTTACAAAGTGGGCCAAAGTTTTTGGTGTGAATAAAAACAAAAAGTTCTTAGGACCATGTTTAATCGACTAACACCCATGCAACAATATTTTTTTTTTAAATCTATTTTACTTACTTTTACCCCTGAAAACAAGAGTAAAAGGTATGCCGCTGTTTCTGGGAAAAATAGTAGTAATGCTGGAATAAACCCTTTAAATAAGTAGGTACATGGTGAGTGCGGCATCTGTGTAATGCACAATTGTTCACAGTTAAATGAGAAATATTCAACATTTTTGATGTGGAAATTACTAAATATATTGAAATTTCATGCGTCACATAACGACATTAAACCTTATAAATGGTTTCATTATTACAATTTAACTGCATAATTTAGAGTGAAAATTGTGTAGTATTTCCAGCTACCCAGCAGGTGTCAGTATTCAAACTTTTGTCTATTCAAAGTACAGTATATGACAAACCTGCAAGATCAGCAGAGACGGCAGTAGTAACAGTGACATCTGCAGGCTATACAATATTATTATTATATACATTTCTTGGCTGGATTAAAATTAAGAACAAAACACAAACTACTTTGCCGTTGTGCAGTAACCTATAAACGGTCCTGTACATAAAGTTCGTCACATAGTACAGCAGTAGGAAGTAGCCAATAGCAATAAGGCCATGTTCACCATCCTGAATGGCAACAGAAAAATGACTGGTCTGGTTAGAGGCTATGTGCAGCAAGAAGATAATTTGCCAATCCTGTAGATGGCGTAAACTCAGACAGGCTGTTTGAGGGGCTCCGGCTGTATGATTTATTAATTTTTGCATGGATAGACACTTGTCTAGCTCCATGGAAACTATTAGTTGGCTTAGTGCGAGACAGAATTTGACACCAAAATTGTGGAGCCAAATGTCCCATCGAGTCAACCCCCTCATTGAGCTAGGCGAATATAGTTTCTTTAAACCAAGATGGATAAAATTTCGACACATTTTGGCACAATGTAAGCCAAAATGTAGGCCCACTCACATAAATGTGGACCAATGTTGATACATGAGACTCAAAATGTACAATAACGTTCCAACTGGACGAGTTCCTATTGAACATATGAGTTTGTGGACTTTTATGGCAGGTCAATAGAGACATCAGGTCACTGAAAGCATCATAAAATCAAACTTTATTAAGTATAAAATCAAAATCTGCTACTGAGATTAGGGGCCCCAAGTGAAAACATCCGAAATAAACAAAATACTTTTTGGATGAGTCAAGCAAATAAAATAAAATGAAATAAAATAACCGGGCAGGGATGGGGGTAAGGAAGGATATCTTTCCCTATTTACACCCTAAACTAAACCCTGTCTTTGGAGTCGCACCCTGATGGTGGATGTACTCCGTGCTCGTGCTGACCCCAAGACATCCTGTAAAGCCCTTCAAATGAAAAAGATACACGAAGTTAGGGCAGAGTACACTACTCACATGCATAGTGATAGCAATCGAAAATCGGCTCCAATGCGTTTCTACCTTAGCCGGGTTCATCAGGGGACACTTAAAGCAAGTGCAGTCGTGGTATTTTAAAGAAACTATGGCCAAAAGAAAGCAGGGCTAAAACTAAACCACAATTGGCATGGATACTATAGCAACCACACATGGATGGATGACACTATATACAGGCTAACAGACACGCCCAACTATTGTTCCAAATGTATATGGTTAGAGATCAGTACCACAAGTATATTGGCATAATGCTCAGACAGCCATTAGATAATGAGAAGCATAGATGTAACAGCTCATAATAAAGCCACTCATGCTCTCCTAGGTCACGGAGGATAAAAGCAAAGGGCTGGTGCTGGCAGCCGCCTGATAAGCGGAGGCATCATGCTATGGCTAAGACCACTCCTCTTTAAATATAATGTATCCATGTGAGGCCAGGATTCCGGTCACTCACCTTGGGCTCACTCTACCTAGAAGGGAAAGATATGGGGCGCACGCTGCCCACTCTGACAGTGTGCCTAGGGGACACCTGTCTAACCATGTGCCTAATGCTTGAGGTTGTGAATAATGACCATGAATAAGCCTGTCCCTAATGCTTCTCAAATATTTGTATGCGATACCAGGGTAAAGAGGGATGGAGTCTGATAAATCATTATCCATATGCAAGATAAGCCAATATTTAGATATTATTTCACGCAGCTCCCGATTGCGGCCATAAAAAGGTACCTATGATTTTTGTCACATGACTTGAGTCCACTCTCTACTTAGGGATCAAATGATGATCCCTTTCTGGTTGTAAGGCCGACTAAAAGTCAGAATGGAGAACAGATGAGGGGTATCCCATGATTTAAACCAGTTGTGCAAACTCCTAGTCTTCATGTGGAAAACAGGTAAGGTGGAGCAAGTTCTCCGAACCCTCATGTATTGGCCCCTAGGGATGCCTTGGTGGAGAGAAGGGGGATGGAAACTCCACCCATGGAGGAGATTTGTGGCTGTGGGCTTACAGAAGATCGAAGGAGGAAGTTTTCAGTCTGTATTAGTTAATCTAACATCAAAAAATGTTAATGTATTGGGATTAATTTCAGATGTAAATGACAGACATCTCGCCCAGAAGGAGATCTTATCATTCCGCCAAACCTCCTCTAACGGAAATGCCACACTGTCCTCCTACGAGCCCATGAGGAGATTAGCTTAAGTGGGTGCACAAGGGCCGCCAATCACGGTCCCCCATCGCTGGTGGTAGAAGCAGGAATCAAACAGCAAGTAATTATGGGCAAGTATGAATTCAGTGAGAGCAAGCATAAACTCCTTATGTCTAGCAAAATAGTTTCTTCTCGTCCGAAGATAATATGAGGCCTCAAACTGACCCCACTTAGGGTACTTTCACACTATCGTTATTCTTTTCCGGTATTGAGTTCCGTCCTAGGGATTTTCTCCGTCCAAAATTACAGAATACTTGCCGGAATGCTGGATCCAGCATAAATTTCCATTGAACTGTATTACTGCCAGATCCGGTATCAATTGATCCTGTAAAACGGATCCAGATTTCTAGTCTGCTCATGCGCAGACCTTTAAAAATGTGAAAAATATAAATACCTGAAAAGACGGATCAGGTATTTTAATGCATTTGTCAGAATGATCAGGATCCTGATCAGTCTGCAAATGACATGCGTTTGCATACAGTTTTCCCGATCAGGCAGGCAGTTCAGGCAACGGAACTGCCTGCCGGAATCCCAACAACGAAAGTGTGAAAGTACCCTTATGGGGAATGGAGCTATAAAGAGATTCATCACCTATACTGGCCAAGAACAACTATTTGCAGGTATTCAATTCTGGCTTCTGGACGCTCACCATAGCATGATGCCTCTGCTTATCAGACGGCTGCCAGCATCGGCCCTTTGCTTTCATCTTCTGTGACCTAGGAGAGCGCGAGTGGCTCTATTATGAGCTGTTACATGTATGCTTCTCATTATCTAATGGCTGTCTGAGCATTATGCCAATATACTTGTGGTACTGATCTGACCATATACATTTGGAACAATAGTTGGGTGTGTCTAGTAGCCTGTATATAGTGTCATCTATCCATGTGTGGTTGCTACAGTATCCATGCCAGTTGTGGTTTTGTTTTAGTCTTGCTTTCGTTTAGCCATAGTGTCCATCATCCCATGGCTGCGCTTGCTTTAAGCCCCCCACCCCCACCGGATAGAGGAGAAACGCATTGGGCAGATTTTCAATTACTGTTGGGCATTAGAGTAGTGGACTCTGCTCTACCTTTCATTTGAAGGGCTATACAGGATGTCTTATGATAGGCACGAGCACGGAGTACATCCACCATCAGGGTGCGACTCAGAGGACTGTTTAGTTTAGGGTGTAAATAGGGAAAGATATCCTCCCTTAACCCCATTCCTGTCCGTGTATTTTATTTTTATTAGCTTGACTTATATAAAAAATATTTTGTTTGGTTGAGATGTTTTCACTTGGGGCCCCTAATCTTTTCAGTAGCAGGTTTTGATTTCACACTTAAATAAAGGTTATGTTTTATGGCGCTTTCAGTGCCTTGGCAAATTTACTAACTCTTATACCTGGAAACGGGCATAAATGTTAGCAAAAAAACTACCTCAGCCTTCGGCTAAGGTAGTTTTTGCACTAGGTGCAAGGATTGCCACAGATGCACTTAATTTATGATGAGGAGAAAGCCTAGTCATAAACTAGATGAATCCAACGGCAGCGCAAAGGGGGAAACTAAGACCGGCAGAAAAAGCCGGTCTTCTTAAATGTGCCCCAATGTGTTCTCTACGCATCTGATTTTGGCTTCAAAAATGCATCACGTAACCTAAAAGTATGGCAGTTCCCTAAGAGAGGTCCAGATTTGATTTGTTCATTATACTGGAGTATTGCGAGCACAAGAGGGGAAAATTCTTTGCTCGTTTCTGAAAGAACCAGAAGAAATTTTGCCTTTCATCAGTCTCCAGACTGGTTATCATTAGCAACCATACAAATGGCTGACCAACATTTGTTTAAAGCGTTAGAATTTTAGGTGGTGGCAATAATTTAAAAAATAATTAGGCTGGGTTTCCACATTGTTTTTTTGATGCAGTTTTAGAAGCCAAAGCCAGGAATGGATTGAAAGAAAGCGGCTAGATCGGATATATCACTATTATACACCAGTTTTCTGGCATGAAAACATCGCAAATGGGGGAGATTTATCAAAACTGGTTTAAAGGAAAACTGGCTTAGTTGCCCATAGCAACCAATCAGATTTCATTTTGCAAAGGATCTCTGAAAAATGAAAGGTGGAATCTGACTGGTTGCTATGGGCAACTAAGGCAGTTTTCTTTACACCAGTTTTGATAAATCTACTGACTTTCCTGAAAAGGTGGCATGGCAAGAGCAGGAGACGGTGGGGCCTGTGCTAGTTTTCTGGCGTATTAGAAGACTGAAATCTGTTAGCCAGTCCAGGTGCTTGGACCTTGACGAGGTGTATACCTGGTCATAAATTAGGTGCAGTCTCCGTCAGCACGCAGGTTTATCATAGACCAGTGTACGCCACCGGTCTATGATGAACCAGGCCCTCTGTCTTTCCTTTATATATGTGTCCCTGGTTTATGATTCATTCCTGGCTTGACTTCAAAAACTGCACAAAGCCTGTACGTGAAAACTAATCCTAAGGTCTGGTTCACATATCTGCGTTTCATCCGTGAAGGATCAGTGTTTGGTCCGTGTGTGTGCTTTTACTCTCCATGTGTCATCCGTAATCCACAGAGACTGCTCAGCTGAAAATCTATTTCCAAAGCTTCTCCTCTCAGTAGTCAGTGGAAAAATGGACCAAACATGGACACCATCCGTGCTGTGCCTGTGTTTTTTTTCACAGACCCATAGACTATAATGGGCATCACGGACCAAAGTAAAGCATAAAGAATTTTTCGCCGACCCACAGTCAGAAAAAAAAAAAAAAAAAAAAAAAGCACTGGTATGTGAACGAACACCTTAAAATCAATGGGTACGTGTGCTGCCCCAGAAAATGCTGAGAGCAGATGTCAATGAAAAAAGGAAATGTGAACAAGGCCTAAAGATGCTATTAGACATGCAATCAGGTTCAGACTCGCCCACAGGCAAACTGGTGAATTCCCAGGTGGACCCCTAGTCCCAAACCCCTGCACAAGTGGCACATAGCGCAATAGATTGGCTGCACTACATACACATGCATACAGCGTCTCAACCAGCCTATGCCCATATAAAAACTGGGTAGAATTATTTATCAGACTCCCCAATGTATTATAGATGCAACAGGTGGCTGAGATGCCTTCTAAGTACAGGGGCAAGCCAGCCATTATCCTCTTTACCCACAGACCCGCCTTCTCAAAGTCACTGGCGCAATCCCCCCATAACCAATCATCTTGTTGCCTGCCGCTCTATGAGGAGTTAGTATTTGCCCTGTTATTATTTGCTCTACAGCAGGCCTCCAGAATTAATTTTACGGGTCCCAGGAACCCCAGTAGACACTGCATGCACCACACTGCAGTCACCATTAGCTCAAGCTGCAGGTCTAAGAGCAATTTCACAGGAGCGTATTCACATGCGCGATGTGAAAGCAGTATTTCCTGGGCTGGACATTACAATGATTTATAACGCTATGGGTTCCTGCCTGACCTCAGATATACCTAACTGTACTGACATAATGCCATCAGTACAGCATTATAAATCATTAAAAGTATAAACTGCCCTAACTGTACCTGTAAATTCCATCTAGCTGTCCTTACATATTAGATCAAGCCTGGTGAATGGTTTAATGTGTAAGTGGGCCCACAAATATTCCCCCAACATCGGAATTAGGACTGGACATATTGGATTTCATGTACCACAAAAAAGTTGAGGGTCCAAACACATCCTTAAGTGGGCTGTATGAGGTTACAAAATTTCACTTTATACCTACTTTTTTTTTTTTTATTACCTTTTAGCAGTGAGTACACCAATTGTATTTTAATGCACTTTTTGGAGCCAATGTTAGTAGTGGATCGTAAATGATTTATACAGGAAGTATAGGTATACAGGAATGGGCATCAAAAACTGAATCATAATGGCATGTGTCAAATTACCATAATAAAAGGAAAATTATTCTATTTCAATTCTAAATACAATGAAAAAATTCTCAAATTGCAGTGTCCTCATGAGAGCAAAACAAAAATTTTCCCATTTTCGTGACATGCTGATGTGAGGACCATATATTTTTGGCAGAAAAACAGGTCCCAATTCCATCGGAAGGAAGACTGTTATAAAGTATTGTGCAGGGATCAGGATTGGCTGCAGTAATGTCAAACCAGATGTTGACTGATGCAGAAGGAGGAGCAGGGACATGGCTCTAGAAAGCAGGTGAGTCATCTTCCCTTTGCATGTCAGGCTGAATGGTAGGATTTGCCAATCCAACCCCCGCCCCAGTTCTTACACAACCCCTTTAAAATCTGCAGCTTGTCCATTTATGCTGTGGATCTCCACAGTGGATTTCACCCTTTGCAGTGGAGAGTGGGAAATTCACAGCCATTTCCATAACACAAAGAGCATGTTTTTGCAGCGAATACACTGAAAAATCTGCAGTATTCTGACGCAGTAAAGTGTCAAATCCTGACTGTCTCTACCAATGTGATGAAAGAGTAAATCTAAAGTAGATTTAGATTCAGTGAACCTGAAATGTATGAATCTGAACAATGGCCCAGCTTACATTATTTATGCCAATAGCAAGAATGAAGCCATTTACCTGGGCCAAACAGCACTGGTGACATTTGGAGGCTGGCTAAACACTCCACACAATTTCTTCATTCTGCACTGAGCCTATTGGTAAGGTGTATGGAAACCTTTTTGGACCCTCTGAGAACTGAATATATAGTAGGCACAGCATGGATCTTTCAGAAAAAGAGCTGTTATCTGAGACTCAAGACACAAACTGGTGGATGTTACAGCTTATTTTTTTCCTCCAGACTCAATTCAATTTTAATTCATACAAAATGCCAGCACCCATTACACATTAGCAATAAGCAGTGAATATGACCTGGATATTAAAGGGATTCTGTCACCAGGTTTTGGGCTATAGAGCTGCGGACATGCACGGCTAGATCGCCGCTAGCATGTCCACAATATATCTGTGGTATAGGGCTGTGTGCTTTTAATTTCTTTAAAAAAGGATTTTATAGATATGTAAATTAGTCTTAAATGTGTCCAAGGGGCTTTACTAACCTTCCTGGTGCCCAGCCATGCCCGCCTGTGAAGGAGCCCAGCACCGCCTTTGTCCTCCGAATCTCCTCCTTTCATCACCGATAGATTGCCGTAATCTCGCGATGAGCTCAGTTCTTTCCCTGAGGCTGATGCCAGCACAGGGAAAGAACACTATACCGGCACTGCGCATCGCGAGATTACGGCAATCTATCGGTGATGAAAGGAGGCGATTCGGAGGACATACGCGGTGCTGGGCTCCTTCACAGGCGGGCGTGGCTGGGCTACAGGAAGGTTAGTAAAGCTTCTTGGACACATTTAAGACTAATTTACAGATCTATAAAATCCTTTATTAAAGAAATTAAAAGCACACAGCCCTATAGGACAGATATATTGCGGACATGCTAGCGGCGATCTAGCCGTGCATGTCAGTATCTCTATAGCCCAAAACCTGGTGACAGAATCCCTTTAAAGGGATTGTCCAAGTGTTAAATATTGATGGCCTATCCTCTGGATAAGTCGTTAAAGTCAGATAAGTGGGGGTCTGACTCCCCTGCTGATCGGCTATTTGAAGAGGTCATGGTGACCTTGTGAGCACCACGGCGTCTTCCTAGACCAGAGACATCAGTCACATGACCTAGCTGCAGCTCAGTCCCATTAAACATTAAAGTGGATGACAGTGTTTGGTAAGCGGCACTCACTAGAGCGCCTCGGCCTCTTCCAACAGCTAATCAATGGGGATACTGGGTGTCGGACCCTCAATCAGGTATCGATGACCTATCAAGAGGATATGTCATCAATATTAAACACCTAGAAAAACCCCTTTAAATAATGAAAATATGGGAGAGATTGTCCACATAGTGACTGCTGCCCTAGTATTTTCCCGGTTACTGGGCACTCAGATTGTACTAAAAAGATTCTAAGCTGTATGTGCGACCACAGAAAAGCATAGTTTATTCGCACCCCCCTAAAAAAAAAAAAGTGAAACCCTCAGATGGCTTGTTAATGTACATAGTTAGGTCCATATATATTAGATTTTTTTTTTCCAAATTTTTGTTCTGTACATTACCACAATGGATTTTGAACAAAACAATTCAGATACAGTTGAAGTTCAGAGTTTCAGCTAAGTCAGTGAGTTGAACAAAATGATTACATAAAAATGAGGGGAACTAAAAGCTCTTTTTAAACTCAATCCCTTCATTTCAGGGGCTCAAAAGTAATTGGACAAATTAAATAATTGTAAGTAAAATGTTAATTTCTTGGTTGAAAACACTTTGTTGGCAATGACTGCCTGAAGTCTTAAATTCATGGACATCACCAGATGCTGTGTTTCCTCCTTTTTAATGCCCTGCCAGGCCTTTACTGCAGCGGTTTTCAGTTGCTGTTTGTTTGTGGGCCTTTCTGTCTGAAGTTTAGTCTTTAACAAGTGAAATCCCTGCTCTATTGGGTTCAGATCAGGTGACCGACTTGGCCTTTCAAGAATATTCCACTTCTTTGCTTTAAACTCCTGGGTTGCTTTGGCTTTATGTTTTGGGTCATTGTCCATCTGTATTATGAAACGCCGACCAATCAGTTTGGCTGGATTTGAGCACACAATATGTCTCTGAAAACCCCAGAATTCATCCGGCTGCTTCTGTCCTGTGTCACATCATCAATCAACACTACGGACCCAGTGCCACTGGCAGCCATGCATGCCCAAGCCATCACACTGCCTCTGCCGTGTTTTACAGAGGATGTGGTATGCTTTGGATCATGAGCTGTACCATGCCGTCGCCATACTTTTTTCTTTCCATCATTCTACTAGAGGTTGATCTTGGTTTCATCTGTCCAAAGAATGTTCTTCCAGAAGTTTGCTGGTTTAAGATTTTTTTTTATTTTATTTTTTAAGCAAAGTCCAATCTAGCCTTCTTATTCTTGAGGCTTATGAGTGGCTTGCACCGTGCAGTGAACCCTCTGTATTTACTTTCATGCAGTCTTCTCTTTATGGTAGATTTGGATATTGATACGCCTTTATCCTGGAGAGTGTAGTTCACTTGGTTGGCTGTTGTGAAGGGGTTTCTCTTCACCATGGTAATTATTCTGTGATCATCTACCACTGTTGTCTTCCGTGGGCGTCCAGGTCTTTTTGCATTGTTGAGGTCACCAGTGCTTTCTTTCTTCCGATGTACCAAACTGTAGGTTTTGCCACTCCTAATATAGTGTAGCAACTTCTCGGATGGGTTTTGTTCTGTTTTCGCAGATGAAGGATGGTTTGTTTCACTTGCATGGAGAGCTCCTTTGACCGCATGTTTACTTCTCAGCAAAATTTTCAAAATGCAAGCACCACACCTCATATCAACTCCAGGCCTTTTATGTGCTTAACTGAGAATGAAATAATGACAGCATTGCCCACACCTGCCCATGAAACAGCCTTTGAGTCAATTGTCCAACTACTTTTGATCCCTTTAAAAAACAGTGCAACATGTAAAAGGAGCCGAAACTCCTAAACCCTTCATCCAATTTTAATGTGGATACCCTCAAATGAAAGCTAAAAGTCTGGACTTTATGTCCATTAAAAAACTAAACTATAACTTGAATATGTTTTAGTAAATGGGTAATAAAAATATAATTGTCAGTGTCCAAATATATATGGACCTAACTGTACATGCAAACATCTTTCTGGTATGTCCCTGTGTATTCCCCGCTGTATATAGAGGCAATTTGTATATATCTGTATTTGCTTGCATCTCTGAGACTGTCCTGATTAGACCTAGAGATCCTCCTCCCACCTTTTGTTCACACCAGGTATCATTCCTCAGTAACTCAAAACCATATAAAATGTAAGATAGCTGGCCATGTCTGACCGTTGTCATTTCTGTGAAACTAATTCTAAGTGCAGCTATAATAAGTGCACAGCAAGACATATACCAGGAATTGAACAAGTAGTGAACAGACATTATTAGGACCAATACACATCCTGTCATTTTTCCTAAATATTTTAACCAATTATGCATCTTTCTGTAGTCAGAATTATCGCACTATATCCCTCAAAATATTTCAGTATCCCACTATTCCTTTACACAGCAATGATACTTATTTCTCCATCCCTTCTATCCTCTCACTTGACATCTTTGCTGACCTCCTAAGCACTAAAACCTTCTCATCTAAATACACGCAAGTTCCATTTGCAACAAGCTTTCCTACTTCCAAGACCTCTGTTTCCCAAAACGTACCATCATTGTTCTAGCTAAACCTTGGCCAACACCCTGACAGTCATCCTTGTTGCACTCTCCTGTCCCTATTGATACACGCAACTCAACTGCCTCCACACTCCTGTCTCTTAGACTAGTATTACACCAGGTGATCAGGCAGGCGATTGTTGGGAGAGAAGCATTCCTTCCCAGCAATTGCCAGCTTGTTAGTGAAGGAGAGCGCTGCTCGATCCATGCAGTGACCTCCTCCATAGTCATACTGACTTGTCTGCCGACAGCAGATTATGATTGGACAGCACGATCTACCACCGGCAAGTTTTTTAAGCATGCTTTAAAAAATCTGTATTGCCCAATGAACGAGTGTTTGCTCATTTATTGGTAATCACCGGAAGTATTACACTGCCAGATCATTGCTAACGAGTGTTCCTACAAACACTGGTTAGTGATGATCTGGTTGACTATCGTTCAGTGTAATACAGGCCATACTTCCTCCTTTGGCCTCACACAATGTTCCCCACAGAGACACACACAAGCCCTACTCTTCACGCACCTCTGCTCCCTATCAAATTTCCCAAACTCTCCTCTACAATCCAGCTTCCAACCCAATTACTTCACCGAAACAGCCCTTGCCAAAGATCTGCTAGCTGCCAAAGCTAACCATCATTAGTCTGTGCTCTTCCTTCTTGTACTGTCCTCTGCTTTAGACACTGTCGATCACTCTCTCCTGTTGCAAACCTTCTAATCCCTCGAAATCAAAGACCTGGCCATCTCCTGGATCTCCTCGTATCTCACCAACAGAACCTTCTGCGTTACCCATTCATACACCACCTCTTTAATACGCCTTCTCTGTTGGTGTTCTTCAAGGCTCTGTCCTGGGTCCACCACTTTTCTCCATTTAAACATTTGGTCTGCGACACCACAGAATCCCATAGCTTCCATTACCACCTCTATGAGGAGGACACTCAAATCTACCTCTTTGGTCCAGTCACTTCCCTTCTAGCCAGAATCACAGCCTGTCCAACAAGTATACCTTCATTCTTTTCCTTACACTTCTTAAACATCAACATAGAGAAAACAAAAATTCATATATCCCCCATGTCTCTCAGCCCCTCTACCAGACCTATCTATTCCAGTAAACAGCACCCTGCTCTCTTCAGTCTCAAAGGTCTGATACCTGGGGATGACATTTGATTCTGCCGTGTCCTTCAAGCCATACATCCAAACCCTTACCACTACCTGTCGCTTTTAACACAAGAACATCTCTTGTAGTCCCTCCTTCCTCACTCGAGCACATGCAAGTGTATGCTCTCGTCATCTCCATCCTGGATTACTGCAACATTCTCCTCTGCACCTCCCATCTAGCACTCTCGCTCCCCTACAACTTATCAGAAACTCTGCTGCAATTAACCCACCTCTCCCCTCTGCCAATCCCTTCACTGGCTCCCCAATTCAGTTGAAAATACTAACTACATATAAGGCTGTCCACAATCTGTCCCCTCCTTACATCTGACTTGTTTTTGCAATACATTCCCACATGTAATCCCCGATCCTCAAAAGACCTTCTTTGTTTTCCTCTCGTCTGCTCCTCAAACAATCTACAAGATTTCTCCCATGCATCTTCCCTACTCTGGAACTCCCTATGCCAACATATCAGGCTCTCCCCCCAACATCCAAACCTTCAAAATCCACCACTTCAGGAAAGCCTACCACCTTCAATAAGTATGCTGCCACCACACAGCCAGATAAGCAGCTGTTACTCTTACCTACTGTGTCTGTCTCCTTTCCTTTGTAGATTGTTCTCTCCCCCTCAGCAACCAGTCTGTTAATAGTTTCACTCTGGTGTGACAGACTGGTGCCGAGGGAAAAGGTACCCTGTCCACTCCGGCTTAGAATAAACCCTAGGGAGAGACAGGCTTCAAACCAGTTGGTAATTTGTGTACGGTCTATTCATGCAGTCACCATGCAACTTAACCAACCTTTAAAACTTGCAAAGAATAAGTACAGTGACTGCACTCATACAAAACTAGTGTAGACCTACGCAAGCAGAGTCAAAGCTGCAGTTGCTGATAGAGTAATGGAAGAAAAGCGGTGGATATAAGACATTTAAGTCAGATTCTACAATCTGATATACTCGATGTGCATGAGACAACCAAAGAATCAAATAGTTAGTCACTTTTTTATTAGCAAAACTGCCCTGAAACACATTTGGATCTTTGCTAATAAACAATGGATAATAAACTACTGGATCCTCTGGTGGTCTCCTGCTCCTTGAGAATGTCTTGTTAATGTAATCTGACTGAATGTCTTATATCCAACACTTTTCAGGTATGACTGGTCTTCCCTGAGAGGTGGGCAACTATCTGCAAAGTCATATGGACACCGGCAGCACACTAAGGCTACTTTCACACTGGCGTTTTGGTTTCAGTTTGCGAGATCCGTTCAGGGCTCTCACAAAGCAGTCCAAAACTGATCAGTTTTGCCCTTAAAGGGTTTCTATCACTTCATATGACATAATTAGCTGGCAGACACTAGCGATCTGCTAGTGTCTGCTCTGGCCAACCATCCTACTATAATCACTTGTGGGGCAACGGTTTTGCTAAAAAACTAACTTTTATAAATATGCTAATGAGCCTCTAGGTGCTATGTGGGCGTCATTAGCACCTAGAGGCTCCGTCTACCTTCATACACAGCGGCCGCCCAGCACGTCCCTCCAGCCCGCCCATGTCCTCCTCCGTGTGACGCAGCGGCCGAATTCTCGCGCATGCGCCGTGCGCGGCTGTATTCGGCGCATTAGAGACGTCTGAGCTCGGAGCGGTCAGACATTCAATGCGCATGCGCCGAATACAGCCGCGCATGCGCATTGAATGTCTGACCGCTCCGAGCTCAGACATCTCTAATGCGCCGAATACAGCCGCGCACGGCGCATGCGCGAGAATTCGGCCGCTGCGTCACACGGAGGAGGACATGGGCGGGCTGGAGGGACGTGCTGGGCGGCCGCTGTGTATGAAGGTAGACGGAGCCTCTAGGTGCTTATGACGCCCACATAGCACCTAGAGGCTCATTAGCATATTTATAAAAGTTAGTTTTTTAGCAAAACCGCTGCCCCACAAGTGATTATAGTAGGATGGTTGGCCAGAGCAGACACTAGCAGATCGCTAGTGTCTGCCAGCTAATTATGTCATATGAAGTTATAGAAACCCTTTAATGCATTCTGAATGGATAAGGATCTGCCCACAATGCATCAGTTTGGCTCAGTTCCTCCTACATTCCACTTTGGAAGTGAACACCAAAACGCTGCTTGCAGCGTTTTGGTGTCCGTCTGACGAAACTGAGCCAAACTGATCCGTCCGGACATACAATGTAAGTGAACGGGGACGGATCAGTTTTCACTGACACAAAAGAAAACGGATCCGCCCTCTATTGACTTTCAATGGTGTTCAAGACAGATCCGTTTTGGCTATGTTAAAGATAATACAAACGGATCCGTTCTGAACAGAAGCATTCGGTTTTATTATCTGATGACTGATCCGCACCAAACACGAGTGTGAAAGTAGCCTAACCCAGAAGGACCCTTGATGCACACAACAGCATTGCGCCTATAGCAGCACATCTCAAAGGTAAGCCTCCTGATTCTTTGTCACATTCTACATGTGCTGTACATACTCATCCCATGGAGAGTTCCCCCAGCTAGTCTGGCTTCTATTGATGCTGGAATGGCTTCTATTAAATATTTTATTTTGTGTATAGTCCTGGTCAAGAATTTCGCATTTTGTTGTTTGGACGTGCACTGCCATCTACATGTAGACAGTTACTGGCCCTTCATATTCACTTCATTTCCCTTGGACCTCTGAGGTTAGTTTCCATCCTACTAGATCCAGCAGATTAAACCCAAATTCTTATAGGGATTCTCAAGATTTAGAAAACACTGGGCTATACAGTACATCGGTAACACTTTGTCTAATCAGGTATAGCATATAACTTTTCCTTGTCATTCATCATCTTTGGTGTTGTGTATAATTTATTTCCTGTCCTTAGATGTCACATATTCACATGGATTATGTATCGATAGCTACACATCAGTATATATATTTTTTACATTCTCATTGCACTTCATAGCTTTGCACTTTGAATTAACACATTTTATGTGAGGGATATTATGGACTTTACTATGCTGTAATGCTCTTTGGTTAATAAATCTCTGTATACATGCACATAGACTGGTGGCCTATCAAACCAAAAATGGCAAGTCATGTACACCCAGCTGTAAACTGATATACTAAATATTACTGTAGTTACATGCACAACTTTTGGCAAATACGGTATAACCACATAAAAGCGCCAGTGTTTTTTTTTTTTTTTTTAGCATTTGCATGGGCTTCTTTTGCAGTTCTTCTCTGATGACTGTTGCATCTCACCTCACCTACTACTTCTGTGAATGTAAATTTATGTAGAGAATTTCTACAGTGACCCCTGTCTTACACCTTGACTACAGAAAATCTTATAAAAAGTAAATGAAAAAATTCTGCACAAATATCTTTCTTATATCAGGCAGTGGACCCCTACATGCAGTATAATGGTATAGCCCATGGATCAGTCCTAGGTAATATATCCATGGCTTAAGTGAAACATGTGACAATTATGTGACACTCTTTGCACCATGGCATTCAGTGAACAACAGTGTTGCATAACATACATGTGCTGGGCCAGCACACATCCATGTGATAAATAGGACAAGTGGTGGAATAATTTTATTGTGGTTAAATATATCACAGTATGCATTCACATGACTGATTGTCCCTAGGTGATTTGTAAAATGACTGCCGGTCTCTAAGTGGTGTATCATATTGTGAACAAAGTTTAGTGTAAAACAAACCCCCACAGATCTGCTTCTAAACTGACAAACATGATGGTGAGCTGATGCTGTATGTAGTAGTGTATATACTACAGATTAAACTCAAAAAATTAGAATATTGTGCAAAGTTCATTTATTTCAGTAATGCAACTTAAAAGGTAAAACTAACATATGAGACTCATTACATGCAAAAGGAGATATTTCAAGCCTTTATTTGTTATAATTTGGATGATTATGGCTTATAGCTTATGAAAACCCCAAATCACAATTTAGAGGTACCCTTTACTCAGGGGACATGGATTAATTAGCTGACTAGACTGTGACACTTTGAGCCTAGAACAGTGGTGGGCAAACTTTTTAGTCAACTGAGCCAAATATCAACAAAAGCATGATTGAAATTTCTTTTAAGAGCCAATTTTTTTCCCACTACCTTTCAGTACCCTCGTCACTTCCTGTTGTGACGCAGCACGTTCCGACGTTTGGAAGGTGTGTACATCCTCGATTACTCCGGCTTCCTGTGTGATAATAGTGGGAGGAAATATGGGCGATATGAGATGTACACGCCCTCTCCAGCTTTGCGGAACGCAAATGCGTTCCACAGGCAGGGCCGGTTCTAGGTGAAATGGGGCCCTGAGGTGAAAAACAATAAGGCCCCCCCCCCCCATGCACATTACTCCAGTCCAGTACAAACAGAACCATGAATCTGAGATGCCTGTGCATGTGCTGGCACTGCTGGAGAAATGTGCCATGGGGCCGCGGCCGGGGCCGCCCCCGCCCTGGTTCTGTTTAGACTGGACTGGAGAAATGAGCATGGGGGGGGGGGGGGGGGAAGAGTTCGAATGACTCAGTCATGAGAAAGATGTCTGTGCATGTGCTGGAGAAATGTGCCATGGGGCCGCCCTGGTTCTGACACATCTCTCTCATGACTGAGTCATTCGCCCCCCCATGCACATTTCTCCAGTTCAAACAGAACCAGGGCGGGCTAGTTACAGTACACTGGCTGGCACTACTGGGACGGGTGAGATGGTGGGAATGGGATCCAGTAACTAAGTTGTTATAATTAACCAACCTACCTACCAGTAACTGTTGGAACTTGGCTGCCTCCTGTCACAGTCTCAGAAGAGTCTTCTGTGTGTGGGCGGCGGGCCTTCCCTGGCAGAGTCTGTGGGCTGTGGCTGGTTCTTCTTCTCTGCTCTGGGGGCGGAGCTGTGGCAACGTCAGACAGACGCGGCACGCTCACTCACAGCCACTGCTCGTCGAGTCTCTTAAAGAGGCAGGCAGAGAGGCCAGCGGCGGGGGCCCCCTCCTTTCCATATGAGTCCGGACCGCACGCCGCCCAGGACTCCATGCGCAGCTGCTCTTAGCGTAGCGACAGTAGCGGAGTTAGAAAAAACTTAGCAGCGCCACCACACAGGTCACCTGTAAGAGCCGCATTCAAGGGGCTAAAGAGCCGCGGTTTGCTGACCACTGGCCTAGAATATTGAACCCTTTCACAATATTCTAATTTAAGTGGCATTAATGCAACTCCTTTTAAGTTCCATTACTGAAATAAATCAACTTTTGCACAATATTCTAATTTTTTGAGTTTCACTTGTATGTATGTACTTCCCAGTATACCATTTTCACCTGTTAGATACTTAGGCAGTTAATTGAAAGCCAGATCATGTGACATATAAATAGATCACTTGACTGATAGTATTTGGTCCTATCCAGCTCTCCTATAGGGGCATTTTACAGGACTAAAATGGGCCATAATTCTTTTTTTAGTTTCTTTTGAGGGGCTACTATATGGATATAATAAAAGGTCTGCAAACATTTTAAATAGGTATATATCTTTTTAAATTCTAAATTGTTATATATCCTATTCTCTGGTTTTAAATGTAATCATTAAAACCAGAAAACCACTTTAAATGAATTACAAGTTCTGTTGAATATTTTCCAACAAAACTATATCAAACTGCTCAGCAACTCCTCTAACATGCTGCCTGCAAACTGTACTGCTTTTCATTGCGACGGTTTCTCTTTAAAGTGGGTTTTCCACCCCCAAGATTTTTTTTACAGTTTAAAATCGGATAAAACACCACAGTAGTAAGTTTACCAATCCCCCACTGCTCTTCCATGTTGGTCTCTGTTGAGATAGATAATATGGCGTGTCATACGCCTGCTGCAGTCAAGCACTGCAGCAAGTGATAAGTTACTGTGCCACATGTCAAAAAGGCACCACATCGCAGGAGCTAAGTAAACACTGACCACCCACAAACATTCTGTTGAAGAAAGCCTGAATATTTCTACTGTGAAAAAGTAGATATTTAATTTTGTACACTTTCATTAGTGGGAATTGCATGGTAGACGATGGAAATTCCTATTGTAATTCATTAAGGAGAGCATCTGTACATTTTGGATACAGGGGTTTAATTTCAACATTTACAGATCTTTTGAAAAAATAAAATCAATCAGTCTTGCCTACCCTAAGTGAAGACAAGATTTACAGATAAAAGATGACATTCCTTACTCCATACATACAGCGAGTACTTTAATGGGAAATGTACAAAGGTTACATTGAAAAAGGGATGTGTACTTCCATGAACATAAAATCTGATGATACCTGGCCGATTCCAACCTTGGTTACTTATTTGAAAATTGAAATTACAGATGCTGCATTATAAATGCCACTACAGTGCCTTCTCTATGGTAGAGAAAGATGACCATTTACCTAGGCTACAATGCATTTCCTGAACATCTGTATAATATGGTTGTACTATTCTGGCACACGTTTTCCACCCTCTTTGCACAATGACAATAGTTGACATATGAACCCTATAAGGAAATTTGTACCAATTAGTAATGAGACCATCACACAGTACATGCAGTCTGGGCCTGCCTTTGGGGTATACTATCGGCGCCGAGTTACAGGTTGCATTACTCTTCCACAGTCAAGGGGCGTTTCCTTTCTTTCAGCTTCTGGTATAATTCGTTCATCTCTCATTGTCCTACTTTTTATTTTTTTGAGTGCTGCACTGACAGTGGTCAAACTGGATCCCCAGGAGCAATACCAACGGGCAACAATTTCTCCCTGCTTAGAATACAGGGAAGGGAACCTATTAACCCCTTTTTTTGCTCTTAAGTATGCTAAGAAAACAGAATATTCCTGCCTTCTCTCCCCCCACACAGCACTACAGAGAGCCTCAGTAGCATCCAGTTGTGATTTTGAGCTAAAAATCTTTTTCAATTGGTGTTTATTAAAAATATGGAATCTTTTTTGTGTACAGAGCTGGCATGCTCTATTAGCTGCCTTTAGATTTTTTGTCTTTTCCGTCATCTGGGGAACAGACCAACTCATTATCTCTGCTCTCTGACATTATAAACACTCAAAGCTCAATCCTTACCTTACTGATAAGAATGTAGCTTAAATAAGCATGTATGACCTCTTAGTAGGGTGGAATGTGTTTTTGTCTGTCAATTTCTATATAGAAACTACATCCCTGTACTATGGGAGTGTTTGAGGGTACTTTCACACTGGCGTTTTTGTTTTCCGATATTGAGTTCAGTCACAGGAGCTTAATACCGGGAAAAAACAGATCAGTTTTATCCTAATGCATTCTGAATGGAGAGCATTCCGTTCAGGATGCATCAGTTCAGTCCCCCTTACGTTTTTTGGACCGAGAAAATGCATGCTGCAGTTCTCTCTCCGGCCAAAAATACTGATCACTTGCCGGAATGCCAGATCCGGCATTAATTTACATTGAAGTGTATTAGTGCCGGATCCGGCATTAAGTGTTCCAGCGGCAGATCTTTAAAAATGTAAATAAAATGTATAGCGGATCCGTTTTTTCAGATGACAGCGGAGAGACGGAACCGATATTTCAATACATTTGTCAGACGGATCCGCATCCGGATCCGCATCCGGATCCGTCTGACAAATGCCAGTTTGCGTCCGGATTGCCAGCGACGGAACTGCCTGCCGGAATCCTCTGCCGCAAGTGTGAAAGTACCCACCCTGACTAACCTCTTTTCGGAAGAAAACAGTCATAAAAAAAAGGTGCATAATTTGGAGCACAAACCGCTTGTGCATAATTTTTAGATTTTGCGCGTTTTCAGCCGTGCTTGCGACTTTTCCAAGAAGTGGACAGAGAATTGTGGGAAGTGGTGTGGGCAGCAGGTTTTAGTCTGGCCGATTCTTGCCATATTTGCCGGGTTGTGGCTTGATCTCTGCGGAAAAGAGCAATAAAAAGGTTCTCTTTAAAGCTAGCCATACACTTAAAGGGTTTGTCCGCTTTCTTTTTATATTAATGACCTATCCTCGGCATAGGTCATCAATAGTGTTGCCTGAACCTCAGTTTTGTGAGTTAGAGTATGTGCCGAATTGCATTCCATCATAATAGAAGTCTATGGCCAGCATAACTGGTCCGCACGGTTTCAGTTATGCAGGATTCCTCTCCTGCGTAACATAAACCGGACAGATCCGTTATGCTGTCATTTTTTTAGTTATAAATTTGGGAGGATCTGCGACAATTCCACATAAGCAATTATTCCTGTCTCAATGGGAATTTTCTGCATGAAATTTCCACTAGATCGGCAGTATAAAATTGACATGCTACGGACTTGGAAAATTTCACACAATATAGACAAAATTTTGAAAATCTCTTCTAGTTAGCTAGTATTGTATTACGTTTGGATTAAAAAAACAAAACAAAACTGCAGGTAGCCTAGAATATTAACAAATAGTGCAATGGATAGTAACAGCAACAAACTAAAAGATGGACAAAGGCTACTACCAAATGACTCAAATGATAGTTGGGTATAGAATGCAAAGTTATTTGCTGCCTATAGTGTTTTGTAATGGGATTAGAGGCAAGATATTCATGATCGCAAAAACTGTCCAGATCAGAGAACCTCATTAAATCTGTCACCTAAATATTCTGCCTTGTACAGCTAGATTCATGGCGGAAGAGCGGTTGATCACTGTGAGGAGGGTGTGAAACCGCTTCAATCACAAATACAGCTAACTCAGTTATTCTTTTATTGCTCGTATCAACTAAATGGCACACTTCTTTTGCAATTCTAATAGAATAGACCTGTCTACGTAATATGCTGACCTTATATTGGACAGTCTATTCAGAAGACCGATAGGTCAATCACAATGACCGCTCTTCATCAGCTTTACTTTTCTACAAGTTGTGCTGCAGGTATACTGAGCTGTGAAGAACACTCCCGGCAATTAGACAATGCAGCAATATCCACTAATCTACAGTAACTCCATCTACATTAGTGACTCAGCTGTGCAACCAATGAGTAAATCCCATATGCTTTGCATTGGTTTTATAAGGGGCAAATAATGTGGTCCACACTCCATAATGAACCTGCCAGTCCCATGCTCTGTTCCACTAAAGGCTAATGGGAGACCTCATTTACATGTAAGTAGCTGACCAACAGATGGTTGCAACCATCCTACAGAGATGTAGCAACATGCATGCACATCCATTAAGCACATAGTGGAGACATTTGAGCAACATCGTTACACACATGGAGCTCAAGTGCACATTTAAAAACTACTGGGCATGCAAAATTTTATATGAAAAATCCCTGAGATGGTAGCACATTATCAATCACATTGCACGCCTAGGTCTAGCAGCATAACTAAGAGATTATGTTGGGTTCAAACCAGCATCCACATCACTGTTATCACATTTGCTTCACAGCAACGGCACAGACTTTGTACATAAGGATGCAAATTTTTGGCATCAAGGACTCGTTTGTACCATGTGACCACGGCGCAGGAGTCAAGCGATTGCTATTACTCACAGCTCCGTGGTGTCCAGCCGGCACCGCGATGCACTGTTCATCTGACGTACACGCTTCGTCAAGATATAGTGCACGTAAGCACACACTATGACCTGACGCTGTGTGACATCAGATGGAGATAGTCTGCTTCAGTAAAACCATAACACAGTTTTGCTGCAGAATGTTATTTCACAGCAAACACAGGGCAGGGATCGACACTTTTCAACCCTACAGGATAAGGGCTCATGTACACGACCGTTGTTTGAGTCCGTATCAGATCCACATTTTTTGTGGTTCGGATGTGGACCCATTCACTTTAATGGGGCCGAAAAAGATGCAGAAAGGATACCCGTGTGCTGTCTGCATCCGCACGTCCATTCCTTGCTGCCGGCAAAATTATAGAACATGTCCTATCATTGTCTGCATTATGGACAAGGATAGGACTGTTCTATTAGGGGCCAGCAGTTCCGTTCCACAAAATGCACATATCAGGTTTTTTTTTTGTGGATCCACAATTTGCGAACCACAAAACAGCCAACGGTCTTATGCATGAGCGCTAACCAGGGGGAAGTCTTTAGACTGTATTTTTAGGCAGAAGTTGCTGCCACGTGCAAAGGCACCCTAAATCTCGCAATGCAATCTTGCATGCCAAAAAAGGTTTTACCCTCACACAAAAGCAGATTTGAGCGATACAGATTTCAAGAACAGCATGTGCAAGTGGTCTTAGGGTGTAGATATTGATGTGAATGGTGATCCGGATCCACATAGTCTCCATGGCAACAATACTGTCATTAGAGTCATCACTGCACCCTTATTAGTTGGGCCTTTAACTTCAAGTGGCCTTATGGTTATTACAACCTGTTTTTACAATTCAGAAGCGTTTTCTCCCAAGGGAGAAAATGTTATAAAGTAAGGCTACTTTCACACTGGCGTTTTGGCTTTCCGTTTGCGAGATCCGTTTAGGGCTCTCACAAGCAGTTCGAAACGGATCCGTTTTGCCCTAATGTATTTTGAATGGAAAAGGATCCGCTCAGAATACATCAGTTTGCCTCTGTTCCGTCTCCATTCCGCTTTGGAGGCGGACACCAAAGCGCTGCAGATCCGTCTTGGCTATGTTAAAGATAATACAAACAGATCCATTCAATGGATGCAGACGGTTGCATTATCTGAACGGATCCATCTGTGCAGATCCATGACGGATCCGCATTAAACGCAGGTGTGAAAGTAGCCTAAGTTTTACCCATCTATTTCCCCAAATTTGGCTGCAGCAATGATGCTTTTTGAATATACAGCATGAGGGGTTGTGCCATAGAATACTTTTCACTCAAGTGTATTTTCAGCAATTACTCTAGCTCCCATACCTTGGGTAGTTTTTTCCCCAAAGTTACCTCATTTGCAGTTTTCACTTATCCATGCTTGAATCCTATTTCCTGGTTTGTCATGTGTCTGGTGTCCCTTCTTGCCTTAGGGCAGTTTGATGTGTCCTGCAGAACATATGACACTAACCACACCTCTTGTTCTTACCAATGACATTTGCTATGTCCTACAAACCGGATTCCAAAAAAGTTGGGACACTAAACAAATTGTGAATAAAAACTGAATGCAATGATGTGGAGATGTCAAATGTCAATATTTTATTTGTAATAGAACGTAGATGACAGATCAAACGTTTAATCCGAGTAAATGTATCCTTTTAAAGGAAAAATACATTGATTCCAATTTTCACTGTGTCAACAAATCCCCAAAAAGTTGGGACAAGTAGCAATAAGAGGCTGGAAAAAGTAAATTTGAGCATAACGAAGAGCTGGAAGACCAATTAACACTAATTAGGTCAATTGGCAACATGATTGGGTATAAAAAGAGCTTCTCAGAGTGGCAGTGTCTCTCAGAAGCCAAGATGGGTAGAGGATCACCAATTCCCACAATGTTGCGCAGAAAGATAGTGGAGCAATATCAGAAAGGTGTTACCCAGTGAAAAATTGCAAAGACTTTGCATCTATCATCATCAACTGTGCATAACATCATCCAAAGATTCAGAGAATCTGGAACAATCTCTGTGCGTAAGGGTCAAGGCCTTAAAACCATACTGGATGCCCGTGATCTCCGGGCCCTTAAACGACACTGCCCCACAAACAGGAATGCTACTGTAAAGGAAATCACAGAATGGGCTCAGGAATACTTCCAGAAACCATTGTCAGTGAACACAATCCACCGTGCCATCCGCCGTTGCCAGCTGAAACTCTACAGTGCAAAGAAGAAGCCATTTCAGGCGTTTTCACTGGGCCAGGGATCATTTAAAATGGAGTGTGGCAAAATGGAAGACTGTTCTATGGTCAGACGAGTCACGATTCGAAGTTCTTTTTGGAAATCTGGGACGCCATGTCATCCGGACCAAAGAGGACAAGGACAACCCAAGTTGTTATCAACGCTCAGTTCAGAAGCCTGCATCTCTGATGGTATGGGGTTGCATGAGTGCGTGTGGCATGGGTAGCTTGCATGTCTGGAAAGGCACCATCAATGCAGAAAAATATATTCAGGTTCTAGAACAACATATGCTCCCATCCAGACGTCATCTCTTTCAGGGAAGACCCTGCATTTTTCAACAAGATAATGTCAGATCACATTCTGCATCAATCACAACATCATGGCTGCGTAGGAGAAGGATCCGGGTACTGAAATGGCCAGTCTGCAGTCCAGATCTTTCCCCTATAGAGAACATTTGGCGCATCATAAAGAGGAAGGTGCAACAAAGAAGGCCCAAGACAATTGAACAGTTAGAGGCCTGTATTAGACAAGAATGGGAGAGCATTCCTATTTCTAAACTTGAGAAACTGGTCTCCTCGGTCCCCAGACATCTGTTGAGTGTTGTAAGAAGGGGAGATGCCACACAGTGGTGAAAATGGCCTTGTCCCAACTTTTTTGGGATTTGTTGACACCATGAAATTCTGATTCAACATATTTTTCCCTTAAAATGGTACATTTTCTCAGTTTAAACTTTTGTTCCGTGATTTATGTTCTATTCTAAATAAAATATTAGAAGTTGGCACCTCCACATCATTGCATTCAGTTTTTATTCACGATTTGTATAGTGTCCCAACTTTTTTGGAATCCGGTTTGTACATTACAAGGCTCCAATGCAGGAGGTAACCCTACAGCAACTGAATAATAAAATAGATTTGCCACAGGGTGCAATGGTAAGCTAATAACTTTTTATAAGCTATTATCCTACCATTCATTAGTTCAGTTCCCAATAGTATAAAATCCTTCTGCTGTGTTTCTTTTACTGACATTATTTTGTCAGTATTTTCCCCCAAACAAATCTTTTTTTCGGCATTGTAATAATCAAGTAGTCTAGCTGCAAATTAGAAAAAGCACATTGATCATAGTAAAGAGGCTATGTACTTCAATATAGCCAAATTTGCACTGCTTTATTAAATATTTCTGACGTTTTCAAGAGTCACACATTATGGACAAGGTATGTCTGCAAAATACTTCTTTAAAAAAGCCATGAGGTCACATATCCCCAGCAGAGATCTGAATGCTGAGATGAGATTAAATAAAAATAAAAAATGACTCTGAATAAGTAGAAATAGTAAGTGGCAAAGAATGACCAAACATGCTTAGAATGCAGATGACATTTAGTTTCAAAATTATAGCAAAAAAAACATTATCTGCAGCTTCTCACCTCACCCCTTTGACTATGCTGCTCCTGATGACTCTGGATGTGCCACTCCCCCTAGAGGGATGTGACTGTGAAGTTGTCTTCTGGGATGCTCTCGGGTCCCAGAAAGCCACCCTTCAGATTTGGGGGTGACAGGACTGGGGGACCCTGGGGGGGAAAGGCCGGGTAACGATAGGAATCCTGGAGCTGCACCATTGAGTCTCTTTGCACGGGGGAATGGGTAATATCATTGAGCAGAGGGCAGGGGTACGATGATCTATGATGCCCCCTTACCATGTCCAGCGTCTCTTTGTCTCTTTTGGGGCTTGGGATGTGGGGGCTCAGACAAGATACTACTTCTCCCCGCCTACCCATGAAGTCTGAAAGTAACCCACCCTTTCCATCATAGGGGGGACTGCGGGGTGGGTACCAGTAGCCAGCATTCTTGCAGCTGGGAGGATCATAGCGGTGGTGCGTTGATGGCTGGGGAGGCAGCTGCTCCCTACAAGAGGGCAAGTGGGGAGTGAGGCTATGTTTCAGGGAATCACAGGATGAGTGGGGAGGCGGCACAAGTTTTCTTCCCTCCCCCGGCCGTAGCTCAAGAGTAGGGGAGCAATTAGGGGAAAAGGGAGAGTCTTGTAGTGGGTGATCATATCCCAAGCCAGGAGGTGGTGGTGGTGGTGGATGAGGTGCTCCAGTACTGGTGTTGCCAACTGTAGGGAGATGGGGAAAGTGTTTACCAGGATCAAGTTCTGTAGACGGAGGGCCCAGCCCAGGAGAGTCACTCTGGAAGCCAAATGTGCCATCAGAAGGGGTAGATGGGTTCATGGAATAAGGTCCAGAGAAATCACATGTAGGCTCCCTCTCACCCACCCCATACGCCCGCGAGTGGGAGGGCAGAGGGGACATGCTGCTGTCCCCACTATAGCAGTCCAGTCCTAAGTCTGAGGTGTCCTGAAAGAGGGAACTGACTGAGGAAACAGGTGGTGGAGCAGGTGGTTTGGGGGAAAATTTGGCTTTGCCTGAACCTCTCTCTTTCTTGCTGGCTGCACAGCTACCACCTCTCCCTCCTCTTGGACCCCTGGGGCCACCGCCTCTCTTGGTTGGAAAACCTGCTGGTGGAGCAGTTGCTGATGATGAGGAAGATGATGGGGAGGATGATGAGAAGCCTAGGTGATGGGGTTGTTGGTGTGATTGCTCAAATACGTCTGCTTTCTTCCTGCGTCCTCTACCAGGTTTAGCAGATTGGTGAAAGAGGACAGTCTGGTTCCAACTATATCCTGGTGCCGATGATGTGTCATTCCAGTCCATCATTAGCTTTTCAAGGCTGGAGAGACTTGACTGACCTTCACTGGAGGAGGCTTCACTATTGGCCCTTCGATAACCAGCACTAGGTTGCGTGTACTGTGTGCTGTCAGATGATGACTCTGACATGTTGTCAGTATTTTGCTTAGCCTTCTGTGGCGTATAATTACTAATGTCCAAGATAACATTGGATTCTGTCATGTGGCAATCAAACCCTGGCCCATAAAGCTGACCAAAGCTCTCATTACCCCAATCTGACTGGCCATAACCTTGACGAAATCCCCACTGACCTGTACCTACAGATCCTGTAAAGTTGCGGTTGTTCTCCCCAGGAAACATCGGACCAGAGACCTTGGGCACCATATACCCAGCTGGTGAAGAGGTACTTGAACGACTTTCACTTCTAAGTGGTGGGAAGGGTGGCAACTCTGTGGTGTTGAAAAAGGGAGTTTTAGCTGTGTTAGTACCGGTCCCTGTTGATAATTGTTGTTGCTGGCTGAAACTTGTGCTGCTATGGGCACTGCCTGGTGATGAAGGGAGGCTATTACCTCCACCACTAAAGGAAAAGCTGCAGTCCTTATTACCTAAACAGTCAGGAGGAGCTGGATACTGCTTGTTTGGTGCAAATATACCATGACCAGGCAAATTCTGTCCACTAGATCCAGAAAAGCCTCCAAATTGGCCAAAGCCTCCAGCACTTTGGGAGTTAGGAGAACGTGACAGCAGCTTCTGAAAGGCATCTGAACCACGGCATTCTTGTTGAGAAAGTGAGACAAAATTTGCATTTCCCCGGTTTGGAGGGAATGGTTGCCTGGCAGCTGTTGAACTTTGGTATGGTGATTCTTGGGTACCAGATTTTGCACCGCGAGAATTCGAATAGGGCTGGAGTGCCCTTGGGTTTGGGGACGCAGATGACCCAGAAAATGCAGATGCGGATTTTCTTGCTTCCTGTCTCTGAACAGAAGCAAAATCCACAAGGTCTGAGGAATCGTCTGAGTCCAACAGAGACCGGAAATAGCCAGTAAAAAGCCCATGATGATCCTGCCCTCCACTTTCAGCCTGAGACAAAGAGCCTGTTCCAGTATAATAATTTTGACGGGATGGTGACCCACTATGCAAAGAAGAAAAGCTTCTGTGCTCAGATCCTTGGTAATTACAGTGCCTGCCACTTGACTGACTATGTGATACCTGTGTCATCCAAGGCCCACCTTTGCCTTCACTTCCCCACTCAGACATGCCTTGAAAACCTAAACCAGACTCTCCTCCTATTTCGCCAAGCAAAGCACCATTCTTTCTAGATCTTCTTTTGCGTTTGGGCTTGGCATTGGGATCTGGTTCAGCCTTAGGTTGTCTACGTTTTCTTGGCTTTAAAGGGTCAACAGGTCTTGGTTTGGATTTTTTCTTTCCAATCCCTTCAAAAAAGTCACTAAATGAACAGCGAGACAGTTCTGCATTATGACTATTACATCCACCACGACGACCAGGCCCTCCACCACGTCCACCTCTTCTCCTATAACCCTGGACTCGGTGTAGGTATTGTGAGATATTATGAGTTTCAGGAGCCTGGTGTACTGAATCGGGCAGTGTTGGGGTCCAACAGCGAGGTGGAGAAGTGCGTCCAGTCCCTTGACTCTGACGGTTCAGAAAAGCAAGCTTTGCCAGGACATCACTGTATTCAGATTTGCTGTCATTGGTGTCAGCTACATAGGAAGGTTGAGGAGATGCCAATTTTTGCTTTCTTCTTCTTCTCTTCTTTATTAATTCTCCATCGGAGACTGCCGAAGCTGGCTGGGGAGTTGGTGGAGGTGGTAAAGATGGTTCAATAGGAGAGGGCTGAGGCATCATAGGTGGAGTGTCTCTAGACAGAACCAGGTTTTTGGGTGGCCGCCCTCTTCTCCTCTTAAGGATGATTGGAAGCTCACCAGGTGGGAAAACCATTACAACATTCCGGCCATTGTTTTTCATCTTTAGTAGAGAGGTGGGTCCGGGGCCTGTACCACCAATCAGTTCTCCTCCTTCAACACTAAGAGTGCTACTAAATGAAGATACTTTATAGCTTGTTTTATTTCTCCTCCCCATTGGCATTGGGATTCTGGCAATCCGAACTACCATTTTGCGTATACCCCTACGTTTTGGTTTTTGTGGTGGGCCCTGCTCTGCATTCACATCAACTGCAGTTTTCTGATTAAAAGAAGGAAGTGGAAATACCGAGTTCTGCTCATGAGTTCTATATGCGCTAGGCTCCTCAGGTGTTTGTTGGTAAGGAGGCATCACATATGCTCGAGAAAGACTTTCAGATGCTCGAGGTCTTCCAGGTCTTCTTCTCCGACCCCTACCAGGTCTATCCCCCCGACGGCCTCTGAGACCAAACCTGTGGCCTCCACGAGTGGAAAAAGGGGTTCGTCTCAGGCTTTCTGATGTTGCAGAAAAGAGAGGTAGCATCCAGGGCATTTCTTCCATTGTTGGCTCTGCCATAACTTCTGTTTCTTTGTGTTTCTCCAACCTTTTTCTACACTGCTCTGCCCTACTTTCATCATCTGATGACTCCCCTTCATCCTCATTCTCTGTCCTCTCTACATCTTTAACTCTTAAATTTCTCTCTCGATTCGGAAGTGCATTACCCTGCTCCACTTCAGGTATTATCTCCTCCTTGTCTTCCTTTATCATTCTTACTCCTAATTCATCTTTCTGCTCATCTGGCGACTCTTCATGTTTACTATCAACTTGATCCTCCCCTGACTCCTCTTCCTGTTTATTGTCATCATGTTCTTCACCCGATTCCTCTGCCTGTTTTCCTTTCCTTTGCTCTTGCCTAAAACTCTCTGCCTGCTTACTTGGCTCTTGTTCTTCACAATATTCCTCTTCCTGTTTATTTTCTTCCTGCTCCTCCCCAGACTCCTCCATTTCTTGCCTATCATAGCCCTGCTCATCCCCTGATGACTCATCTTTATTTTCATTTTTCTGCTCTGCCTGCTTTTTATTTGCACTGTCCTCCCAATTGTTGCTGCCTAACTCTTCCTGTTCCCTCTCCTGCGTACTCTGTAATGGTTGTGGCTCCATCCAGGCAAGGGCTGCTAACTCTCTAAGAACATTTGAGCTGGCAGATTCATTTGAGTCTGGGTTGGGTGATTCAGGGCTTGGCTCCTTGGTATCAACTGTTTCAGAAGGCTTTTCTTCTGGGCTCCGCAGTCCACATGCAAGACTTTGAGAAGAGAAGAAGCTGTACTGTAATCCGGGCTCTACATCCTCATTCTCAGATGGAGGGCTAACAACATGAGTATAATCAAGATGGACACCACTGGATCGTAGGTCATTGGAAAGTTGGCTAAGGTCCTTCATAATATCCATCAAACGTACAACTGGCTGTAGATTGACACGGCCATTGCCACATTTGCTTTTGAGTAGAGCAATAATTCCATCAACACCTAGCTTTGTGGTTCCTGCAGATGTACGACAGAAAGATTTGTTTGAACGGCTGCAAGAATGCTGGGATCGACTATCTTCTCCTTGGTGTTCAAGCTGGATAGATGTAGAATCTGTAAGAGAAACCCAGATTAGTATAAAACTCAACAAGGATGAATGTAGTTGAAATTCCACTGGCTTTACACGAGCATAGCTTTTTTCCTAACCTAACAAAATTACTTAGAATGAAAACACCATTTGTCAGACTTTGAGCAAGAAAACAGGAATCAATTAAAGATCTGTCAGTTTTTCTGATATTGTCTGTTTTAATAAATACCTGTATTCCTCATAATATAACCATTCTGGAGCATATTTTCTGAGAACTCTGTGCCGATAACGTTATCCCTCCTAGAAATATATGAATGGACAACTTGTCCCCTTGTCAAAGGAATATGTCAGTGCAGTATCGGATACGTTCAAGCACTGGCTGGATAGTGTCAGCCGGTGTATGGACTCCCTGCCTTTCAATTAGTGACACTCCCTCAACTGGTAACGCCCAGTTATCAATGTATTGATAAATTTCCAAGAGGAATAATAAAGGAAAGGCACAACACAGAGTTATAAGAAAATACCCTTCAGAACTATTATTTCAGGAAGAATTAAACTATGCAGTGAATTAGAATTGTCAGAAGGTGACAGGTCCTCTAACACTTTGTTGTCCCCATCTTTAGCTAACACATGTCAATAAAGGTAAAGCTTGGCTAGCTTAATGTAACCTAGTATGGCAAGCAGCAAGACCAAATAATAGGAAGATTATCAAGGTATGTAAAGCTTTAATTATGTGTGTAACTATATCTAGCTTTTAATTCTTAATTTAAAGCGGACCTCTCACTACAAAATGCAGCACAATCTGCAGGCAGCACGATATGGAGTAGGAGGAGCCGAGCTGATTGATATATAGTTTTATATGGAAACATTAAGCAAAACTTGTAATTTATACATTTATAGAGCATCTGTCAACATGATCAACCCTATTAAATCAGGCATACATCGATACATAAATGCCCCGATTATGACTATCCAAGAGCTGAGACTGTCTCCTGGCTCAGTGGATCTCCTGCTGCTCTCCAAGCACTGCATATTCCAATTAAGCAATTGCTCAGTTGGAATCTACACTGCCTCGAGCACAGCAGGAGATCCACTGAGCAGCCGCCAAGACTGGGATACACTGTGTAGGCGCAAGATGACCAGGCGAGTTATCTAACCCTGTCAAATCCAGGGGAAGGACTGAAGCTGTAAGGGTTTAACAAGCTGGTGCTCCGAGAGCTCTGGCTGGCCCCTCAATGCTGCAGTTAAATCACTTGCATATGAATAAAAATGCAGTTCTCTCAGCAGTGAGGCAATGAATAGCATTCTTTGCGTTAGGCCCCTTGCACAAGACTATCGGTTTTGCGGTTAGCAAATTGAGGATCCACAAAATACAGATCCCTGCCATGCACATTCCGCATGTCCCTACCTATGTTAAAAATGCTTATTCTTGCCCACAAAACGTACAAGAATAGCAAATGTTCTATCTTTTTTGTGGGAAGGTGGAACAGGCATAAGGATGCGGACAGCACATGGTGTGCTATCCTCATTTTTTGCAGCCCCATTGAAATGAATGGTTCCAGATCTGATCCACAAAAAAAATGCAGATCGGATATGGCAGGGATGGCCAACCGGAGGCTCTCCAGCTGTTGCAAAACTAAAACTCCCAGCATGCCAAGACTGCCTACAGCTATCAGCCTACAGCAGGGCACGGTGGGAGTTGTACTTTTACAACAGCTGGAGAGCCACAGGTTGGCCATCACTGCGATATGGACTAAAAATATGGTTGTGTGCCTGGTGCCTAAGTATACAGCGATAGCTGTCAGTCACTGATAGCTGTTCATGGGAGAAGGGTGCTCTTCAAGAGAACCTGTCACCGCTCCTGACATGCCTGTTTTAATAGCTTCATCCATTCCCCATGTAACAATTCTGGAGCATCTATTCTTATGGCTCTATGTTGTGCCGTTCCTTTATTATTTCTACTAGAAGTTATTAATGAATTGCTAGCAGTCTGCAGTAAGGGTACAGAGGGGAGGTAACAAGTTGGGATGGAGGGGGGGGGGGTCTGACAATGGCAGCACTGTGCAGGTACACACCCCCAACTGCTTACCTTCCCTCTGCTCTGTACCCTTACTGAAGGCCAATAGCCTTTCCCACAAAACTATATAAAATCTGCTCAGCTTCTCCTGATCTACAACATGCTGCCAGCACATTGCACTTCATTATGTGATGACAGGGCTTCTTTAAGACTTTATCATAATGCACTCTACAATTCATCATGACTAAATACTAGGGTAAATCAGATGGAACATATAAATGAATCATGTGGTTGATGCAAATGTGCTTACTTTCTTGCCTGTCTTGCTTTGAACTTCTCCCGCTGTACTTGTGGTCTCTGTATTAAAAAAAAAACAAAAAAAACATTTATTTAAATTACCGTAACACTAATTATGACAGTCTTAACCAGACAAGAGAAATATATGCAAACAGGACAATGAGATTGAAAAAATGAGACAGAAAACTAAAAGCATGCTTTTACACAGGCCAAGGATTTGGACAATGATCAGAAACAAATGCTCGTATGAACGCATGTTCCCAAGAATAGTCCTGTGTAAAGATGTTGGTAGTTCTTGTCGTTTGTTGGGTGATTGCATCTTTAACGCAGCACCAAAAATCCTGATTTGTCGGCAGCACAACTCCCTGAGAGCTGCTGCAACAGCCATTTTCTGCAGCTGCTCTCTGCCCTTTCCAATAGAAAGGAGCTTCTAAGAGGAATAAATGACCTGATTGATTCTTAGGTTTTTCTTAAGTCTATATCCATACAAATATGAAAAACATTAAGAGACTTGTCTGGTTTCTATTTTTTGTCTTCAGACCGAGTCACGCTCACTTGACTAATCCCCCACAGCTTATGCTCCACTGATTTCCAGATCCCTGTTGGTCTCTGCTATCTGGTCCCTCCTGACACAAAGGAAATGTGTTCAATCGCTGGCTGTAGCAGTGACCCACCTGCTACAGGATGGAAGTAGAGGGTAAGAGGGAGTATGCCATTTTAAAGACTGGACAACCCCTTTCAAAGTGTTTGACGCATTTAGATATCACAAAACGACAATATGATAGAAAATCAAGACCTTTCTTTTGCTTTTAGTTTAAGGTCATCAGCATCATCTTGGGTGGTAAATGTTGCTAGAGAAATAACTTGTAAAAATACCCCACTAAAGCAGTTTTCAGGTGTAAGTTTCTCAAAAAGGGCCCGGCAACATTTCCATGTTAAGCAAGTAGGAGGCTGAACGCTTTTTGAGAATAATATCAATAAGCATCTTTGGTGCCTAGAAAGCGAAATCTGCCATTATATGTAACCTCCTGCAGAAAGATTTCAGAGGTCTCTGGATCAGGGAACATGCCATGGCAGTATCTAAAAAAGGTGGCCGTGCAAAGCTTACAGACTATTTCCATACAGGTGACATGCATATGCTCACCTTGAACGAGGGTGTCTACAGACTAGAGTCACTCTGCGGCCCCTCTCGGCCTCCTTTGAATGTGGAGGACGCTTTTCGGCAGGAGTATCTCCATTTTCCAGGCTAGGGGGGACAAGGCCAGCAGCATTGACATCTGTAAAATAAAGAAAACATCACATTTGTGGCACTTTTTGTCCAGTGGTGCTTTTCCTAGACATTAGTGTAATCAGTCTCTGTACATTCATGCAAGTACATCCACCAAGGACAAGGCACCTAAACATTTAGCAGTGTCATTGGATCACACTGAACATACCTCTCTTGCCCAACCATTGGACTTGTTTAGCTCTTTCGTGTCCCTCTCTACCTTATTCCCCAGTTTCTCCCTCCCCCTATTTCCTCTACTCTTCTCTCCCCTGCTGTCTCTCTGCTCCTGCCTCTCTCCTCCTTTCTCTCTTTCCTGTTATCTGGATCTCAGTATCCAGCAGAGTGGTGTATATATAATGTGTCTCTCTTCTCCACATACTGACACAAGTCCTCACACCTCGGGCTGCATGCTCTCCCCCTCCTCTCTTCAACTTAATCCCATGATCTCCTCACGCCTCTCCTCAAGGCTTCACGCTTTCTCCCGCATCCTCCGCTCTGCCATCTATAACTCACCTTAGCCTACAAGAGCAGGATGCCTCGCTAGATGCCTAGCCATTCATCCCCATTCTTTTGTTGTTTTTCTATATCTGACAATACATTCCACAAGCTATTATACTGAATTATGCCCTCTCTGGCTGCAGGCACTATGCCAACCTTTCCTATGTGCTGAGGGACCTTTATGTGCGCATGTGTGCACCTGTGGCCTTGCAGCACCTGTCTATTCAGGGGTGTCTTTGCCTCTGCAAAACCAGTGCTTTCACAAACAATATGCACACACTTAGAAACATTCCTATCCGAATTAGAAGCATCTTCCAAACATGCAAAACAATGTTTCTCTCTAGAGAAGCAGCATTATCCACCACACCAAAAATTGTGGATTGCCTCGGAGGAACACACAAAACACCATTATTTAGTCTGTACTAAAGCAATGTTAAAGTTCAAAAGAAATTAAAGGCAACATGCTGCATCGCACAGGCAGTCCCATCTGCAGGCAGCAGGCTATAGAGCAGGAGGAGCTGAGCAGATTGACAGTTTCCTGGGAAACATCTCAGTCTTTATTCATTCACATTCCTGCTGAATGTGTTGGAGTCCAGTGGGCGGTACTAAAAGGGGATTACAAGACTAATGAAGCTATCCGAGGTAACCCAGGCAGCTCCAGCAAATAACAAAAAGTGATACGCACCCCTTTTCTTCACTGCTGCTTCCAACCCTAAGCACTGGTCCTCCCGGCCGCTGATGTCATCTTCCTGACAGCAGCGGTGACCCAGTTCACCATGCAGCCAATCACTGGCTTCAGCAGTATACGGGAGATCACTGCTGAGGACAATGATTGCAGCTGAGCTGTGTGCACGCAACGTTGCAGATGAAGCCATAAAGCTGACATCAGAGGTGGGGAGGACCAGAGCATAGAGCTGGTAACGGCAGGGGAAAAGGACAGAAAATGCTTCTTTTGTTATTTAGACAACCCCTTTTTAAAAAAAAACAGGGAAATCATTAGGTCAATGACAAAAATGGATTATGCCCACCTATAGCAATGTGATAGACTGGGAAAGCAATGGAAAGCCTTAAAGTTTTGGGGATAAAATGGTAATAAAGACATGCAAAAATAACATAGAAGTGGAAAAGTGAGAACACAGAATAACTTTAAACCCAAAATTTAAGAGATATGCTAGGTAGGGTAAAATCTCCCTTAAAGGGAACCTGTCATATTGCAGTCACAAGGTCTGACCTGTAGGCAGCAATGAATAGTGAAGGAGGAGATGAGCAGCGTTTTATAGGAAATTATTCAGGACACCTTAGGAGTCCAATAGGCGGGCCTACATTGTGATTGACAGCTATCTCCTTATGCAAATAACCTCGGATGATCAACGAGTAGGACCACCGGCTGACATAGAATGCAGGGGACATTATGAGGTCTAAAAGTTGTAGAACAACTAAACTAAAAGGAGATGTTAAATAGACATTGTATACAACAACCATGGTAAGGTGGGCGAATGGATGTCCATCCAACAAACTGGCTTGGAGGTCAACCACCACTAATTGGCTCTGCCCTGTCCCCACATGATTCAGAGGATGGGTTATCGGAAACCAGAGCTAAATGAGAACGATCTCACATTACTACATATAAATACACTCAAACGTGCCCTGAGCGTGACTGCACCTTGGACATAGGCTGACATTGCAATGAGGTTCTCCTCATATACCTATATAGTCAGACATCAGGAAGTGAGCTTGTGTCACAGCTGAGTGTATGTGGGGGAGGGTAGAGGGCAGACAGATGGTGCAGTGATAAGAGGAGGGAGCAGGCATTGGATTCCAGGCACAGGACTAATTATAGCTGCCCTCCTCCCAGAATGCTTTGAGGCAGAAAGCACTCAGCCAGGGAACCACATCCTGGCAAAGCATTCCCTTTCCAGCCAGAAAGCCCTGCAGACCTTGGCATTTTGACCAACCTCTTTCTTGCCTGAGAGCAGCATGTGACAGTATAACCCTTTCTGCTCCAACACCACGCTCTAAAACCTCTCTGACCAAGATGAAACCCTCCGCCTGATACAGCACTTATCAGGCAACAACAGACTCTGGCCTTACTCCGGAACTCAAAGAGGCCATTCCTAAATATGTATTGTGTGGCCGGTTGAATACCAGAAGTCTATAGGTGTGAGATTAGACCATGTAGATGGTAGTATTGGGGCACCGTTACTCTACAAGACACTACGGTAGGATGCGGAACATTCTAGTGATACCGTCAGACTATGTAGATGGTAGTATTGGGGCACCATTACTCTACAAGACACTACAGTAGGATGCGGAACATTCTAGTGATATCGTCAGACTATGTAGATGGTAGTATTGGGGCACCGTTACTCTACAAGACACTACGGTAGGATGCGGAACATTCTAGTGATACCGTCAGACTATGTAGATGGTAGTATTGGGGCACCATTACTCTACAAGACACTACAGTAGGATGCGGAACATTCTAGTGATATCGTCAGGTTACCGGCCTACGGCTGATCTGCAGATTTCATGCCATTACAGGAAGGTTTTGGGACTTCCCAGGTGAACTACGCCTTCTGCACAAGTTTCGTCTGCAGTCACTGGCCCCTGCTCCTCATACATGGTGGCCATGAATATCGACATTTTTACCAGCATCCACACTAGTGATTGGTAAGTGATCGCATCTCCGGCCAATGCAGAAAAATGTGTTCTTCCCAGCAGATGTCTCTCTTTACTTCTTTTCCGACTACAAAGACCTGCACACCAACTCCTTCCTTCCCTCCCTTTCTCCTGTCTGTCCTGTCTCCTCTGTCTCTCTCATCCTTTATTTATCTGCTTCCTCCTGTGTGCACAGATTAGCTGCTCCCCGCTGGATCCAGGATCTGTCAGACAGGCAGATAAAATACACAGCTACAAACAGAGAGGGGGTGTGCAGATACTCAGCATCATTATACAGCTCAGCGTGTGCATTTTCTGTACAGATACTGAGTGCCACTCTCTGTTCTAACAGGATGCCGCTGTACCGGGCGTTACATGTGGTAGGGCAGAGGGAGCAGGAGCATGTTGCCTGGATACCAAATGTGGAAGTGGGTCATGCAGCAGTGGGGACACAGTGACATCCGAACGGGGAGTGCTCACCATTAACCCATGTAGTGCCAAGGACCTGTTGTGTCGGGAACGACACTCCGCACTAGTACTGGCCAGGTCGGTCTAGTGTAAGTACACATAAATCTTGATGTTTGCAGCAAAATTTGCCTGAAACTACCAAGTTTTACATTGGGTGGGGGAAAGGGGGTCCTAACTAAAGAAGTCCAGAAGTTGAAAGAAAAACTCAAACAGATATCAGACGACTAAGCACTCTCCATTCAGCGCATACTGCTTATACAAATTACCAAAGCATAGATATTTTATGACCACCAGTGACTACCATCTCCAGTCATGGAGAGAAGGCCCTTATGATCCCTTAAATATAAGTGGTCACGGCTGAGATCTACATACACACATTTACATACCAGCACAGGTCTTTACACATTAGTACAGCAGCTATAGCGCAGTATTCATGTACAGTGGATTAGACAGGTGGGCACTAGAAATCAAGTTACAACAAATTTAGGAGCGGTTGTGTAATGATAAGATGATACGTCGCAGATACCGCCATTTTTTGGCAGCTCGAGCCCCACAAATGATACATGACCCCAACCTGTAATACTATCACATACACATGCCACTATATCGGGGGCTTGTTCCGTACGGTACAAGGCGTGGATAGCATCTCTTAAAGACGATTGATTTTCCTTCCCAATTCTAGCACAGCTAAGTGAATTTTTTTTCCAGACGTTGTACATCTATAGACACATTATGTGCGCAGGAAGCTTTTATTCCAAGCTGTCTCTGGCTGGAAGGTGACAAGGTCACTTTATCCCCAGAGCTGACAGTGACATCATATGACAAGGGAGGGGTGTCTTCTTACTTACAAGGTGCTGGTTACCATAGGTACAGCGCTCAGCAAGGAAAGTGTTACTCCATCGCTGTGCTCGGCAGGGTGCTCTGATGCAAAGCTCTACAGATTTCGGAGGCAGGAAGACGACTGGGATGAGCCAGCTGACAGGAAAGGGTTACACATTGCCACACTGCAGTGAATGGTCTCTCACAGTCTGACCTCTCTCAGTGTAATCAGTTCAGTGATTCGGACTCTGCCGGCTAGAGATGGCTGCTGGAGCTTTCTAAATAGAGAGCAGATGGGCCCCAGTATAGCTGACTTGGCCAGTGAGCGCTGATACAGAGAACAAAGCCACGGAAGCACGTTTCTCAGAACAGACTTTTACAGCATTTTAACAGCTAAAGTGGTCACCCCAATTTACACCACCTATTAAGGGGCACAAACATACAGGATTACACAGTATTTATTTCCTGGAATTAATATAGCGCCCCCTATTCACACTGCGGTTAGCAGACATTGGTGGCAGCTTCCTCTACTCACATTTTTTACATGAAGCCAACTGACTCCAGCATATTTTTGGAAGAAATCAGAGTCTCTAGACAAATCAACCAAGAAAAAACAGAATGCAGATGTTCCTGGACCCCCTGGGGTTACCGATTTATCCACACTTTCTTTCGTTTAGTAGATTATTAATATTAGCCTTGGAAAAGATTGGCAATTTGTTATCTTTCTATCCCACTGCAGAGGTTTACAGAGAGTATATTCCCTGAAATCAGTCCACGTCCCCTCTAAGGATGACAACCTAATTTCTTTGAGACACCAGCAGATGCTAAGGTCACTAGAGGGTTATGAGCCCCATTATGTTTTTGGAAGGTGTGAGGAGAACTATGCATCATGTACATGATGCCCTGGTGGAACCTAACCATACTCCTATCACTATGGACAACCAATATATCCACTGCTTGTACATGAATAAAAAAGGTATTTTGACAGTGAAGGCAAACAGATAAATACACCCGGGCTTCCGTTTTCTGAGCCTCGGTAAGGGAGGGCTACATAGACCATGTGGTCCTTTTCTGCCATCATGGTTGTACATTTCTTTACTTTTAGATAGGACCACACAACCCTAGTGGCCAAGTATGCTTGAGATTTCTTTTACGCATTGCCAACAATCGTGTGCGTACATTTGAGTGCTACATGGACGAGCTTCAGCTTGTACAAATGAATCCTACGTTTTCACATAGGGATCAATTACTTCAAAATGATGTGTCTAAGCCTCATCCAGCAAGACATCTTTCTAGCGTGTGCTGAAGAGGAAGACTGCACACATGGAAATGTATCTAGGAGAGCATGAACATAAAATACTAAAGAATACTGCTACCACATTCCTTATTACTTTGGTACAAGAGCAACAGAAATCAGATTTACATGATTCAACATTTACCAAACATATACTAATTCAATTAGAGATGGGGACTGGAATGCATATAAGGGTATTGCCACGGGGGGTGCATCTTCAGCAGAATGACCTGCGATTCTGCAACAAAATCTGCCTCAAACCTGTGGAAAAATCTAAGTGGTACATGTGGATTTGAGCATTTGCTGCAGAAGGCACCCTTTGCATTAGGCTACATGCACACGTCCGTTGTGTGTTTTGCGTTCCGCAATTTGCGAAACGGCACGGGCAGCCATTGATATAACTGCCTATTCTTGTCCACAAAACGGACAAGAATAGGACAGGTATATTTTTTTGGTGGACCACGGAACGGAGCAACGGATGCGGACAGCACACGGAGTGAATGGCTCTGCATCCGAGCCGCAAAAACTGGTTCGGATGCAGACCAAATTAACGTTCGTGTGCATGAGACCTTACAAGGGTGAAAATCCGCAGCATAAATTGTCATTCTGAAGATTAAAAATCCTGCTGCTGCTTTTTTTCTGAAGAGTGTGAATAAGTATTTTTTTTTTTTTTTTTAAACAATGTTATCCACTCGCTGCTGCTGTAATATGTTTTGGTTTTTCTGCCCATGGCGGCAAGTCTGTCAAGCGTGAACATACCCACCATTAGGGTATTAAATATTTGATAGTTGGGCCTAACTGTTGAGGTTCTCCACTGATTACAAGAGGAGGGGGTTCAGAGGCCCCATTCTTTCTATAGGCACAGCTGCCTTGAGGAGGAGCCTGAATGAGGCATCGAGCATGTGCCTTGAAGTTCCATTTAAATGGAATCTGTCAGCAGTTTTCTGCTGCTAGGTTCTAACAGCTCCAGCGCGTGCCAATGAGTCCCCATATTCATGAGCTCCTGGCTCTCCCCGCCCACCTGCCTCTGAGCTTTTTTCCCATAAGAATCAGCAGCTGGTGGGCGGGGAGAGACAGGCGCTCATGAATATCAGGACTCGTTTGGAACGCGCTGGAGCTGTTTAATACCAGATTTTTGCAAAAAGGCTGGGTCAGTTATAGAGAGTGACCCAGGATTCTGCTAAGGAGACCTGCCACTAGTTTATGCTGCTCTTAGTTAGGACCCCATAAAACTGGTGACAGATTCCCTTCAGACTCTATAGTGTCACAGAAATAACCAAGCACTTCCACAGCTTCCTGGTATAGGTAAATGGCAGGGGGTCACACATGACAGAATGGCTAGAGATTTGCCATTGTGGATTTTTGGGAGGCAAATCCACAGTTGTACAGCACCAGCAAAGTGGACAAGAATTTCAGAATTCTCATCCACACAGTACGTAAAAACAAAAAACACAGCACAAAAGCTGCGGTATTGAGAATTTAAAATCCAAACCATGTCTATTTATGCAGTGGATTTCTCCCTTCTGAAGGAAAGGATGAATTCTGCAAGCTTTTCTGCATTAAACACTGCATGTAATAAGCAACAAAAATCGTAACTGATTTTTCCGTGATGTGTGACCCCGGCCAAACACGTGCTGCCAGGTTCTCCAGCACATCCCAGCTAATCTATTAACAATCAATTTTTAATGAACAGAAAAACAACCTGCACCTCAGCCACAACTCTAACATCTCCTGGCTGGCCCTACCATGACAACCATACTATAACCAATCCTGCAATGCACGTCCATCACATCACCAGGACAGAAACAGAGAAGATTCCAATAAATGACTGAAAGCAGAGATCCTGAAATCCATGAAGAATTGATATCATGAAATGAGATTACCATTATTATACGGTTATATTTATTCTGTAATTAACGGTCACTAATGTCATACTGTAAAATGGTGTTAAAGGGGTTGTGGCAGAAAGAAGGGGATTTAAATAACAAATTAATACTCAACTGGAAAATCTGCCGCCGCTGTCCTGCATTGATGACATCACAACTACCAGCACTCAGCCACTGTAGGACAGCAGAGACAGTGGGTGAGCGTACCCTCATACTGTTATTCTAGAATAGTCCCGACACTTTTTTTTCAAATACATTTTTATCTCCTACAGTCCTTGTAGTTAGGTATAGACAGAGCACTGATCAGATCATTAAGGGTTATTACCGTTGGCTCAGTAACAGGTCAACCACTTACGAAACACAAATTGGGGAGCTGCTTGCATGATGGAAATATGTTACCATGCACTGTTCTATTTGCACAAACTTCAAGCTTACAACCATGAATATGAAATTACAATAGCAGCTTGCATGTGCACATCCCAAAAACTAATGGGAACAATGCAATTTACTCTACTGTATTCAGGCATGGTTACACTTTCATCCTCTTTATATGCGCTTTAGGTATCGAAAACAAGGCACATTAATATTAACCACTTGTCTACTGCCGGCACTTGTGTTCACAGCAAGCGGTCAGCGCCTTGATAACATCAATACTACGTAGTAATGTCAGGATGCTGCAGTACCACATCCTGTCTCTGCACTGGTGCCCTCCTGTATACGGTTACTGGCTCACAAACCGTTCCCATTAGTAGCTGCTATGGCAGTTTCAGATGTACTACTCTTAAAGAAGCAAAAAACGAATACAAAAAAAATAACACTAGTGAACTTTAGGAGCACCGAGCCTAGCCCTAAACATAACCCATTTTATATTAAAGGGGTTGTCCGGGTTCTAGATATTTATTAATGAATATCAGCTCGGTGCGGGTCCAACACCAGGCACCGCCACCAGTCATCTGTTCAGTAGAATGGGAGCTGAGCTGCAGTAACCCGGCATGGCCACTACACCATGGACAGAGCTGTGCTTCTGCCTCCGTCCTCTGCTTTAGGGCTCATGCACACAAACTTATTACCCCCCCGTGTCCCGTTCCAGTGACTCCATGTACGTTGCGTGTCCATATGGCCATTCCGCAACAAAATAGAACATGTCCTATTATTGTCTACATTATGGACAAGGATAGGGCTGTCTCACTTCAGTAAGTGGCATTTATCATGAAGAGAAAGTTAATACAACGCACTTACTAATGTATTTTTATTATTCATATTGCTTCTTTTGCTGGCTGGATTCATTTTCCATCAAATTATATACTACTCGTTTTCCATGGTTACGACCACCCTGCAATCCATCAGTGGTGGTCATGCTTGCACAATATAGGAAAAAGCGCTGGCACTTTTTTCCTATAATGTGCAAGCACGAACACCGCTGCTGGACTGCAGGGTGGTCATAACCATGGAAACGAGCAGTGTATAATGTGCTAGAAAAATGAATGGCTTGTATTAACTTTCTCTACATGATAAATGCCACTTACTGAAGTGAGACAACCCCTTTAAGGTATGCAGAATGCACACTGCCAGTACCCATGTTTTGCGGATCCACAAAATACATACGGTCATGTGAATGTACCCTTCATTTAGGCACCAGTTCTTATGCCATGTGTGAACATATCTTAAGCATTTAAAAGACGGTACATAATTGCAAAGTTGATGTTTGTGCTTTTTCACATGTTCTGGCCAAAATCAGGCCGAAAACATAAGCATAAAGTACTGGGACCAATAATTATAAATAGAAAAACAAAAACAACGGGTTGAGGAGTGAATTTTCTGTAGTCACTTATGAGTTCATTGTGGATCCCACTTGCAGTAAATGTATGTAAGAAAAATGACAGTTGCAAAAACTGTAATGTTAAAAAAGTTAAAACAAAACATCTATCTATTCCTGAAATGTTTATCCCACCAGAGTGTGGGGGCCTCAATGACTATTTTTGGCCATAAAAATGAATTTGGGGGAAACTTTAGCATGCAGAGAATACACATATCCCACGATGGCTCAGTGGTAAGCGCTGGTGCCTAGCAGTGCTGCGGTCCTAGGTTCGAATCTGACCAAGGGCAACATCTGCATGGAGTCTGCATGTTCTCCCTGGGTTTCCTCAGGGACATACTGATAGGGACCTTAGATGGTGAGCCCCATCGGGGACAGCTTGATGCTAATGTCTGTAAAGCGCTGCGGAATATAGTAGCGCTATATAAGTGGAGAGTAGAGAAAAAAAAAAATTATATATATATAAAAACCGTAGATTATACACAATACAAAATGGAGAGATTGAAAAGATGCATCCAATGATAGGAGAAAACAGAGCTCCTCTTCTGTTCTTGGACAGTGCATTCTGGGTACACAAGCTTCCATGTCTCATCATTATGCTACGAAATAAGCTGTACCTACCAGCTGGGCGCCACAGCTATATTCATCCCATTTGTGGTTACATCAGAAGCTACACTTCGGTACGGAAAATGTATCCAACCACATCCAGGAGCCCAAAAGGCAGAAAACAATGAGCCTCATTCATCAAAACTGTCTAATAATGCTGTCTTTGTTGCTCGTAGCAACCAGAGCTAAGCTCATTCCCAGGAATAGTTTAAGAAATGAAAGCAGAGTTCTGCTTTGTTGCTATGGGCGACAAATACAGCCTTGCTATTAGGCAGTTTACTAAGGCCTATTGCCCTTTTGACATATATTCAATGGCTCAACATGAAGACGCACTGTTTTTGTCAGAAGTCCTTGAACACACGAAATTGATGACAACAAATAATTCAAGGGGTTTTCCGTGAGTTTAACACTAATGACCTATTCCGCGGGATAGGCTATCAATATCAGATTGATGGGGGTCCCATTCCTTGCACCCCTATCGATCAGCTCGCTGAAGAGTCCGCACGCTCCAGTGATCGTTGATGCCTGTTCCTAGGCCATGTGACGTCAAGTTTATCGGTCAACATGGCCAAGACACAACTTAGCCCGATTCAAGTGAATGGGTCTGGGCTGCAAGTCCAAGCACAGCTGCTATTCTTGGTAAGAATGGGCTGATGGTAGACATGAATGACTGCTGATCCTTTTATGTCTACGAGACTGGTGTGTACAGCACTCTGCACCATCTGTGGCAATACCATAGAGGTGAATGAAGCGACGGTCAGAAATGCATATCACCGCTCCATACTCATATGGAACTCTGGGGCAACAGTTTTTTATAATGGCCAAGGATCCCAGCAGTCACAGTGGCAGCAATCAAGGCACTTATTCCCTATACACAGGTTAGGGAAACTTGTTACTGGAAACCCACTTAAAATATTGATTACCTAGCCTTGAGCCTCATTCACACGTCAGCGTTTTAGTCAGTCATTTCTATCAGCGACTGTGATACAAAACCAGGACTGGAGCCTCCACAGACATAGGTATAAGGCTGAATGCACACGGCCGTGTTCCGCGGCAGAGAGCGATCCGTGGTATGCCGGGCTGGATTCCTGTTCAGAGCAGGAGCGCACGGCATCATTGGTTGCTATGACGCCGTGCGCTTCATGCCGTCGCTGCACTACAGTAATACACTATACGAGTGTATTACTGTACTGCAGCAGCGGCATGAAGCGCACGGCGTTGCCGGATTCTAACAGCCCTAGTGTGAAAGTACCCTTAAAGGGATTCTGTAACCAGGTTTCACCCCTGTCAGCTAAACATATGCTGATGTTCAGGGCCTCATCAGGATTCCTAATGTGGGCTTATAAATGTGATCTGTAGCCTTATTTTGCTAAAAAAAACAGGTTTTACTAACCTGTCACTCAAAGAAATAAGGTGCCCAAGGGGATGTCAAGGGATGCAAGGTGCCCGCCGCACCCACCGCCGTTCGTGCCCAGCGCCGCCTTTCCAGACTTCTGTGCCACTTCTCGCTCTCCCTCCCCCTCCCTCCTGTAAGATCTCGCGCGTGCGCACAGGGCTCTGCCTGATGCGCCCATGCGGACTTCTCCATTTGGCTTCTTACAGCGAAGTGCGCATGCGCCGGCACTTCGCTCAACCCCCTGTATGACCTGCACTCTGGCGCCAGCCTCTCAGAGCCCTGTGCGCACACGTGAGATCTTACAGCAGGAGGAAGGGGGGGAGGGAGGGAGAGCGAGAGGCGGCACAGAGGATTAGGAGGCGGTGCAGAAGTCTGGAAAAGCGGCGCTGGCACGAACGGTGGTGGGTGCGGCGGGCACCTTGCATCACTTGACATCCCCTTGGGCACCTTATTTCTTTGAGTGACAGGTTAGTAAAAGCTGTTTTTTTAGCAAAATAAGGCTACGGATCACATTTAGAAGCCCACATTAGGAATCGTGATGAGGCCCTGAACATCAGCATATGTTTAGCTGACATGGGTGAAACCTGGTGACAGAATCCCTTTAAACTAGCACAGCTCCATACACTGTGTAGCGCTTAGAAAACGTACTGCAGGCCAGCCCCATCGAGATGGCATACAAAAATACTGGATGGTACAATATCTTGTAACATTCATGACCAGCGGTAACGTACAGTGGTGACGTTATCTGAAACATAGAAACCTAGAATGTGTCGGCAGATAAGAACCATTTGGCCCATCTAGTCTGCCCAATATACTGAATACTATGAATAGCCCTTGGCCCTATCTTATATGAAGGATGGCCTTATGCCTATCCCATGCATGCTTAAACTCCTCCACTGTATTTGCAGCTACCACTTCTGCAGGAAGGCTATTCCATGCATCCACTAGTCTCTCAGTAAAGTAATACTTCCTTATATTACTTTTAAACCTTTGCCCCTCTAATTTAAAACGATGTCCTCTTGTAGCAGTTTTTCTTCTTTTAAATATTTTTTCCTCTTTTACCTTGTTGATTCCCTTTATGTATTTAAAAGTTTCTATCATATCCCCTCTGTCTCGTCTTTCTTCCAAGCTATACATCTGAAGCTCTTGGCTTGTGCAATAACCTAGTCTAGGTGGAAAAAAGGGAAAAGAAAAAAAAAGCTAAAATTTCCTCTCCTGTCTGAACCAGCAAAATACAAACTGGAGAGATAGAGGACAAGTGGTACAATTAAAATAACATAGGTTTGTCAAGAACAAAGAAGATGAGAATATATAAAACAGATCAACTAGATCGAGGCAGATTGGCACCTTAGCCAAGTCCAAATTCATCTTCTAGACATGATTTTAGCTTGCACTCTAATCGGTCCGAGTGCGATCCAATCTCCCGGTACCTGTTCACATCGCAGACATCACTGCGTTAAACACAATGCTTGTTGCATGGGACTAAGATTCTTGCCATACAGTTTGCAGGACACATTTCCAAACACCCTGTCCAACGCTGCTCACTCTATACTCACAAAAAGTACCATTTTTGACTTGAAAGATTCAGAACCTCCTGGAACACACGTAGTAAGTAGTGGAATCACTAACACTGAAGGATCCAGAAACCTATTGACTTTAAGTCCTCAGGCAGTTGTACCCAGGATTTCTAGAAATTTGGACTTGTACCTGACACTTGAAAATGCTCTATGTTCAAATGGAAAACCCAAATTTTGTTTATCTGTTCTCCACACTCTAAATCATAATGACCGGACACAGGGCTCTCCAAGAATCCCTCTATACAGCATTAGCAAACCTGGGGTATAGGGACAGACATTAAAGAGGACCTTTCACCGATTCTTACCCTATGAACTAAGTATGCTGCCATGTAGAGCGGCGCCCGGGGATCTCACTGCACTTACTATTATCCCTGGGCGCCGCTCCGTTCTCCTGCTATGCCCTCCGGTATCTCCGTTCCCTAAGTTATAGTAGGCGGAGTCTGCTCTAGCGCTGGCCAATCGCATTGCAGAGCTCACAGCTTGGGAGAAAATAACCTCCCAGGCTGTGAGCTCTGCGCTGCGATTGGCCAGCGCTAGAGCAGAACAAGGGCAGACTCCGCCTACCATAACTTAGGGACTGGAATCTCTGCCTACCATAACTTAGTGAGCGGAGATACCAGAGGACATAGCGGGAGAACGGAGCGGTGCCCGGGGATAACAGTAAGTGCAGTGAGATCCCCGGGTGCCGCTCTACCTATCTGTATAGTTAGTTCATAGGGTAAGAATCGGTGAAAGGTCCTCTTTAACCTAAACTCTCTGTGGAGCATGCAACTCACAAATAGCAAAAACAAATAAATTATACACAAACACTAACTTATTTGTAACAAAAGTGAAATCATGATCACCACTCATCAAAGCTCCATTTAATGTGTTGAAGAATATGAAAAAATACATTATATTGAAAATGTATTTGCGCCTTGTCAGGTTTGTCTCAATGACAAATGCTGCCAAGAGACATTTTGCACATTGATCTTTGTACACACAGTCCACTGAATGGCGACTGCTTGTGGAACTGTAAGGCTACTTTCACACTAGCGTTGTTTGAATCCGGAACTGCCCGCCGGATCCGGAAAAACGTGTGAAAACGGATTACATTTGAATCCTGATCAGGATTTTGATCACAATGAAAAAATGCATTGGACAAAACGGATCCGCCATTTATGGACTTTAACTTTTTTTTTTCACATTTTTCGGGTTTAACATGCAAAAGCCGGCATTCAGTCAAAGTGTTCAGGATTTTTGGCCGGAGGTAAAAATACAACATGCTACGTTTTTCTGAAAAGCCTGATCAGTCAAAAAGACTGAACTGAAGACATCCTGAACGGATTGCTCTCCATTCAGAATGCATTAGGATAAAACTGATCAGTTCTTTTCTGGTATAGAGCCCCTAGGACGGAACTCAGCGCCGGAAAAGAAAAACGCTAGTGTGAAAGTACCCTAAGGCTGCGTTCACACAAAAATCTGTTGAGGAACTTGCAGCTAAATTAGAATATGGAACCTTGTTACATATCTGATACAGATTCACCCTATGCGCCGCAAAGGGAAAATTCATGACAAATTGGCAAAATGCTGCAGATTTAAAACCCACACCACATGTTTAGGCTCCATTCACACGTCCGCAAAATGGGTCCGCATCCTTTCCGCAATTTTGCAGAATGGGTGCGGACCCATTCATTCTCTATGGGGACGGAATGGATGCGGACAGCACACAGTGTGCTGTCTGCAGCCGCAATTGCGGAGCGCTGCCCCGATTTTGGGTCCGCAGCTCCGCAAAAAGATAGAGCATGTCCTATTCTTGTCCGCAGCTTGTGGACAAGAATAGGCATTTCTATGGGGGTGACGGGCTGGTGTGTTGCGGGTCCGCAACACACCACGGACGTGTGAATGTAGCCTAAGGGTCCATTCACACGTCCGCAAATCTGTTCCGCATTTTGCGGAGCGGAATTGCGGACCCATTCATTTCTATGGGGACGCACGATGTGCTGCCCGGATCCGGAATTGTGGATCTGCACTTATGGGTCCGCAATTTCGTTCCTGAAAAAAAAAAAATAGAACATGTCCTATTCTTGTCCGCAATTGCGGACAAGATTAGGCATTTTCTATTAAGTGCCGGCGATGTGCGGTCCACAAAATGCGGAACGCACATCACCGATATTCGTGTTTTGCGGATCCGCAAAACACACGGACGTGTGAATGGACCCTAAATCGTATGCACATTTTTCACCACAGTGCATGGATGAGTTTTTTGTTTGTTTTTTTTATCTCATCCACTTTGCTACTGCTGGAAAATTCAGCTGATTTTCTGTCTGCAAATCTCAATAGCCTGCTGCGACCACTAGGTGGTCTGATCCAGTGGATGTGAAGGCTGCATTCACACAGTAAAGTCATACTGCGTTATTTGCCACAAGTTGATTGCACTGTGTGAACATAGCCACAGAGACTTGAGATTGGGGAACGGACATTGCTTCATACTAACACACGAAAGCTTTTGTGCCTGATAAGTAGGTTATGAAAATTTTGTTAATACAAGATAAGAGCTCAGAAGTCAATGGAGTCGGGCTGCAATACCACACACTACCACTGGACAAGGCTTGGCGCTGTGTTTTGGACGAAAGCAGTTAGGGTCCATTCACACATCAGTGTGTGTTTTGCGGATCCACAAAACACGGACAGCGGCAATGTGCGTTCCACATTTTGTGGACCGCACATTGCCGGCACTAAGAGAATATGCCTATTCTTGTCTGCTATTGCGGACAAGAATAGGACATGTTCTATTTTTTTCAGGATCGGAATTGCGGACCCGGAAGTGCGGGTTCGCAATTCCGATCGGGGCCGCACATGTATGGGTCCGCAATTCCGTTCCGCAAAATGCGGAATGGAATTGCGGATGTGTGAATGGACCCTTATGCTTTATTAATCCTGGATAACCCTATTAACCTGCGCATAAATGGAATGGAGCTATAATGCCAAAAAATACTAGATTTATTTTACCGCCTAAGGCTACTTTCACACTGGCGTTTTGGTTTCTGTTTCTGAGTTCCGTTCAGGGCTCTCACAAGCGGTCCAAAACGGATCAGTTTTGCCCTTTGATACATTCTGACTGGATCCTTATCCATTCAGAATGCATTGTTTGCCTCCAATCAGTCTCCATTCCGCTTTGGTGTCCGTCTGATGAAACTGAGCCAAACGTTCTGACACACAATGTAAGTCAATGGGGACGGATCCGTTTTCTATGACACAATAGAACACGGATCCGTCCTTCATTGACTTTCAATGATGTTCAAGACGGATCCGTTTTGGCAATGCTAAAGATAATACAAACGGATCCGTTCTGAACGGATGCATGCGGTTGTATTATCTGAACGGATGCGTTTGTGCAGATCCATGACGGATCCGCACCAAACGCCAGTGTGAAAGTAGCCTAATCTGAGTATGTTCTGTGGTGATACCTGATAAGGTAATAAATGGTTTAACACCATAAAAATGGAACCACTCTACACTCCTGCTCAAAAACCTGTGCAGTCAGAGCGGGTCATTGACGCCAGTCTATTTCTCCACTTTTGCCCTGGTTTTGCAGCCGGAAGATGTGCCTAATTTATTAAAAGGAGTGTGCCCCTTGTCATAAATTAGCGGCACCTTCAATAGACCATGCACCAGGAGGAAAAACTAGACCAGCCATTTGGAGTACTTTTTCGCCAACATTTATTCTAGTTCCCAGGCGTAAGTAAATGCTGATAAATTTGCCAGTGGCGAAGTTGCAGGCCCCGGCCACACCTTCATCGCTCCTATGTGCTTAATGCAGTGCAAAAACACCCGCGCCATAAAATATTGTCGCACGCGTGTGCAAATAAGTTGCAAAAAAGGGGACTGTGCAACATTTTTACGTCACAAACTGGCATAAAAATGGTCGCAAATGACCCCCCAAAGTGTGTGTGTGGTTCGTACTAACTAGTCCCATTACAGCTTTCCTTTCTCCAGTGCAGAATAACGAGAAAACTCATGTTGCTGCTCAGCTCTTCAGGTGGATACGCCAGATGCTATACGAGGATGATGGGGAAGTATACATCAGGTATCTATATGTAGGTCATGCTACCCAAGGTGTTTGTATTGTAACACAGAACTGTATATAATGCCAAATGGTTGCATGCCATATATTTGTGCAACTTCACCTGGGTAGGATGGCTGAAATACAGGACAGGCCTGTTGTGCCGGTACAGCAATTAATATTAACAAATATTAGCAATGAAGACATCAGATGCAGCCACATCAGCGTCAGACGAGAAGCAAATTGTGATATTTTCAATATGACGTTTCAATAGAAATATTTAGAAGGCCCTCCTTGCAAAATATATATTTTTTTCCCCTTGCAAACAGTTTTTTTTTTTGGGCTACTTTCACACTGGCGTTTCTGGGTCCACTTGTGAGATCCGTTTCAGGGCTCTCACAAGCGGCCCAAAACAGATCAGTTCAGCCCCAATGCATTCTGAATGGATAAGGATCCGTTCAGAATACATCAATTTGGCTGCGTTTGGTCTCTGTTGCGTTTTTTTAGACAGTCACTAAACCGCAGCTTGCAGCGTTTTGGTGACCGTCTGACTATGCAGAGCCAAACGGATCCGTCTAGACTTACAATGTAAGTCAATGGGGACGGATCCATTTTTCACTGACACAATATGGTGCAGTTGAAAACGGATCCATCCCCCATTGACTTTCAATGTAAGTCAAGACGGATGCGTTTTGACTTAGACTTTTGAGGTCGCATTTTCAGGGGAAGAATGACGTTTCTAGTGTTAGCTGTGTGCATGGAACTCTTGTAGGCTCCTTTACTTGCACCCTGTAGCAGAATATCACCCCGGTAGAAATGTAGCACTAGGCAGCATTCTTTTTTCACTGGGATAAGGAACATAAAATGTATAATGAATCTGGGTAATGTGCTCACTACCGGTATATACTGCACCAAGAATAAGGGCCTCCCTCCAGGCATGGTGCTGAAGGTTATTCTAATGGATGTTGGATCTGAAACAGATCCAGGGACATCTGTTCCACCCTGTAATTATGGAGAGCCAAGAGGGAGAGAGACAGAGGGAAAGAGATTAGGAGGCAGGAAGATAAGGCCAAGGAGAGAGGGAGGAGAGAGGAGAATGCCCTCGGCCATACAGCCACAGAACACATACTACAGCTGGAAAATACCATCATTGTCCCTGCAGAATTCCTGCCTCACCTGCACTATGTCCTCACTCTCCCAGCAATCGCAGGTTATAAATCCTGCACAGTGTCTCACCTGGCAGCACCGCACACCTCTCCACAGCATGCCAGGCAGAGATACATCAACATAATGAGGACTTCTCATCAGTTTTTATTTGCTGCCGCTAGAGACAGGGGTAGCAGGAGACTTTTAAAAGCTGAAAACTGGTCAGGGAAGGGATAAACAAGCCTCTGTAATCTCACACCCTGCTTGTTCTTCTGCCCTAACACCACATGGCCATCACGCCACCCCCATCTAATCCGGCCTGGAGCAGAAGAGGGCAGAGCTGGGATTCCAGGCCTCCAGCCCTGGGGAGAGGGGGGAGCAGAGAGGATACTGTCTTCTCAAACATATGTGAAGCAATGTCCAGAGAGAGGAAGGGAGGGAGGGGAGAGGATGCCGAAAAGGCGTAGACAGAGAAAGGGGAGTTATAGGACTGGCGAAAAGGACAAAATAAATTGGAAAACATGAATAGGCTAGGAGAAAGCGCAAAAGTGAGGGGATAAAAGTATAAAGGAGGTTAGGAAAGAGATAAAAAGACACCGTGAACAAAATATACTTGGGAGAGATTAAAGAAGGAGAGAAGGGTGAGAGAAATAAGTGAGAAGATGAAAAACAGGGGAGCTTGGGGGTGGAATTCAAGACACAGACAGGAGAGAATAAACAGAGCGGAGAGGGGGGGTGGCAGAGAGGTTTGGGAAGGGGGGAGTGTGGGAGAGGAAGAGCAGAGGGAGGGAGACAGATCCGCCAAGACATTATCACCTCTTTCCAACATCTGAGACAGACCAGGAATAACCACACAGGCACACAGGAGGGAAACAGGGAGGAGGGGAGCAGGCGCTGACACTACACGGATCTATGTGGCGCGGCATGGGTTATACTGCAGTGCTTGCTAAAGGACTATGGCCAGGAAGGGTCATGCTGCATAGCTCCCAATGGGGATTTAAATTCCACACCATATGCCCTCAGTGATCTTACTGGGGGCTGGGGAGGGTTAAGCCAAGAAAACATGCAGAGGTGATAAGACTGTTACCAAGGCCAGTAGAGTGAAAAAGGACAGTCCAGTTGCCTGGTAAGTAATGACCGGCTGAAAGCTGGGCTATTTAAGGAGCAATTCAATGTTGCTTTGAATCCAGAGATGAGTCAAGGTAGAAGCTAGCAGGAGGTCCACACTACAGCCCGGCTTACAGGCTATTCCCTGACGAAAACACAAATAATCTATCTGCTCATTAGACGTGTGCCGTCTTAGCCCTCTCTCAACATACAGCTGGATGTCACACGCTGGTGCCTGACGTCATTGCCAACTTACTGCTCATGTTAATATTCAGTGCATCTACCCATTACAGAAAATCACCATACTGTCACTGTTTGGTAATGGATAAGGTCCACCTGGGTGTTATCTGTTGGGGGAGGGGGGGGGTGACTCTGCCTGCACTTATTGGACACACCCCGGTAACACCCAGTTGACCCATTATTCCAAAACTTCCAGCAGGAATAAAAGATGAATGGCAGAACAGAGTTGTATAAAAAAATGCTCCACAACTGCAATTTCATGTGGAATACATTTACCAAGACAAGTCAGGAGAAGGGATGGGTGTTCTTTAAGGAGAGAGAGACACAGAATTAAAAAGAATCCTGGACAATTCTCTACAAGACATAGTTTTAAGAGCATGAGGATAACCTTGCAGACAGGTTTCCTTCAGTTCTGGGTTCAGTATTCTGTGGGGGAAATTTCTCTTGTAGATTGTAAGCCCTCGCGGGCAGGGCCCTCTCTCCTTATTGCATTTGTCTGTATGTGCACCCGAGCGCCAAGGAATGAATGGTGCTTAATAAATAATAAATTTAGTTTTTGCTCGAGTCTACATTGGAGTACTTTGCACTAAATTTCTCAAATGTCGCACGTTGTCTGTTAAATTTGGCACATTCCTAAACCAAACACTTGTCTACAAACGCCACCTCAGTTTATTTCCGCCATCCACAGTGATAAATCTGGAGTGAAACTAATTACCAAAGCTAACCACACCCACTTTTCAAAACTGGAGCGAGTGGTGGAAAAACGCAAATGTCGCAAACGTTTGTACAAATAAGCCCAAAAAGTCACTGACTTTTGAAAGCCAAAGTTCTGCGGGGCATGATTACTTTCTTGCTGTTGCAGTAATGTTTCTACACTGTAGCAGTTATCCCCATGATATCGAGTACATCTGTGCCATAAATTATTTTCCAACATCGGCATCCGTTCAGGGCTCTCACAAGCGGTCCAAAACGGAGAAGTTTTGCCCTAATGCATTCTGAATGGAGAAGGATCCTGCAGCGTTTTGCTGTCCGCTTGATGAAACTGAGCCAAACGGATCCGTTCTGACACACAAGGTAAGGCCTCTTTCCAACGGGGGTGTGAGCCCTGTGGTTGTGCTGCGGCCCGCAAAATGCGGGCCGCAATGCACGAGCACAGTCCTTGGGGCAGCCGCAGCCAACCCATTCACTCCGTAGTGCTTTCGTAGGGTTCTGTTCCGTGTTTCCGTTCTGCATCTCCAGATTTGCGGACCCATTGAAGTGAATGGGTCAGCATCCGTGATGCGGAATGCCCGCGGAACGGCGCCCGTGTATTGCGGATCCTCAATAAGGCAACGGGGCGCACACGTCAGTGGGAAAGAGGCCTAAGTCAATGGGGACAGATCCGTTTTCTATGACACAATCTGGCACAACAGAAAACGGATCCATCCTCCATTGACTTTCAATGGTGTTCAAGACGGATCCGTTTTGGCTATGTTAAAGACAATAAACGGATCCGTTCTGAACGGATGCATGCAGTTGTATTATCTGAACGGATGCGTTTGTGCAGAGCCATGATGTGAAAGTAGCCTTAAAACCAAAAGGATTCATAGCCTTAAATTCTGAAGTTTGAGCTCAGTCATTCTCACTGTCCTATAAGGGGTTCATTAAGGTAGGTAAAATTATATAATAAGATCTTGATGTTGAAAAGACCTGCATACATGGAAAATGGTGCATCCCTTCAAAAAGAATTGACCTTTAGGGCACAGCCACATGGTCAGGTTTCCAGATGCAGTTTTTGAAGCCAAAATCGCCTCCAGGCCCCTCTGCCAGATCCCGCACGTGCGCACTAGGCATAACCTGAGGGACAGGACGATTGCGGAGGCGGCGATTTCAACTGGGAAGGCGGCGCTGGGCACCAGACGGAGATGGCTGCAGCCGGGCACCCAGTATGAAGCGACATCCCCTTGGACACCTTAGGTAGGTGAATGACAGGTTATAAAAACCTGTTTTATGTGCTAATAGAGCCACAGGCAGATTTAATAAGTACAGTTTCGGACTCATGCTATTTGGACGGACCTGGCCATATGTTTAGGTTATAGGCCTAAAATGGCATGACAGAATCCCTTTAAGTACAACTTGGCTGTATTTTCATAGCCAAATCATAGTTCTAAAACATCAATTTGCAGACAAGCCACACATTTTTGTGTCACTCGATTTTTATGTGAGACATGTTGTCGTACCCATAAACACAGAGGAGACTTCTTTTTTTAAATCCACTCTTGGTTTTTGCTTCAAAAACTAAATTAAAAAACAAAAAATAAAAACAAACACATGAACATGTGACCATACCCTTAGGTGTCCATCACACACAAATTTGCTTTGGAGTTTGTTTTTTTACCACTAAGGCTCTATTCACACGTCCGCAATTGTGGTCCGCATCCGTTCCGCTATTGTGCAGAACGGGTGCAGACCCATTCATTCTCTATGGGGATGGAATGGATGCGGACAGCACACAGTGTGCTGTCCGCATCCGTATTTCTGGGGCGCGCCGCCGATCGTCCGGTCTGCGGCTCCGGAAAAAAACAGAGCATGTCCTATTCTCGTCCGCAATTGAGGACAAGAATAGGCATTGCTATAGGGGTGCCGGCCGGGTGTATTGCGGATCCGCAATGCACTACAGACGTGTGAATGGACCCTAAAGCATCCAGAAAATTCAGCAAAAGAAATTAAAAAAAATATGCTGAAAAACCTTCACAAAAAAACCCTGTGGGAATCTACTTTTAGGGTGGTTTCTCACACACACAGCATTTTTCATGCAGTGGATTTAAAAGGTGGGGTAAATATACAGGTTTTGGCTCCAAAAATTTTTTTAAAAATACCACAAAAACTGCATTTTAGTTATTTTTTTATTTCATTTTTAAAGCCATTTGTGAAACAGGTTCAGAAGGTGACAAACCCTTGAAACTTGGGCTTTGTGCACAAGCAAATTCATATAAAGTCAGCCTGTGTGCATACATACGAAAAGCCAAATCTGCAGACAGTGCACCCCATCAGGAGAGGAGCTGCAATACAGTATGTAATGGGCAGTGCAAGGCAAGACACCATTCATAGGAAGAGTGGCCTTTTCTCCCACAGAGACCACACGTCACCCTCCATTTTCTAAATCACAGTGGAAAAAGAAACAAGACATGTCCAACGTGGACAACCGACTTTCCAGGATATGCCACATCTTGGACCCACACCTATCTAATGAGCAGGAGTGGCCAGACTTGGCCATGCAGCAATCTCTATTGACTGCTATAAGAGTTCTGGAAATAGCCAAGCATGCTTATGCCAGTTATGTGACAGTCACATACAATGCCAACTACATCCACAACTAGTTGTTTAGAAGTCACCTTGCTCTCTGTAGTCTCCTTCCAAGTTATGGCATATGCACTAGCTCAACATTTCCTGAAGAATTCCGTCACAAGCCTTAGCCATGCTGTTAACACAGGCTCTTTGATGTCCCTCTAAGAGTATAACCCCCCTTCACTCTACAGTATAACCCCCCCCCCCCCCCCCTTTCGTTCCTCTCCATTCCACCAAAGCCCCAGAAAGTATCAGCCATTACAGTGAAAGATAAGTCTGCCTCATAGGGGCAGTGATGGCAGCTGGCCTTCCAGTTTGGTGCTGCAATGTACATACACGTATTTTTATTTACTTTTTTTGACTAGTGGAAGATTAAAGGGGTTTTCCGAGACTTTTCTTTTTAATGATGACCTATCCTCTGCATAGGTCATCAGTAATTGATCAGTGGGGGTCTGACACCAGGGACCCCCGCCAATCAGCTGTTTGAGAAGGCAGTGGAGCTCCGAGGCCTTCCCTAGGCCTGTGATGACACGTTCAACGGTCACGTGGCCTAGGCACAGCTCAGCCCCACAGAAATGAATGAGGCTGAGCACGATACCAAGCACAACCGCTATACAATGTAAAACCACATGTTGGCGTGGGTTCAGCAGCTCTGTCAACCCAGCCGTAGGGTACGGTTCCACAAATTGGTGGCTGCAAAACACCAGTGCAATTTTCAGACTTATTAATCATCGCTAAATTTTACAAGTAAACAGTCATTTTAACTGCAAAATAGGCACCACCATTAACATCAATGACACTGTAAACAGCAAGCGGCCGCCAATACTTGGAACAGCATTTGCCCGGTTGTATGGGAGTGGCTAACAATGCATCATATCTGTGCATGTCCATTTGGACTATGTATGCTTTTACAATGTGCCTTAAAGAGAACCTGTCACCACGAAGTCTATTGCAATCTGCAGGCAGTATGTTATAGAACAGGAGGAGCTGAGCGGACTGTTATATAGTTTTGTGGGTAAAGATTTAGTAAAAGTTGTTATTTATTCATTTAAACCACTGCTGTTTTCTGCATTGGCGTCATGTGGGCGGAGCCACTCGTTGATTGACCGTTACCTGTGCATGACTAAGCATACAGGGAAGGCTGTCAATCATTGAGTAGGACCGCCCACATGACTGAAGCTTAAAAAGCATAAAGCATAAAAAGAGCAGAGGGTTATCACAGGTTGATCACACACTGATATTTTTATTTGCTTTATGCCCATTAGTGGCATTTCCTATGTACTTCTAGAAACTATACATATGCATTATACTGATTTCTAAGGTTACCTATTCACAGTGAACTATATGACGCCCACATGGAAAATCATCGATAGTAAACACATTCTGACAACGGAACATTTTGCTTGCAATTGATTATTCATACCTGAAAACCGTTAACAGTTTTACGAGACTGCAGCGGTGACATTGAGGTTGCATGTGACCGCTGCAGCCTATCGCTAGCCTCAATGGTGTATTGCTCTGAGGCAAGTGATAGGCTACAGTGGTCGTATGGTATACACCTCACCGCTCTATGCAAACCACACGAGGAGGACCAGAGGTGCGGTGCTGAGGATTTCTGGGCATGGGGCAAAGTATACTATAACTCAGACAACCCCTATAAAGTTCCATCTAATCCCTAACTTTCGGGCCCCTGTAATAAAATGAGTGCCGCAGAGGAGGCACATCTTCCACATCTCACACATAGGGGGAGATTTATAATGCAGGGAATTTTTTAAGTCTGTTTTGCAGGAATCTGTGTTGCTGTAATTTATGCCAAATTTTATGAAACACCGCACGTTTGATACATTTGGTGCATCTAAAAGGGCCTATTCAATGTGGGAAATGCACTCCGTGTGACAGCAGTGTTTCCCAGACTGAACATTGCTCCTGTGACGAGAACTCACTGAACTGTACTGACGGCATTACGCGAGTGCAATTCTGTACAGCCAAAGTCAGGCAGGAACACGCAGCATTATAAATCCTTATGATGTTGCGAGTTTGTGAAATACTGCTCTTACAGAGCTTAATTGCCGTACTGCAAACTGAAATTGCCCGTGTGTCTTGATATACTGCTCCAGTAAACGAGTGGGGTAAAACTGCAACTATTTAAGTGACTGGGGTGGTGTAAAAATGCTAAATACAGCACACGTTTTTCACAATTAAGCTCAAAAAGTCACAAAGCACCATTCTGCAACTTCTTGAAACCCCCCCCCCCACCCTCCCCATTATCCCTTCTTTATAGCGTCGACACAATTACATCAATTACATACAACCTGACCAAATCTGACAAATACGGAACCTCTTTGACAAGAAATAAAATAACCATTAAATAATATTCGGAATTATTGGAAAAGCTGGTGAGTATTTTTAGTACTACACAATGCCGCCAACCAGATTCCATCTATAATACCAGTCAGCATTGACGTTCTTCAAACCTTTTTGCTTCAGTCAATAAGATGGATCAAGTCTACAGGAATTTCCAGATATACCATCCTGCGCCCAGGGGTTAAGGGACACTGGCGGCTGTGGTGGGGGGTACACCGAATTCCTTCCCAGCTGCAGGCCTGGCTGCTCCTCCCCCTCCTATCGGCGCACACCTGGCAGGACACAGCTAGGCTTCACAATGCAGCTCTCAGCTCACAGGAGCAGCATTGTGTAGGACCTGACACGGGAAGGAGGAGGGGGGAGGAAGAAGACACAGAGGGACCTGTGTCAGATCCTCTGACAACCAATATAGCCTACCAGGAATAAAAAAAGAGGATCTTGCTTTGTGAAGAAATACATAAGACTGCTCTGGACAGATCATTTGCTATGCTGTTTATTCCGGCTCCGTTCACCTGAGTCTGATGGGAAATATCAATCCAGTCTAAAAAGGACTTATATACGGCATATACATAAGAAAAATATAACACATACACATATAAATGTCAGGTGGAGCTGTATGTATAAGAAAGTATCCTCGCACTCACAAAGCGGTTTTATTCCTTCCCTTCCTGGCACTATTTACAGGGTGGGAATTCCAAATAAACACTTCCTCCCTTTAGACTCTGCCCCAAGGGGGGACAAAAAGCCACATGCTAACCATCTGCTGAACTGCATACTTACTTGCACTCAACACGCCCGGGATGGGTTTTAGCAGCTCATACTGACATGGCTACGCAATTATACATAGCTACATAAGTAAAAACAAACAAGTAAAATAAGTAAGGAAATTCAGCAGTAAATGTGACAGAGGTGACAGTGCCGGATAAGGTTGTACATGGTATACACAAGCAATGAAGTTTAAAAGGAAAAAGGGGTGGGTGCAGAGGAGGAGGAAGACAGCTGAAAAAGGAAAGGGGTGGCAGAGTTCATACAACCAGGATGGGCTGAAAAAGGATGGAGTGAAGAAGGAAGCAATGTTGTCCCTATAATCTGGAGCAAGCTAACAGGAGTCAACGGACAGGAAAAATACAATATATTAAGTATATAATAAAAGAGCAAACACAAGATAAGAAAATCTAGAGACTGGAGGTAAAAAAACGCATCATGGAGCAAGCACAGGAGAGAAAAGCTGAGTGCAATGAAATCAAAATGAGAAAAGTGCAGAGAGCGCACAAAAAGGAAAAGAGCAAGAAAAGCAAAATGAAGCGAGGGAGACAGCAAAGGGGAGAGGACAGAGCAAAATGAAGGAAAGGGGTGGGAGTGAGGGGGAAAAGTGCAGACGCCACAGAGTGGAAACGAAAGGAAAGGGAGGAAGGAAAAAAGCTTCAGAGAAAGAAGCCAAGGAGTGTGAACAGCAGAGATGAGACCGAGGGGAGAGAGCTGGCGATGCAAGCAGAGAGAATGAGCGTGAAAAGCCTGCGAGAAAAAAATAGCTCAGCAAAGGTGTGGGAGACATGGCCAGACAGAAGAAAAGGAGGAGGAGGAGGGGGTGGTGGAAAAGTAGGGGAGATCAGGGAGCACAGAAGTCAGGAAAGTGAGAGTCAGATGGTACACTGGTGGGGTACAGATTCCTAATAGGCAAAGAAATAGGAAAAAAATAATCAAGCTGTAAGGGATGCATTAAAAAGGCAGAAGCAGGGGAGGGAGGCACAGAAAGAGGAGTTAGAGAGGCAGCAGTTAGCAGCAGGCAGGGGACCTGGCAGTGCCAGCCCTCAGCATGTAACAGAGCACAGATGGGGGGAGAGAGAGAGAGGAGAGAGGAATAGCATGTTGTTCAATCTCCTTTCAGCGTCCAAATCCTACTCCCCCCTCCTCCTCTCCTCACTCTCTCGCTCCCTCTCTCCCCGGCTGCAGGGCTGGAATTTTCCACTGGTTTTTTGCACATCCCTCAGCCTCCAGGAATGCGGCTGGCTACTTCTCCCTCCATGCACAACCAGGGGAGAAGAGGCCAGGACACCAGCGGCTGTAGGGGGGAGGAGAAGAGGTGGTAGGACACAGCTGGCCAGCCCCCTAGAAGGGAGGCTCTGACTGTGCAACACATGTGCTCTCCTCAACCAACCCCCAGAATAGCCTCACAGCATGCAGGCACAAATGGGACCCGAGTAAACATTAGTCAAGTTACACGGCCATGTCCCCGCAGTGAATTATAGCCCTGATGATCTGGAGAGTATTGGTGGGGGATAACGCTAGACCATGTCCCCACACACCATAAACTAATATACTATGGACCATGTAGAGACTGGATCAAACAACCATACATGTAACTGTAGGGACGGGTCATATGTAAGTGGTCATGTAAAGCTCTTCTATGGTCTCTCACTTGGCCTTCAGGTTACAGTCAGAGCCTATGGACCATGTAAAAATGACACCCTCTACCTGTGCGCCCGTATTGTAGGTTTGGCAAAGGGCAAACAGAGGTGTAATCGGCACATATGTTATACTGTTACGGGAGCCTATGCTTAAAAAAAAAAAAAGAATAAAAAAATACGCTGGACTTACATATATTTGGACAAAGGAAAACCCCACATTTAAGCTAAATTTCACTAAATTGGCTCAGTAACTGGCAAAGACTTATCAGAATTCTACTTTCCTGTTACCACAGGGCACAGCGCAGACGTTCGCTACACAGAGCTAAAAGGCTGACAGTGGACTACAGATAAACCAATGTCAGTTTCCAAAAGCAACAAGCAGAATTTTGGAAGCAGCTACAGATGTGAATGGGGAATAAGGTATGAAAGTATCTGGGAAGTCCACTAACAAAAGGTTCACCCAGTTTCCATAAAACTTTTGGTATGTCATAGAGACACATGAAAGGTTTTGATCAGTGGGGGTCCAAGTGCCGAGACCCCCACTGATCGCTAGAATGAGGACAGAGAAGCACTCGCATATCACGCTCTCTTTAATGCAGGAAAGGGAGCAAGACGGACTCAATAGAGACAATATGCTCAGAACTCTGGACCCCAACGATCAACACCATTGATTTGAAAATGCATGAACACATTGGCAACTGGGTGTTACCAGTTAGGGGGCCCGTTTCTGGCATTAGTGCCGGGATTTGGCCGGACAAATACCACTACAAGCAGTGGTTTTAGTCCAGCCAAATCCTGGCACTAATGCTGGAAACAGGCTGGATCCCCACAAGTCTCATTAAGGTGTATTCACATGCGGCAGATAATTCTGCAAAGCACCCTTATAGTCAATGCACTAGTATGGGGCTATGGTTTAGGCAGCTGGTTCCTCTTTCAGAAGAATGCACCATTAGTGTGAAACTAGCCCAACACAAGCAATCAGTGTACACATGAGCAGAGTGTGGATGTTAGGGATTATTCACACGTGGTAGATTTGGAGCAGGAAATTCTGGGACAATCTTATTAACAAGATGAGGCTTGTTAATGCGTTACCAACAATGTGCACTCCTCTATCTAGAACCAAATTATTCCGTTCAGGACAGAGAAGGTTTATTCACTCACATCGGCCGGGAAAATGAATGTCACAAGTGCAGCCCAAAAAAACACTTCAAAAACAAACTGACCTTCTACAGCAGGGATGCTCAACTTGTGGCCCTCCAGCTGTTGTAAAACTACCACTACAACTCCCACCAGGCTGATAGCTGTCTGGGAAAGATGGGAGTTGAAGTTTTGCAACAGCTGGAGGGCCGCAGGTTGAGCATGCCTGATCTACAGCATCTACATCACCTCATCTTTATCTCTACAGGACGAGACAAAAAGCTTTTTCCTGGTTTCACTAGTGTTTTTTTATGTGATCAGTAGGAATAATAGAGGAATGGCAGAGCAGAGTTGTTGACTAAGAACTTTCCAGTTTGAAACATGTTAACCTGTGGTGGAGGGTGGTGAAGATTGCAGTATGTACTTTTATACCGATCTACAATAAAGACGACCAACACTGATGGATGCTGGAGAACTTTCTATTCTTTTCAGAGCTGTTCCAGAATGGTTATTTCATGGAGAATACAAGTGCCTACTAAGACACACAAGCCAGGAGAGCTAACAGGTCCTCTTTAATATGTCTGATAAGTTCCTTTCTATATGCTAAAGAATCAGGTCAGATGCATTCATAAACTTCCTGAATGAAATCGCCCATTCAAACTTGGCAATAACAGCTACAAATCATTCATCTTCACTTTCAGGCAATCTTAGGAATTGGTGCCAGTCCTAAATGCACAAAAATATCAACTAAAACGTTAAAAAGTATTGTCTCAACTCCAATTGCTCATCTATAGATTGCAAGAAAACTGGCCTTCTACCAGTGGGATCTCTTCCAACGACACAGACTCATGACCCCAAAGAAAGCAAAGCTTTCAGCATCGCTCTGCAAATTGGCCTTCTGTTGCAGCCTGTATGCCGTCTACTGTGCCGCAGACCCAGTCGGGATTCTAAGGGTGCTTTTACATCGCCTGGTCCCATTGGTGCTCATATAAAGTATCTTTAGCCAGGTTGGGGAAAATAGTGGTTACCATGATGGTTTGTTCCCCATATACTTTGCATTACGTCAGCACCACACCTGGGCACAGGAAGGGGAATAAGTATCTGATCTAAAACTCTGACCTCTGGGAACCCTGTGGATAGGGGATTAGTCTTGTGTTCGAGGGATAGCCCCTTTAACTTGCACATAATTAAAATTCATCCGACTCCCTACTTTGTTTTTAGAAAATTCTGCTAACTTGGAGCTAATCCTATTAACAAATCGACTGCATAACAAACTTGGAAAGATAGCTACCCATATCTGAATAATATTAGCAAAAAAAAATGTGTACATCAAGACTAGACTCAACCATTTACTCTTAATGGAGATAATCCAAAAGTACACTGTATATCAACAGGTTATCTGCATTTTTGGTCAACAGTTTGATGGTGGCACAGCACTGGTTGGCATCATTCATGGTTATTGCCCCAATGCCAAGGCTATTCAGCTGGATTCAGATCAGCGCTTATTATTTCTGTTCCATTATAGGAGTAGAAGAATGAAAATAACGGAAGGAGGCACCGAGCCAATCGCCCAATGAACGAGCAGATTCTCATTGCTGACACCTAAATCATTGTTTCTGGGCAGCAGATCGTACCATGTAAACTGTGATCTGCTGCCTAGAAACAATGAGGGTCATTGAAACAATGAGGTACCTGCAATCTGCATTCCCATACACCACTGTAAAGGACTACAGATTCCCTTGCGACTGTACTGAGCGCTCTACAGATCAGAGAAAGGCTGCTCCTGCTGGTATTGGCGCTGGCCTGGCATACATGGTTAGCCACACCAGGCTTTAGAGAGCAAAGCTGTTACAGGCGAGAGGCGCCATGCTCCGGCCTGTACAGTGCTCAGTGTGGCTGCAGGGTAATCCGTACACACACACACAGCGGTATGTATATATATCACATGCTAAATATATTTTAATAAAGTTTCTTTGAAGGCTTAGGTACACTCTGACAGGTCTTTATGAAGGAACCCCAATTTCATTATGTGGATAAATTTTTTAAGTTTATATTAAAAGATGGTAAATAAAAACTAGGAGGACAATCAACCGAAAGGTCTCTTTACAATAAGCAGACCAGTCTCCTAAGACTACTTTCACACTTGCGGCAGAGTGATCCGGCAAGCAGTTCCGTCGCCAGAAACGTATGCCAACTGATGGCATTTGTAAGACTGATCAGGATCCAGATTTTTTTGGCCAGAGATAAGGGCTCTTTCACACCTGCGTTCTTGTCTTCCGGCATAGAGTTCCGTCGTCGGGGCTCTATGCCCGAAGAGTCCTGATCAGGATTATCCCAATGCATTCTGAATGGAGTGAAATCCGTTCAGGATGCATCAGGATGTCTTCAGTTCCGGAACGTTTTTTGGCCGGAGAAAATACCGCAGCATGCTGCGCTTTTTGCTCCGGCCAAAAATCCGGAACACTTGCCGCAAGGCCGGATCCGGAATTAATGCCCATTGAAAGGCATTGATCCGGCCTTAAGCTAAACGTCGTTTCGGCGCATTGCCGGAGCCGACATTTAGCTTTTTCTGAATGGTTACCATGGCTGCCGGGGCGCTAAAGTCCTGGCAGCCATAGTAAAGTGTAGCGGGGAGCGGGGGAGCAGTGTACTTACCGTCCGTGCGGCTCCCCGGGCGCTCCAGAGTGACGTCAGGGCGCCCCAAGCGCATGGATCATGTGATCGCATTGGACACGTCATCCATGCGCATGGGGCGCTCTGACGTCATTCTGGAGCGCCCCGGGAGACGCACGGACTGTAAGTATACCGCTCCCCGCTCCTACTATGGCAACCAGGACTTTAATAGCGTCCTGGGTGCCATAGTAACACTGAAAGCATTTTGAAGACTGTTCAGTCTTCAAATGCTTTCAGTACACTTGCGTTTTTCCGGATCCGGAGTGTAATTCCGGCAAGTGGAGTGCACGCCGGATCCGAACAACGCAAGTGTGAAAGAGGCCTAAAACCGTAGCATGCTGCGGTTTTATCTCTGCCCTGATCAGTCAAAAAGACTAAACTAAAGACGTCCTGATGCATCCTGAACGGATTACTCTCCATTCAGAATGCAGGGGGATATAACTGATCAGTTCTTTTTCGGTATTGAGCCTCTAGGACGGAACTCTATGCCGGAAAAGAATAACGCTAGTGTGAAAGTGAGAGGAACCTGGCAGAAAGTGTTCAATTCCCCTACAGCACCACCACAGGGGAAATTGTGCATTACACAGTCCTACTGCAATCAATGGGCTGTCTGTGTAAGGCCGAATGCACACAGCCGTGAGCGGTCTGTGGTATCCCGGCCTGGAATCCTGCTGACCACAGGAGGGCACAGCGTCATTGGTTGCTATGACGCCATACGCTTCATGCCGCCGCTGCACTACAGTAATACACTTGTATGATCTATACGAGTGTATTACTGTAGCGCAGCGGCGGCATGAAGCGTATGGCGTCATAGCAACCAATGACGCTGTGTGCTCCTGCTGTCACGGACCGCTCACATCCGTGTTCCATGGCCGTGTGCATTCGGCCTAATGCAGGACAGGACAAGCCTCCAGAGTGAGAAAATGTTTGTTACCACTCTCCAAGCGAAGAGGCTCATGGGACAGAGTACACTACTTACTGCGAATTCCCTAAATAGGGTATATGAACAGGTTTACTAAAATGGGCCTTTTAAAGTGGTTTTCCAGTAATAATTATACTTTGTGCAATGCCCACAGTCGGTTATAGAGCAGAAGCAGGTGAGCATAATGATACATTTTTGTGGGAAAAGATTATGTAAGACCTCATGCACACCAACTGTATTTTTGGTCCGTGTCCGATCCACATTTTTTTGCAGTAGCAGATCCATTATTTTCTTTAGGGCCTCAAAAAAAAATGCAGACAGCACATGTTATGTAGACAAGAATAGGCATTTTTTTTTTTTTTAAGGCCCCTTTCACACGAGCGGGTATTCCACGCGGGTGCAATGCACTGAATCCGGACCCATTCATTTCAATGGGTCTGTGTACATGAGCGTTGATTTTCACTCATCACTTGTGCATTGCGTGAAAATCGCAGTATGTTCTATACTCTTTTCATGCAACGCAGGCCCCATAGAAGTGAATGGAGCTGCGTGAAAATAGCAACGCATCCGCAAGCAAGTGCAGATGCAATGCGTTTTTCATGGTTGGTTGCCAAGAGATGTTTGTAAACCTTCAGTTCTTTATCACGCTCATGAAAAACGCATCAATGCGCATTTCACCCGCGCGATAAAAACTATTGAAAAACAATTGAACGCAATCGCAGGCAAAACTGAATGAACTTGCTTGCAAAATTGTGCGGTTTTTTTATGAACCCACCAGGACCTAATCCGCCACGCTCGTGTGAAAGAGGGACCGAGGAAAGTGTAGGATGCACATGGCCGGTATCCGTATTTTGTGAAGCCACAGTTTGCAAGCCGCAAAATACATACAGTAGTTGTGTGCATGAGGCATAAAACATCTAATTTATCTATTTAAATCTCTGCTTTTTCTAAGACCACCCCTCAGTACACAGGGGAGGTGTCATCAGTGATTGATAGAATTCTCTGTATAAGGCTACATTCATACGAACATGGTGTATTGCAGATCAGCAAAACATGAATGCCGGCCCATATGCGTTCCGCAATTTGCGGACCGCACATGCCGCCACTATCATAGAAAATGCCTATTCTTGTCCGCAATTGCAGACAAAAACAGGTTATATATTTTTTTTTTTTTTGCAGGACCATGGCACAGAACTACACACTAAATTTCTTAGCACCTGCCAATATAGTGATAATTGATGTACATACTTTATTGCTTGTTTTATATTTCATTAAGAAATTAAGTGAAATAAATAATCTAGGAGCATGTAATCTTCACTTGCTGCCTGATACCAAGAGGGGCCATTTCTTTCACAAGAAGTGAATGGAAATTACAAAAACCTCAGCACTTCAGTCCATCCCCAGGAACCCAGGTGTGCTCTCACAAGAGATTCAGAAACTCAGTCTGAGCTGCTTCCCTTGCCAATGGTTTCTTGAAAGTATTAAAATATCAATAAGCACAGTAGTGGGAAGGGATGGAAGCCATGATAACAGTATGGCACGTGACCACTGAGGCTGCTTATAAAAATAGAGGGGGGGGGGGACCTGAGTTAGGCAAGTATTTTATTTTTACTTTATAAACAGACTAATTTTTCTCATAGGTCAGATAACCCCTTTAAAGTCATAAGGTCCCATTTCCACATAATTTGTGGTAATCTGCCTGTTAGGCAAGATCCATCCCTAGTAACAGACAGCCCATATAAAATGGGGGAGTGTCAGAGCTAGCTGAGATTCTGCACATGATAAAACTGCTATTACAAAGGTTTTGAAGATTATCGGAGAGTCCTGTGTGATGTAGGTGTGATCTCCACCTCTATCAGTTCTGTGAGCTCTGAAGCTTTAAACAGTGAGAAATAAGGGAAGTGAGGTCACTGCAGTACTGTGCTGGCAGATTCCACAAAAAGGAGACGCCTCCTGCTTGTGAGAGAAATGCACCTAATTATGCAGCTGAAGAGGGGAATAATTTGGCAGAGGAATATATCAGGGAAGCCCATCAAAAACCTTTTCCTTCTCAGTTATGATTGTACAATTAAGCACAGCAATTATGAAAACTTTTTTGAAAGGTTGGGCACCAATGATGAAAGCATAAAACAGAAGGCAGGTTCAAGTAGGTGTGCATTAAATGGGTTGTCTCGTCATTACTAGGGTAAGCCTCAACCAGTAGCCACCTGGGATAGTTTGCTTTGCTATACTTTTTCTGCAGCTCCCATGCACACCAATGTGCCGGCCTGCTCCACTGTTTCCCGGCACATAATGCTCAAGGGCTTATTAAGGCCCCTTTACATGGCCCGATGGTGCAGACGATTGTGACAATCACCTGCTCGTCAGTGTAGGAGACTGCTGCATTTACATGCAGTATGGCAGTAGGGGAAGGAGCGATCGCTAACGCCATCATTCGTCTCCATAAAGGATCCCTGTTTACCGCCAAACGATGATTTAGGTGATGGCGTGAACAAGCGTTTCGCTTGTTCATTCGAGTAATCGGAGGCACCTTTACACCAGCAGATTCGTATAAACACTTGTTAGCGATAATCTGCCCGAATATAGGGCAGTGTAAAGAAGCCTTTAGGCTGGGTTCACACTTTAGCGCATTTTATATGCGCGTTTAACGCACGTTTTTGTCGCACGTTTTTATGCGTGTTTTTTGCAATAGTAAACGCGCGTTTGAGTGATTGACTGCAGTGTCCTATGGCCACAAACGCGCGTCAAAACGCCCCAAAGAAGCTCAAGAACTTGTTTGAGCGTAGGGCGTTTTTCAGCGCGTTCAAACGCGCTGTAAAACGCTCAAGTGAGAACCAGGGCCATAGGGAAGCATTGGTTTTCATGTGTTGAGCGTTTTACAGCGCGTTTGAACGCGCTGTAAAACGCTCAAGTGTGAACCCAGCCTTAGTATGGACTTTAAAGGGATTGTTTCATCTCGCTGTTACTAGGGCAAGACGAGTCAATCTCTTTAAAGTCCACGTCCACAGACTGTAGAGTAGGCAAGGGTAGAACACAAAAGGTCAAGGACATGCAGCCTTGTTGTAAAACACAGAGTTAAGAAAAAAAAGAATAAAATTAAGTTAGCACACTCCATGCTGTATGTACCAAAACGGTTCAGGGACTGGCGCCTTCAAAAAGTATTTAAATTCTGTTTGATTTGCAGGATTTTTGTACGTTCTGGTGTTTCCATAGAAACCTAATGCTGTCTATAAAGCCTTCCTAAACAGCCAAGTAGACAAACGTGTTTGTAAGACTTCGCAGTCCCTTGTATTGCCTTCCGTAACATAATGCATTGTTGTGACAATATTTATTCCCAGGCCAAAGTCAATGTATTCAGAAGTACAAGACTGAAATGGTTCTAAACCCTCAAGACCTTCACATTTGTTGCCCAGTTAAAGACATGAGCAGGTACAATAATGTACAATCATTAGGAGGGCTGAAAACAACTCGTATTCACATATATGGCCAACACACAATGCACTGGTGTCCTCCACAGAACCAGCCTTTAATTCAACATCCCAAGGCAAAACGGCTAAAAAAATATTTGAATATTTGAATCTCCATACCCCCAGTCCTAAGGGAACACATATATGCGATAAAAACACAGTCCATGCACCACAAAACCTGTCATGTGCAGGTTCACTATAAAAAGAGGTAGGCAAAAGCTACAGAAGTCAATGGAAGTGGTGCACAACTGTAAGGTATCTTTATGGGGCAGATTTGTTGGGGAAATTTCTGCAAAGGAAAATTCTTTCCATACATCTGAATGGGGTTGTATCTGCAGCAGATTTTTACAAAAATAACTCTATGGTGAAGAAATGCCACTGTATGGCATCAGTCTGAGGAATGCGTTAACATACACTGTTTTTGTATAAATTAATTAGGTTATCCAACCTCTATAACGCCCCCCTAATGCCTGGACCTCTCATACAGGTTATACTTATTCCACCAGTGTGGAACATGCCCTATCTTGTTGCGGAACGGGCGGATCGTGGACCCATTAAAGTGAATGGGTATACGATCGGCTGCGGCTGCCCCACGGTCGGTGTTCGTGCATTGCGGCCCGCAGCACGGCCACGGGGTGCACACGTTCGTGTGCAGGAGGCCTAAGGGTGAGTTAACATCATGTTTTTCCTATCCGTTTAACATATACAAAAAAAATATATATACGTTAAACGGATGCCTCGGACTGATGACATACAGAGTTCCATAAAAATAAAAAATAAACTTTTTTTACAATGTTAAAAAAAAGTAACTTTTTTACTGGACTCTACAGGATACAAGAACATTTTCCTAATGTACAGTCAGGTCCATAAATATTGGGACATCGACACAATTGTAACATTTTTGGCTCTACACACCACCACAATGGATTTGAAATGAAACGAACAAGATGTGCTTTAACTGCAGACTGTCAGCTTTAATTTGAAGGCATTTACATCCAAAACAGTTTGCATATGTGTCTCCCACTTGTTAAGGAACCAAAAGTAATGGGACAAAATAATAATCATAATTCAAACTTTCACTTTTTAATACTTGGTTGCAAATCCTTTGCAGTCAATCACAGCCTGAAGTCTGGAACGCATAGACATCACCAGACGCTGGGTTTCACCCCTGGTGATGCTCTGCCAGGCCTCTACTGCAATGGTCTTCAGTTCCTACTTGTTCTTGAAGCATTTTCCCCTCCGTTTTGTCTTCAGCAAGTGAAATGCATGCTCAATCGGATTCAGGTCAGGTGATCGACTTAGCCATTGCATAACATTCCACTTCTTTCCCTTAAAAAACTCTTTGGTTGCTTTTGCAGTATGCTTTGGGTCATTGTCCATCTGCACTGTGAAGCACCGTCCAATGAGTTCTGAAGCATTTGGCTGAATATGAGCAGATATTTCCCGAAACACTTCAGAATTCATCCTGCTGCTTTTGTCAGCAGTCACCATCAATAAATACAAGAGAACCAGTTCCATTGGCAGCCATACATGCCCACGCCATGACACTACCACCACCATGCTTGATGAGGTGGTATGCTTAGGATCATGAGCAGTTCCTTTCCTTCTCCATACTCTTCTCTTCCCATGACTCTGGTACAAGTTGATATTGGTCTCATCTGTCCATAGGATGTTGTTCCAGAACTGTGAAGGCTTTTCTAGATGTCGTTTGGCAAACTCTAATCTGGGCTTCCTGTTTTTGAGGCTCACTAATGGTTTACATCTTGTGGAGAACCCTCTGTATTCACTCTGGTGAAGTCTTCTCTTGATTGTTGACTGACACACATACACCTACATCCTAGAGAGTGTTCTTGATCTGGCCAACTGTTGTGAAGGGTGTTTTCTTCACCGGGAAAGAATTATTCGGTCATCCACCACAGTTGTTTTTAGTGGTCTTCTGGTGTTGCTGAGCTCACTGGTGCGTTCCTTCTTTTTAAGAATGTTCCAAACAGTTGTTTTGGCCACGCCTAATGTTTCTGCTATCTCTGATGGGTTTGTTTTGTTTTTTCAGCCTAATGATGGCTTGCTTCACTGATAGTGACAGCTCTTTGGATCTCATCTTGAGAGTTGACAGCAACAGATTCCAAATAGCACACATGAAATTAACTCTGGACCTTTTATCTGCTCATTGTAATTGGGATAATGAGGGAATAACACACACCTGGCCATGGAACAGCTGAGAAGCCAATTGTCCCATTACTTTTGGTTCCTTAACAAGTGGGAGGCACATATGCAAACTGTTGTAATTCCTACACCGTTCACCTGATTTGGATGTAAATACCCTCAAATTAAAGCTGACAGTCTGCAGGTAAAGCACCTTGTTTGTTTTATTTAAAATCCATTGTGGTGGTGTATAGAGCCAAACATGTTAGAATTGTGTCGATGTCCCAATATTTATGGACCTGGCTGTATATGTCAAACAGAGGCATAAAAGGTGGTGTGAACCCACCATAAACACTAATAAAGCAGTTGTGATTGTGTGGTACTAAATGGATGTGTAAGCTTTATCATTAAGAAACGCTCCAAAACAAAGAAAAAAACAATGCCTTCCATGGCCATTTCATATTTTTCTCACCCCCAACAGAAAGAACTATTCTTGTCCAGAAATACAGACAAACATAGGACCCGCTTGATAGCCTGTAGAACGGCAACACAGATACGCAAAAAAATAAGGATGTGTTCATGGCCCCATAGAAATGAATGGGTCTGTGCACTATCCACACAAAATACAATTGTGTGCATGAGCCCTTGCCCAGAAACCTAATTATTATTAAAAACCATAAGTGCCAAGACAATTGGCTCTGACAGACTTTTTTCATTGGTTATGCCAATTATTGGACTGCAAGAAATTTATTCGTATGGAAACGGATAGCATTTGTAGATGGATCCGGATCCGTCTCACAAATGCATTGCAATACCGGATCAGTATCTGGTGTCATCTGGAAAAAAACGGATCTGGTATTTACTTTTTTCACATTTTTACTGGTCTGCACATGCGCAGACCAGGAAACCGGTTCTGTTTTCCGGAACACTTGCTACCAGATCCGGCATTAATGCATTTCAATGGAAAACAATGCCGGATCCAGGATTCCGGCAAGTGTTCCGGAATTTTGGACAGAGAAAATACCGCAGCCAGCATGCTGCAGTATTTTCTCCAGCCAAATATCATAAGAGGGACTGAACTGAAGACATCCTGATGGATCCTGAGCGGATTGCTCTCCATTCAGAATGCATTAGGATAAAACTGATCAGATTTTTTCCGGTATTGAGCCCATAGGACGGAACTCAATACCAGAAAAGAATAACGCTAGTGTGAAAGTACCCTTATGCTGACAAACGCGGAATCGCAATGTTTAGCTATTGGCTTAAAGCAACACATGCAGCAGAGCTTGTGACCGTGTGAAGAAATTAAATAAAATGACATAAAATAAAGTAAAATGTATGTCTGAATAAAGGTATCTTAGTTTCTCATATTTACAGGACTAGGGGTGGGATATTCTTATTGTACATATGACATTTATACATCTACAGGCATCTGGAATGATTTTGACCTAAATCTAGAAATATAATTTCTGGCTGAAGTAACGCAAAAAAAAAAAAAAAACAATTACTCTATTTAATAAAAGAATAGCCAAGTCTTCCTCTTATTTACCATTACCTTAAGAATAAAAGTTAAAAGTTCCAGAATTTAGATTTTCAAAATAATTTTCCCTGCAATCAAGTCGGGAGAATTAACTGCTGTTCACTGCAGCCTGTATACAGCCCATAGAGCAGCAGGGAGAGGTTGTCATTAAACAGCTTCATAAGTTATTAACAAGGTTTCCCACTCCACAGAACAGGTATTAAATGGATGATCACTGGGGGGGGGGGGGGGGGGGTGCAACCACTTTGACCCCCTAAGCAATAGTGCTGCATTCACTTCCATGAGTGCACGGCTATCTCATAGTAGTGAATGCAGCGGTCACACATTCGCAGCAGTGCTCCATTCACACTCAGGACCTCCATCTCGAGGATAGGTGCCAAATGTTGTTAACGGGAAACCTCCTCTAATGCATTACTTTGTATACAAGAATACCTGTTCACATAATTCCTTCAAGTAATGGAGGAGGAGAACGATGCAGCATGTTTTCAGTTTAAATTCAAAGGACATGTTACTCGGATTGGTGGATAGTGCGCTGGCAACATCAGCAGCTAACGAGTAATTATTACAGGGGTATTAATCTGGAATGGATAGTTCCATGCCACTAGAGTGCCAGTTGGGGAACTACACACCTGATTCCCTGTGTACCAATATTAATCCACTTAAAGTTTTCTGATCTAGAATTTATGCTGCTTTATTCATATGCAAGTTTCATACTGCAGTACTTTACTTTCTCCCCGCTGCTGTAAGGAAACAAAAAAAAAAAAGGGGGGAAAGAGATAGAGTGAAAAGAAGATAAACAGTAACATGAACGCTACCACTCCATTAAGATGGGAAACAGGACCCCCAACTCCATCAATTAGACCCCACTGATTAGTTATAGCCTATGCCATAGTAACCAGAATACACCTTTAAGTTACACATTTGCCAACGCATTTGGAGGCTACACCATGAGTGTATGCTGTACATAGTAGTTGTATGGAGCGTGCCATTCCAATGAGTCACACCAGTCTGCTTTAGTCTGGGCTTACCATTATGAATCAGAAAACCACCACTGAAGCCAATACATCATCCTTAAGCATGGACCTGTGTACACCTCTGTAGTGGGTACTACTGTTAAAATTTAAGGCTGGGGCTACAATGCCATCTTTATCTGCACTGAACTTCATGGAGTAGAACAGCAATTCACAAGTTGCCACGACTGCTGGATTTTCTGTGGTTTCTAGGTTTGAAGAAACTTGCAAAAAGTGCTGCTCCCTGATGCAGTGCAGTGGCAGCACTGTTACAAAGTGGTCGATGGTGGTGAGACGGGTGTCGCTGTATGCAATCTTTGGAGTTAATGTACATTTCTCTTAAATCCTGCATTCCAAAAATGATTTTTTTACCAATTTTATGTAACGTCTCAGGATGCATGAATAGATAAACTCTCAAAAAATGTAAATCAAATTCTTAAAGAAGACCTGTCACCACTTCTAACACGTCGGTTGTAATAAGGAACTGCATTCCCCATGAAACAATGACTGGAGCATCTGTTCTTAGAGCTTTGTGGTGTGCTGTCCCTCTGTTATCCTGCCAGGAATGATAAAGGGGTGTTACCAGTTGTGTCACTGTCCATCTAATCCGTGTCAACTTCCAGAATGTAGTGACAAGGGAAACGGTAACACCCAGATGTCAATATATTTATACATTTCTAGGAAGAACAACAGAGGACCAGCACAAAGTAGCGTTATGAGAATAGATGTTCCAGAATTCATATTAGATTGAGAAAACAGGTATTCACGAAACCAGACATGCCAGTAATGGCGACAGACATATTGCATCAGCTGTCCCTTTCATTGGCTCTGCTTGGCTTTTCGATCCATAGAGGTATATGGGATCCATACTGTACACGCTTGAAAAACCAAGCAGAATCAATGAAAGCCAAAGGGGCAGATCGCTTTTAAAACAGCTGCCACCGCCTTCATTTTTAATACAACGGTTTAGTTACTCCTTAAAGGGAACCTGTCAGATTGAACATTGTTTTCTGAGCTGCAGGCATCATGTTATAGAGCTGGAGGAGCCGAGCAGATTGATATATAGATTTATGGGTAAAGATTCTGTAAAACTTGTATTTTACACATTTAAATTCCTGCTCATTCTGGGCTTTGAAGTGAAGGAGGCGGGCCTGTCAGTGATTGACAGCTATCTCTGTATACACAGTCATAGAGGAAGACTGTCAATCACCGATAGGACCGCCTCCTTCACTTCAAAGCCCAGAATGAGCACAGATATAAATGAATACATTACAAGTTTATCAGTCTGCTCCGCTCTTCCAGCTCTATAATAAACTGCCTGTAGTTCAGATACTTGACAGGTTCCCTTTAAACAACTTCACATATGAAACTAAAAAGAAAGCCAGAGCTGAGCAGGGAATTACAAGCCGTCAACATGGGATAAGACGAGGAACATACGGAAACTGGTTGTAACCAATGGCGATCAGAGGGGAGGACCTAGAATATATACATATTTGTATGTAGACGTGAATACAAATCTAGGAAACTGTATCCCAACCGCACCCCACAGTCATGTAGAGGGCCATGTCTATAGCCTGGTAAATGATACCCAAAGAAACGGATAGGAAGATGATATTTCCCAGTCGCCGTTTCAGATCATTACAACAGCTAATGGGAGGGATTCAGCCATCAGCATCGGTTAGAGAAACTGCTATTTAATCAAACAGCGACAGCACGTTTTACAGAATCACTACAAAAGCCCCTTGGAACATGGCGGATTCTAACATTTTTTTTTATCATAGGGAGCTTTCACACGTGGCAGAATTTGTTGCAGAAAATTTCTGCGACTGAAAATTAGTTCCATTCACTTGACTGGGGTTCTTTTTGTGGGAACTACATGGATTTCTTTCATTCGGGCGAAAGGAACAGATTTTCAGTTGCAAAAATCTGCCACACGAGAAGGCACACTAAAGGGCAAATGTCATGGCACTGGCAAGCCACGGCTCATGATGGTGCATCACAGCAGCACCCACTCCTCACTGTATGTTACTCATATAGATCCTTAGCCATAAATAACATCTAGAAATAACTATAGGAAACTGCAAATGAGGACAACCTATTACAACCTCGAAGCTTCACCACCAAAATGACGTGCCTCTCCCTTTTGTGCACGAAAAAGCTCTAAAACGCGGACTTCATTCATTGTAAACGTCTGTAAGGGTAGAAAAATTCCAACTTAGAGTAAATTTCAGTTTGGGGCTTTTACTGACAGAACGCACATGGAAAGCTGAGAAGTAATAATAAAAAAAAAATGAGTTCCAAGTTTTATTACGCTCTGTAAATAAATGCAACAGGCTATAGACTACAAACAGGCGTCGGTGACATTCAGCGCACAAGTAATGAAAGCAAATCTTAAAATCCTACACCTTAGACATTTATAGTTGTTAATTGGATTTCAGCTTCCCATTCCAGCCACCCCGAAAATTATTTGCTTTCAATTATTTCCTCGTTTCATTAGGCTGAAAGCCCTCCACCCCTCGCTATATAACCACTTTTAATCTACCTGTCAACTCCCCCTTTCCTCGTGTCTTTACCATCTCCCCTGTTCCAATTTATCCCCCATTACCTCCTCCCTTTCCAAGCCTTCTGCCTTATTCAGGAATATCAGCCCTGTCTCTCTCCTCCCCCTCTCCTTTGGGATGCGGCCTACTCTCTGATGCCTGCTGTCTGTCAGGTCCTTGCCACATATTTTCCGCTGACCCCCAACCGCTCCTTGCTGCAGCAGTTTGGGAGGGAGGTGGGAGAGAGAGCGAGCGCCAGCACAGGCTTCAGGGCATGAGGGGTGGGGGGAGGAGGGGGAAGAAATCCGACAGGGCTCCACCATCGATCTGATAACTGAGCTTAAGCTGGCACCTCTCCCTTCCTGTGCAGATAACACACAAAAAGTGGTAATAAGTATCCATAGGAGGAGGCTCTGCATGACTGATGTGGACTTCATCATTAAGAACTGAGAAATTGAACAGAATGCATTTCGACTTGCACGCTACTTCTCCTCTATAGATGCTGCTGATCTGCGAGTGTCCTTGATGAATATATATATACTGTAGTCACCATTCCTGTCTACTATACATACAACCCCTACAGGAACAAAGGAACCCTGAATCCTTCCCAAAGAAACAATACCCAACTTCACCATTGTCTCTCTCTGCTTGGATGACTAATAATTTAGTAGCGGAAGAAATCATTTTGAGCTGCAAGCAAGAGGCTATGGAAGTGATCTGGGGTGGCGGAGGATGGCTGCATAAGACTCCTATTCACCACCTGTTGTTTTGGGGGACAGCAGAACGTCAAAACCACACATCCAAGGTAAGCAGGAATTTGCTTTTCTGCTTCATTGCTTTATTACCACACAGACTTTGAATTGACAGCCTGGTCGTCCTTCATTGTGAACCCACACATGACTGAGCTGTGCAACGCGAGCACAAAACAGTCGTACTAAAATAAAAGTGGAAGGTGGGCGCGTGGAACAAGAGAACCTGAGCACATGCAGCAACTTGAACATTTTCGGGGGCCCGACGTGCACATGGAAATGACATTAAGGCTAGGTCTACATGACGACATTTGTCACCTGACAGATAGGGCACAACTACACTGCAACATTTGTCGCGCGACTACTTTTAGAATGATAGTCTATGGTGTCGCACTGCAACATGCGACAGTCGCAAAAAATCCATTCAACACCATAGACTACCATTATAAAAATTGGCGCGACAAATGTTGCAGTGTAGTTGTGCCCTATCTGTCGCGCGACAAATGTCGTCGTGTAGACCTAGCCTAAAAGCTAAATTTACAGGGTCGACAAGTGCAGAATAAGCATCTGAAGGCCGTTGGGATTTGTGGGGGAGCTGTAAATTTGCAAATCTGCCGATGAACTTTTCTACCAGACAATGAATAATACAAGGGGTCTCTAATATGACCCTCCTAGGAATGTGCAGTCTCATAGGAGACTGCAAGTATCAGTGATACAAGAATTACTTTTACCATGTTAGCATCCATACTAATGTCCGAAATCATTCTCATCATTGATACAAACTACCTTTACCTATAGGTTGTGTGTTTTATTTCAGCTTCATGCACACAACAGTATGTATTTTGCGGTCTGCAAACCACAAAATACAGACACCGGCCACGTGTAGGTCGCATTTCTTGTGGGGAAAAAACTCTACAAGAATAGAACATGTTCTACAATTTGTGGGACAGAAACAGAGATGACATCCATGTGCGGTCTCCATTTTTTGCAGTCCCATAGAAATTACCAGGTCTGCGCCCAAGCAAACCAACAATACGGTTGTGAGCATGAGGCCTAATCTCGGAGAAAGATCCAGAAGTGCTGAGATAATCTATTACCCTGAACGCTAACTTTACAGACATTACTATTACAAATACATCAGGCTTGTTCGGTCATCCTGGCCAAAAGGCCGGTTAGGTGTCCTCAACAATGCCCATAAGCTATATATTCACACCCTGTGTGAGCACCTATAAAATGTGAATGGTAATTCTGATATATGGGTTATTGTTTTACAGAATTTAATCTACAGCCAGAATGTTCTGTCATGGACAAGCTGTGACCGAGTAAGTACTTGCATGACTCACAGGTGAATGACATATACATACCCACAAGAAGAAAAAAGAAAAAAACTATACACTGACGTTCCAAGGTAACGCACAAATGGAAAAAGCTCTGAAACAAAGACAGCGCACAGTATATCCAACCAAGATTTAGACAGCAAGAAAACAAATATACATCAACGTTATGTTACCTGCCAATAACCACAGTCAATGACTCCACCACAGCATCCAGACAGATCAAGTCACCGGCAATAAGACTGCAGAATAACGGGTACACACTTTCTTCACAGCTCTGTGGGAATACAGAGCAGGCACCCTAGTCCTCTGGATGGGCGCGTGGTCCCAGTCGACAGGCCCCAAACAGACGATGATAGCATTTCAAGAATATAAGTCATAGATGTACTTCATGAGATCATTTGCCTGACAATTATGTGGCGCCTACAAAGTTTTATTTTAAGAGAAGACTAGTGAAAACCACAGGGACTCTACATTTCACAAACCTCCAGGTCATCAGTTTCAGAACCCCCAAAAGAATGAAAAAGAAGGTTTCCCTATAAAATACAGTATATAATATATATAAGGGAATGGTCATTCCAGCACATTGCAGGTCTGCTTTTGGAGCTATATGGACTAGAACATCCAAGAATCCAGAGAACGTAATACAACTGATGAGTTGGGGGGGGGGGGGGGGGGGGGGAGCACTACTAAACAACAGAAAAAGCAATGACTTTATATCCACACATCTTCAAAATCCCATGACCATGACTGAAATAGTCTGGTAGATGATTATTCTTGGGTTATTACACCTGCAAAACAAACAAGACGTTACACGAAGGAATGGTTAATGTCTCTGCTAGCATGCTGCTTTGTTCCCGCCTGGAACACAGCCTTTAAAATATGACACCAACCCTCACACACATATGCCAAAAAGTAACCGAAGAGAACCTTCACACTGGAAAGTCCCAGGCGGACAACTGGATTCTATAAAGAAGTCTGCTAGACCTCCACATTATCTGGGAGGGAAACGAACCAAGCTTGTGAGTCTGATGTCCACGTCAGAGTGGTATACTTTGTTCAGTTGGTAATAATCATGAATATTTTGGACAACTAAACTTGTAAAAAGTGCAACATTGGTACCACAACGTCCTCACATCACCATTACCGATCCTATGTCACCAACCTCCTCCATGTCATCTTGGCATAACTCTTCTAATTATTTGATTTTGATCAACGACTGCCAAATGGCTATTACCAACACAAAGCGGACTTGTGTCCTGAATCTACTGCCATGGAACAGCACAAGCTTGCAGTCCCTAATTACCAGTGCCAGGACTGCAAAAATATATATATATATATATATATATATGTATCAAAATCTAGGTCTAGGACACCGCTACAGATATCTTCAGCTGACCAAAAATGGTCTGGCTCCATCAACATTGCCCATAAAGCACCGGCTGTAGCATTCACAGGTACCGACAGGTATACATCATGCACCGCCATATAAAACACATATGTCTTCATAAGAATACTGAAACTATAGTCCATGCAATAGATCAATGGATATCTAGAACAATCCCAAAGATAAGGTCCAAAGCCAAAAATGGCCAACCACCAACAAAACTGGCCATAAACTACCAGCTGTAGTATTCACTGGTACAGACAGGTATGCATCATGCACCACCATATAAAACACATGTCTTCATGAGAATACGGAAACTATAGTCCATACAATAGATCAATACATATGAAGAATCTAGGACAATCGCAAAGATATCATCCGACTCCAAAAATGGCCAAACACCAATAACACTGGCAATAAACTACCAGCTGTAGCATTCACTGGTATAGAGAGAAGTATGCCAAACCATCTGTACCATATAAAACACAGAAAGGTCTCCATGAGACAATAGATGGATGATAGATGGATGGATAATAGATAGATAGATGGATGAATAGATGGATGGATAGATGGATGATAGATGGATGGATAGATGGAATGCCTTTACATGGAATACTAAATCTCTGATAATCTCAGAGCAGTGGTCACAAATCTTAACTTTAGGGCATTTTTAGTAAAAAATCTGAAATGCAACACAACTGGTATACAACCATGTCCTACCCCACTAAGAACAATAACACACCACAAAGGCTATGTAAATGAAAAGGACTATATAGGTGGTCACAATGTCTCAGCAGAGGGTCCAGGGTAGAACTTGTCCACTGAGATCAATGTGCAATGCAATGAGCAGCATCTCTGTAGGCACAGAGCCAGAAGCCAGGTATCTGAGCTATAGCCATCTGCAGCCAGTATACAGAAGCATGACTACTACAAATCGATACGGCAGATAAGGGTGCTATAATGAGCCTGGAGGGATGGAGAACGTGCACTTACATTAACTTACCCTGCTCCCTTCTCTCTGCCACCTCCAGCTCCTCCAGACTACTGTGTAAATGTAAATATGTATATATGAGTGGGATATTTTCCCAGACACCGCCCCCTCGCCCTGATTGGCTGCTGCACTCCCAGTGTCATTGTTTTTGCCTAGGACACACACATTTTATATAATACACACCAAAAAATAATAAACAATGTATGTGACACCGGCTGTGATGTCACCTGGACACCAGGCGGAGGAATGCAGCCCCTTCTTGGTAAACAATGAAGGATGGGCACACCATGGAGAGCAGGCAGGACATTAGCCTCCAAGTGCTAGGCAGCAGCACAGACCGGCCATTGTTCTGACCAAAGGGGTTAAGGGAAAAGGAAGAAACCAGAGGCACTCAGACAATGACTGTCACCTGAGCTGGGACATATGTCCCCTGACCCTCCGCCCCTCCTCCACCTCTTCCAGGGTATAATGGCACCTTTTAATTAGAAGAAAGGGGGAAGGGAGGGGGCGATAGCAGGCTTGACATGGTGTCATCCTTTATTTTAGGCACTAAGTGAATTATAACTCTAGTAATAAACACTGGTAGCAAGGTGAGAAGCAAGTGTAAGGGTGATAATGGTGACGTGAGGGGGGCACATGACAGCAGATCTCGCAGCCATGTCACCCAGGAGAGGGGACTGGCTGCAGGTGTGACTGGCAGCAACTCACACACAACTAATACATGCCATACATGCAGACATTTAAAGGGACAGCCATGCAGAGAGGCCTAGCCACTGATCAGAAGGGTGCCCACAGCCTGGCACAGACAGACATGCATGGAGAGGGGGATCCGGGGGCGCCTGCGGTGTGTGCTGGATGAGACGACCCCCAGGGTATATACCGAGCCCCCCGAGAACTCACCAGAGATGAATCACCACAGGGGGCGACTACCAATCTACAGCCCAGCTGCAGGGCGCACACAGCCGGCGGAGCCAGCACCGTCCCCGGGGGCCCCTCCGACAGCGCGCACAGCATAGACATGCCCCGGGATAACCCCCTGGCACCAGCCGCTCCCCCCTCCCTCCCTGGACGTGTCCCCTGTGCCCGGTGCCCACACTGACCGCTCCCTGCCGGCTCCGGCTGTTCTCTGCCGCTCATGGCTGATCCAGGTCCGGGCACGCTCAGCATGGTCACATCATCACGGGGCCGTGCAGTCCCCGGGGCCTCAGTAAGCGGAGATTCCCCGGGGGGTGAAGTGAGAGGCGGCCTCAGCTGCTGGCGCTCTCTGAACTCTCCCCTGGACCCCTGCGTGTCCCGGGTGGGCGCCGGTTCTCTCTGGCTGCGTCTCCGCTTCTGTCTCCAGGTATTCCCCTGGTGAACTCAGCCAGTCCCGCGGTACTCTGCCGCTCCTCTCCGCCCGCGAATGCACCGTCTGTCCGCCGAGTATATGTTTCTGGCGCTGTAGCTGTCGCTCCGGTATATCCCCGGTCTAAGCGCCGCTCTCCCCTCTCCTCCTCCGTGTCTCTGCGCTGAGTGCCTCTGAGCCGCCTCCGCCCGCCGCTGGCACCGCCCCCTCTCCCTCAGTGCCGCGGAGCATGTTGGGACATGGAGTCCTCCCCGCTGGGCCTCTCACAGGAGAAGTGAGGCATGCCGGGAACTGAAGTCCATGCGAGCAACTGATCTCTACGTGCATGCGCTCGCTTGATTTTCCGGGAAATAGAGCGCAATCTCCTTGGTAACCCCGGTGCTTGCCGGGAGATGTAGTTTTTCCTTACACTTCGTTTGCGGAATTTTTATTATCGAAACGCGAAGTATTCTAAGAATTTGGATAAATAATGCACAAGAACCGCTAGACAATCCCCTTAACTTAATCCGCTCTAATTCTGTTAACTTTATTTGTGCATCATGGGATATGTAGTCCATTACAGTAGTCATGGCTGATGGTATATGTAGTTTTGGTGCCTGAGCAGCAATGCATATTGGAAGTTGTAGTGTACCAGGACGGATTTGCCCTCAGCTCTGCTTGTCCTATGACTCCTATTTATGGGCACTGATATTTGTACTCCAGTATTTCTATATTGTCTGTGAGTTGTTGTTTTTTTAAAACTACATTTTGTGCATTTTAGGAAGTCATTATAGTAGTTGAGGCTGTAGCCAGCAGCGGTTGTCAGGAGGATATTGTAACTATGGGGTGGACCACCAAAAAACAGACCCTGTTTCCTTTGTGTGGTTTGTACAGGATAATACTCATCACGCCTCATCCTTAACCCCTTAAGGACTGTGCCGATTTTTATTTTTGCTTTTTTTTCCCCCCACACTTTCCAAGACCCATACGTTTTTAAATTTTCCACTCACATCGCCCTATAACGGCTTAGGAATCATGCACACAAACGTATTTTTTTTATCCATTTCCATGGGTTTTTTTGGGCGTCCCCTATGCGGATCCATTCACTTCAGTGGGTCTGCATAAAAAAAAATGTTATATAGCCCATGTGCATTCCATTTCTTCATGGCCGTTCCGCAAAAATATAGAACATGTCCTATTGTCCACATTACGGACAAGGATAGGACTGTTCTACTAAGGGCCAGACTTTCCATTCCACAAAATGAAGAATGCACACGACCGGTAGTTTGCGGATCCACAATTTGCAGACTAATTTTATTTTTAATTGCACCACTTAATTTACCATATCTTGTATTAGAAAACAGGAAAAAATTCTTTGTGGGGTGAAACTGACAAAAATGTATTTCTCCTTAGTTTTTTGGGTCTTGATATTACGGCAGTCACTGATGATTACAGTGATATCAAATTTAAGTAGTTTTTATTATGTTTTACTGCTTAGAAAAAGAAATTAAAGAAAAATAAAAATTTTCAATACGTTGTCATATTCTGACACCCATACGTGTTTTTTATACTTACTTCTATCTGTAGTACTCTGTAAGGGCTTGCATTTTGAAGGCTGAACTGTAGTAGAAATAAATATAGAATTGCACATTTAAATTTTTTATTCTGTGACTGAATTAAAGTTATCTCCGATCCTGATATTATGCATCCGGCACCCACCACATATAGGGGGAGATTTATCAAGACTGTCGCAGAAAGCTCTGAATTTCCAGAGCTTTTCGTTACAGCAAAAAAGCAGGTTTATTGTGAAAGTGGTATAACAGAGGATCCATGGAGGATGCCACAAAAATAGAGAACCACATGTTCAGATACCGTCAGTGTTGCAGACATCCAACCGAGGATCATGAGAAGCCGTGAATGTTATCTGTGGAGATTTGCTCTGGTAGACAGGCTTGCGGACACAGTACAGAGGCAATGACAACGTCTTTAACTTAAACAGTTCAGTGTTTATTCACACATAAGGATAAGCAAAACAAAAAGTCAGTTTCAAGAAAAACAGTCACCTTTAGGCTATTTTCACACTAGCGTTCGGGTGTCCGCTCGTGCGCACCGTTTGAAGGGGCTCACGAGCGGCCCCGAACGCATCCGTCTGGCCCCAATGCATTCTCAGTGGAGGCGGATCCACTGAGAATGCATCCGCCTGCCAGCGTTCAGCCTCCGCTCCGCTCAGTGAGCGGACACCTGAACGCTGCTTGCAGCGTTCGGGTGTCCGCCTGGCCGTGCGGAGGCGAGCGGATCCGTCCAGACTTACAATGGAAGTCAATGGGGACGGATCCGCTTGAAGATGACACAATATGGCTCAATCTTCAAGCGGATCCGTTCCCCATTGACTTTCAATGTAAAGTCTGAACGGATCCGCTCAGACAACTTTCACACTTAGAAAATTTTCAAAGTTTTAATGCAGACGCATCCGTTCTGAACGGATGCGAACGTCTGCATTATCGGAGCGGATCCGTCTGATGAAACATCAGACGGATCCGCTCCGAACGCTAGTGTGAAAGTAGCCTAAGTCTGGTGTTTGTTCACACCATGCAGCAATGCAGAAGTCCTTGGACATAGCATAAACCACCTGCTCTCACGCCAACAAGGTAGCAGGCCTTTACCCAGGCCCAAACTCCCAGGTCCCAACACAGAGATTGTCAGAGAGGAGTCAATTCCCACCAACTGCCAGTGTTTTATAGCCCAAACCAAGACCTGGCCTGGAACGTGGGGAGAAGCCACCCACCCTGCACTTTGGCTGTACCCAGTAAGAGGCGGCCAGGATCGGTTAAATAGCAAAACCATGTCAGCCAGCACTAGCTGCCGATGACACATGAAATTACTGGCTCTTACCTCACCAAGGCCAGGAATCTCAGTGACACATACCTTTCATCAATGACGGACCCTTGCGCCTTCCTACATCCTGCCCCATTTGCTCAACCCTGCGGGGGTGAACACTTGCCAGACAGTGTACCCAGGACAGGGGATCCGCGTTTCCATGTAAGTGGCCTGCCCTGTGTTCCACTGAGAACTTGAAGTTCTGTAACAACAAGAACCATCTGGTGACCGAAGAATTCCTCTCTTTGGCTTGGCTCATCCACTTGAGAGGGGAGTGGTCGGTCACCAGACGGAACTTTTTCCCCAACAGATAATAGCGGAGAGACTCGAGTGCTCATTTTATGGCCAGGCACTCTCTCTCCACTATACTGTACCTAGACTCAGCTGGGGTAAGCTTTCGGCTCGGGAAACCACAGGATGTTCCTCCTCATTGATGTCCTGAGAGAGAACAGCTCCGAGGCCTACTTCAGAGGCATCGGTCTGTACCACAAATTCCCTCTTGAAATCAGGTGTCACCAATACCGGGGACCCAAAAAGGGCAGACTTCAAAGCGGAGAAAGCCTTTTCCGCCTGTTCATTCCACTGAACCGTCACTGACTTGCGTCCCTTCAAAAGGCCTGTCAATGGTGCGGTAACTGTAGCAAAATTGAGGACAAACCTCATATACTACCCCACCATACTCAGGAACGAATTTACTAGTAGTGACAGGTCGGGGCCAATTCCTAATTGCCTCAATTTTGTTCACCTGAGGTTTGATCATTCCACGCCCAATTACATACCCCAGGTACTTGGTCTCTTCTAACCCTATCGCGCACTTTTATGGGTTAGCGGTTAAGCCAGCCTTCCTAAGGGAGTCCACTACAGCCTGTACTTTAGATAGGTGACTTTCCCAGTCGGTGCTATGGACAATGATATCGTCCAGGTACGCCGAAGCATACCGACGATGTGGGTGTAGTACAATGTCCATTAGCCTTTGAAACGTGGCAGGAGCGCCATGTAGACCAAAGGGTAATACCTTGTACTGATACAGCCCCTCTGGTGTGATGAAAGCCGTTTTTTACTTGGCAGCCTCCGTCAAGGGTACCTGCCAATACCCTTTGGTGAGGTCCAACACAGAAAAATACTGGGCTTGGCTTAACTTCTCAATAAGCTCATCTATTCAAGGCATGGGATATGCGTCAAACTTGGACACCTCATTCAGTTTGCGGAAGTCGTTGCAGAACCTCAATGTCCCATCCGGCTTGGGTATTAAGACTATCGGACTGGCCCATTCACTTTTTGACTCCTCGATGACACCTAGCTGGAGCATTAGCTACACTTCCTCCACGATGGCTTGTCGCCAAGCCTCGGGTACCCGGTACGGTTTTAACCGGACTTTTGCCTGAGGCTCAGTGATAATGCCATGCCAGATTATGGACGTGCGTCCAGGGAGGTCTGAGAACACATCCGTGTTCGGACTAATGAACTCCCTGGCTTCCTGAGCCTGTTTAGAAGAGAGGCTGTCAGCAATTTTCACTGTGGCAGCCGCTTCCCTTGTTATAGACAGAGGGGCCGAAACCGCTTCCCCTAAGAACCATGGTCGTGGGCTGCCTTCCGTACAGGTTTCCCTATCTTTCCATGGTTTGAGCAGATTCACATGGTACACCTGCTCCGGCTTTCGCCTCCCTGGCTGGTGAACCTTGTAATCTACCTCTCCAATTTTTTCAAGTACCTCGTAGGGCCCCTGCCACCTAGCTAGGAACTTAGGCCCCTTTCACACGGGCGAGATTTCCGCGCGCACTGAATCCGGACCCATTCATTTCTATGGGGCTGTGCACATGAGCGGTGATTTTCACGCATCACTTGTGCGTTGCGTGAAAATCGCAGCATGCTCCTCTTTGTGCGTTTTCCACGCAATGCAGGCCCCATAGAAGTGAATGGGGGCGGCGTGAAAATCGCAAGCATCTGCAAGCAAGTGCGGATGCGGTGCGATTTTCACGCACGGTTGCTAGGAGACGATCGGGATGGGGACCCGATCATTATTATTTTCACTTATAACATTGTTATAAGGGAAAATAATAGCATTCTTAATACAGAATGCATAGTACAATAGCTTGCTCGCGCAGCCTGGCTTCTCTTCTGTCTTCTTCTTTGCTGTGCACAGGAAAAAGGCCTGTGGTGACGTCACTGCGGTCATCACATGGTCCGTCACATGATCCATCACCAGGGTGATGGACCATGTGATGAGCGCAGTGACATCATCAAAGGTCCTATTCCTCAAAGAAGAAGACAGAAGAGAAGCCGGGCTGCGCGAGCAAGTTAAACTTTATTTTTATTTTTTTTAACCCCTCCAGCCCTATTGTACTATGTATTCTGTATTAAGAATGCTATTATTTTCCAGTTTAACCATATTATAAGGGAAAATAACAAAATCTACACAACACCAAACCCGAACTTCTGTTCGGGTCTGGGTACCAAACATGCCGATTTTTCTCACACGCGTGCAAAACGCATTACAATGTTTTGCACTCGCGCAGAAAAACCGTGCATTTTCCCGCAACACACCCTCATCTTATCCGGGCCAAAAACATGACGCCCGTGTGAAAGAGGCCTTACTGTTTACAGTCGGTACCAGAACCAACACCCGATCACCCGGGTTAAAGTTCCGATTATAGACCCTACTCTGGGCTCACTGTGCTGCCTCCATATGCTCCCTAACCAGAGGTAACACTGTTTCCATCCGTTTTTGCATCTGAGGGACGTACTCAACAACACTTTTGTGTGGTGTGGGTTGGTGTTCCCACGCCTCTTTGGCGACGTCCAACAGACCACGATGGTGTCTGCCGCATAGCTGTTCTTAGACACCACTCTTTTTAACATATTTTTTTAATGTTTGATTAAAGCTCTCTACCAGGCCATCCATTTGCGGATGATACACGGACGTCTGTAACTGTTTTATGTGGAGAAACTTACAGAGTTCCTTCATGACCTTGGACATAAACGGGGTCCCTTGGTCAGTCAGAACCTCCTTAGGCAGACCCACTGGAGAAAACATCTCCATTAACTCCTTAGCTATGAGTTTGGCTAATGTATGACACAGTGGCACCGCCTCCGGGTGCCGAGTGGCGTAGTCGAGGATGACCAAGATGTGTTGGTGGCCTCTAGCCGACTTTGGTACTGGGCCTATGAGATCCATAGCGGTCCTCTCGGATGGAACCTCAATAATCGGGAGAGGGATCAGAGGACTATGGAAATGTGGCTGGGGGCTGGTTATCTGGCAGGTTGGGCAAGACTTGCAAAACTCTTCCAACTCTCTGAACACACTGGGCCAGTAGAACCACTGTAGAATTCGATCCTGCGTTTTCTGCTGGCCCAGGTGTCCCCCAAGAACATGTTGGTGGGCTAACTCCAACACAAGCTTGCAATACGCCTTGGGCACCACCAGCTGTTCAATATGCTCACCCCGTTGTTGATTTACCCGGTACAGCATCTCCTGTTGAACCACAAAACAGGGGAACATAGACTCGGCCCCCGGTTGTTGCGGCTCACCCTCAAGTACTACCACATTCTCCCAGGCTCAGGATAGAGTCGGGACCTGGTGCTGTGCTGTACCAAAATTATCTCCGGAGACATTGAGGTCTGCCAAATCCTGCCCCCGAGGCAAGTCCTCCATGTCTCCCACCATCACACTTAGTGGGGTTGTCTCCCCGTCTTCCACCAAAGTGGCGGTCACCCCTACCGCTGGCCCTTCGGACTCAGGTTCCCAGGGTTCTGGTCTCCTCCCTGAGCCGGGCCACTCTGCTAGGGTTACTTCTGTCTGCCAGGTATCGGTAACTTTATTATCCGGCCATAGTGTCGGGAAACCGGGGAAGTCTCTCCCAATTATGAGTTCATACTGTAATTTTGTGGCGACGGCCACCTCATGAGTCCACCTGCGAGCCACCGTTGATAGAGAGACTAGGGCGGTGGGATAGTCCTTTAAGTGTCCATGAATACACACTACGCCGACCTTTCGGCCAGTATACTCGGCGGGCCGTACCAGGGCAGCTCTTACCAGGGACACCAGGCTCCCTGAATCCAACAGAGCCACCGCCAGAGTGTCCCCCACTTCCACCGGCAACAGGTGGCTATTGTCTATAGTCTCGGAGGTCCCTGTGGCACACAACTTCCTGGCTTATATTGAGTGGCGGTAGCTATAGTTGGTGTCCATGGGTCCACCCCATGGGGACAGTCGGCCCTTATGTGTCCAGGCTCCTGACATCGCCAGCAGACCACCGGGGCTGGGTCTACAGGGGGTACGTCCCGGGCGGGTTCGGCTGGCACTGGCAGACGGGTCTGGGGTGGAGATTTCCGGGGTTTTACTGGCCCCCTCCCAAAATAACCCCACTGTAGATTTCTGGTGGCCTCGTAGCGCTCCACCAGGTCGACCATCTCCAAAGCATTACCCGGAGACACCTGGCCGATCCAGTGCTGGAGGGGTACGGCAAAGCCCTCCAGAACACATCCGCCAAGAGATGGTCCAGCATAGCAGTGGAGGTCAGTACGTCAGGCTGCAGCCATTTTTGCAAACGGTGTAACAGGTCATAATACTGCGGTCTGGCGGGTTCAGCCGGGTTAAATTCTCACTGATGCACTCGCTGGGCGCGGACCAACACATTCACCCCCAGTCTCACCAGGATCTCACCTTTTACGGTCAGGTAGTCGGCCGCTTGATCATCGGGGACATCGAAAAAAACTTGCTGGGGTCCAGATGCCAGGAACGGAGCAACTACCTCAGCCCACTAGTCTCGGGGTAACTTTTCCCTCATGGCCACCTTTTCGATCCCTGCCAGATAGGTCTTGACGTCATCCGAGGGGGTCATCTTAGGGATCGCCGCACGGACAGCTTTCGGTACATCGTGGACGTTCTGGGACGCTCCTGCCGCTTGCATGTTGTAATAGCAGCTGGTTAGTTTCCTGCTGCTGCTTGTTAGCCTCCCGCTGCTGCAAGTTAGCCTCCACGAGGACCTTCACGACCGCCTCCATTTTGTCAGGGGACACGGGTCGTAACCTTGCCGGCTTAATGTAGGACATGCACTTGTGCCGGGGAAAACAAAAACTTTTCAGCCTTCAGGCCTGCCTCACTGCGTTTGCCCACATCCGACACCAATTGTGGGGATTTGCTCTGGTAGACAGGCTTGCGGACACAGTACAGAGGCAATGACAACGTCTTTAACTTAAACAGTTTGGTGTTTATTCATACATAAGGATAAGCAAAAAAAAATTTCATTTTCAAGGAAAACTGTCACCTTGAGTCTGATGTTTGTTCACACCCTGCAGCAATGCAGAAGTCCTTGGACATAGCATAAACCACCTGCTCTCACGCCAACAAGGTAGCAGGCCTTTACGCAGGCCCAAACTCCCAGGTCCCAACACAGAGCTTCACTGTCAGAGAGGAGTCAATTCCCACCACCTGACAGTGCTGCCTTTGTTTTATAGCCCAAACAAAAACCCGGCCTGGAACATGGGGAGAAGCCACCCACCCTGCACTTTGGCTGCTCCCAGTATCGGCTTTATAGCCATACTAAATAGCAAAACCATGTCAGCCAGCACTAGCTGCCGCTGACACATGAATTTACCGGCTCTTACCTCACCGAGGCCAACAATCTCGGTGACACATACCTTCCGTCAATGACGGACCCTTGCGCCTTCCTACATATCCTAGCAAAAATCATGTTAACATGTACTGAAATCGCTTAGGCCTGATTCATATGTCCGTGCTCTGTCCATGTGTTGGCCACATCTGCCAGACTGGCTGCGGCTCCCCTGACCCAAGATGACTGGATCATAGTGTTTTGTAAAGCAGTCAGTTCCCATATGATTGTAGGTCTAATGTACTGTACTCACAAGATGATGGAGCAACTGACTGCATCATAAAACACAATGATGCCATCAGGGGAGTCGCAACTAGTCCGGAAGATGCGGCTGACACATGGACCATGTATCCTGGACCAATCACGATTATGTAAATCATCCCTTAGGCTACTTTCACACTAGTCTTTACTGGATCCGGCAGGGCTCAGCAAAAAGGCTTCCGTTACTGATAATACAACCATCTGCATCCGTTATGAACTGATCTGGTTGTATTATCTTTAACATACCCAAGACGGATCCGTCACTAACTCCATTGAAAGTCAATGGAGGACGGATCCGTTTTCTATTGTGTCAGAGAAAACGGGTCTGTCCTCATTGACTTGCATTGGGGGTTATGCCAGATCAGTCTTGCTCTGTATCCCAGGACGGAAAGCAAACTACAACATGTTGCGGTTTGCTCTCCGATATGGAAACGCAACTAAACGGAACGAAATGCATTTTGGAGCATTCCGTTCAATTCAGTTTTGTCCCCATTGACAATGATGGATCTCAGTAGCGGAAAACTAAACGCTAGGGTGAAAGTAGCCTTAGCCTGAAGCTGGGCAATGTCAGCTGGGCAAGATTTTAAGGAGGGGTTAAACAGAAGTGTGTGTCGTATTGCTATCAACTACTTGATGTGATTGTAGAAAGACATTTGGACCCATTGGAATAAAAGATGTCTGATGAAGCAGGGTGTGTTAATTCACAAAACAGTAGGCAGGGGGCGGACTGGGAACTTAAAGTGGCTCTGGAAAAAATACTAAAAGTGGCCCCATTTTGTAGTTGGGTCCAAGCTTGATTGAAGGCAGGGCCAGCAGTACGATGTTGCGACACATTATACCACCTCAACAGAGCCAAATACCACAGTCCATCACAAAGTACTGCTAGCAGCACAAAATATATCCCCAAAAACTTCCACTGAGAGGCTGTGAGGAGGGCTCAGGTGGCCCCCATGAGCATCGGCCCACCAGGAAATTTCCCTGTAAGGTCTATGGCCAATCCGCCTCTGACAGGTACCAACACACATAAAATTCACCTGAGCTACACCAATACCCGCTTCATGACTCACAAACTGGGAACTGGTACAGGGAATGTAGGTTCTTTATTCTTTGATGAAAATGTGAACGTAGCTGGTTTTATGGACATCTTCAAGCAATTTTAGCAAGTTTTTGTTTCTTTGAGCAATATAGGGCCACTTGCTATACATCGCACATGTTCCTTGGCCGATTTTATTGAGAGTTCACACAAGAACATAACGTGGACCAAGGAATGTGGCCTCCACGGTCACCAGACCTAACATTGTGTACATTTTACCAGTGGGGTTTCCTAAAGGGTAGGGTTTATGAAACTAACTGGTCATGCATACAACAGTATTTTTCTTTGATGTGCTCTCTGTTTTTTAAAACGGGTAACACTCAGACCCAAAAAAGACAGTGGAGCTTTGCACACCCGTTTGAGGATCCATATGTCTGATTCAAGAATCTCACCACAGCTCATGTTATTGTCCCTTTTGTGGATGACAATAGTCCTTTCTATTGATGTTGACAGATAAAAAGTGCATCAGGCTTAAATGATCAGACAGTGCCCAAACTGAAAGAAGAAATTTACTGTAAATTCATGTAAAAATTATAGAACACATAGTATTGCAGAAAGTGCTGCTGAACGGCTTTGCACTAGCGAAAAACCCTACCAGCATCTCCTGTAACGGGTAAGTACACCATTCTTCCTTTAGCCTGCACCAACCTCACAAGGGTAACAGGATTTTATTTTTGTGGACCATTCTGCAGGGGTGTTGATAGGGTCTTAAAACATCTGGGGCAGAAGCCCCAATGCATGTGTGCCAAATTCTAACCCAGCAAACAGCCCCCCCCCCCACAGGTGGCATCTCCTCTGATGTAGAAGTTTTTTTTCCTCTTCTACTTTCAGTCCACGATGACTTCTTTCAGCCACTTCTCATCTCTGCAGAGTTTTCCACACAGACATCCTAGGTTCCTCACTTTTCTTTCACCCCACCCCAACAGTGTTATACCCCTGATAACCCCAATACCCCCAAATACTACACATAGGTTAGTGCTTTTTCCTATAGTGTGCATGCACGACCACCAATGCTGGATTGCAGGATGGTCATAACCACTGGATACGTGCAGTGTATAATGTGATAGAAAAATGAGTCAAGCCAGCAAATGAGGCAATATGGACAATCACAATACATTAGTAAGTCCCTTGTAGTAACTTTCTGTACATAATAAATGCCATTTACTGAAGTGCGACAACCCCTTTAAAATGGCACCATAGTAGTTAAAATGCCCCACTGTTTTGCCCTAGTAGTTAAGAAGCCCCTTATAGTGCACCCAGTGATAATAAGGCCGCTCTATAGTTCCCCAAGTTTGAATTAGGCACCCTGTAGTGTCCCAATAGTTAAAATGCCCCCTATAGCTCCCCCAGTAGTTAAAATGGCTCTGCTCCCTGTAGTGCCTCAGTAGTTACAATCACTCCTGTAGTGCACCAGAACTTGTAATGCCCCTGAGTAGTATCTATAGCTATAGTGAAAAATACAAAAAAAATCGAATACCTCACTGCCACTCTTCACTGCCATATTAAATACAGTCCTCTTCTGACCTGCGCTTTCTGTATTCTGGCGAAGACGGTCGCTATAAAGTCATTGCGCAGCCTGCGTCGCTGGTCCATCCTCTAATAGATCTCAGGTCTATTAGAAGGAACATTGGGAAAGGGAGCCAAAAGTGGTACCAATAAAAACTACACCTCGCAGAAAAAGCCCTCATTCAGCTCTGTAGACAGAAAAAAAAGTTATGGCTGTCAGAATATGGCACTGCAAAGAAAATGGCAAAGAAAATTTAGATTTTTTTATAGGTTTTTATTATATTGTAATTATTATATTGTATTGTATTGTATATAGTAGTAAAACAAAATAAAAACTGTACAAATTTGGTATCGCTGTAATTGTATTGACCCACAGAATAAGGAGGTCATGTCATTTTTAGCATATAGTGAATATCATGATATCAAGATGACTATATGGCATTTATTATACTCCTCAACACTGAAATCGCCACACCAAGAACAAAAAGGAATTATGGAAATCACAGGATTGATGCCTGTTAATGATATGCAAATGATAAAAGTCAGAAAGAAAGTATTCAAAAGATCTTAATTTGTTCAGCTTCGAGTATGAGTACAACCCGCAGAAATACACACACATGCCTTGGCTTGCTATCAGTGAGATTATTAATGGTTCTCTGAGGAATGTTCTGCCACACTGAATGCACTTGGGCACACAAATCATCAAGATCCACTGCCAGCAGCTTCCATTGCAATTGCCAACCAATGATGTCCCAGACCGCTCACGATAGCACAAGCCACATGCGGTCTGGAGTTGTCCTGTTAAAAAACAGCTCATGGGACACTTTGGAGAAATGCCCATACCACTGGTTCCATGACCAAATCAATATAAAGCCAAGCTGTTAGTGTATCTGAAATGAAGACTAGAGGGGTCTGGTTACTGTACATTATGTACAACATAGGTCATCATTATCAAATTTGCAGGGGTCTGAGTATCAAGACCCCCACTGATCCGCTATTTCACTGAGCCACTGTGCGCATCGGGGCTCTGGTGAGTGCAGCTGGCTCCTGGCAGCTTTTCTAGCACTGCGCTGTACATTTTATAGTGGCTGTGCTTGTTACTACAGCTCAGCCTCACTGAGGATAGGTCATCAGTATAAATTCCCAGATAACCCCTTTAAGGTAGTCATACACATGACATTACATAGAAAATGGTTGATCAGCAATTGAACTAAACAATCATCTTGTGAATGATCGTTTTGGAGATTCAGCCTTAAACATTTTAGTCCAAATTGGACGTTGCAAATGTTAAAACTGGTCATACATGTTAAATCACATTAGGTGATGGACAAGAGTTTTTTCTGGAAACCTTCTTTCAAAGGAAGATCTTTCTTCCAAAAGTCAGGCAGAAATGTAAATCACTGATGACTTTGCAGAAAATGATGGCCTGTCATCAAAAACAATCGATAGTTGTTAAATTTCACCCAAGAATCGTCTGTTTTGATCAACTGTGTGTAACGTGTGACCCCGATGCTGATGTCAGAGACCAGCCTGCACTCTCTTCATATACGTTCCATAAATATTTTAGAAGCACATCCTGCTGTATGCAGGCTTTCTGACATAGACTTTCATTATCCATGCCCATGTGGCATACTTTGGGTCATTATATTTTGCTATTCCTTTATTTTAACCGTATTGACTGTATTGTGCCTAATGGAGTCAATGTCAGATACAGTTGCATACGTTTAGCAGCACACTTCAGACATACTTGCCGAATGCAAGCTCAGAACACAGTGTTTTGTTTGGCCTAGTGGTCAGTGACTGTTCTCATCAATCAGACCACTACATTTGCTGGAGGTTTGCCTACACAGACGGGAGGGAGTTCATGGTGCATGCATGGGTTAATGGATCACTGTAATAGTGCACAGTGTACAACTCCTCATTCTACAGATGGTGCATTATTAATATGGAATTGAAGTGAGTGAGCAATGACCTCCCCCATCTGGTGCTACCGTTCTTCAGAGCAGAAGGTTTCAGGGCACTACTGTTCGCTGGCTCATTGCCCAAATATAAAAAGGGCTGTCCCAGTAAATTGCATCAAGCTGTCCACAATGGATACAACTGACAAGCTCCAAAACCTTTCACCTAGAATGGACAGGTATTTAAGGTTGTGCCCTACACTGCATCCACAGCGCTCAGTTTGCCTTGTCTTAGCTATGCTGTTTAGATGCTGGGACTCTATGGCTTGGCTTTTACTATTTGTGATCTAGAGTCCACTATTACCAACCAAAGTAAATCTATGTACACTGCCGGACATGTATGAATGTGTATGTATGGGTGAGTTATACAAACTAGTCTATGTACCACCGTGCAGACTCTCCCTGCTCATAGGGATAACTTTTTTTAACTCAATGTATATTGCAAAAGAGAAGTAAGATATGTGCTCTGTTAATCTGATCACTGACAAGCAATATTGGCATACCATGCATTTCATTTCTAATAGGCAGTAGATGATAAGTTGCTGCCAGATACATCTCCAGGGTAAACCTGATTTAACATAAATCTTATATTTATGGGAACTTCAGTTAAGAATACTGTTAGGTCTTTGGAAGTACAAACCGGATTCCAAAAAAGTTGGGACACTAAACAAATTGGGAATAAAAACTGAATGCAATGATGTGGAGATGGCAAATGCCAATATTTTATTTGTAATAGAACGTAGATGACAGATCAAATGTTTAATCCGAGTAAATGTATCATTTTAAAGGAAAAATACGTTGATTCCAATTTTCACGGTGTCAACAAATCCCCAAAAAGTTGGGACAAGTAGCAATAAGAGGCTGGAAAAAGTAAATTTGAGCATAACGAAGAGCTGGAAGACGAATTAACACTAATTAGGTCAATTGGCAACATGATTGGGTATAAAAAGAGCTTCTCAGAGTGGCAGTGTCTCTCAGAAGCCAAGATGGGTAGAGGATCACCAATTCCCACAATGTTGCGCAGAAAGATAGTGGAGCAATATCAGAAAGGTGTTACCCAGCGAAAAATTGCAAAGACTTTGCATCTATCATCATCAACTGTGCATAACATCATCCGAAGATTCAGAGAATCTGGAACAATCTCTGTGCGTAAGGGTCAAGGCCGTAAAACCATACTGGATGCCCGTGATCTCCGGGCCCTTAAACGACACTGCACCACAAACAGGAATGCTACTGTAAAGGAAATCACAGAATGGGCTCAGGAATACTTCCAGAAACCATTGTCAGTGAACACAATCCAAGGATCATTTAAAATGGAGTGTGGCAAAATGGAAGACTGTTCTGTGGTCAGACAAGTCACAATTCGAAGTTCTTTTTGGAAATCTGGGACGCCATGTCATCCGGACCAAAGAGGACAAGGACAACCCAAGATGTTATCAACGCTCAGTTCAGAAGCCTGCATCTCTGATGGTATGGGGTTGCATGAGTGCGTGTGGCATGGGCAGCTTGCATGTCTGGAAAGGCACCATCAATGCAGAAAAATATATTCAGGTTCTAGAACAACATATGCTCCCATCCAGACGCCATCTCTTTCAGGGAAGACCCTGCATTTTTCAACAAGATAATGCCAGACCACATTCTGCATCAATCACAACATCATGGCTGCGTAGGAGAAGGATCCGGGTACTGAAATGGCCAGTCTGCAGTCCAGATCTTTCCCCTATAGAGAACATTTGGCGCATCATAAAGAGGAAGGTGCAACAAAGAAGGCCCAAGACGATTTAACAGTTAGAGGCCTGTATTAGACAAGAATGGGAGAGCATTCCTATTTCTAAACTTGAGAAACTGGTCTCCTCGGTCCCCAGACGTCTGTTGAGTGTTGTAAGAAGAAGGGGAGATGCCACACAGTGGTGAAAATAGCCTTGTCCCAACTATTTGGGGATTTGTTGACACCATGAAATTCTGATTCAACATATTTTTCCCTTAAAATGGTACATTTTCTCAGTTTAAACTTTTGTTCCGTGATTTATGTTCTATTCTGAATAAAATATTAGAAGTTGGCACCTCCACATCATTGCATTCAGTTTTTATTCACGATTTGTATAGTGTCCCAACTTTTTTGGAATCCGGTTTGTACATTACATTTTTGTCTCTGCCAATAATTCAGAAATTCTGGCCCACACACCTTTTATACATTCATTCCTACCACTAAACATATATATATACACTCACCTAAAGAATTGTTAGGAACACCATACTAATACTGTCACGGCTGAGGATGGGGAAAATCCTCAGCCGTGCGATGCCACGTGATGTTATGGCTGCTCGGCCAGGACAACAGGATTAGGGAGCAGGTCACCTCCTAAAGCGTCCCTAACCTGACCCTGTCTCCTACCTGCATGGGCCGACCTTGATGGTAGGAGGACCCATGAGCAGGAACCTCGGATCCCTAACTCACCCTCCAACCGGTCCCTGGACTAGGAGTCAAGGTAAGACGGCCTGTTCCTACTGGACACGGAGGAACAGGGGTCTCACTGGCCAAGCTGCAGGGAAAAGGGGAACACAAACAGACTTACGGATATGGCAGTGTCATGGTCTTACCTGCTTGCTGCTCTCCTTCGTTTGACATGTGCTGGCGGCCATCTTGGTTTCTGGGTTTCTTGTAGCCTTCCACCCTGCGGCTCCTCCTTCCCCTGGGAGGAGCTGGATGCCTAGCTCATATATATAGGAGGTCTGTGGCTTCAGTTCCTTGCTTGGTCCTCTTGTGTTCACATGCTTCTAAGACTGCTGCTGCTTCTGGTTCCTGATCCTGGCTTCGTCTGACTACCCTGCTGGTTCCTGATCCTGGCTTCGTCTGACTACCCTGCTGGTTCCTGATCCTGGCTTCGTCTGACTACCCTGCTGGTTCCTGATCCTGGCTTCGTCTGACTACCCTGCTGGTTCCTGATCCTGGCTTCGTCTGACTACCCTTCTGGTTCCTGACCTCTGGCTTCGCAAAGACTCTGCTCGGTTTCACCATCCGTTTGGACTTTTGCTTTACAGCTTTATATTCAATAAAGCCTTCTTATTTTCACTTATCCCTTGTTGTACGTCTGGTTCATGGTTCCGTGACATTAGGACCAAGCGATGAATTCTGACGGTACAGGGCCATCCTCGCTACCCACGCTGGTTGCCAGACTTGATCAGCAGGATCACCTGTTGGGTCGGTTCGCTGTGGCGTTGCAAACCCTGCTTGAACGCACGGCTCATTTCGCTCCCGTTGCCGATGGGTCGGTTGTCGCTCCTGGGCTCGCTCCTACTGCCGCTCCGGTTGTTGCGCCAGAGTCTACCCAGACACCTGTTGTTGCGCCTGCGGTGTTTCGGGGTATGACCGGTTCTGCCCCTCTTCCACAGCGCTTTGGGGGAGAGCCAACTCAGTGCCGAGGTTTCCTTAACCAGGTGGGCATTTATTTTGAGTTGCTGCCACATGCCTTTCCTACTGAGAGATCAAAGGTGGGCTTCTTGATCTCGCTGCTCTCGGACAAGGCCTTGGCCTGGGCCAGCCCTTTATGGGAGAACAACAATCCGGTGGTTGCCGAGTTTTCCGGTTTTGTTGCTTCTCTTCGGAAGGTATTCGATGTGCCGGCTCGTGCTGCCTCTGCTGCGAAGCTCCTTATGTCCATCAGACAGGGTTCACGATCCGTAGCTGAATACGCCATTGAGTTTCGTACCCTGGCAGCAGAGGTGGGCTGGAATAATGAGGCTCTGGTCGCTGCTTTCTCTCATGGTCTCTCGGATGCCTTGAAGGATGAGGTTGCAGCTAAGGACCTACCAGTTGAGCTCGAGTCTCTTATTTCTTTCCTGATTTTGATTGACACCAGACTCAGGGAGAGACCTTCCTCTAAGGAGAACCTGCGGAGGTCTTCTAAAAGATTGGTGCCTACGTTTGCTGTCCCACCCGTGCCTCCCTCTCCTCCCACGCCTCCTGGGGATGACTTGTCTGGGGGTGAACCCATGCAGCTGGGGTTTGCTCGCCTGTCCGAGGGGGAGAGGGCACTCCGGAGACGCGAGGGCCGATGCAGGTACTGTGGTCTCGGTGGGCATTTTCGGTTGGCATGTCCGAACCGTCCGGGAAACGCTCGTACCCTGAGATCCTGTCGGGGGCAGATCTTGGGTGGAGTCTCCTCGTCCCCGGTTTCCCGTGTTGACAAACCACTGATCACTGTTGTCCTCTCCTGGGTCGGGGGCTCGGTGACGACCCAGGCGTTGGTGGACTCTGGTGCTGGTGGTTTGTTCATTGATAGTGTGTTCGCTGCCGCCAATTCCATTCCTCTGCAGGCTCGAGGTTCCCCACTGGCTCTTGAGGCGATAGATGGCAGACCCCTTCTGCCGCCACACGTGACTCATGAGACCCTTCCAGTGGGGATAGCCATTGGTGCCGTTCACAGAGAGTCGGTCTGCCTCCAGGTTATTTCGTCTCCACACTACTCGGTGGTCTTGGGGTACCCCTGGCTCCAGAAGCATAATCCGACTTTCGATTGGAGATCGGTCGAGATCCTCTCGTGGTCACCGCAGTGTGGGGCTAGTTGCATCCATGGGTCTGTCAAGTTGCTGTGTACTTCCTCAGACTCTCTGTTGCCTCCTGAATACGAGGAGTACCGGGATGTATTCGATAAGGTGCGCGCGGTTGCCCTACCTCCGCACCGCCCATACGATTGTGCCATAGAGTTACAATCTGGTGCCGTTCCTCCTCGTGGCAAAGTCTATCCACTGTCGGTAGCGGAGAATGAGGCCATGGAGGAGTACGTGAGGGAGGCGCTTTCACGCGGACACATTCGCAAATCTTCGTCCCCGGCAGGGGCTGGATTTTTCTTTGTGAAAAAGAAGGGCGGTGAGTTGAGGCCTTGCATCGATTACAGGGGTCTCAATCGCATCACGATCAAGAACGCTTACCCGATACCCTTGATTTCCGAGCTGTTCGATCGCCTTAAAGGGGCCACGGTCTTTACCAAACTCGACCTGAGGGCGGCATATAACCTGGTAAGGATCAAGGCGGGCGATGAGTGGAAGACCGCGTTTAACACCAGGACCGGTCATTACGAATCCTTGGTTATGCCCTTTGGGTTGTGCAATGCGCCCGCAGTCTTTCAGGAATTCATCAACGATGTTTTCCGTGACCTGTTGCAGCAGTGTGTGGTAGTCTATTTGGATGACATCTTGGTATATTCTGAATCCATGGAGGCCCACATTCTGGATGTCAGACGAGTGTTGCAACGGTTACGAGAGAACAAGCTGTTCGGTAAGCTTGAGAAATGCGAATTTCACCGATCCCAGGTAACCTTCTTAGGTTACATCATTTCCGCTGAGGGGTTCTCCATGGATCCTGAGAAGGTTTCGGCTGTCTTACAGTGGCCCCAGCCCAGTGGTCTTCGTTCCCTGCAGCGCTTTTTGGGCTTCGCCAATTATTATCGGAAGTTCATCAGGGACTTTTCCATGCTGGCCAAGCCTCTCACGGATCTGACCAGGAAGGGCAGTAATTCCCAGGTCTGGCCGCTCGAGGCCATCCGAGCTTTTGAGGCCCTAAAGTCCGCCTTTGTGTCGGCTCCGATTCTGTCGCATCCCAACCCTGGGTTGCCCTTTGTCCTCGAGGTGGACGCGTCTGAGACGGGAGTAGGCGCCCTTCTGTCTCAGCGTAGAACACCAGAGGGTCCTCTGCTTCCTTGTGGGTTTTACTCCCGGAAACTGTCTTCCGCGGAGTGCAACTATCAGATTGGTGACAGGGAGTTATTGGCCATCGTGCAGGCCCTTAAAGAATGGAGGCACTTGCTCGAGGGTTCGGTGGTTCCGGTTCTCATCCTGACGGACCACAAGAATCTGACCTACCTTTCTGAGGCCAAGAGATTGACACCACATCAGGCCAGATGGGCTCTGTTCTTGTCACGTTTTAATTACGTGGTCTCCTACCTACCCGGTTCCAAGAACATCAGGGCGGATGCCTTATCACGGCAGTACTCCGAGCTGTCCAGGGAGGAGTCGATTCCAACTTCGGTCATACCTCCGAATCAGATCCTGGCCGCCATTCGCACCAGCCTGACCTCTCCCCTGGGTGAGCAGATTTTGGCGGCTCAATCTGGTGCTCCCTCTGGGAGACCCAACGGCAGATGTTTTGTGCCTGAGGAGTTGCGCACTCGGTTGTTGCGAACCTACCATAACTCCAAGACCGCGGGGCATCCTGGAAAGAATCAGCTGTCCTGGGCTGTTTCACGTCTGTTCTGGTGGCCTTCCCTACGTTCCGACATCGCCGCATATGTAGCGGCATGCTCCGTTTGTGCCCAGAGTAAGTCCCCTCGGCACCTTCCGTTGGGCCTTCTGCAACCCATAGCCACCGGGGAGCGCCCATGGTCACACCTGGGGATGGATTTCATTGTGGACCTCCCTGCATCCCGAGGCCATACGGTCATTCTCATGATTGTGGATCGGTTTTCCAAAATGTGCCACTGTGTTCCTCTCAAGAAGTTACCCTCTGCACAAGAGTTGGCCACGATTTTTGCCAGGGAGGTCTTCCGGTTGCACGGTTTGCCCAAGGAGATTGTGTCGGATCGGGGGAGTCAGTTTGTGTCCAGGTTCTGGCGCGCCTTTTGCTCCCAGTTGGGGATTCATCTCTCCTTCTCCTCGGCCTACCACCCTCAGTCCAATGGGGCCGCAGAACGATCCAATCAGGCCTTGGAGCAATTACTTCGTTGCTATGTCTCCGATCACCAAGACAATTGGGTTGACCTCCTGCCTTGGGCTGAGTTTGCCAGGAACACGGCGGTGAACTCTTCCTCTGGGACGTCTCCCTTCATGGCCAATTATGGGTTCCAACCTGCCGTGTTACCGGAGGTATTCTCTCCCTAGGATATTCCGGCTGTGGAGGATCACCTTTCCGTCCTACGTGCTTCTTGGGTACAGATCCAGAAGTCCCTTGAGGTCTCTGCGCAGCGCCAGAGACTCCAGGCTGATCGCAGACGAGCGCCTGCTCCTTCCTACCAGGTCGGAGATCGTGTATGGTTGTCCACCCGCAACCTCAACCTTCGAGTGCCCACTCCCAAGCTGGCGCCTCGCTTTGTTGGTCCCTTCCGAGTGCTTCGCAGGGTAAACCCGGTAGCCTATGCCCTTGCGCTTCCTCCTGGCATGCGGATCTCCAACGTGTTTCATGTCTCCCTGTTGAAGCCACTGGTGTGTAATCGTTTCACTTCCTCGGTTCCTCGGCCTCGTCCGGTCCAAGTGGGCAATCGTGAGGAATATGAGGTGAGCAATATCCTGGACTCACGCCTGGTCCGCGGTCGGTTGCAGTTTTTGGTCCATTGGCGTGGTTATGGTCCAGAGGAGCGTTCCTGGGTTCCCTCCGCAGATGTCCATGCTCCTGCCTTGCTCCGAGCCTTCCACGCACGCTTCCCTCAGAAACCGTTTTGGGCTCCGCGGAGGAGGGGCCCTTGAGGGGGAGGTACTGTCATGGTCTTACCTGCTTGCTGCTCTCCTTCGTTTGACATGTGCTGGCGGCCATCTTGGTTTCTGGGTTTCTTGTAGCCTTCCACCCTGCGGCTCCTCCTTCCCCTGGGAGGAGCTGGATGCCTAGCTCATATATATAGGAGGTCTGTGGCTTCAGTTCCTTGCTTGGTCCTCTTGTGTTCACATGCTTCTAAGACTGCTGCTGCTTCTGGTTCCTGATCCTGGCTTCGTCTGACTACCCTGCTGGTTCCTGATCCTGGCTTCGTCTGACTACCCTGCTGGTTCCTGATCCTGGCTTCGTCTGACTACCCTGCTGGTTCCTGATCCTGGCTTCGTCTGACTACCCTGCTGGTTCCTGATCCTGGCTTCGTCTGACTACCCTTCTGGTTCCTGACCTCTGGCTTCGCAAAGACTCTGCTCGGTTTCACCATCCGTTTGGACTTTTGCTTTACAGCTTTATATTCAATAAAGCCTTCTTATTTTCACTTATCCCTTGTTGTACGTCTGGTTCATGGTTCCGTGACAGGCAGGTGAACTATCCGAGTTCCACCTACCTGCCACAGCCTTGCTGACTGGATCCCTGTGCAAACAGGAATCCAGATCCATAAGCTGCACTAAACAACATAGGAAAATCCCAACAGACCATCACATAGACATCACACATAAACTTAATGTGACATAATATTTATGACCACAAAGGTGGCTCTCACTGGCAGGTAGAATACAACAGGAGGCTGCTCCAGCTAAGCATGGTTGAAGCAACCTCCAGACCTGGGATAACAGTGAGGCTATATAGGCCAAGAAGCCACACCCAACAGTCGGACACACCCAGTGACTCACAGACACACTGGGAAGGGAGTTAACCCTTCCAGCACCAGGGAAGGGAAACATAAATTAAAAGGGAAAGTGTCCAACTCAGTAACACACTGTGGCTGTTGCCGCAGGCAACAACATGGGTGGCAACCATGTCCTGGGAGTCAGCCCGAAGGCCGGGACACTGCCACCACATGTACACACTACAACCAAACGTTGCCACGGGCAACCACAGTGCAGGAAAGGTGTCCGTGCACACCACACACTACACAGAGTGCACACAGACAAACGACAGTGCATACATACACGCACACAAACTCCAAAGGGACCGCACACATACCTGTTGTCCGCGGCAACCGCACTTGAGGCAAACGACATCAAGCCTCAAGCTGCGGTTGAAACAACAACCCAAACCGCGGGCAACTGTATGCAGCTCCCAAGGAGTCACGGCCAAAACCGTGGCCGTGACAAATACGGTGTTGGACCCCCTTTTGCCTTCAGAACTGCCTTAATTCTACGTGGCATTGATTCAACAAGGTGCTGATAGCATTCTTTATAAATGTTGGCCCATATTGATAGGATAGCATCTTGCAGTTGATGGAGATTTGAGGGATGCACATCCAGGGCACAAAGTTCCCGTTCCTCCACATCCCAAAGATGCTCTATTGGGTTGAGATCTAGTGACTGTGGGGGTCATTTTAGTACAGTGAACTCATTGTCATGTTCAAGAAACCAATTTGAAATGATTTGAGCTTTGTGACATGGTGCATTATCCTGCTGGAAGTAGCCATCAGAGGATGGATACACGTTATCATTCTGTTTACGCCAAATTCGGACTCTACCATTTGAATGTCTCAACAGAAATAGAGACTCATCAGACCAGGCAACATTTTTCCAGTCTTCAACAGTCCAATTTTGGTGAGCTCATGCAAATTGTAGCCTCTTTTTCCTATTTGTAGTGGAGATGAGTGGTACCCGGTGGGGTCTTCTGCTGTTGTAGCCCATCTGCCTCAAGGTTGTGCATGTTGCTGCATACCTCGGTTGTAACGAGTGGTTATATCAGTCAACGTTGCTCTTCTATCAACTTGAATCAGTCGGCCCATTCTCCTCTGACCTCTAGCATCCACAAGGCATTTTTGCCCACAGGACTGCCGCATACTGGATGTTTTTCCCTTTTCACACCATTCTTTGTAAACCCTAGAAATGGTTGTGCGTGAAAATCCCAGTAACTGAGCAGATTGTGAAATACTCAGACCGGCCCGTCTGGCACCAACAACCATGCCACACTCAAAATTGCTTAAATCACCTTTCTTTCCCATTCTGACATTCAGTTTGGAGTTCAGAAGATTGTCTTGACCAGGACCACCCCCCTAAATGCATTGAAGCAACTGCCATGTGATTGGTTGACTAGATAATTGCATTAATGAGAAATAGAACAGGTGTTCCTAATAATTCTTTAGGTGAGTGTATATATATATATATATATATATATATCTATATCTACTGTATATTAGGAAGTTGGGGGCCATTGCATACATTATTGCTTTGTATTAGTGGAATTTGTGGTGCTGTGTGTTAGGGAGTATGTTCAATGCAGGGGAAGAAGATGGGAGAAGAGGTTAACAAGAACTGGAAGATGCAGCTGCTTGGTTGTGTACCAGTTCATGAGACCCCTTTAAATGTAAAAATATATAGGTCAGCAAGCTTTGCAGTAATTGGTCATCCAGTGATGCTACTGTTATCTCTGGTCATTTGTGTAATAGCAGCTGCTGTGCGCCGCTGTTCCCCTGCTTACCGCCGCGGTCCTGGGCGCCATGTTCAGTGGTGATCTGCTGCCAGTGCTTCCCCATTCACCGCTGCAGTCCTGTGTAGGTACTGTTGTTCTGGGATCCGCTCCACAGTTTCTTTTCAGCCCTGGCCACAGTATGCTTGCTGCTTCTTCCCTGTAGCACTTCCTTAAGGGCCGGCACGCGTCACTTCCTGTGCTTTATGGGTTAGATCATGCCTCAGCGTCAAGGTCCTTGTGTTCTGCTAACATTGCTGTTATCTCTGCTTGTGTTCCTGTGTACCTGACTCATGCTTGTGTTTCTGGACTCCGCTACCTGTTTGATCTCTGACTGCTTGACTCCCCTTTTGCCGAGCTGGATTGCCTGACCTGTACCTGTGCCGCCTGCCTGGACCTATTGCTTGTTTGTAGTTTTGATCGAATTCAAACTGCAACGTTCGGGTCCATACCAAACTTTGTGAGTTCAGGTACCCGGACCCAAGCCCGAACTTTGCCGGAAAGGTTTGGGTTCGAGTTCGTTCGGGCATTTATGGTTCAATTTGTTTTTATTGAAAACCAAATACAATTGAGTATATGCAATATGAGAAAGTTACAAAATTACATATCAAATCGGCATACAGAGATAAAGTCAACTATCATCAATACCAGATGAAAGGAGAAGGGGGGGGGGAGACAAGACAAAGAATCAAGGGGAGAGGGCAAGGAGGGGAGGAGGAGGGAGGGATTGGACTAGTAGTCCAGACAAGATTTATTTGCATCCAGATTAGACAGAGTACATTAAGTAGTAGAACCTGAGGACAACCAAGCCGAGAAACCTGCTGACGTACGGAACTGGTACCAGGCCTCCCATTGTTTAGAGTGAGCAACTCCAAGACCCTGATCTTCAGCACCCAGCTCTTCCAGTCGTGCCAGGGAATCCAAAGCACCAACCCAAGTGACTCTGAGGGGGCTATCTGATAAGCGCCAGGCTCGAGGAATTATTTGACGCATTGCTATGACAAAAAATCTAAGGATGCCCTTTCTGACTCTCTTGATTCTGCCCGGAAAAACTGAAAGAAGAGCTTCGTTCAGGCATTTAATAAAACTTTTGAAAGGCTGCAGGGCAGCCAATCAACAAGCTTTTAGGCTGTGGGCACTTAGAAGCCATCACAGCCATGCCTAGTAATGGCATGGCTGTGATTGGCCGGTGCATCAAGTGTCCCAGCCTCTATACAAGCTGGATCAAGTGTAGCACCGCCCATCAGCTCTGAGTAGTGCAGGAACAGGAAGCAGGCAGCTGAAGCGAGAGTGTTAGGAATCTGGCTATTTGTTTTGTGGGTGACCTATAATGATTTTTTGTGGGTGCAATACACCAGCTTTTTCTGGCTGTTAATTCTGTGGGTGACCTACAGCGATTTTTTTGTGGGTGCAATGCACCATTTTTGTACCCCTGACACAAAAATATATTAGATAATCTGTCTGTTAGTTCGATGGGTTACATATACCTATTTTTGGTGTGATAAACACGTGCACTTTATACGTGACAGGGAAATTAATATTGTTAGACCTTTCATGGGTCCAGACATTATTAAATAAGTAGCACGTTATGTAAGGCATAAAGCAGGGATCTAATAGTGCTTACTATTTTTCTTGGGCGCCGCTCCGTTCACCCGCTGTGTCCTGTTAAATTCTCCCGCCTGGTATGAAAGGACCCATGAAAGGTCCTCTTTAATCTGACTGTTAGTTAGGCCGGTGACATATACCCATTTTTGGTGTGAGATACGCATGCAATGCATATGTGACAGGGAAATTAATATAGTTAATCTGTCTGTTAGTTCGGTGGGTGACATATACCCATTTTTGGTGTGAGATACGCATGCAATGCATATGTGACAGGGAAATTAATATAGTTAATCTGTCTGTTAGTTCGGTGGGTGACATATTCCCATTTTTGGTGTGGGATACACGTGCACGTTATGCTTGACAGGGAAATTAATATAGTTAATCTGTCTGTTAGTTTGGTGGGTGACATATACCCATTTTTGGTGTGGGATACACATGCACTTTATACTTGACAGGCAAATTAATATAATAATCTGTCTGTTAGTTCGGCCATTGACATATTCCCATTTTTGGTGTGAGATACACGTGCACTGCATATGTGACAGGGAAGTTAATATAGTTAATCCGTCTGTTAGTTCGATGGGTGACATATTCCCATTTTTGGTGTGAGGTACACCTGCACTGCATACATGACAGGGAAATTAATATAGTTAATCCGTCTGTTAGTTTGGTTGGTGACATATACCCATTTTTAGTGTGAGATACACATGCACTTTATACGTGAGAGGGAAATTAATATAGTTAATCTGACTGTTAGTTCGGCCGGTGACATATACCCATTTTTGGTGTGAGACACACGTGCACTGCATATGTGACAGGGAAATTAATATACAGGGTGGGCCATTTATATGGATACACCTTAATAAAATGGGAATGGTTGGTGATATTAACTTCCTGTTTGTGGCACATTAGTATATGTGAGGGGGAAAACGTTTCAAGATGGGTGGTGACCATGGCGGCCATTTTTAAGTCGGACATTTTGAATCCAACTTTTGTTTTTTTAATAGGAAGAGGGTCATGTGACACATCAAACTTATTGGGAATTTCGCAAGAAAAACAATGGTGTCCTTGGTTTTAACGTAACTTTATTCTTTCATGAGTTATTTACAAGTTTCTGACCACTTATAAAATGTGTTCAATGTGCTGCCCATTGTGTTGGATTGTCAATGCAACCCTCTTCTCCCACTCTTCACACACTGATAGCAACACCGCAGGAGAAATGCTAGCACAGGCTTCCAGTATCCGTAGTTTCAGGTGCTGCACATCTCGTATCTTCACAGCATAGACAATTGCCTTCAGATGACCCCAAAGATAAAAGTCTAAGGGGGTCAGATCGGGAGACCTTGGGGGGCCATTCAACTGGCCCACGATGGCCAATCCACTTTCCAGGAAACTGTTCATCTAGGAATGCTCGGACCTGACACCCATAATGTGGTGGTGCACCATCTTGCTGGAAAAACTCAGGGAACGTGCCAACTTCAGTGCATAAAGAGGGAAACACATCATCATGTAGCAATTTCGCATATCCAGTGGCCTTGAGGTTTCCATTGATGATGAATGGCCCCACTATCTTTGTACCCCATATACCACACCATACCATAAATTTTTTTGTTCCAACAGTCTTGGAGGGATCTATCCAATGTGGGTTAGTGTCAGACAAATAGCGGTGGTTTTGTTTGTTAACTTCACCATTCACATAAAAGTTTGCCTCATCACTGAACAAAATCTTCTGCGTAATCTGAGGGTCCTGTTCCAATTTTTGTTTTGCCCATTCTGCAAATTCAGTGCGCCGATCTGGGTCATCCTCGTTGAGATGCTGCAGTAGCTGGAGTTTGTAAGGGTGCCATTTGTGAGTAGCTAATATCCGCCGAAGGGATGTTCGACTAATGCCACTCTAGTGACATGCAGCGAGTGCTACGCTGTGGGCTCTTGCTGAATGAAGCTAGGACAGCCACTGATGTTTCTTCATTAGAGACAGATTTCATGCGTCCACATTTTGGCAAATCCAACACTGAACCAGTTTCACGAAACTTAGCAAGCAGTTTGCTAACTGTAGCATGGGAGATGGGTGGTCTCGTAGGGTGTCTTGCATTGAAATCTGCTGCAATGACCCGGTTACTGCATTCACCAGACATCAACACAATTTCTATCCGCTCCTCACGTGTTAACCTCAGCGACATGTCAATGGCTGTAAACAAAGAGAAACTTGTAAATAACTCATGAAAGAATAAAGTTACGTTAAAACCAAGCACACCATTGTTTTTCCTGTGAAATTCCCAATAAGTTTGATGTGTCACATGACCCTCTTGAAAAAACTAAAGTTGGATTCAAAATGGCCGACTTCAAAATGGCCGCCATGGTCACCACCCATCTTAAAAAGTTTCCCCCCTCACATATACTAATGTGCCACAAAGAGGAAGTTAATATCACCAACCATTCCCATTTTATTAAGGTGTATCCATATAAATGGCCCACCCTGTATATTGAATAAGCTAACAGGCACTCAATCACCGGGAACTGAACCAAGGACAAATGTTTATTATATCCAAATACATATAAACATATCAGTTTCTGCACAAATATCCAAACAAAAAATATATAAAATAAGAAAATAAAAAATATATATAAATTAAAATAAAAAAACGGTAGCAATATAAAATATATATACTATTAAAATCGACACACAAGATGATTTTGTGTTTTCCTGTTCAATTCAGTGAAATGGCTTTTATAACTGAGGAGGACAGGAACTCATCTCATTTATCCACACTGTTAGTGAGTCCAAGAGAGGAAGCCGTTCTTCTTTCTTCCAGCAAATATGTACATCAAAACAATATATCCTTTATCAAAGGAATACCATACACATATTGATATTATGTTTTCCTGTCCAACTCATTATGGGTGGTATTTGCTGAGAAAATGACAATATGGCCAAGGAGGACAGGAACCCACCACATCAAATGTGCGCCCTGTTATTAAATCCAGAGGGTAGGGAGCTTATATACTCCTATCACTATTATTTAGTCTAGAAAAATATACTGAAATTAATCCTTTTTAAAGAAACTTGATATACAATAGTCATCAATATTGCACAACGATGTCAGTATTTCATGATTCCCTTAAAATTTCTAATCAATGGACGCAATTGTATAGTTAATAAAGTCCAAACATTTATGAATCAATGCACATGATTATCAGTGGAAAAATGAAAAATTAATGTCCATGATTATTATTAGAAAATAGAAAGTGTTCGATTTCATTCATAAATCTGTATATCTCATAATTCAATAACATAATCTGGGTATAGTTGATCAGTATACAGTATATGTATCATATTCCTTATTCAATGTGGGTGGCAGTATGGATATTAACTTGATCTGTTTTTGTTGCTATATTTTATGTATTATCTCACTTTCTTTGTTGTAAGAAATAAAATGTTACCACATTGTTGATTGCTCTGGAATACGCCTTTTACTTTAGCGATATTCCATTCACAAGCAAGATCTTCTGACTCTCCTTAGTATAACTGGTACGTATCTCTGTTCAGCGTCCCACGTGGTCGCACTGTGTTTGATCTCCGATGTATCGTGCTGTAAGCTTTGGATATTCATAGAGGTTCAAAGGTTGCGCTGTTGTATCGAACAGTACATAGTAGTTCGGCCGGGGTCTCTCTGGATTACAGTAGTACCAAACGCGTTTCGGAGCAACAAGCTCCTTCTTCAGTGGCTCCTACTAGTAATCCTTATGTTGGGGCAATTTATACCCTGAAAATGGGTAGGTTTAATTCCTCTTTGGGATTCTGTTAAAAACTGGCATGGAGCTTCACTTTCACATCCTATATACAGTGTATGGTAACTTACACTGCGTGCAGAATTATTAGGCAAATGAGTATTTTGACCACATCATCCTCTTTATGCATGTTGTCTTACTCCAAGCTGTATAGGCTCGAAAGCCTACTACCAATTAAGCATATTTGGTGATGTGCATCTCTGTAATGAGAAGGGGTGTGGTCTAATGACATCAACACCCTATATTAGGTGTGCATAATTATTAGGCAACTTCCTTTCCTTTGGCAAAATGGGTCAAAAGAAGGACTTGACAGGCTCAGAAAAGTCAAAAATAGTGAGATATCTTGCAGAGGGATGCAGCACTCTTAAAATTGCAAAGCTTCTGAAGCGTGATCATCGAACAATCAAGCGTTTCATTCAAAATAGTCAACAGGGTCGCAAGAAGCGTGTGGAAAAACCAAGGCGCAAAATAACTGCCCATGAACTGAGAAAAGTCAAGCGTGCAGCTGCCAAGATGCCACTTGCCACCAGTTTGGCCATATTTCAGAGCTGCAACATAACTGGAGTGCCCAAAAGCACAAGGTGTGCAATACTCAGAGACATGGCCAAGGTAAGAAAGGCTGAAAGACGACCACCACTGAACAAGACACACAAGCTGAAACGTCAAGACTGGGCCAAGAAATATCTCAAGACTGATTTTTCTAAGGTTTTATGGACTGATGAAATGAGAGTGAGTCTTGATGGGCCAGATGGATGGGCCCGTGGCTGGATTGGTAAAGGGCAGAGAGCTCCAGTCCGACTCAGACGCCAGCAAGGTGGAGGTGGAGTACTGGTTTGGGCTGGTATCATCAAAGATGAGCTTGTGGGGCCTTTTCGGGTTGAGGATGGAGTCAAGCTCAACTCCCAGTCCTACTGCCAGTTTCTGGAAGACACCTTCTTCAAGCAGTGGTACAGGAAGAAGTCTGCATCCTTCAAGAAAAACATGATTTTCATGCAGGACAATGCTCCATCACACGCGTCCAAGTACTCCACAGCGTGGCTGGCAAGAAAGGGTATAAAAGAAGAAAATCTAATGACATGGCCTCCTTGTTCACCTGATCTGAACCCCATTGAGAACCTGTGGTCCATCATCAAATGTGAGATTTACAAGGAGGGAAAACAGTACACCTCTCTGAACAGTGTCTGGGAGGCTGTGGTTGCTGCTGCACGCAATGTTGATGGTGAACAGATCAAAACACTGACAGAATCCATGGATGGCAGGCTTTTGAGTGTCCTTGCAAAGAAAGGTGGCTATATTGGTCACTGATTTGTTTTTGTTTTGTTTTTGAATGTCAGAAATGTATATTTGTGAATGTTGAGATGTTATATTGGTTTCACTGGTAAAAATAAATAATTGAAATGGGTATATATTTGTTTTTTGTTAAGTTGCCTAATAATGATGCACAGTAATAGTCACCTGCACACACAGATATCCCCCTAAAATAGCTAAAACTAAAGACAAACTAAAAACTACTTCCAAAAATATTCAGCTTTGATATTAATGAGTTTTTTGGGTTCATTGAGAACATGGTTGTTGTTCAATAATAAAATTAATCCTCAAAAATACAACTTGCCTAATAATTCTGCACTGCCTGTATATAATCATTGCCCATAATAAGTCAGTAGGAAGTATCCAGTGTTTTTTAAACAAGTAGTGATAGTGCACCTCTGTAAAACAATAATATACAACATAAAACATAAAATATTATCAATATTCTCCTTCAGATTATATTTTAATTGGATCATTCATTAATCGTTTATATAATACTTCCCAATTTTATGGCACCCATCAGCATCAAATATAAAAAAAACACGTTTCAAAAAAACACATTATATATCAAAAAACGCACATGCTTTTTTGATGTGTTTTTGATGCGTTTTTCATATAAAAAAAATGGGTGATTTACCTATTCTAATTCTTAAGAGCATATAATAAGGACATTTCACACTGCTATGACTGAATAATTATATGAGCAACATAAAGTTAACATTTCTGACTTCCCACAGGAAGAACACCTTCATTTAATATTGTTCTCCTTTCTTTTCTATCTATTTTATTCTTTATTTTCTGCTTATATTTTTATTTCATTTCTTTTTCATTCTCTTCTCCTTTTTTATTCTTTTCTTTTCTAGAGGGAACTTTTTCTCGTGAAGGAAGATTGGGGATGGGGGCCTTCCACGGAGGCGAGATCAAGGTGCTGGTAAACAGCCTGACCTTGATGTAGCACCCATCCCAATTATAGTATCAAACTCAAAAATTCTCCTGGATTCCCTTCTTGACATAGATGCTATATGGTCTCCTCCCCTCCAATGTTTCTTCACTTTTTCTAAAGCTGTAAAGGTAAGTGTTGACATATACCTATTTTTGGTGTGAGATACATGTGCACTACATATGTGACAGGGAAATTAATATAGTTATTCCGTCTGTTAGTTCGGTGGGTGACAAATTTCCATTTTTGGTGTGAGATACATGTGCACTTTGTATGTGACAGGGAAATTAATATAGTTAATCTGACTGTTAGTTCGGCTGGTAACATATACCCGTTTTTGGTGTGAGATACACTTGCACTGCATATGTGACAGGGAAATTAATATAGTTAATCCATCTGTTAGTTCAGTGGGTGACATATTCCCATTTTTGGTGTGAGGTACACCTGCACTGCATCTGTGACAGGGAAATTAATATAGTTAATCTGTCTGTTAGTTCGGTGGGTGACCTCAAAGAATGAGGAGAGCATCAAATAAGGTGTGTGGCCCTGGTCGTGGTTCTGCTGGTGCTGGTGGAGTTCCTGGTGAAACACCTTCCTCAGATGCACGTAGGCGACAGGACGTTCAGCATCATTTTGTAAGCCCAAATACCAGTATATGAATGGTGAGGCCAGAACAAGTAGAGGCGGTAATAGATTGGGTGGCTGACAGTGCCTCCAGTTCCTTCACATTGTCTCCCACCCAGTCCCCTGCTGAAACCGCAGAGTTGGCACCTGCAGCCTATGGGCATCTGTCTTTCACCTCACCCCCTTGCAAATGAGCCAAGCAGTCTGAGCCCCAAGTCATGCAGCAGTGTCTTATGCTTTTTGATGACTCTGCTGGCGGGGTTTCTGTGGGCCATCCACCTAGCCCTGCCCCAGAAGTGGAAGAGATTGAGTGCACTGATGCCCAACCACTTATGTTTCAGGATGTGGACATGGGAGGACCACCGCAGCACGTCTCTGATGATGATGACGAAACAAAGGTGCCAACTGTTGCGGCTTTCTGCCATGTGCAGACCGACAAGGAGGGCAGGGGTGAAGAGTGGGTGGATGATGATGTGGAGGATGATGAGGTCCTAGACCCCACATGGAATCAAGGCCATGCGAGTGTCATGTGCAGTTCGGAGGAAGAGGTGGTGGTCACACAGCGCCAGCCGCACAGCAAAAGAGCGAGCAGGGTGCAAAAGCAGAGTGATCGTCCCTTAGCCAGTATGCCTGCTACTGCCCACCGCACCCAGGGACTGAGCACACTAAAGCCAGCTCCAAAGAGTTCCCTGGCGTGGCAGTTCTTCAGACAATGTGCTGACCACAAGACGCAAGTGGTTTGCACGCTGTGCAATCAGAGCCTGAAGCGAAGCATATATGTTCTAAACCTGAGCACTACCTGCATGACCAGACATCTAAATGCAAAGCACGAGCTGCAGTGGAGTACACACCTGAAAAACCACAAAGATCTCAGTCTCCTCTTGCTCCCTCTTTTGCTGCGGTCTCGGTCTATTCCTCCTCCACCCCACAAGCAGATGATGTGGCAGCAACACCACCACCTCCACCACCGTCACCCAGCATGTCCTCACTGTCCCATGGAAGTGTTCAGCTGTCCATCCCCCAAACACTGGAGAGAAAGAGGACGTACCCCCCTACCCACCTGCGATCCCTGGCCCTGAATGCCAGCATTTCAAAACTCCTGGCCTTTGAAATGCTGTCATTCCGTCTGATGGACACAGAGACTTTTAAAAACCTTATGGCGGTGGCTGTCCCACAGTACGTGGTTCCAAGCTGCCATTACTTTTCCAGGCGAGCCATCCCTGCCCTGAACAACCAAGTGGTGGACAAAATCAGGTGTGCACTGCGCAACGCCATCTGTGGCCGCCACGGGGATTGCAGGACATTTCTCGTTGCCTCCTCCTCCTACTCCGCTTCCTCCTCTACCACCTCCTCATCTGGTCAGCGTAAAAACCTTCACCACCAACTTCAGCACAGCCAGGGGTAAATGACAGCAGGCTGTTTTGAAATTCATCTGTTTGGGGGGGGGGGGGGGGAAATCCCACACCGCGCAGGAGCTGTGAACAGGCATGGAACAACAGACCGATGAGTGGTTGGAGCCGCTGAGCCTCAAGCCTCGCCTGGTGTTGTGCGATAACGGGTGAAATCTCGTAGCAGCTCTAGGGCTAGCCAGTTTGATGCACATCCCTTGCCTGGCGCATATGCTGAATTTGGTGGTGCAGAGGTTCCTGAAAAAGTACCCCGATATGCTGCAGAAAGTGCGGGCCGTCTGTGCCCGTTTTCGGCTTTCTCAACCCCTGTCTGTGCTGCAGCGTAACTTCGGCCTTCCTGCTTACCGTCTCATATGTGACATACCCACAAAGTGGAACTCCACCTTGCACATGCTGGAGAGACTGTGCAAGGAGTTTCAGCTGCAGCACACACGGGTGAGGCTCTCTGTGGAACAGAACCACTTAACCACCAACGAGTGGGCCTCCATTCGGGACGTGTGTGCCGTGTTTCGAGTACTCCACCAACATGATCAGTGCCGATGACGCAGTCCTTAGCGTTACTTCTATGTCTCCTTGAAAAAACACTTTGGGCGATGATGAAAGAGGATGTGGCACAGGAAGAAGAGGAAGAGGGATCATTTCCACGGTTATCAGGCCAGTCATTCACAAGTGGCTCGGAGGGTGGGTTCCTGCACCAACAGAGGCCAGGTACACAACTGTCCAGCCAGGGCACAGTTCTGCAGGATGAGGAGGAGGAGGATGATGAGGAGGAGGAACCATGTTCACAGCAGCGTGGCACCCAAAGCAGCTTATAGGCATCAATGGAATGTGACTGGGGGGATACAGAGGACACAAACAATACACCTCCCACAGAGCACAGCTTGCCGTTGCCTCTGGGCAGTCTGGCACACATGAGCAACTACATGCTGCAGTGCCTGCGCAACGACCGCCAAGTTGCCCATATTTTGATGCTGATTACTGGGTTGCCACCCCGCTGGATCCCCGCTTCAAGGACAACGTGCTGTCCTTAATTCCGTCACTGGAGTGTGATCGGAAGATGCGCAAGTACAAGCGCACGCTGGTAGATGCGCTGCTCATTCACACCTAACAGTCGGGGCTCAGTAGAAGCACAAGGCGAAGGCAGAGAAGAAAGAGGAAGAAATCGCCAATGCAGCTGGGGCACAGCCAGCACCTCAGAAGGGAGGGTTAGCATGGCTGAAATGTGGAAAAGTTTTGTCAGCACGTCACAACAACCAGCACCACCAGCTGATACGGAACGTATTAGCAGGAGGCAGCATCTCAGCAACATAGTGGAACAGTACACACATGCCTACACATACTGACTGATGGGTCTGCCCCCTTCAACTTCTGGGTCTCCAAATTGGGCACATGGCCTGAGCTTGTCCTTTACGCCTTGGAGGTGCTGGCCTGCCCTGCAGAAAGTGCATTGTCCGAATGTGTGTTTAGCACATCAGGGGGGGGGGGGGGGTTAAACACAGACAAGCGCAGCTGCCTGTCCACAGCCAACATGGACAAGCTCACGTTCATTAAAATGAACCAGGCATGGATCCCACAGGACTTGTCCGTACCTTGTGCTGAGTAGATAAATATACCGACCGCACCCAGCCATTGTTATACTCCAGCACACTTTCTCTTTGCATTCTCTTTTCTATTTCCCAATGTTTTGGGGTCTTCCCATATTTATAAAAAATAAATAAAGGGAAATAAAATAAAAAATAATAGCAAAAACAGTGTTGTCTACCTCCTCCTCCTCCACCACCGCTTCCACCTACACTGCCACATCCACCGCCTCCTTAACCTCCTACTCCACTTTGACATCTGCCTCCTAGTTCAAGATTATAATTTTTTATTTTTTTCTATTCCATGTTATTTTTAGTCATTTCCTTATCCACATTTGTTTGCAGGGCAATTGTCCTGCTCTAACCCCCATTTTGCTTCCTTTTGCAGCCCTCTAGCCCTTACCACGACTATTTTACAGCCATTTTAGTGCATCAGAGTTCGAGTCCCCATTGACCTCAATGGGGTTCGGGTTCGAGTTCGGGTCAAGTTTGGGTCTGCTCATCCCTACTTGTTTGACTTCGCCTCTGCCTCATACTTCGGTCCTGCACTGTTGCTCTTGCTTATGACTCGGCCTGCTGACTACATCTGTACCTCTGGTACCTAGCTCAGGTACCTCCTGGTCCGCCTGGACCAGCTGCCTCGTGTGCCAAACCTCCTCAAGAGGTAGCAACCTGGTGTTCCCCTTGGGAAAGTCTATCCCCACTATCAGGGGTACTGTGAAGATCGAGGGGTTCACGTAAACAACGCCCTTAGAGGAAGTAAGACACGTGGCATAGTGGGTTCACTCCCGCTAGTTCGTGACAGTACACAGAGGCCATGGACCGAGTTGGTCACCCCAAGCCTGTTGTTCAGGAATTGTTACATGAAGTGAGGCGTCAGAGTGAACGTCAGGATTTCATGATGCAGTTCATGCAAAATGTTGCTGCTCGTCTGGATGCCATCTCTTCTCCAGCTACTTTGAGTTCGCCAGTTGCTGCTACCCCTACAATACCCACACCGGTGAATCCGGATTTGTGTGTCGCCGGTGTGCAACTCCCTCTGCCATTACCCTATGGTGGAGATCCAAAAACCTGTTGTGGCTTCCTGAACCTAATGATTACCGCTGAGGAAAGGGTGTGATCCCTGAAACGCGTCCGGTTCGAGACAGCTAGTTTCTTCTTCTTCTTTCAAGTCCCCCTGTCGAGTTCCTGAGGTGCCGATACCAATAGGTAGCCCCCTGGATCTCTATTGACTGGAGTGGTGGATAACTGCATGGTCCGGACCTTAGGACCCAACATAGCACTAATCGAGCTGTTTCCCAACGAGCCGCGTGTATCACGTGGTGTGCCGCCAGGTCACGTGGGACGCCGCGTATTAGACCTAGAGACCACACGGGACGCCGAGGTGAGTCCGGGCGGCGAAGCAAAGACTGCTTTCCATCTCTGCCAAGCAAAAGAAGAGGGGTAATGTACCTTGCCCCATGGGGCTATACTCATCGATATACCATCGTTACGTTACTTATGGCAGTGCGGTCTAATATATACCGTATTTTTCGCCCTATAAGACGCACCGGCCCATAAGACGCACCTAGGTTTTTGGGGAGGAAAATAAGAAAAAATATATTTTTAACCAAAAGGTGTGCTTTTGGTAGGTTTGGAACTAATGGTGGTCTGTGGATGGCACTATTACTGGGGATCTGTGGATGACGGACACTGTTATGGGGGGATCTGTGGATGACGGACACTGTTATGGGGGGATCTGTGGATGACGGACACTGTTATGGGGGGATCTATGGATGACGGACACTGTTATGGGGGGATCTGTGGATGACGGACACTGTTATGGGGGGATCTGTGGATGACGGACACTGTTATGGGGGATCTGTGGATGACAGACACTGTTATGGGGGGATCTGTGGATGACGGACACTGTTATGGGGGGATCTGTGGATGATGGACACTGTTACAGGGGGGATCTGTGACTGGCACTGTTACAGGGGGGATCTGTGGCTGGCACTGTTACAGGAGGGATCTGTGGGTGGCACTGTTATATATGTGCCATCCACAGACCCCCCACCCCATAACAATGCCATCCACAGACCCCCCCCAGCCCATAACAGTGCCATCCACAGACCCCCCCCCCTTCAGCCCATAACAGTGCCATCCACAGAGCCCCACCCCTTAACTGTGCCATCCACGGATGTTATCCACAGATCCCCCCCCGCCGCCCCAGTATACAAATATAAAATGTCTTATTCAATTAAAAGTTATTACAAAAGTTATTACACATGCCCCCCAACTCCTAATGGTACCGTACATCCTTTCTAATAGCTTCTGTACAATGCAGGTAGGAAGGCCGGGCAGCCGGCGCGTCACTCAATGACGTCACTTGCCTGCGCCGCCTGCTTCATTCATAAAGTAGGCGGCGCAGGCACGTGACATCAGGGAGTTACGCTGCCGCCCGCCCGGCCTGCCTGCCGGCATTGTACAGAAGCTATTAGGATGTACGGTACTACAGGATTTGGGGGGCATGTGTAATACCTTTTAATTCAATAAGACATATTATATTTGTGAAGCACTGGAGGGGCGGGGCTATAGTACAGTGACTGCACCGCCCCGCCGCTATTGCCGGCCCCCAGCTCCTCCTCCCAGTCCCTCCCCCGCTCGTTCGTACAATCCGTACATCGTAGACTGCCATGTTAAAATGTCAGCATTCGCCCCATAAGACGCAGGGGCATTTCCCCCCCATTTTTTGGGGGGGAAAAAGTGCGTCTTATGGGGCGAACAATACGGTAGATCAACACCAGTGTAGATTACCAGAGGACATTACATTGGGACTCAGAGTGCTTGCCTAGGATCAAGCCCTCAGTTTGCAAGAGCGGCTACTACATTACCTGTTTGGTACCACCACATTGTTTGCTTGGTGCCGTCCAGGCGTTTTATGCCCAAGAGGGCACATTTATACCACACTTGTACTGTATTATATTATATTTTATCTCATGTATGTACAATTTTATGTAATTAACTTTTTATATTAAATGTGGTCATAGGCAATTGTCTTTGGTGGTCCCGGATATTGTCACCGCCAGTTCTGTGAGAAGGTCTGTTAGACGTTCTTCTCTACCTCTTGCATGAGGTTCTTTGTTTTGGTTTCACTTTGTCATCTCCTTTCCTTCTCCCAGCTGTCACCTATTTACACTAATTGTCTCCCTTTATATTCCCTCCCATACTGCCTCACTTTGCGGTTTATACTTCTTCCTGGATGAGTTGTTCACTGCTGGAGGCTGCTACTGCTGATTCCTCAGATAAGTCCTTTTCCTTTATTTGTGTTTCCTTGCTGGCTTGATTCTAGGTGACCCTGACTCCCTCCGTATTAAGTGCAGGGAGCCGGTGGTCGTGTCCCCTCACTATTATAGGGTTTTCAGGTGTCACACAGTCTCGGTAGGAGGGCATGCAATCGTCTACCTCTGAGACCCTTGTATGTGCTTAGCAGTCAGGGTGATCTCTTAGGGTTTTATAGGGGTCACCTTTATGCTCCTTAGTTTGTGATCAAGCCAGTCGGATGTTTATTTATAAGTTCCAGCTTTCTGCAACACCATCCGTGACAGATATTTTAGTGCCCTCCTATTGTTTATATATTTTTTGCACCATTTTCTCTGGATTCGGGTGGATCCGTGGAGTGAGCACCTGGTCTTTTGGGAGTGTTTGTGGTGAGCCGCTGTTCTTTACCCATAGCTTAAGAATGAATTAGCTGGTCACGACCGTCCGTCTACTCTGAATGACCTGATGACCTTGGCCACAAGCATAGATATGCGTTTCAGGGAACGTTCTAAGGAGATCGCAGGCACCAGAAGACCACCTCGTTTGGCTCCATCCTTCCAGAGGCCGGTTCTTCCTTTAGTGTCCACCCCATCTGAAGAGCCCATGCAAATAGAGCGCCTTCTATTGTCTGACCAGGAACGTTTATGCCGCAAAGCAGAGAACCTGTGTCTGTATTGTGGAGGCAAGGCCCACTTTGTGCATAATTGTCCACAGAACTCGGGAAACGTCAATGTCTAGGATCAGTTGGAGAGGGGGTCCTAGACAAGGAGAAGTCCTCTACAAAACTTTCAGTTCCGGTAACTCTCTCTCACAAGAGAGTCACACTGTCTGTGCCTGCACTTTTGGACTCTGGGTCAGCCGGTAACTTCATTCAGCAAGCTCTGGTCCATCAGTACCGGCTCCCTACCATCCATCTAGAAAGGCCTCTGTCAGTGGCTTTCGTAAATCAACTGCAACTTCCTGAACCTGTGCTTTCTGTTACTATGCCCCTTAAGTTGCAAATAGGGGTTCTGCATTCAGAGATGATCTCCTTCTATGTGCTGCCAGCGTCCGTGAATCTGGTTATCCTTGGTCTTCCCTGGCTGCGTCAGGACACTACAGTTCTGGACTGGCACTCCGGTCAGATTCTGCGGTGGGGATCATCTTGTCAGTCCACCTGCTTATCGGAGGTCTGACCTGCTTCCTTGTCTACTGTACCTGTAGACCTGCCTGGACTTCTGCAGCAGTATGCCAGTTTTGCAGATGTCTTCAATAAGAAAGAGGCCGAGACCCTGCCTCCTCATCGTCCATATGATTGTCCGATTGACCTTCTGCCTGGTTCCACACCTCTTCTGGCCATAAAAATTGCCTTGGAGGAATGGCGTTATCTATTGGAGGGGCCCAGCATCCGGTGATAATCCTCACCGACCACAAGAACCTTATATATCTGCAGACGGCCCAGTGTCTGAACCCTCGCCAAGCCAGATGCGCACTCTTCTTTTCCCATTTTGATTTTGAGCTTTACTTTTGCCCGGCCAAGAAGAACATCAAGGTGGATGGTCTGTCTCGGTCATTTGACTTCTCCGACCAGCAGGAGGAGCCCCAGTACATTGTAGATCCTGCTCGCTTGATCACAGTGGCTCCTGTCCTGGTAAAAGACATCCCTCCCGGGAAAACTCCAAACTGGCTGGTCACCCAGGGATCGGCAAGACCTCTGAACTTTTGTCTCGCCACTGCTGGTGGCCCACACTGTCTAAGGATGTGCGTGATTTTGTGTCTGCCTGCACTGTCTTTGCTCAGAATAAAGTCTCCAGGACCAAACCACCTGGGCTGTTGTTACCTTTTCCTGTTCCTGATTGCCATGGACTTTGTTACGGATCTGCCCTCTTCTGCCGGATGTACAGCTATTTGGGTGATCGTGGACCGGTTCTCCAAGATGGTGCACTTCCTTCCCTTGGCTGGACTGCCCTCGGCTGCTGAACTTGCTAAACTGTTCATGAAACACATATTCCGCTTTCATGGTCTACATTGGCATATTGTTTCCGATCGCTCTGGGGAGCTCTTTGCCAGCTGCTCAAAATTGAGCTGGACTTCTCTTCCGGTTATCATCCCCAGACCAATCGGCAAGTAGAGCGGGTCAATCAAATATTAGAGAACTATCCCTGGCATTTTGTTTCAGCCCAACACGACAACTGGGTACAATTGCTACCTTGGGCTGAGTTCTCCTATAACAACCTGTCACCGCCACTTCTGTGAGAAGGTCTGACAGACGTCCTTTTCTACCTCTTGCATGATGTTCTTTGTTTTGGTTTCACTTTGTCATCTCATTTCCTTCTCCCAGGTGTCACCTATTTAGACTAATCCTCTTTCCTTTATATTCCCTCCCATACTGCCTCACTTTGCGGTTTATACTACTTCCTGGATTGAAGTGGCCACTGCTGGAGACTTCTGTTGCTGCTTGTTCAGATAAGTCCTTTCATGTTTTGTATTTCCTTGCTGGCTTAATTCTAGGTGACCCTGACTGCCTCAGTATTAAGTGCAGGGAGCCGGTGGTCTTGTTCCCTCACTATTATAGGGTTTTCAGGTGTCACACAGTCTAGGTAGGAGGGCATGCAATCGTCTACCTCTGAGACCCTTGTATGTGCTTAGCAGTCAGGGTGAGCTTTTAGGGTTTTATAGGGGTCACCTTTATGCTCCTTAGTTTGGGATCAAGCCAGTCGGATGTTTATCCATAACCTCCAGCTATCTGCAACATCATCCGTGACACAACCACTCTAGTGAGTCTACTGGATCCTCTCCATTCTTTGTCGTTTATGAACAACACCCTTGTAATCCTCTCCCTGTTCCTACACCTTCTGGGGTACCAGCTGCGGACTCCTCTTTTAGGGATTTTTTTAAGATTTGGCGTGACACTAAGGACTTCATCAAGAAAGCGGTGATTCGCATGAAAACAAATGCAGACAAGAGAAGAAGAAAACCGCCTCAGTTCTCCTCAGGAGATAAGGTATGGCTGTCCTCTAAAATTATCCGCTTAAGGGTTCCCAGTTTCAAGTTTGCGCCTAGGTTCCTTGGACCCTTTGAAGTATTGAAGAGGATCAACAAAGTGACTTATAAGTTACGTCTGACTCTATCTCTGCGTATTCCTAATGCCTTCCACGTGTCCTTACTAAAACCAGTAGTTCTTAATCGCTTCTCGACGGCTCTTTCTACTCCAACTCTGGTATCTGGAGATTCTGACAAGATATTTAAGGGCCAAAGACATCCTGGACATCAAGAAGCGTGGCAAGAAGACCTACTATCTTGTGGACTAGAAAGCCTTTGGTCCTGAGGAGAGGTCTTGGGAACCAGAGGAGAACATTCATGTTTCAAACTTGGTAAAAAGGTTTATGTCACGTTGTGGACTCAAGAAGTGGGGGCATAAGGGGGGGGGGGCACTGTAACAGTGGCTGCTGTGAGCCGCTGTTACCCTGCTTACCGCCGCGGTCCCAGGCACCGTGTTCAGTGGTGATCTGTTCTGCCAGTGCTTCCCCATTCACCGCTGCAGTCCTAGGCCCTGTCTGTGTAGGTACTGTTGTTCTGGGATCGATCCACAGTTTATTTTCAGCCCTGGCCACAGTACGCTTGCTGCTTGTTCCCTGCAGCACTTCCTTAAGGGTGGACACTCGTCACTTCCTGTGCTTTATGGTTTAGATTATGTGACCTTGCTGAACAGTCCTAGCCCTCCTGCACATATATAATTGGTTCAGCCCCCTTCCCAGAGGCCTCAGCATCAAGGTCCTTGTGTCCTGCTAAGGTTGCTGTTATCTCTGCTTGTGTTCCTGTGTACCTGACTCGAGCTTGTCTTTCTGGACTCCGCTACCTGTTTGATCCCTGCCTGCTTGCCTTGACTCTCCTGTTGCCAACCGGATTACCTGACCTGTACCTGTGCCGCCTGCCGGACTTATTGCTTGTTTGACTTCGCCTCTGCCTCATCCTTTGGTCCTGCACTGTTGCTCCTGCCTACGACTCGGCCTGCTGACTACATCTGTACCTCTTATACCTTGCTCGGGTACCTCCTGGTCCGCCTGGACCAGTGTGCCAATCTTCTTCAAGAGGTAGCGACCTGGTGTTCTCCTCGGGAAAGTCTATCCCCACCATTAGGTGTACTGTGAAGATCTTGGGGTTCACTTAGACAACGCCCTTAGAGGAGGTAGGACATGTGGCACAGTGGGTTCACTCCAGCTGGTTCGTGGCAATTTGTTGTCTATAATAAGTTCTCTGGTGGTCTGGTGGTTTTAATAGCATCCCTAGTGGTCCCCTGGTTTAGGATAAAAAACTATGTATAAACTATGTATTGCCAGCTAATTATATAGCTCCTGGTTATTCTAGAGTGTAATATAAATTATTCACATCAGCACCTATTCCGAATGCTGGACAAAACTGGTGAACAGGTTGTTATGGCGACCAAAAAATTGACCTCGGTGACCAGGTCCGTCATCTATGCATTCAGTAGCTGGAACATTTCTCCTAGTGCCTACTGCATGATGTTAGGCTGGCTCATTTCTGCCAGCCAAGACAGCCACAGATCACTGCTGCCAGACAGAAAGAGCTCAAAGTGCTGTTGGATAAAGACAGTGCTATGAGACATATTTATCATAAAGGGAATTTTTTGTAAGTTTTGCAGGAGTTTTTGTGTCTGTAATTTGTGTCAAATTTATCAAATGTCACACAATGGGGGTCTTTTACAGAGGCTTGTCACCAGGATTTTGGTGTAAAAAAAAGTAGCAAAATATAGAGGAAATTGCATTTTGTGCACAAATTTGGCAATATCAGCAGTAATGTCAAGGCAACCGGACCTATATTTCTTTCCGGACAGAATTTCACTAGTCATCCGACTGGCATCCTTAATTTCTAATTGAGAAAGACAGTCAGTTGACTAGAGAAATGTCTTCAAGAAAAAATATACAAGTCCAACTGCTCTGACATAATAATAATAATCTTTATTTATATAGCGCCAACATATTCCGCTTTACAGTTCAGGGGTTCATGTACCACAGTCATAAATAACATAGCAACAGACAAGTCAATAATTACAACAAGAGGAATGAGGACCCTGTTCGCCTCAGACCCATCTCCTCACACTGACAACGGCACCATGCATCATCTGGCGGGTAGCCCTATGTCTATGGAGTTTTGAACTGTGTTATTGTCCTACCTTACCCCTGGAGTGCTTATCAGCTAGGTAGGTTGGGGGTGACTATCCTTTTTGCCCCTCCACGAGCCTCTTCACAATTTATCCCTTTGTGACCCTGAGCCCTCGTTAATCTCAGATCTGTACCTTGCATCTAGTCGGTTAACGTCACCAATTGTGCCGCCGAGGGACCGTATGTAATTTGCCATATGGCAACCATTTATTTATTAATTTGGGTCTGTTGTTGCGATATACGTATTTATCTGTCAACGCATTTATTCACGCATTTATCATCGGTCTGGGCCTGCTAGAGTTATTGTCACGGGCTTCCAGTCCTCACTATACCTACCCTGTATCACCCCCTGATGATCCCACTGCTGTGGGTGAAACGCGTCGGGGTTGTAGGTCATCTCTTGCTATTTGTGTTTATATGTGCATGTGTCTGTTTGTGTTTTTTATCCTCTAGGTGGACCCTGTACCTCCTGGCGATGGTCACGAGGGCATTATACAGTGGACACCTTTCATTCTTTTTGGTGTTGTGCTAGTCATCCGCTAGGGTACCACTTGATACCTATCTCTCTCCACTTGTCACTTTACCAGGGACAGTTAGGAGGTCGAGATTAGGTACGTGGACAGGGCGTCCCCACCATCAGGAGACGTCCCTGGGCAGAGGACCAGCTTAGGGTATCAGTGCTAGGGATTTAATTCCCCACCACTTACCCAGTGCATCTGACTGTATCCTGGCCTCTCCCCTCGGATTGTTTGTGTAGAGTTTTGTTTATGTGTATGTCTATATTTCTAAAACACTGCTACCAATTCCCTGCTCCATTGGAGCAGCTATCATCCCGCCCCCCTTAGACGAGGTATACCCAAAGGTCAATACCTTAGGGTAAGGAGAAACTGTTCTAATGATTCATCCTTTTTTCATGAGGCTGGGAGGCTACAGGATAGGTTTCTGGCAAGGGGTTACCCTAGAGGAGTACTTCGGGAGGCGTTCCAGAGTGCATCAACTAGATCGCGGACTGAACTCTTAGTTCCGAGAATGAGAACCGATGACGGTCCTCAACCGGCACGGATCATCGCAAATTTTGACTCCGCTAACCATGAAACTAGGAAAGTCCTGAACAAGTACTGGCCGATACTACATATGGACACTGACCTTTCGGACATCATCAGCAAACACCCCTCTGTCTCTTATAGACGGGGCAGAAGCCTTAGGGACCGCCTGGTTCGGAGCCATTTTTCACCACCCCTGAAGAGTGGATCCTGGCTTGATCGGAAACCCATGGGTGTTTTCAAATGTGGTCGATGCAAGGCTTGCCAATATGTCTTGACCACTAAGTCAATCACCTGTTCGGCCACAGGCCACGTGTTTCAGGTCCGGGACTTCACCAATTGCCTGTCTAAGGGGTTAGTCTACCTGTGCCAGTGCCCATGTCCCATGGATTACGTGGGAAAAACGATACGGGAGTTTAGGAGAAGAATCCTGGAACATGTTAATGATGTCATCAAGAAGGAGCCAACACCTGTGGCCACTCACGTAAATGACTGTCATGGCGGTGATCCCTCATGTCTCCGGTTCACTGTTCTTGAATTGATTCCCCCCTCCCCAAGAGGAGGTGATTTGGACAGACGTATCTTACAGAAGGAGAGTGAGTGGATTCACAGGTTCCGCTCTCAATCACCTCGTGGACTCAATGAGCGCTTGACTTTTTCTTGTTTTCTTTAATTATCAACTTTTTATGTATGTCCACCTACACCTATTCCCATATATACTCATATATAGTGTATTCTTCCTGCTTCCCTGCTGCCCTGGCCTCGTTGCGGGATCCTCCCTGCATCCGGGCTGTCCCTTAGCACCTGTGGCCTCAGTAAAAATATCATGTATTCCCTGTTACGTAGCCTGGGTACGTGAAGTACCCGAATGTAACTGTTTGGTGTGGCCTTGCATCGTTTCACACCCTCTAGGGGACACCCTTGTCATCATCAAGGTAGCCCTACTTCTGTATCTGAGGATATGCATTCACATATTCATTTGTCTATCCTTATCATCTCTGGCACAGATCCATTTTTTCTCCCTTCCTGATCCATTTTTTCCTTTGCCTTTTTTCCATGATTACCCTCTCTGGTATGTACTCCACATGTGGCCAGGGTTAATCTTTATTATTTAATTTTTAATTTTTCTTTATCTACATCATGCCATCCAAGCTCATTTAGGGTTAACATATTTCTTGCCAATCGGAGGGATCGTTGACATGCGTTCCACATACCGGACTTCCGGTCCGGTCTTAGCCCAGCTGCTCCTCTTCCGGCGTGCGTTCCAAGCTGGCACGCACGCCGCACGCCAGCTACATAGGATTGGGCTTGTCTGCACTGTATATACCGGATATCCGTCCGGCTCATGTCGTGGGTGGACGCACCCTGGCGTGCGTTCCACTCTGGAACGCCCGAATTACACCGGTTATCCAGCAGCCGTCCTTCCCCTCTGCTAATTGCTCTTCCCTACTGAATGGGCGTATAAGGTATTTAAAGGGCGGGGGTCTACATTCTTAACTCCTCAGACCCATCTCCTCACACTGACAACGGCACCATGTAAGTACCTGTTAACTATTTCCATCACTTAATCCTTATGGCTTATTTCCTGAGTTAATTTCCAGAACTGTATGCTTTCCAGGCATCATCTGGCGGGTAGCCCTATGTCTATGGAGTTTTGAACTGTGTTATTGTCCTACCTTACCCCTGGAGTGCTTATCAGGTATTTACATAATCGCCTCTCTCTCTGGTTCTACTTGCTATGGGCGAGGGTCATGCACTTAGGGAACAATATATGCTCATCCTGTATGTTTTTTACAGCTAGGTAGGTTGGGGGTGACTATCCTTTTTGCCCCTCCACGAGCCTCTTCACAATTTATCCCTTTGTGACCCTGAGCCCTCGATAATCTCAGGTACTTACTTCTCGTTTATTTCCCTAACGCTACGCGTGTATTTCCTTCTCTGTTGTTTATGTTTTCATCCTTGCTTCTTTATATAGATCTGTACCTTGCATCTAGTCGGTTAACGTCACCAATTGTGCCGCCGAGGGACCGTATGTAATTTGCCATATGGCAACCATTTATTTATTAATTTGGGTCTGTTGTTGCGATATACGTATTTATCTGTCAACGCATTTATTCACGCATTTATCATCGGTCTGGGCCTGCTAGAGTTATTGTCACGGGCTTCCAGTCCTCACTATACCTACCCTGTATCACCCCCTGATGATCCCACTGCTGTGGGTGAAACGCGTCGGGGTTGTAGGTCATCTCTTGCTATTTGTGTTTATATGTGCGTGTGTCTGTTTGTGTTTTTTATCCTCTAGGTGGACCCTGTACCTCCTGGCGATGGTCACGAGGGCATTATACAGTGGACACCTTTCATTCTTTTTGGTGTTGTGCTAGTCATCCGCTAGGGTACCACTTGATACCTATCTCTCTCCACTTGTCACTTTACCAGGGACAGTTAGGAGGTCGAGATTAGGTACGTGGACAGGGCGTCCCCACCATCAGGAGACGTCCCTGGGCAGAGGACCAGCTTAGGGTATCAGTGCTAGGGATTTAATTCCCCACCACTTACCCAGTGCATCTGACTGTATCCTGGCCTCTCCCCTCGGATTGTTTGTGTAGAGTTTTGTTTATGTGTATGTCTATATTTCTCATTAAATTTAGTCATCCTATGATTTAACAGGGTACCTTTGCTGGACTTTATGAACCCTGTTCGCAAGGGCTTACAATCTATCAGAAAATAGGGGGTGACACAAAAGGTAGAAGTGCTTGTTTTGTACAATGGTCCAGCGCCATCTTGGGAGAATAGGGGAGCAGAAATAAAGCTGCATGAGCCAGTCAGCAGCCAATATATGAAGTGGTTCTGGGTGCGGTGGAGGAGTTTGGTGGAGGATCAGGTTCAGGAAATGATAAATGGGCTATGTGTAAAGGAGTTAGATCAGGAGATATGATAGGCCACCCTAAAAAGATGTGTTTTTAGGGAGCGTCTCAAACTGTGTATGTTGTGATTTTGCCTGATTTCTTGAGGTAGGGCATTCCAGAGAACCAGTGCAGCTCGGGAGAAATCTTGGAGCCGGGAGTGAGAGGTTTGAATTATGGTGGAAGTAAGTCATAAGTCATTGTCTGAACGGAGAGCATGGTTAGGGTGGTAGACAGAGATGAGGTAAGAGATGTAGGGGGTGGGTGCAGCACTGTGGAGAGCTTTGTGATTGAGGACAAGCAGTTTAAATTGGATTCGATAGTGTACGGGTAACCAGTGCAATGACTGGCACAGGGCGGAGGCATCTGAGTTGCAGTTGGATAGATAGTTGACCCTGGCTGCTGCATTAAAAATAGACTGGAGAGAGAAAAGTCTGGTGACGGGGAGGCCAATTAATAGTGAGTTGCCGTAATCGAGGCGGGAATGGATCAGGGCAACAATGAGAGTTTTTGCTGTTTCCATGGTGAGAAAGGGGGGGATTGAGGTGCATGCGATATGAGCAGGAGAGAGATTGAATATAGGGGGTGAAAGAAAGATCAGTGTCAAACGTCACCCCGAGACAGCAGGCGTGCTGCCTAAGAGTGATGATGTCGCACACTGAGTGGAAGATATCAGGTTTGGGTAGGTAAGTAGATGGAGAGAACACAAGAAGTTCAGTTTTTGAAAGATTTAGTTTCAGATAGAGAGAGGACATAATGTTAGAGACGGCAGAGAGACAGTCACTGGTGTTCTGTAGTACTGCAGGGGTGATGTCAGGGGATGAAGTATATAATTGTGTGTCATCAGCATAGAGATGGTACTGGAAACCAAATCTGCTGATGGTCTGTCCAATTGGGGAGGGGGGGTACAGAGAGAAGAGGAGAGGGCCTAGGACTGGACCCTGAGGAACTCCAACAGCAAGAGGGAGAGGTGAAGAAGTGGATGATGCACTGAAAGAGCGACCAGAGAGATAGGAAAAAAAAACAGGAGAGGGCAGTGTCCTTTAGGCCGATGGATTGGAGCATGGTGAGTAGGAGATGGTTTTCTACAGTGTCAAAAGCTTCAGAGAGGTCAAGGAGAATGAGCAGAGGTAGTCACCGTTGCATTTTGCTGTCAGGAGGTCATTTGTCACTTTCTTGAGGGCAGTTTCTGTGGAAAATAGGGTGCAGAAACCAGATTGTAGTGAATCAAGGATAGAGTGATCAGTGAGATAGCGGATGAGGCGAGAGTAGACCAGAAGCTCCAGGAGTTTAGAGATGAAGGGAAGATTGGATACTGGTCTGTAGTTAGTTGTGCAGGATGGGTCGAGAGATGCTTTTTTTAAAAAATAATGGAGTAATGATAGATTGTTTGAAATAAGAGGGGAAGATACCAGAAGAGAGAGAGAGGTTGAAGATTTTTGTTAGGTGAGTGGTGACAGCCAGAGAGAGAGACTGGACTAGGTGTGAGGGCATGGGGTCAGAGGCGCATGTAGTAGGACGAGAAGAAGAGAGGAGACTTCTTCTTCCGTGACTGGGTCAAACGTGGACAGTGAGCCAGAGGTGACGCGGGGTGGGGGGGATCAATACCACTTAGTGGCTGGGAGCTGAATTCATGCCGGATATGTTCTGTTTTCTCTGTGATGTAGGCGGCTAAGTCTTCAGCAGAGACGTCTGTGATGGGTGCCTGAACTTTAGGACTGAGGAGGGAGTGGAAAGTGTCAAAGTTTTTTTTGGGTTGTTGGACACATTGAGGAGATTAGGGTGGTGAAGTAAGTCTGTTTAGCGAGGTGGAGGGCAGAGTTATTACTACTGATATACCATTATTTGGCTGAATGAGACCTTTTTCTTGCTCCACTTGACATGTTTCTAAAATGAGGGATGTTTATTGAAAAGGGGTGTGGCCACCACAGCACAACATGTATACAATCATTTACACCAGAAAACTGGAGAAAATTATTTCTGAAATCTACTCCAGCTCCTAGCTGAAGTAGATTTCAATTTCTGATGTGTGGACAGCACAAAAGTGACACATTTCTTAAGAGGAGTGTGCCTCTTACAGTACCAGTCAAAAGTTTGAACACACCTTTTAATTCTTTGTTTTTTGTTGTTTAATTTTCTACATTGTAGATATTGAAGACAGGAAAACAATGAAGGAACACATATGGAATTAAGTAGTAAATTAAAAAGTGTTAAACCCAACCAGAATATTTTAGTATTTTAGATTCTTCCTTCACTCTGTTCTCCAACTCATTCCAAAACATCTCAATTACGTTAAAGTTGGGTGATTGTGGAGGCCATGTCATCTGATGCATCTGATGCAGCACCCCATTACTCAAATAGCCGTTACATAACCTGGAGGTGTTTTTGAGGTCATTAAACACACAGGCGGGGACGGGGACAGGCCTCCCTAGCATCACCCGCGATGCTAGGGAGGCTCGTCTCCCTTCCCGCCTGCCATTGGCTGCTCCCCCAACACCAGATGTTTTCATCCGCACACGGGAAGAAGCTGCATGTAAGTATATTCAATGTGAGGGGCCCGGCATATTGGGGAGCTTTTTATACTCTTGGATAACCCCTTTAAGTGTACCTTGAATTTTGAATAAATCACAAACGATGTCACCATGCACTTCCACACCATCACACCTCCTCCTCTATGCTTCACTTTGAGAACCACACACATAGAAATCATCTGCTCACTCTTTCTGCGTCTCACAAAGAAATTATGGTTGGAACTTGGAACCAAAAATCAAAAATTTTGACTCATCAGACCAAAGTACAGATTCCCTTACGTCCTACCAGCAGCACAGATGGGGTTAACTGCCCCTGTGGACTGGTAGGACCGGCGGAATTTTAATGAGCCCAAAGAACCAATAAACGATCTTCAGCTCCCTGAAAGGGAGTAGATCACCCCCCAGCCCACCGTGTTTTTTTCTGTCCTCTGGACAGGTGGACTGGCGGTGTCGCTCCCCCTCTGGGAGCTGAAGAGTGCTAGGGGCTCTATTTTTTTAGATCTAGAGAGTTCAGGATAGATGAGAATCTTCTTATCCTGTTTGCCGGTAAGTCTAAAGGCCATAAAGCGTCTAAAGCTACCATTAGTCGCTGGATTAAGGAGGCCATTATGGAAGCTTTCGTCTCCCAATCCTTAGATCCTCCTGAGTTTGTGAGAGCCCATTCTACTAGGGCGGTCTCCACCTCGGTTGCGGAGAGAAGACTCCTCCCCTTAGAGTTGATCTGTAAGGCGGCCTCCTGGAGCTCTGAGTCAACCTTCATCTCCCATTATAGGATAGATGCTAGGATGGCAGAGTTTTCGGCTTTTGGGCAGACTGTTCTTAGTTCTGCCAGGCATGAGGACCCTCCCTAGGGGATTCTTCTTGCTATCTCCCCATCTGTGCTGCTGGTAGGACGTAAGGGAATCGTTAATTTCTAACGATAATTTGTTTTCCCTTAGTCCTAACAGCAGCACACAAATATCCCACCCTAAATACATTATGCTTGTTAAAAACACGGTGGGCTGGGGGGTGATCTCCTCCCTTTCAGGGAGCTGAAGATCGTTTATTGGTTCTTTGGGCTCATTAAAATTCCGCCGGTCCTACCAGTCCACAGGGGCAGTTAACCCCATCTGTGCTGCTGTTAGGACTAAGGGAAAACAAATTATCGTTAGAAATTAACGATTTACACTGGTCTAATGCCTATTCTTTGTGACTCTTGGCCCAATTCTCTTCTTGTTCCTCAGTAGAGGCTTTATTCGGAACATAAATACCTGATTAACACAGTCTCCTCTGAACAGTTGATGTTGAGATGTCTCAGGTACTTGATCTCTGTGAAGTACTTATGTAGGCTCTAATTTGAGGTACTGTCAATTTGTGGTTTCTGAGGCTGGTACTAATGATCTTACCTTCTGCAGCAACTTGGTATTCCTTTCCTGGGTTCCATCTTAGTGTTTAACCCCTTAAGGACTCAGCCTTATTTCACCTTAAAGGGACACTGACAGGCCCGATAAACATATTTAGTTATTCCTATGCAGTCATAGGTCTATTAAAGTGTATTACTATCACATAAGTGTACCCCCTGTCCGCATTTTAAACCATGTAAAAACAACTTTATAATCATCTGTCAATCACCTTCCTTTATGCCCAAGGGGCGGTTTTTCACGTCTCTTTATGACCAAGGGGCGTTTTTACTCCTACCTTTGTGCCCAGCCGCGCCTCAACTGTCGCTTCCTAGCGCCGCCCAGCTCAGTATTATTCACTCGCTGGGCGGCTTTTTCAGTCCCGATCCTCCCGAGCCGACGCAGGCGCAGCAGGAGACGCTGGCATTGAATAAGGGACGCAGGCGCATTGCGAGTGAGGGTGCCGGGCAAGTTATCCGGCGATCGCGCAGAAGGTACAAGTGAGTTCAACGCAGCAGGAGACCCTGGCATTGAACTCACTTGTACCGTCCATAAGTATACTGCTCCCCCGCTCCCCACTACACTTTACCATGGCAACCAGGACTTTAGCGTCCTGGCAGCCATGGTAACCATTCAGAAAAAGCTAAACGTCGGATCCGGTAATGCACCGAAACAACGTTTAGCTTAAGGCCGGATCCGGATTAATGCCTTTCAATGGGCATTAATTCCGGATCCGGCCTTGCGGCAAGTGTTCAGGATTTTTGACCGGAGCAGAAAGCGCAGCATGCTGCGGTATTTTCTCCGGCCAAAAAACGTTCCGTTCCGGAACTGAAGACATCCTGATGCATCCTGAATGGATTTATCTCCATTCAGAATGCATGGGGATAATCCTGATCAGGATTCTTCCGGCATAGAGCCCCGAGGACGGAACTCTATGCCGGAACAGAACAACGCAAGTGTGAAAGAGCCCTAATCTGGCAGACCTCCGCACATAGCCTGAGCAGGGCATGACAGAGAGGCTTACATAATAGAAACCACCCAAAAATGACCTCATCTAAGAAACTACACCCCTCAAGGTATTCAAAACTGATTTTACAAACGTCGTTAACCCTTTAGGTGTTCCACAAGAATTCATGGAAAATAGAGATACAATTTCAAAATTTCCCTTTTTTCGCAGAGTTTCCATTTTAATAATTTTTTTCCAGTTACAAAGCAAGGGTTAACAGCCAAACCAAATTCTATATTTATGGCCCTGATTATGTCGTTTACAGAAACACCCCATATGTGGTCGTAAACTACTGTACGGGCACACGGCAGGGCGCAGAAGGAAAAGAATGCCATACGGTTTTTGGAAGGCAGATTTTGCTGGACTGGTTTTTTTGACACCATGTCCCATTTGAAGACCCCCTGATGCACCCCTAGAGTAGAAACTCCATAAAAGTGACCCCATCTAAGAAACTACACCCCTCAAGGTATTCAAAACGGAATTTACAAACGTCGTTAACCCTTTAGGTGTTCCACAAGAATTAATGGAAAATAGAGATACAATATCAAAATTTCACTTTTTTGGCAGATTTTCCATTTTAATATTTTTTTTCCAGTTACAAAGCAAGGGTTAACAGCCAAACCAAACTCAATATTTATGACCCTGATTCTATAGTTTACAGAAACACCCCATATGTGGTCGTAAACTACTGTACGGGCACACGGCAGGGCGCAGAAGGAAAGGAATGCCATACGGTTTTTGGAAGGCAGATTTTGCTGGACTGGTTTTTCTGACACCATGTCCCATTTGAAGCCCCCCTGATGCACCCCTAGAGTAGAAACTCCATAAAAGTGACCCCATCTAAGAAACTAAACCCCTCAAGGTATTCAAAACTGATTTTACAAACGTTGTTAACCCTTTAGGTGTTCCACAAGAATTAATGGAAAATAGAGATACAATTTCAAAATTTCACTTTTTTCGCAGATTTTCCATTTTAATAATTTTTTGCCAGTTACAAAGCAAGGGTTACCAGCCAAACCAAACTCAATATTTATGGCCCTGATTATGTAGTTTACAGAAACACCCCATATGTGGTCGTAAACAACTGTACGGGCACACGGCAGGGCGCAGAAGGAAAGGAATGCCATACGGTTTTTGGAAGGCAGATTTTGCTGGACTGTTTTTTTTTACACCATGTCCCAATTGAAGCCCCCCTGATGCACCCCTAGAGTAGAAACTTCATAAAAGTGATCCCATATAAGAAACTACACCCCTCAAGGTATTCAAAACTGATTTTACAAACGTTGTTAACCCTTTAGGTGTTCCACAAGAATTAATGGAATATAGAGATACAATTTCAAAATTTCACTTTTTTGGCAGATTTTCCATTTTAATATTTTTTTTCCAGTTACAAAGCAAGGGTTAACAGCCAAACCAAACTCAATATTTATGACCCTGATTCTGTAGTTTACAGAAAAACCCCATATGTAGTCGTAAACTACTGTATGGGCACACGGCAGGGCGCAGAAGGAAAGGAATGCCATACGGTTTTTGGAAGGCAGATTTTGCTGGACTGTTTTTTTTGACACCATGTCCCATTTGAAGCCCTCCTGATGCACCTCTAGAGTAGAAACTCCATAAAAGTGACCCCATCTAAGAAATTTTTTATGGCGTTCACCGTGCGGGAAATGTAACATAACCGGTTTATAGATTGGGTCGTTACGGACGCGGTGATATATAACATGTGTAGGGAATTTTATTTTTTTAATTTTTAATCAGGGATAAATGTTTTTTTTTATTTTTACTTTTTTTTTACCCAGACCCACTTGCTTCTTGAAGATCTAGTGGGTCTGATGTCTGTATAATACAGTACAGTACACTATATAGTGTACTGCACTGTATTTCACTCACACTTTGTCTGAACAGATCTCTGCCTTTAGCACAGATCTGTTCAGCACCATGGACAGCAGGATGCCTGAGAAGGCATCCTGTTGCCATGGGAAGCTTCCCCGTCTGCCACAACTGAGCAGACGGGGAAGGGGAGGGAGGAGGGCTCCCTCCCTCTGTCACCCCATCCTGTCCAGGGGCTGCAAAGTCCCCCCTACGGACCGCGGCATGGAAGGGGTTAAAACGGCGGACATCTGCACAGATGTCTGCCGTTTGAATCGGAGTGTCAGCAATGAGCTGACACTCTGATTTAACCGCTCGGCCATCCTGAAAATAAACAGGGAGCGGGCGGAAGATCGCGCACCCGCCCCCCACACTGCCGCACGCCTCCCGCCCGCCTCCCACACCGCCCGCAATCCTCCGCGGGGGGGGTTAACTTTAAAAAATATAGGCACTTTGAGGTTTCTGATCCCTGCGGTCACGGACCGCAGGGATCAGAAACTTGCATAAGCGCTAAAAACCGCAGGTCTGAATTGACCTGCGGTTTGTAGCGATCGGCAATGCGGGGGGTCACAGGACCCCCCTAGGCATTGTCACAGGGTGCCTGCTGAATGATTTCAACAGGCACCCTGTTCCGATCACTGCCGGCTGTGCGGCAGTGATCAAAACTACACAGGACGTACCGGTACGTCCTGGGTCCTTAAAGGGACACTGACTGGCCCAATAAGCATATTTAGGTATATATATGACAGTACAGGTCTTCTAAAGTGTATTAAAAGCATATAAGTATACCCCCTGTCCACCTTATAAATACAGTAAACTGAAGTTTTATAACCTGGTTGAATCGTCTTCATTCTGCCCAAGTGGCGGCATTTCATCTCCACTTCTGCCCAGCCAGTCACCCCCAACTGCCGTTTTGAAGCGCCGCCCAGCTCATCCATATTCACTTCGCTGGGCGGCTACTACTGTCCCCGACTTCACAAGATCCGGCGCATGCCCAATACAATCCTATGGGCATCTCCGTGGAGATGAAACGCCGCCCCTTGGGCAGAATAAAGACGATTCAACCAAGTTATAAAACTTCAGTTTACTGTATTTATAAGGTGGACAGGGGGTATACTTATATGCTTTTAATACACTTTAGAAGACCTGTACTGTCATATATATACCTAAATATGTTTATTGGGCCTGTCAGTGTCCCTTTAAGGACTCGGGAAACAGGGCTTACCGGTACGTCCTAAGTCCTTAAGGGGTTAAAGGTTTTAAATTTTTCATAATTGTACTTTATATTACTAGTAAAGTTCTGGAATTTTTCTGGATTGACTGACCTTCATGTCTTAAAGTAATGATGAACTGTCATTTCTCTCTACTTAGTTGAGTGATTCTTACCATAATGTGGATTAGAACACGGAGTAGAATAGGGAAGATACCCAGGCTTAATGTCTGCAATCGGGGGAGCCGTGTGTTCCTTCCTCTGAATTTAACAATCTCATTTTAACGTCCCCTAAGGGGACTTTAAATATGTGTAAAAAAAAAAGGAAAAAAAAGTTTTTAAAAATATAAAGAGTAGAAAAAAACTTAAAAATTCAAATCACCTTGCATCCCAAAATACCCACAAAATTAAAATCTAGGGGGGTAATTTATTAAGACCGATGTTTTAGACGCCAGTCTTAATAACTGCTACATGTGGCGGTAGGTCTGCTGAAGTTATGTAGAGGCACAGGCCAGTACTAAGTGGGGGGCAGTCCGCCCCGGGTGCCAGCTCTCAGGGGGGTGCCAGAAGCAATGAGCGCTTCCATCAATACAGATGGAAGCGCTCATTGCTGGAGCGCCGGGAGCTGCAATCCTGTCACTCACCGCTCAGCTCCCCGCGCTCCTCCCCTCCTTCAGGCCGGCAGCGCACAGAATGGTGAAGCAGGAAGACTTCTCTCCGCTCCACCATTCAGCCTGCAGACACAGATCATGCTGCCATCCGGTGTGGGCGGAGCCTGCAGCCCGGAAATTGGCATAAGCTCCGCCCATACAGTGCTGCAGAGCGATATGTGCCTGCAGGGGAGAGAGGACTGTGAGCTTCAGGAATGGGACAAGGTGAGTAGTTTTTTTTTTTTAAATACAGAAGGGGCACAGAGGACGTTATTACTATGGAGGGGCACAGAAGACTTTATTACTATGGAGGGGGCACAGAGGACTTTATTACTATGGAGGGGGCCCAGAGGGCTTTATTACTATGGAGGCGGCACGTACGACTTTATTACTATGGAGGGGGCACAGAGGATTTTATTACTATGGAGGGGGCACAGAGGACTTTATTGCTATGGACGGGGCACAGAGGACTTTACTACTATGGAGGGGGCACAGAGGGCATTACTAGCACAGTGGGCATTACTACTATTAAGGGGGCACAATGGGCACTATTACTGTGAAGGGGGCACAATGGGGATTATTACTGTGAAGGGGGCACAAAGAGGGCATTACAACTGTGAAAGGGGCACAGAGAGTGGATAACTACTGTGAGAGGGCAAAATGTGGGCATAACTACTGTGAAAGTTTTGGGTAGGGGTGCCAGAGAAAGGACCCGCCCCGGGTGCCAAACACCCTAGGCACGCCACTGGCGCAGGCCTTTACATAACTTCGGTATATCCAGTGCTAGTCTAAATGTAAACCAGCTTCCTAGCTGGCTTACATTTAGACCATTTTCTACACCTAAAACAGGCATTAGAAAATATATCATATATGTGCATTTCAGAATAATAAATGACCCCTAAATCTATTTATCCCATACAGTGAATGTTGTACAGAAAAAAATTGAAAAATGTCTGATTCATAATTTTTTCGTTGTTACACCTCCCCAAAAATGTTTTAATAAAAAGTGATTAAAAAGGTATAAACTCCTCAATGATATTACTAAAAACTACAGGTCACCTGCAAAAAAAATAAAAATGAGCCAGAACGCACCACAGACATAAATATAAAAAAGTTATGGGGGTCATAATATGGCGATGCAAAGCCTTAAAAATTAAACCATAAAACTATTGCGGAATTGCATTTTTTGTACAAAGTTACCCTATTCTACCCTTATTTTCCAGCTTCCTATTACATCCTATGCAATATTAAATGGTGCCATTAGAAAGAGCAACTAGTCCTACAAAAAACAAGCCCTCATATGGCTATGTGAACAGAAGAGGAAGATCTGTGACTATTGTGGGTAGAGAAATGCATTACTGTAAAGACTGAGAGAGGAGGTCACTACTGGGACTGCTAGAAGAAAGGTGAGGTATCCCTGTGACAACTGTGTTTAGAACTGTTATTACAGGGAAAGCAGGGGACACTACTGATTGAAGGACGGCAGGCTTCTAGGTGAAGGGTCAAAGGTCTGATTGTTGGGAGCGATGAGACATTGCTGTGTCGACTGTAAAGGGGCCATCCACAGTTGCATCCACTACTAAATGGGAACTTTATTGTCTGTATTGTAAATCTCACATACAGCATTTTGTAAAATTAGTTTATGTAATATTGTTGTTCCGGTTTCATTATGGGACAGATGTAATGTTGGTTTAGAGGAGCTGTCTCACTAAGGCAACCTTTTTCCATTTGCCCTATTAGTGTATGGATGTCGTAGAAAGGATTTTCCTGCTTGGGCCCCTCTTTATGAGCCAGAGAGGAGAACAGCTCATACTCTGGCAGACTCGGCACACATGTATTACATGGATGGCCATCAATTTGAATAGCTGCCATGTATTACTACAATTTTCCTGCCAGTGCACTGCAAATTTATGCTTGGCCAGAACTATCCCTGGCAATAACAGGGTGATTGCTGTAATCTGCATTTCACATGGTGGTAAGTTGATCACTGGGCCATCTTCATTGAAAATGGGAGTTTAAAGCTAAAACTGTTTCCACTGAAAGCTAAAAGGTGTTCTTTACTTTTTTCTTACTGATGATCTATCGTTTGGATGGGTCATCAGCATTTGTGTAAGCCGTGTACCGGGGTGGGCTCCCCAGGATACAGCGAAGTCACAGACAAGGAAAGCGACACTGACACCAGCTTAATATGCAAGAACAGAAACTTTACTTATGCAAAAAGTAATATCACAAACATAACCAAAACAATGCAAACATGCATAGAAAAACGCTATATCCCGGACCCACAGTCAATGTCCCTGCCCACTGGACAGGCCTAGCCGATGGCGGACACAGCAGAGCCTGCAAGTCGTGCTGTGCCGCTACAGAGGACACCCCTAGCCGGTGGCAGACGCAGCAGAGCCTACAAGTCAATAACTGCGCTGCAGTCCAGTACAGAAACGCCTAGCAAAACGATATAATCCTAACTAACTAATGCGAGGCCTAGGCTAGTCTCTGTTACTTCAGGCGCCACACAATATATTACAATCCGTAACCGAGTGCACTGACCTGCGTCCGTTCTGGGCCCGAGGATGCAGCCTACCAGGGATGGCCACCAACCTCTCAGCAACCGTGCGGCCTTGCTTGATGATGAGGCCTTCTGTCCACACACTGAACTGGTCTTCCTGGGACAACCTCTATTTCAAAAGAGCTGGATTCAGTAAGTGTATAACAGTTACTCTCCTTCTTTTGAGTGTCCATTAACTGCCGGCCATCTGCAAGCCAGGATGGAATCAGATTCAGTCCCTCACAGCACAATCCTTCCACCATGTCAGATCACCACTTCCTGCTCTGTCTGGCACACACAGCATGAGTTATCAGCATGAGTCATCATCTGTTTTGCATATTCAAATCCCAGAGTGTGCTGGCTGTAGCTACAAAACAGTGGCCTCTAGTGCCCGGAATGCCAAATGACAGTTTCAGTACAAACATTATGCAGAAATAGCTCTTTCACAATCTCACATTTGATCGGCGGGGGTCTGACACTATGTCACATGGCGTATGACTCACACTGCCAGCGCCTGTCCTCCCGGCCTGCCTCCTCCCTCCTCTCTGCTACCTACCTAGCGGCGAGCGCTTGTAGTTGTAAGTACTGGTAATACACAGCGCTCCTTATGCGATTACATACAATTACAATTAACTATTAGACATAGGATTATACAGTGAGCGGGGCCCGTGTAGTAGAATACAGTCACTGCACGGGCCCCGCTGTCATTATAAAAGCAGATGTCGGCCCCCAGTGCCGCCTCCCTCACAGCTGATACACCCGCCGCACGGCATCGCGGCGGGTGTATAATTGAAAACTCAGCAAAATCAGCAGCATTCGCCGTATAAGACGCACTGCTATTCCCCCCCCACTTTTGGGGTGGGAAAAGTGCGTCTTATACGGCGAAAAATACGGTATGTATTTTAGCATGTGCTTTTTCTCTGTATTTCAGCTTTGTGATGACAGCATCATTATATCCTCAGGATTTGTGTGAGTGACGCTGTAATGCATGTATCAAATGATTATGTACCTGAGGATTTTGTAATGGGTTGTGTGGGACCTTCAGAGCGGTCGCAGAGTGCTGGTGTCATGATCGGCTGATAGCTGATATTCACAGGGCCCCTTATAGAGCGCAATTGCGCTTAAAATTTAGGATGAATGAATTGTAATAGGGGCTGAAGGACCTTTGAGGGGATCATGTGACCATGACGTCGGTGATCAGGTGACCGTCTCGCGATCATGTGGTTGGGGGTGACGCGGCCGGCGCATGCACTGTGTGGCTGCTATCCGGAAGTGCTCCAATCGGGTCGTGTGTTTGGGTGACTAGGAGGCGCTGAAGGAAGCACTCACACAACATGGTCGGGACCGCGCCGGACCACCCCCCGATGCAGGTGATCGTGGTAGGTAATGATTGATCCCTCCCCTTTTGTCTATATATGCCCAATTTGTCTTAGTATTGAATGTACCTCCTGACGAAGCCTATGTGGCGAAACACGTGTCGAGGTTGAGGCACTTGGGGATTCGTTGACATTAAGGAAAAGCACCAACATGGGTATGTAACGTGAGACTCTGTGTGGGTTGGACGGGCGGCATTAGTTATTTTTACAGCAGCCATCATTTACTTTATTATACAACCGCTGTCCTATTATCCACCAGTGTTCACGTGAGGGACATCTGGACAGATTGGATGTTAGGTATACATTGTGGGGATAGGTATTGGGACCTCCAACCACTCCACTGTCTCTAGTCCCTCTATTATTGTTGTTATGCTAACTGTTCATGATGCAACCTACCTCGGGTGTGATTCTCCACATTGTAGAGCCCCATGAGGCTTAGTTCTTCATGTCCTGTCCCTTTTTGACTACACCTGTATTGACTATGCTACTTTATTGAATAAAAGACATATTTTTTATCAAGAACATCCTCTCTTTTTTGGTGTTAGTATGTGACATAGTCATGACATCACTGGTTTGCCGGAAGCAACGAGAAGGCTGAGGCACTACTCTGAGCGCTGCTGCCTTATCAAACAGCTGATTAGTGGGGTCCCAGGTGTTGGACTCCTACCTACCAGATGATGATGACCTATCCAAAGGATAGATCATCAGTAAGCAAAACCTTTTAAAAATGGCAGTTGAGATGCAGTACTCTGGCATGGCTACTACACAGTGCATGGAGCTTTCTTCTTGTTCCATCCACTGTTTTGTTTCCGGCTGCTGAAATCAGCTTTTTGGTGGGGGTACTAGGTGTCAGACACCCACCGATTTGGTATTGGTGACCTATCAAGAAACTGGAAGCAGTGTTCCCTCTAAGCCTCTGCTGTCACTGAGCAGAGCAGTTAGGTAGTTGGGCAATACATCGTGAAAGGTGGGTAATTTCTTACTAAAGGTGCATTCCCACTAGGTAAGGGGAATTTTCATCTCTAAAATTTCTGTGGATTTACAATAAAAGTGCGACAGATGCTGACTCTCTTGAGAACAATTGCCTATATGGCAGTGTATGGAGAGGTGGCTCAACATGTATGGCTTCTTCCATTTACTTCTATGGGAGAATGGGACCTGTGGTTTCTGAATCTATGGGACTCCTGTGGATATTCCATAAAAGTCTGCAGTCCTATGTAACACTACAAATAATACAGTAATAACTCTCTAAATACAGATAATGTAGTAGATGTTCATAACTCTTAACTGTTATAAAGGAAGATGTAGTAATAGGAAAATGAGCGAGCACTCATACACTTGGCAACCAGATTGACATAAGCAGAAAATATTTATTAAATCCCCATAAAATACAAGTAATAAAATTTATAAGAACAATGTAGCAATAATATACAACATTACAGTCACATATATTGTGGTAGATATGATCGACACTATATTCATATGACTCAATAGTGTCGATAAATTCAATAATATATATCTCACCAAAAAACTTCAAGTATATGCTGTTATTTGGGAAGAGGGGATATTATCTTCTAGCGCTCTATCCCAATTTGGGAAACTGAATGTCACTGAAAATGTTGTAGGTGTATTCACTGGGAGCGCAATATGTTCATAAAGTGTCCACAGGAATCCTGATAATGTGAAAAGTCTCTTATAGCATATCCTTTTAAGCTCGATATGAGCTTTGGATTGAAGAAAACTTTAAATCGATGTTTGGCTTACCGTCTAGCGTCTGCTGTCTCCCTATTGCTTCAATGGAGCTTTAAATATTTGCCGGCTTATTCAGTCGCTCCATACAGCAAGCTGGTTTAAATTTCGCGGGAGTTCCAAAGATCACGGGAGTTGCCACTCTGTTCCGCAATTTCCTTTGGTGCAGCTTTCGACGATAAGAATAGTTAATCCTTTACTGTAGAGATTTTCTTCTGTATGGCCATACAGTATTATCGGAGGCTTTTCAATGCAGGTACATCACTTGTTTCACCATACGCGTTACGGGTAGATTCACTCTCCCTTCCTCAGTGGTCGAGTGTCTGCCTGCTCTGCCTCCATTTTTATCCATTCCTTTAATTGCTTCCCAAATATTGGACACCTGTTGTTCATGCTACTCCCAGTTTGCCAGGGAATCCTCCCACATAATCAGGGGATAATTCTATACAGCCTTGATTTTTTTAATTTTTAATTTTTTTTTTCCTCTTGCAGTTTCCATGCTTTTTATGCGGGGTTTTTTGGGGACACATGCGTTTTTTGGCCCAGATGTCCCAATTGGTGTGATATATCATTGTGTGAAATATAAACTTGATATCTGGTTGCTAACACTTATAAAATGACTTTTTATAATAAAATATTATTAAACAAATTTTCAAGATTAAAATATCAATATAAGAATATAAAACAATAAATAATAAATGTGAGGAATCTTGAAAGTTTCATAGGAATCCTAGAGTTTGATACAATTATTCGGATTTGATAGAGAAAGAAGGGTGGGTATCTCGGAGCCAAGGACACGTCGCAGCGCCGATAAACGGTGTGATATATCACACAATGATATATCACACCAATTGGGACATCTGGGCCAAAAAACGCATGTGTCCCCAAAAAAACGCATAAAAACGCATGGAAACTGCAAGAGGAAAAAAAAAAAAATTTTAAAAATAGAATTATCCCCTGATTATTATTATATGTATAGAATTATCCCCTGATTATGTGGGAGGATTCCCTGGCAAACTGGGAGTAGCATGAACAACAGGTGTCCAATATTTGGGAAGCAATCAAAGGAATGGATAAAAATGGAGGCAGAGCAGGCAGACACTCGACCACTGAGGAAGGGAGAGTGAATCTACCCGTAACGCGTATGGTGAAACAAGTGATGTACCTGCATTGAAAAGCCTCCGATAATACTGTATGGCCATACAGAAGAAAATCTCTACAGTAAAGGATTAACTATTCTTATCGTCGAAAGCTGCACCAAAGGAAATTGCGGAACAGAGTGGCAACTCCCGCGATCTTTGGAACTCCCGCGAAATTTAAACCAGCTTGCTGTATGGAGCGACTGAATAAGCCGGCAAATATTTAAAGCTCCAATAGGGAGACAGCAGACGCTAGACGGTAAGCCAAACATCAATTTAAAGTTTTCTTCAATCCAAAGCTCATATCGAGCTTAAAAGGATATGCTATAAGAGACTTTTCACATTATCAGGATTCCTGTGGACACTTTATGAACATATTGCGCTCCCAGTGAATACACCTACAACATTTTCAGTGACATTCAGTTTCCCAAAGTGGGATAGAGCGCTAGAAGATAATATCCCCTCTTCCCAAATAACAGCATATACTTAAAGTTTTTTGGTGAGATATATATTATTGAATTTATCGACACTATTGAGTCATATGAATATAGTGTCGATCATATCTACCACAATATATGTGACTGTAATGTTGTATATTATTGCTACATTGTTCTTATAAATTTTATTACTTGTATTTTATGGGGATTTAATAAATATTTTCTGCTTATGTCAATCTGGTTGCCAAGTGTATGAGTGCTCGCTCATTTTCCTATTACTACATTTGACTTTAAGAAAGGGTGGGGTGATTCCCTCCATATGAGCTTGCAGCACCATACCTTAACTACTTGCTAGTGAGCCACCACAACCTACCACTATTTGTTATAAAGGAAGGCCATGATCAGCGGCACTCATAGCGTGCCACAGCAAATTTCTTTAATACTAAGCCATGCCTCTAACCCTGCTTAATGTCTATCTATACGTGTCCCAATTCCACCCAGTCACCTTTGGGCCCAACAAAATTGAATTCCCCCTTACAGTAGAATGCCTTCTTTAGTGGGCCCTCACAAAATAACACTAGCCCTTTTCCCCTGGCAAGTCCTATGTCAAACTACAGGTAACACTAGTGCTGATAATGTGGTAGTGTCACCTGCAATCCAATGTAAAACCACAGATAATACTAGTGCAGATCATATGGTAGTATCACCTACAGACCTATGTAAAACCACAGATAACACTAGTGCTGATAATGTGGTAGTGTTACCAGCAGTCCAATGTAAAACCACAGATAACACTAGTGTAGATCATATGGTAGTGTCACCTGCAGTCCTATGTAAAACCACAGATAACACTAGTGCTGATAATATGGTAGTGTTACCTGCAGTCCAATGTAAAACCACAGATAACACTAGTGCAGATCATATGGTAGTGTCACCTGCAGTCCTATGTAAAACCACAGATAACACTAGTGTAGATCATATGGTAGTGTCACCTGCAGTCCTATGTAAAACCTCAGATAACACTAGTGCATATCATGTGGTAGTGTTACCTGCATTCCTATGTAAAACCACAGATAACACTAGTGTAGATCATGTGGTAGTGTTACCTGCAGTCCTATGTAAAACACACAGATAATACTAGTATAGATCATGTGGTAGTGTTACCTACTTCCTTAGTGTGCCTCCCTGTGTCTCTCCCACGGACTGCATGCTGGCGGCGCTGCCTCCTCTTCCTTCTTCTTATTCTTCTTGCCCTGGACAGAACGTCCTGATGCACTTCATCAGGACATAGGAACACTGTGGGCATGGTGAGGGTGACACACAGGGACACACATACATACACACAGCTAGGCCTCACCAACTCCTCTCGCTAAGCACAGGAACACAGCTCTCTGCTGCTCCAGCTCCTCTCCTACTGGTGACATGGGCGATGACAGGAAGGTCCTTTAGCCCATTAGGAAATACCATCTACCCCTTTCTGAGTTCTGGGACCGCCCATCCGGCAGTGCACATGGCGAAAATTGTCTGCAATGCTGGGGTAAGCTGCCCTAGAATTCAGAACAGCCAGAACAGGATGCAGCAGGGGTGAGTGGGCCTGAAGAGGTCCTGAACGAGGGCACTATGGAAGCTGAGCGGCCGCCCAGCTGCTCAGCTTAAAGGAAACACTGAGTAGAATATATACTTAATCTGTTTGCTTCTGTGCATTAAATGATAATACTCCGCATGCAAAGCAGTTGTCTGGTTTAGAAAAAGCATTTTCAAATACCCTATAACAGCATTCTGTGTTAATATAGGGGAGGCCATCATTTGAGACATCTGTCAAGTAGCTGGATCAGAGAGCACCTACAAAGACTGTGTCATGTGCCTGTTTTGCATGGATAGTCTATTGATTTGAATAGGAAATGGGTAATGCATCAATTATTGCTATTAACGACCCCTGTGATAAATCTGGTACATGTCAAGACAGCCTGTCTAAGTTTACTCCATCTATATTAATAGTAAATCTGACATGCACTTATTCCTTTACGTCCCAACAGCAGCACAACTGGGGTATTACTGCCCCTGTGGACAATCAGGACAGGTGAAACTTTTATTAATTAAATCAAAATAAAGTGATAATTAACCAATTAGGCCCCTATAAAGAACTCTTCCAACACAAACACCGTGCAAATATTTTCTGTCCTGCGGACAGAAGGGACAGGTGGTGGCCTCTTGGAGACCAATTTCTTCTATATGTATTCAAATTTTTATTTTCTGTTCCTGCAGTTTCAGCCGTGAGGATCCGGCGTGCGGTTTCCACTGGGCTACATACCCCTTGTGCCTTAAGCTGTCCGTTCCTGAACACAGACAGGGTCTTTATGTTTAACTATGTGTAGAGCAGTTTAGGTAGCGTTTTCTAAACCTACCATGCTCCACCGCCGCCATTTTGGTCCTCCTAGCGTCTCTGCCTCTCTCCGGTCGGCGGGGGGATCAGGGAACTGCCGAACTTCCAGTCCGGCTTTGGACCGGAAGTACTGTTTTAAACTTAAAGTTATTAATCACTGTTTTACTTCCCTGACATAAAACCTTTGGTTTTTTGTGCATCTACTTTCAGCTTCCCCTTCTCCTTTTTACTCTGTGGAGTAAGGCTCTCTGATGTCAGAGTGAGGCGGAAGATTGTTTCTTCTCCTCTCTCTGCTATTTAAGAAGCTCATTCTCCTTCAGCTGTCTCTCCGTTCACTCCTTGTTCTGAGAGTTGCTGATGCCATAGTGCTGACATGGTTGTGCTCACGCACGCTACTGTGCTGACACTACTGAGAAACTCTCCTAGCTGACGCTACCAGCTAATTCTCCAGCCACCTCAGCTGCTGCTGCTATCCGCTATTTTCTTCAATAGCTTTTTCTGAATTGTTTCAAATGTCTTCTCCGAGCTCTGGGGATGTGCCCTCTTCGGGACGGAATTCCTCTTCCAAACGCAGGCACCTGACGTGCCCCCCTCAAGATTCTGAGCCCCATTCCCTGGACATGATAACCTGGGTAAAAGAGTTCATGGGCAAGTCCATAACTGACGCATTAGCTCAGAAAAGGCCTAGACATAGTTCTCCTAGGAGATCTTCGTCTTTTGGAGAAGACCTGATGATTGTTGATAAAGCCCATTCCTCGGCTTAAGATAGTGAGGAAGATGAGGACACTACCACCCAGATATTCCCGGTGGAAAAAGTTCAGCGACTATTAAGATCCATCAGGTCAAGGGACCAGGATGTTGTTCAAGGAGAAGCTTCTACATCCACCTCTAGGGGGCCTAGGGCCTTAAAAGTGGAAGAGTCGCTCAGAAGTTTGATGACAACTGAATGGAAGCATCCAGAAAAGGGACCGGTAATATCTAAAAGGTTCATAACCTTATATCCCTTAGTCCAAAGTCAACTGGACCAATAGGGTCCTCCTCCCAAGGTGGATTTAGCCATATCCAAGCTGTCAAGATGCACTGTGGTTCCCTCCGAGGATGGTTCTAATTGTGGCAGGCGCAGCACTATGAAGTGCCTTTTGTGCTGTGGCATTAGAATAATTTTGATATCTCTGACTTTTTAGTCTAACCAGACTGTCTGTTACTCTGTAATTCCTTTAGCGCCGTTCTATGGAAACAGTAAGTTTAAAGAGCACACCAAATCCTTGAAATAACTTCTTTATTAACTTCAACTTTTCTTCATATAACACTGCCGCCTCCGCAGCAGATAGTCCATGTACAAAACACGTGTTGCATAAAGATTCATAAAATGGTGGTATGCATAAGATGTTTCAACTGTTCAATCTTGTCATTCAAAATAAAATGGTGGATATATTTCTCTCTTCAGTATCTGTACTCTCACTTTGAGTTATTTAAGCACTTTATGATCTCTCTGAGAGGTATACCTAAGGTCTAACTAATAGTTCTACTTGCTGAATTTGGTCGCAATTTACAGCATGCAGTTAGCAGTAACTATTTGCAGATTGGTTGAGTATGATCTGGTATGGTTGTATGCAATATGGATTGCAATATGGAATTTGAATTTGTATGCAGTTTGGTTTGTATGGAATTTGAATTTGGATTGTGAACTTTGTAGTTTGCAATTGGTGGAACTACTTTGGCCTCTCTGCTTCCATAAAACATAGCTCTTAGTGGAGTGAATGTCTGTTTAGCTTCTCTCCTCTGGTGTAATGATTCTAGCAGCTCCTGCTAGGGTAATTTCCCACACAGGCTGTGTGTGAGGCTGGCTGTGATTGGTCAAAACTCTTGCTGTGTGTGAGGCTGGCTGTGATTGGTCAAGACTCCTGCCCAGCAACAACAGTTTAACTCTATACCTTACCTTACATTATATAATGAATCTTAAAGGCATATTATCTTTTCTGCTTCTGTGAACACAATATATAACAGTTTTATGACATCCAAACATGAAGTCACTGTAAATAACTCTGCTTTTGTCTTTAACACACAAACATAGGAACTGTATTAAAGGGAACCTGTCACCAGTTTTATGGTGTCCTAACTAAGGGCAACATAAATAAGTGATTGATTCTCTTAGCACAATGCTGGGTCACTTTCTTCAATTGACCCAGTCAATCTGCCAACATCCTGTATTGAAAAGCTCCAGCTGATAATTATGAGTCATGAATGTTTATGAGCTCCTGACTCTCCCCGCCCACCTGCTGCTGAATGACAGTTTGTTTCCATAGGAATCAGCAGCAGGTGGGCAGGGGAGTGGCTATAGCTCTGAATTTAATATATGCTGGACTCAATGACATCACTCCGGACTCCAATCTGCTCATTAGCATGCGGCATCTTTGTGTGTATATTATGAGATAACCATCTGTCACACCAGTAAGTGAATACATCTAAGGCACTTTTTAGTAGTTAATGATTGTATATAATTAGTTAGATTATAATCAAATATCCACATGACAGGTTCCCTTTAAGGGTATTGGCAGGTTTAGCTGTATAAACATATAAGCTATATTAGCAACCTAGGACAGGTCTTAGCTGGCCAGCTACACTCCCACCAAAATTACCTATAATTCTATGTTGTTAGTGGTAGTACTTGAACATTAATTTGAGGAATTTTCCATCAGGTTCTCAACTTCCAAGTGTCTTTTATCACTCTCAAGTAGAACAACTAACCTCTGTATAGGACTTCCAACTTGAGTGGAGTAGTGAGACATTTTCCTTTTTAGTCAAGTTTTCAGTCTCCTATTTGTAACAACACTCTTCTTACTAGTCTATCTTCATCCTTTTGAACTTCTAGAACTTTAGCCAATTTCCATTGACTTTTAGGTAAATCTTCTTCTTTCACTAACACTATGTCACCAACTTGGACATTTCTTCTGGGTGTTTGCCATTTACTTCTTAGCATAAGATTGGCTAAGTACTCTTTCCTCCATCTATTCCAAAACTGATCTGATAGATATTGAACTCTTCGCTATCTCCTTTTAGCATATAAATCCTCCTTGGTGAACTTTCCAGGTGGTGGCTGTACGTAATCAGACTTAAGGTGAATGTAGATGGTTGGGAGTTAAAGGGTCCAAACTCGTTGGATCGTTTGTTATCAACTGTAAGTGGACGAGTGTTAACAATAGACATTACTTCATAAATAGGGTCCTAAGTAAAGCATCATCTATTCTTCCGGCGTTCTTTTTCAACACTGAACTTAACACATTTCTTACAGTTCTGATTTGTCTTTCCCAAACTCCTCCTGTATGGCTTGCATGTGGAGCATTCATATGAAAATCACACTGTTTCTCTAACAAATACTCAGTTGCTTTTTCTTTATCGATTTATTTTAGAGCTTTCTTCAATTCATTCTTCGCTCCGATAAAATTAGATCCTTGGTCAGATCTAAGCTCTCTAACAGTACATCTAATAGCTATGAAACATCTTAAGGTGTTGATGGATGCGTCAGTTGACATATCTTCTAACATTACCAGGTGAATTGCTCTAGAGCTTAGACATGTAAATATTAGTCCATATCTCTTGTACTCCTTGTGGTTTTGTTTGGTGATGAATAGGCCAAAACAATTCATTCTGCTATAAAGAAATGGTGGTGATGGGTTTACATGATCTGCCGGTAAATCTGCCATTCTTTGACCTTTGGTAGGTCTACGTGCCTTTCTGCAGACTACACATTTACTTATATACTTTGCTATAACTTTGCTTCCTTTCAAAATCCAGTAACCACCTTCTCTCAAACAGCTTTGGGTAAAGCTTCTTCCTTGATGAAAGGATTTGTTGTGGTAGTTATCAATAATCAATCTTGTGAAGGTAGAGTTTTTGGGTAGAATTGCTCGATGCTTCACTCTGCTAGGCAACGATGCATTTTCCAGTCTCCCTCCCACCTTCAGTATACCATCCTGCAGAACAAGAGTAAGCTTGTACAATGGGTGGTTGTTTGGAAGCCTTTTAAGTTCTTGACTAAGTCTCTTCAACTCTTCACTGTAGAATCTCTGTTGAATGAGTCTTATGACTGTTTCTTCAGCTTTCATTCTTTCTTCTACATTCAACAATTCCTTCTTTCTAATTCCCTTTGCCAAACTTGAATTCGAGCTACTACAGTTATGACCGTATTCCATTTTGAACATCTGGCTAGTCTTTCAAGTATGTTATCTTGACACTTGGCAGCAGTGCTCAATGTTTGTACAACTTTTACTTCTGGATCACCCATAGACAATTCTGTGTAACCTTTACTGGGAGTGATTTCCTTTTCCCAAAGGAACTCTGGGCAGGTGAACCAGTTAGAATTTTTCAATTCTGTTACATTCAGGCCTCTTGAAGCATGATCTGCTGGGTTATGCTTTGTGTCAATGTGATGCCAATGTTCTGGATTTGTTATTTCCTGAATTTTCTCAACTCCGTTGCCGACAAAGATATGGAGTCTTCGAGCTTCGTTGTTTATGCATCCTAGGAAAACTTGTGAGTCTGTCCAAAAATATTCTTTATCTATTTTTAATTCCAATTTCTTTCAGAAACTTGCTTACTGATGCTGAAACAACAGCTGCTGTCAGTTCATGTCTTGGTATTGTCTGAATACTGGTAGGAGTGACTCTGGCCTTTCCCATAACCAGGGCACAGTGTATCTTTTCTTCTCCTATCACTCTGATGTAGGAGCACTGACCATAACCATAACTACTGGCATCTAAAAAGTAATGAAGTTCTATTTTCTTGGACTTTCCGAAATCATGAGGTACAAAACATCTGGGTATCTGAACTTCTCTCAAGTTTTGAAAGTCTCTTATTCAACTCTCCCACCTTGGCCTCAAATTTTCAGGTATGAGCTCGCCCCTGTCACAGCCAGACAGCTGAGAAGCGCTCACAGGAGCTTCTCAGATCCTCCTCCTTGAATTTCTTTGTTTTGGTTTAGTTTCTCATCTCGTTAGTCTATCTCAGCTGTCATGCAGTCAGACTGATCGCTACCCTTTAAGTTCCTCCCCATAATGCAGTAGTGTGCGGCTGATACAACTTCCTGGAGTGTGTGTGCATGCTGTTCCCAGTTCCCAGTCCTCTGTCCTCAGTCGTCAATCGTCTGCAGATAAGTGCTGTTTATGTATTTATGTTTTTGTCTTTTCTGGATCCAGGTGACCCTGACTCCCTCCGTGTCAGTGTAGGGAGCCGGTGGTCGTGTCCCTTCACTATTGTAGGGTCTTCAGGTAATAGATAGCCGAGGAACGTGGATATGCGGCCATCCACCTTTGGGGTGTTCGCATAGGCTGAGCAGTGAGGGAGAGCGGCAGCTCTATTGCAGGGGTCTCCCTTTGTTCCTTAGTTGTGGATCCAGAGAGACATTGTTTATATGGTATTGTCTTGTTTCCTGTACACCATCCGTGACATTATCAGCCGCCAAAACCGTCTCAAGCATGGATCCGGTTTCACTTTTGGCTGAACGCCTCCAGGGTCTTTCATTGGAGGTAGCTGATCTCCGTAGGATTTTTTCTCAGTTTCAAGTGACCGGTTCAGCTTGCGTTCATGGAGTTTGTGCTGAGCCCAAGGTCTCGCTCCCGGATACGTTCTCTGGGTGTAGTGAGAATTTTGTGCGTTTTAAAGAGGCTTGCAAACTCCATTTTCGCCTTCTTCCCCATTCTTCTGGTGATGAAGAACGGAGGGTGGGGATCATTGTATCGCTGCTCAGGGGTAACGCTCAGTCTTGGGCCTTTTCGCTACCGGAGGGGGCACGGCCCCTCCGCTCAGTGGATGAATTCTTTTTAGCCCTGGGTCAGATATATGATGATCCGGATCGTATTGCTCTGGCTGAGTCTAGACTACGTCTGTTATGCCAGGGTAAACAATCCGCAGAGATATACTGCTCAGAATTTCGGAGATGGGCAGCTGATACTGGTTGGAATGATGCTGCACTCCGAAGTCAATTTTGCCATGGTCTTTCAGAGGGATTGAAAGATGCATTTTCCTTTCATGAGAGGCCTATCTCCTTGGACTCTGCTATGTCTCAGGCCGTTCGTATTGACAGGCGTCTTAGAGAGAGACGAGAGATCTCTCCTTCCTGTCCTACTCAGTCTCGGAACAGTGCAGCGGTCTCATTCTGTGCGCAGGAGTCTCAGTCGCTGTCAGCCCCTTCTGAGCAGGAGCCCATGCAGCTGGGGTTGATTGCCTCTGACAATAGAAGATTCAGCCCGCATGGGAGGGTTTGTTTTTGTTGTGGAGGTATAAATCATTTGGCAAATGTTTGTCCCTCAAGGAGATTCAGGCAGTTTTCTGGGAATAAATAGAGAAAAAAAAGGAAAAAATCTTTTAAAAATGTTCCATCTGTTACTATTGGCAGGGTTGAGGCGGAAATTGAAGGTTTTCCGTTTGCTTGTAGTTCCCGTTTTGTCCTGCCTGCTAGGGTGGCGCTAGAGAGCAAGAGCATTTTTTGTGAGATTTTTGTGGATAGTGGAGCAGCTGTCAACCTCATTGATAATCAATTTGCAATAACTCATGGTTTCCAGGTATGCACTTTGGGAAGGGATATTCCTGTTTTTGCTATTGATTCAGCTCCACTTTCTCAGAAATCATTAAAGGGCATAGTTCACAATATCCGTTTAATTGTGAGTGATGCTCATGTTGAGGATGTGTCATGTTTCGTCCTTAGCGGTTTGCCTACTCCTCTAGTGTTGGGGCTACCCTGGCTCACTAAACATAACCCCACCATTGATTGGCAAGCGAGGCAAATAAAGGGTTGGAGTAACTTTTGCAGAGAGAATTGCCTCATAACATCTGTTTCTGAGGTTTCTACTAAGACTGTACCACCTTTCCTCTCTGAATTTTTGGATGTCTTCTCTGAGAGTGGAGTTCAGGGTTTGCCTCCGCACAGGGAGTATGATTGCCCTATTAATCTCATCCCAGGCGCCAAGCTGCCTAAATCTCGTTTATACAATCTCTCCCAACCTGAGAGGGTCGCTATGCGGGCTTATATCTCTGAGAGTTTGAGAAAAGGACACATACGACCCTCGAAGTCACCTGTTGCCGCTGGTTTTTTCTTTGTTAAGAAAAAAGATGGTTCTTTAAGACCTTGTCTGGATTTCAGGGAGCTGAACAGTATCACTATTCGTGATCCTTACCCCGCTTCCTCTGATCCCGGACCTGTTTAACCAGGTTGTTGGGGCTAAAGTCTTTTCCAAATTAGACCTAAGAGGGGCATACAACCTGGTTAGGGTCAGAGAAGGAGACGAATGGAAGACGGCTTTCAATACCCCTGAGGGCCATTTTGAGAATTTGGTTATGCCTTTTGGTTTGATGAATGCCTCAGCCGTTTTTCAGCATTTCGTCAACAGCATTTTTTATCATTTAATGGGAAAATTTGTATTAGTGTATTTGGATGACATTTTGATTTTTTCTCCTGATTTCAAGACTCATAAGGAACACTTACGTCAGGTCTTGCTCATTCTGCGGGAGAATAAATTATATGCGAAACTGGAAAAATGTGTGTTTGCGGTTCCAGAAATCCAATTTCTGGGGTTTCTTGTCTCCGCTTCTGGTTTTCGCATGGACCCCGAGAAAGTCTGCGCTGTGCTTGAGTGGGAGCTTCCTGAGAACCAGAAGGCGCTGATGCGTTTTTTGGGCTTTGCCAATTATTACAGGAAATTTATTTTGAATTATTCCTCTGTTGTTAAACCACTCACTGATATGACCAGAAAGGGGGTAGATTTTTCTTCCTGGTCGGTAGAGGCGCGTAAGGCCTTTTCTAATATCAAGGAGAGTTTTGCTTCCGCTCCCATCCTAGTACAACCTGATATTTCGTTACCCTTCATAGTTGAGGTTGATGCTTCTGAGGTAGGGGTGGGTGCGGTCTTGTCTCAGGGTTCCTCTCCTGCCAAATGGCAACCGTGTGCCTTTTTCTCAAAGAAACTCTCCTCCGCAGAGAGAAATTATGATGTGGGAGATAGGGAATTGTTGGCCATCAAGTTGGCTTTTGAGGAATGGCGCCATTGGCTAGAGGGAGCCAGACACCCTATTACCGTGTTTACTGACCATAAAAATCTGGCCTATTTGGAGTCAGCCAAGCGTCTGAACCCGAGACAGGCCAGATGGTCTTTGTTCTTTTCAAGGTTTAATTTTGTTGTTACGTTCCGCCCTGGGGTTAAGAATGTGAAGGCAGATGCCCTGTCACGTTGTTTTCCAGGAGGTGGGAATTTTGAAGACCCGGGTCCCATTTTGGCTGAAGGTGTGGTGGTCTCTGCTCTTTTTCCTGAATTGGAGGCAGAGGTGCAGGCAGCCCAGTCAGAAGCTCCTGATCTTTGTCCTCCTGGGAGGTTGTTTGTGCCTCTCGCTTTGAGACACAAGATTTTTAAAGAACACCACGACACGGTCCTTGCTGGGCACCCGGGGGCAAGAGCCACACTGGATCTCATCGCTCGGAGATTCTGGTGGCCTGCGCTTCGTAAGTCGGTTGAGGGTTTTGTGGCAGCTTGCGAGACTTGCGCTCGTGCCAAGGTCCCTCATTCACGGCCATCAGGTCCTCTCCTTCCTTTGCCCATTCCTTCCCGTCCTTGGACACATCTGTCCATGGACTTCATAACGGACTTGCCTCGTTCCTCGGGGAAGTCTGTGATTCTGGTGGTGGTGGACCGTTTTAGCAAAATGGTGCATTTTATACCTTTCCCTGGTTTGCCCAATGCTAAGACGCTGGCGCAGGCATTTATTGACCACATTGTCAAATTGCATGGGATTCCTTCAGACATAGTCTCTGATAGGGGCACGCAGTTTGTTTCCAGATTCTGGAAGGCTTTCTGTTCTCGCTTGGGGGTTCGGTTGTCATTCTCTTCTGCTTTCCATCCGCAGTCGAATGGCCAGACAGAGCGCGTTAATCAGAATCTGGAGACATATCTGCGCTGTTTTGTGGCGGAGAATCAGGAGGATTGGTGTTCTTTTTTGTCCCTTGCTGAGTTTGCTTTAAATAACCGTCGTCAGGAGTCCTCATATAAGTCACCATTTTTTGGTGCATATGGGTTCCATCCGCAGTTTGGGACTTTCTCGGGAGAGGGCTCTTCTGGTTTGCCTGATGAGGACAGATTCTCCTCGTCTTTGTCATCTATTTGGCAAAAGATTCAGGATAATCTAAAGAGCATGAGTGAAAGATATAAGCGTGTGGCGGATAAGAGACGTGTGCCTGGTCCGGACCTGAATGTTGGTGATCTGGTGTGGTTGTCTACCAAGAATATCAAATTGAAGGTTCCCTCCTGGAAGTTGGGTCCTAGGTTTATTGGGCCTTACAAGATCCTGTCTGTCATCAATCCTGTTGCCTACCGTCTTGATCTTCCTCAGACTTGGAAGATCCATAATGTTTTTCATAAGTCCTTATTGAAACCTTATGTCCAACCTATCGTACCCTCGCCTTTGCCTCCTCCTCCAATTATGGTTGATGGAAATCTTGAATTTCAGGTCTCTAGGATTGTGGATTCTCGTCTTGTCTGCGGTTCCCTCCAGTACCTCGTTCATTGGGAGGGTTATGGTCCTGAGGAGAGGATGTGGGTCCCAGTGATGGACATTAAGGCCTCTCGTCTCATCAGGGCTTTCCATAGGTCCCATCCTGAGAAGGTGGGCCCTGAGTGTCCGGAGTCCACTCCTAGAGGGAGGGGTACTGTCACAGCCAGACAGCTGAGAAGCGCTCACAGGAGCTTCTCAGATCCTCCTCCTTGAATTTCTTTGTTTTGGTTTAGTTTCTCATCTCGTTAGTCTATCTCAGCTGTCATGCAGTCAGACTGATCGCTACCCTTTAAGTTCCTCCCCATAATGCAGTAGTGTGCGGCTGATACAACTTCCTGGAGTGTGTGTGCATGCTGTTCCCAGTTCCCAGTCCTCTGTCCTCAGTCGTCAGTCGTCTGCAGATAAGTGCTGTTTATGTATTTATGTTTTTGTCTTTTCTGGATCCAGGTGACCCTGACTCCCTCCGTGTCAGTGTAGGGAGCCGGTGGTCGTGTCCCTTCACTATTGTAGGGTCTTCAGGTAATAGATAGCCGAGGAACGTGGATATGCGGCCATCCACCTTTGGGGTGTTCGCATAGGCTGAGCAGTGAGGGAGAGCGGCAGCTCTATTGCAGGGGTCTCCCTTTGTTCCTTAGTTGTGGATCCAGAGAGACATTGTTTATATGGTATTGTCTTGTTTCCTGTACACCATCCGTGACAGCCCCATCCCAACTTCTGTCTGCATAATTCTTGTAGTATTTATTTTGCTCTGAGGATTACTGGGGCCAAGAATCCCAATGGATCATATATGGAAGCCACTGCGGAAAGAATGGTGCGTCTAGTTGCAACTTTCTCTTCAATAAATACTTCAAAGAAGAACTTGTCATTCTCTACATTCTATCCCAATTCAAGTATGTTCTGAACTGGAAGATGATCATAATTAAGATATACATTCTTCATTGTTGATGCAAGTTCAGACTCACTGATGGATTCCAATACCTCTCTGTTGTTTGAGATGAATTTAGGAAGGCGCAGGTTTCTTCTTGCGCATAACTCTTGGCTTTCTTTCACTAGTTTGAGTGCAGATTCTGTGGACTCTAGACTTATGAGACCATCATCCACATAAAAGTTTTTCTTCAGAAAATTCACTGCTGATGGGCAATCCATTTCATTCTAATTGGCCCGGTACATCATACCATAATTGGCGCAACCTGGAGATGATGCTGCTCCAAACAAGTGTACTTTCATTCTGTATTATGCTGGCTCTGTATCTGTATCTCCCTCCTCCCACCATAGGAACCTCAGGAAGTCTCTATCTTCATTCTTCACATGAAACTGGTGGAACATCTATTCAACGTCACACATGACCACTACGGGATACTTTCTGAATCTACAGAGTACTCCAGGCAGAGTGTTTGTAAGATCTGGTTCTTTTAGTAGATGATCGTTGAATGCAACACCATCATACTTTGCTGAGCAATCAATTACTACTCTAATCTTATCTGGTTTCTTTGAGTCGTAAACACCTTGATGTGAGATGTACCACACTTCTCCTTCTTTAGGTTGGTTATTTGCTTTCTCTGCATATCCTTCTTTGAGGATGCCTTGCATGAATTTCAAATAATCTTGCTTGAATTTGGGATCTCTTCCCATCTTTTTCTTCAAACATTTCAATCTTGCTAGGGAAAGATTTCTGTTATTTGGCAGATGAGGTCGTTCTCTAAAAGGTAAGGGCATTTCAAGATGACCTTATTGATTCTGCTGAATATTTTCTTCTACAGTGTACGAACTTTATGTCTTCTTGGGATACACTCTTTTCCTTAGAACTTATATATGCAAAGTCAGATTCAGGGATCTTGATTACTTTTGGTGGACTTACAGTTGGTAACTCTTGGACAGATATTCGATGACACAATCCTGTCACCTGTCTCGAGTTTGCGATATGCTGTTTTACTCCCACAACACCCCATCCTACATTAGTATGAACAGCGTAGGGTTCACTCTTTCTTCCTGTGATTACCTTTTGTGGTACCAAGGCTTCGGGACAATTGTAACCTATCAACAGTCCAACACCAAACTCTTTCAGCGGGGACATTTCATGTGATATGACAGATAGGTGCTCCCATTTATTGGCTGCTTCACAGGTAGGTATGCAATCTCGATCTAAAGGTATATTGTCTTTTGTATAAGCTGGAGGTAGATCTAATGTGAAGTTTGAATGAAGTCCTCTAACTCTCAGTCCTTTGACCCTTTGACTGTTCACTAATGTGTCTATCCCCGTTATTGTGGTGAGTTTGAGCTTCACTGGTTCTGTGGCCACTTGTAATTTCTTGCAATTTCTTGATTAATGAAGGTGATGTCACTCTGGGCATCCAGTAGTGCATAGGGGTATACCTTCTTGTTCCTCGTTTTAGGATTTGAAATGCACACTGGTACAACCATTGATGTGCCATTGCTTTCTCCTTCCCTCACTCTGCAAGAGAATACCAATACTTTATTTTCTTCCTCCGTATCTTTAGGTATTGAGGATTTATCTTTCTTTGGACGTTCTTCATGCAGTGGTGTAGAATGGCGTCCTTTGCAAACACTGCATGTGGCCCTTTTCTTACACTCCTTAGTAACATTGTCTTTTCTTAGACATCCAAAACACAGTTAGTTATCAAGTACAATTTTCTTCTTTTCATCTGGGGACTTCTCCTTCAATTGTTGGCACTTGTGTATGGAGTGGTTCTCTCCACAGAACATACATTTGAAGGTAGTCTGAAGATTTGTTGGTTCTGTCTCTCTACTGATCCCAGTAGTGACTTTGAACTTGCTCTCGTAGGTGTCTAGACGTTTTGGTGCTGTGTTGGTTGCAAAGCTAGTTGCTCTTGCACGTCTTATCTCTCTTGCAGGCCTTTCTACTAAGGATTTTAAAACATAAGATAATGTTACTGGATTACATGCTATCCGTGCTTCCTCATTGACGAACTCAGAGAACTTACCTAGTTCTTACCTAGATCTAACTGTTTAGTCACATAGCGATTCCATTGAGAAGCCTCTTCTTCAGGTAGCTTAATTAGCATCCTGTGGTTTTCTAGATAGTCGTTCAGTACTTCTAGTCCTTGAACATGTGGGATGGCATTGCTGCATGCTTGCAGGAAGTCACTATACTTTTGGAGTCTGAAGTGTTCTTTAGGACCTATTTTAGGACAGTTATTCAGTTTCTCTCTAAAGGCTCTTTGTACTAAGAAAGAATGACCATATCTTGCATTCAATTTTTTCCAAGCTTGCTTGTAGGCTTTTTCGTCTTTTCTATAGAAGTTACCTTCAAGAACTTCCTTGGCTTCTCCACCAACATATCTCTGAAGGTAGAATAACTTGTCGACTGGACTGAAGCAATGATGCTCAATGATCATTTCAAAGCTTGCATTCCACTCTATGAACTTCAGTACGTCTCCTGAAAATACAGTAGGTTCCGAAACGTGAAGTCTAGCGAGGACTGTTCTCTGTTGTCTTGGTGTGACAATGGTTTTAACACTCTCCTGACTGTTGCAGTGACATCTAGGAATAGAATTATCTAGTTCTATTTTCTCACTTAGTTCTGAATTAGGTCAGTTCCTTTCTTCATCTTTTCCGGTAGAGATAGAGGGTAAATTCACACACCTTTTTCCTAACACTGGACTAGGTCTCTCTTTGTCTTTTTGAGCAGGGATGAAAGGATAATGACTTATTTCCTCACTAAATGCTGGAGATTTCCTTCCATTCTCCTGGGCGTAAGAAGGAAAGTAGGAGTCTGTTTCTTCACTTAGTACAGATTTGAACCTGTGACTACTCTGACTCATATCCTCCTCGTATACTCTGAGTCTGGCTTCTATGATCTTAACTTCTTTCTTCCTTTCCAGACTTTTCATCTGTTGGCGCTGTGCTTCCATTTCAGCTTCCATCTGGTGGCGTTGTGCATCCTTTTCAGCCATCAGTTGGCGCTGTGCCGCGATGGCAGCTTCTATTTCAATTTCTAATCTCTTGACAGCAAGTTGTTCCTTTCTTTTGGCTGAAGTATTTGAGGACTCTGATATGTGGGTGGCACTTCTGCTAGCGAAGGAAGTCACACTTGAGATTGTGGTACCACCTAAGGACCTAGCATAGTCTCTCATAAAAAGCTCATTCATTCTACTTCTTGCTTTAACTTCATTATAGTTTTCTGCAGATGATAGTTCTCTCATGAGCCCTACCAAATCTTTAGTGACCACAGTACATGTGTCCATGTTCCTTACAATATCCTGGGAAGGTGTAAATGACCGCAGGTTGACATATGCTGCCATAAGCTCTGATTCAGATTCTTCTACCGTCTCTACCATATCACTCAAGTTCCTTTTTATACTTTCTTGTTTAGCTTTCTACGAATGTCTTTAATGTATGATTTCCACCTATCATACATCCGGGTGAACTTTTTCTCTTTTGATGCTGCTTTTTGCTCCAAAATTTCCAGCATTTTTGGTGTCGGTTTTCTGGCACGTGATGAACATCTTAGTTCATTTTTTTGAGCTACATTTGTTTGAGGCAAGACTAGTGCTGCATTAGACTCTTCTAACTCAGACAGGTTCTCTTGCTCTTCAACTTCTACTCTATCTATCTTTGTATCCTCTAACAGTGGCATGGTAATACTAGGCTCAGACATTTTACTTTAAATGCAATACTGACAATCAATACGAATAATAAGATGCCTTTCACTTTAAATGCAATATTGACAAATGCAGAAATAAATGACTTTCACTTTAAATACTTTAGAGTCCGTATACTACAAATTGTTATTTTTTTACTTTAAAGTCTCTAATTTCTGAACACAAAAAAATGTCTCTTTATACCAAAGCCTATATGCAATGATAAGTAATAAAAGGAAAGCTCTTACCTTATTCTGAAGAGCAGGAACAAATGTCAGTCTTAAAGGAGACGTGTCTTTTGCTGGGATGCGATGCTCTGTGCTGACTTGCAATGATCTGTGATGACTTGAGATCCTCTGTGATGACTTGCGATGCGCTGGCTTGGATATGCTGTAGGCTTTGGGCCTAGTGGCGGGAAACTAGCTGGCTACAGTACGTGGCCTTTTCGTGGATAGCGGTGTGGGCACTCTAGCTCTGGACTTTGGCCTCCCACCATGCGTCTCTTTCTCTCTCTAGGGATCGCAGTAGGGTTGGCACTCTTTCTCTGACCATCTTGCCTTTGCCGTTCTGCCACTTTAAGAGCCGGCTGCAGTTTGACTAATGCACACGTTCTATGGCCTCTATGGTAGCTCCGCTGAGGTGTCTTTTTGCTTGCTCACTCAGTAAACAGTTGCTGCGCGGAAGTATATGCTGGCGCTTCGCTGCTCTAATGCGCTCTTTATTGTGCAAGTTGAGGAGCGCTATCACTTCGCGCTCTGAGGGTAATAGTTCCACTTTGGCAGGCGCAGCACTATGAAGTGTCTTTTACGCTGTGGCATTAGAAGAATTTTGATATCTCTGACTTTTTAGCCTAATCAGACTGTCTGCTACTCTGTAATTCCTTTAGCGCCGTTCTATGGAAACAGTAGGTTTAAAGAGCACACCAAATGCTTGAAATAACTTCTTTATTAACTTCAACTTTTCTTCATATAACACTGCCGCCTCCGCAGCAGATAGTCCATGTACAAAACACGTGTTGCATAAAGATTCATAAAATGGCGGTATTCATAAGATGGTTCAACTGTTCAATCTTGTCATTCAACATAAAATGGATATATTTCTCTCTTCAGTATCTGTACTCTCACTTTAAATTATTTAAGCACTTTATGATCTCTCTGAGAGGTATACCTAAGGTCTAACTAATATTTCTACTTGCTGAATTTGGTCGCAATTTACAGCATGCAGTTAGCAGTAACTATTTGCAGATTGGTTGAGTATGATCTGGTATGGTTGTATGCAATTTGGATTGCAATATGGAATTTGAATTTGTATGCAGTTTGGTTTGTAGGGAATTTGAATTGTGAACTTTGTAGTATGTAATTGGTGGAACTATTTTGGCCTCTCTGCTTCCATAAAACACAGCTTTTAGTGGAGTAAATGTCTGTTTAGCTTCTCTCCTCTGGTGTAATGATTCTAGCAGCTCCTGCTAGGGTAATTTCCCACACAGGCTGTGTGTGAGGCTGGCTGTGATTGGTCAAAACTCTTGCTGTGTGTGAGGCTGGGTGTGATTGGTCAAGACTCCTGCCCAGTAACAATAGTTTAACTCTATGCTTTCTGTTGTTTCTGCTGAGCCATTGAGCTTACCTTACATTATATAAATGAATCTTAAAGGCATATTATCTTTTCTGCTTCTGTGAACACAATATATAACAGTTTTATGACATCCAAATATGAAGTCACTGTAAATAACTCTGCTTTTGTCTTTAACACACAAACATAGGAACTGTATTAAGGTTATTGGCAGGTTTAGCTGTATAAACATGTAAGCTATTTAGCAACCTAGGACAGGTCTTAGCGGGCCAGCTACACTAATCTTCAGGATCCACTGGATAGAATAATTGAATGCACTTTAAGAAGAAGGTATTCTGCTGCATCCGCCTCCACCCCAGTTGCAGTTGCGTCCTCGGAGGTTGCTAATTTTCTCAGGAAGAAGCTCCTGGAAATTCAAACAGATGTAAACTCTGGTGTGGCTAGAACTGATATCAGTTCTCAGTTCAGGTCTGCTCTTTTGGGAGTGGATTTCTTGAGTGAGGCAGCATCTCAACAGCTTAGGTTGGCTTCAAAGTCAATGGCTCTTTCTGTGGCCAGTAGGAGGCCCCTCTGGCTCAGACCCTGGAAGGCAGACAATGCCTCTAAGTACAATCTCTGTGGTCTCCCTTACGAACCAGAGAGACTATTTGGGTCTGAGCTAGATAGGATTATGGAGCAACTCTCTGATAAAAAAGGAATGTGTCTCCCTCCGCAATCCTCTATGGGGAGAGGTGGGCAATTTAGGGGATCCAGATCCCAATCCTACCATAGATCCCGCAGAGGACAAGGCTCTAGCGGCAGAGGAAATCCTCGCTCCCAGGACCCTAAGGAAAAGAAGTCGAGCCTTTGACGCCATCTCTACTCCCCTGGCAGGTCTTATTGTAGACCCTCTTATTCCCCCCCGGCTTGCTCACTCCAGTAGGCGGACATATCCGCCATTTCCCAAAAAAATGGGAACACTGAATTTTGGACCAGTGGATCCTTCAGGTTATAAGAGAGGGGTACAGAATATGGTTTTTTTTAGCTGTCCTTTGGGGGACGCCCCCTGAAGAGGGGATTTTTGCTCTTGGAAAATTGAGATTTATGTATATCTTCGTTTTCCATCCCTTCTATTCTATTCCTAGCAAGTTGCCTTTGTTTCCCATACAACCTGAATATCCTGTGTAAAATTACACCTTTTCCAGTCCTTCATATATCCCAGGAGCAACACACAACCCTCGCAGATACTTATATCTAAAAATAGTTTACTGATAACATAGAGATGACAAAGCAATGGACATTATACATAGAGATACAGATAACACAATACATAGAGGACACCACCACACACAGCCACCTCAGTTCCTGTCCACCCTGGATGCTAAGCAAATGTGGCTAATAATGTGTATGTATATACAGTATATCCAGAGTCCACTAATATACAGTCTACTGGATCTACTCTTCTAACCAACTCACATCCAGTACCTGACCATTAGTACATGTACATATAGAAACTCATGCATAAGCAGCATATATACTGCAAATATCTATATGTACACATATAAAGTCTACTGGGATATTATACTTATATACATACCCACATACGCACACATATAACTTAGCTTGCTCCTGAAGTGCTGTTGGTCCAGTGGGTGGTAGGAAGAGAGAGAGCCAGCCTCACTCCCAACTTTCACCTATATATTGCTGTGTCCCAGCCCCCCACCATAGACTCCACCCTGTGACCACCCAAATATCTTCCCCCAATCTCTTGGTCAAGAGGATGTTGTTCAACTGCCTTAGATATGCTAACAAGGGACACAATGATACTGGCCATTTTGAATGGGTGAATACCACTGGGTCCAATTATTAGGCATATTTGTGTGGTCATCAGGATGAGGTTCTGGCTGAAAGCCATATTTTCAACCTACACAAAGGCCACTCTGTCAAACTAGACAGCTACAATTACCACTTGTACAACATCCAAAATAAATATATATATATTTTGGATGAAAAGCCATATTTCCCTTAACACCCCCAGAAGAAGGTGTTTCCGCCGAAATGCGTCAGGTAGTGTGGTCCTCCTGGTGGTGACAGCATTACTATGGTTAAGCTAATATTATAGTATGTGCATATGTTTTACTCTATGTGTGCGCTATTACAAAATCCTGACTAGTCTTTGCCTTTTGTAGGCTTTATGTTTGTTGCACTCAGCACCTTATAACTAAATAATATATAGCCTTTGTAGGCTTCTGTTATATATGTCCACTTTTGTTATGCATATACTTTGTGTGTGTACTATTATAGATTTTTGATTGGGTCCTGCTTTTGCAGGTCGTATGCCTCTTGCACTTAGCACTTTATAAACTACTTAGTATTTAGACCTTTGCAGGTTCTCCCTACATGTGCTCACTTTTTACCAATTAACCCATGTATACCCTGTCTGCCAGGAGGTATCACACATTTTGTGAGTGTTTTGTCATCTCTATGCTTTTATATTTATGTATTCAATAAAATTTAGTTGTATTTTTGTATACATTGCCGTTTAGGACTCTTTTGTTCCGCTGTAGGTTTATCTATTCTTACCAGATAGAGTCCTCCTGCGGTTTCTCCCTACCTTTGTTCCTAAGGTACCTTCTTTCCACAATTTAAACCAGGTCATTTCTTTACCTGTTTTTTATCCGTCTCCAGTGTCGGAAGAAGAACAGGTCCTACAGACCCTAGATGTTGCCAGAAGTATGAGAATATACCTAGAAAGAACTAAAGGCTTTCTAAGATCCGAGAATTTTTACATTTTTTTTGCCAGAAGGAACAAAGGTCTTAAAACTTCTAAACCAACATTAAGCCGTTGGATCAAAGAAGCCATCAGAGAAGCTTTTGTCGCTCAGGGATTGGTGGCCCCTGCTTTTATCCATGCTCATTCTACCCGAGCGGTAGCTGACTCTACGGCTAAGAGGAGCCTAGTACCTTTGGAGCACATTTGTGCTGCTGCCTTATGGAGTTCCCACTCTACATTTGTAAGCCATTATAGGCTTAAGGTCTGTCTTGAATTCAGTTCAGCTGGAAGACCCTCCTTCATAGGTTCTCTTCTTGCTAAGTCCCCAGTTGTGCTACTGTTGGGACCTAAGGGAATCGTTAATTTCTAACGATAATTTGTTTTCCCTTAGTCCTAACAGCAGCACACGTACTGTATATCCCTCCCTCTAATTTATTGTTTGTTTATTACTTAACATTTCGCACAGTGTTTGTGTTGGGGGAGTTCTTTATAGGGGCCAAATTGGTTAATTATCACTTTATTTTGATTTAATTAATAAAAGTTAATTAATAAAACCTGTCCTGATTGTCCACAGGGACAGTAATACCCCGGTTGTGCTGCTGTTAGGACTAAGGGAAAACAAATTAATGTTAGAAATTAACTATTCTGGCATTTTCACATACCCCCAAAAATTCAAGTGCAAATTCACGTGTGTAAGGACCCAAAAGCTAACTTTTACACAAGTTTATGGGCTTCACATGTTTGCTTTGCACATTAATCCATATGATGTATTTCACATGAGAGACACTTCTCAGGTTCATTTTTAAACCAAAATAATTGTTGATGTAGTCCAGATTAATTTAGTCTAAATGTGATTCATACAGGTGTTACTAATATTAATTGAGATACGTTGGCACCTATACCTCCATTACACTCATGTGGCTAGCAGAGCAGAAAAGTTACGTAGATGCCACTAAGACACTCCTCAACACTATAATTGCAACACCAAGAAGGAAAGGTTGTAGAATTATGAAAATCACAGGATTGATAGACATGTTGATTATATGCATATGATAAAAAAATGGAAACAAAATATTGAAAACATCTAAATTTATTCAGTATTGAGTCTGAGCACCACACGCAGAAATACATGCACTTATACATCTTGGCATGCTCTCAATAAGGTTATTAATAGTTGTCTGAGGAATGTTCTGCCACGCTGAATGCACTTGGGCATGCAAATCATTAAGACCCACTGCTGCTGCCAACTCCTTTTGAAATTGCCGACCAATGACATCCTAGATGTTATTAATGGCAGACAAGACCGGAGATGCTGCAGACCATGGTAGCATGTTGAGGCCAATCACGCTACTCACAGTAGAACAAGCAACATTCGGCCTGGTGTTATCCTGTTTAAAAATCGCTCCTAGGACACTTTGGAGAAATGGCCGTACCATTGGCCCATGATTAAATCAATGTAACACTGAGCAGTTAGTGTACCTGAAATGAAGACTAGAGAAGTCCAGCTACCATAAATTATGCCATCCCACACCATAATCCCAAGAGTAGGACTGGTATGATGTTCCCTTGTATGTGTTACCAACGTGGTCTCTGGGCCATGTCTATCATTGTATTCGAGACAAAAGCGAGCCTCCATTGTCAGGTTTGCCTCTGTGCACCTCTTGCTGGCACTCCAGCTCATCATTGTTTTCCCAACCATCTGGAAATGCAACATTGAACAGTGCTGACATCTCAGCCTAGACTCTTAATGATCTGCCGGATCTCTCAGATCAAGGATTCTGTCCCTCTCAGTTTGCGAAAAAGTGGTGATAACTGGCACATTGACAAACAGGATACATCGTGACCTTGTGACATTGTGACATCCCACACGACTTGATCCGATTTTGGAGGTTTTCATGTGGCTAAAAAACTTTGCTTTCAATCTTGCTTTTATGCCCCTCCCTAATGCCATAGATTGGAGCTAGGTGCTTGAAAATTTGATCATGTGCAGATCTTGATGACACCTGCTACTTCCTCAATATGCATAACCTTATGACTTGTCCTTGGTACTACAATTTCCATGTTGAGGAGTGTAATTAAAGATATTCAGATATATGAGATGCCTAGAATAGCACATACATGTAAAAAATTAAGTTTTACCTCCTAAATAGATACCGAATGACCATCTAGTTCCCCAGGGGCTATCATCATTAAAAATAAATAAATCACCTCTGCCAGTGCAGGTGATATCAGAGGGACAAATGTGATACTAGTTCTCCTTGGGGTATTGTTATTTTTCAGTGGTCTTTTATTTCATCAATTTAAAGGGACACTAGAGGTATTTTGTTCTATTTTTATTTGTGTTGTCTATAAAAGAAATATTAATATACTGTTATTTTATCTTCCCTTCTGCTAGTGGAAAAAGACATTTATATAAAAGCAGTGAAATTGTCTTTCGACAGCATGCAGCCATGAGAAGACCCTTTGTTGTTGTTTAATCCCACCTCTTCTCTATCCCATTCCCTTCTCCACTGTGGAGAACAGTTTGATGATGAGGTAAAATGCTGACATCTGCTGGATAGAAGTCGCAGACATTTATGTTAAATGACTATAATCCTTACCTGCAATCTGTATAGAAGGCTGTATAGAAAATTGACAGCAAATGTCATAAATTTACTCACAGTCATCCTAGTTCATGTACTGCCATATGAGAACAGAGACATTATGGTACAAAAAAGTGATTTAGGTGTACTGAAGCAGATTTTATTATATGAAAAATGTTGGTTACAGCCATTGGAGAGGAATCAATAGAGTAAGTTCCCACAGGGTGGATATGCTATGAATTTTCTGCTGCAGAATTGGTGGCATAAGATCCCCAATATTTACAGTAGCAGCAAAGTAGATGAGTTTTACATAATCCACGTTTTACGGAAAAAAATGAACAGAATCTGTGCGGAAATTGACCTAGTAATTTTAAATCAGCAGCAAATCTACATATAACTTGCAGATTTTTCTGTTGCAATTTACGTTCCATAAGTGACCACCCATAAACATTTTTATTTTTCTGCTGTCAGACCCTTTTTGATTTGTTGGCCCAATGACTAGTAGCCACTAACTACTCATAACCACATTGGTGCCATCAGCAGTCCTATTGTTAAATTAAATACCCTTAAAGGGGTTGTCCGGGATTGGGGACATTGTTCTAAGTGTACAACAGTAAAACAAATATTACACACATGACTATCCTACCTTTGCCACACATATCTGATGCCCCATTTTCATATTGCAAATTCTCAGCCGGAAGTGCCTATTTTTTCATAGTCAGAGACGTATCGGGTCCCTTGCTGCAGAGCGAAGCCTCTTCTTCCGCTTCGCAGGGAGCCCGGTGATGTCACCAACAGCCTCTGTAATTATTCAGATTGCAGGGAGGGGCGGTAACTAGGCTGGAAGACATTGTGCTAAGCCACGCCCCTCCAGCCCGGTGACATCACCATCAGCCTCAGTAATTATGCAGATCGCAGGGAGGGGCGGTGACTAGGCTGGAAGACATTGCACTAAGCCACACCCCTCCGGTCCGGTGATGTCACCAGGCATGGCACTTTCTAATGAATGAAGGAGGCGGAATATTAATGAGGGGGCGGAGTTACGGCGGAGATGATAGTTAGCTGTAACCACGTGATGCCGCGCTGCGCTCGAACCCACAGTGCAGTGCGGCAGGAAGTTAGGCAAAGATAAACATATATGTAAACAATGCGTGGGGGACCATCGGAGCCATGTAGAAGTGGCGAAAATACCTCAACACATATGGGGGGAACTTTAATCAACTGTTAATAGTGAGTACACTTTAAAAAAATATATATATTTGATTCCGGACAACCCCTTTAAAGGGGTTATCTGAGATGTGGCCGCAATCCCGTGTAGCCGACGCTTCTGGGATTATCTGCTGTACAGGTTGTAATTCCAGACTGGGAGCACATTCCGAATGTATGGCATGTGGGCGAGGGATCCACACGTGATCACAGCCGCATCTTAGATAACCCCTTTAAAAGCTATGGACATAATTGGGGTATTCTACTCATTTTGGTCTAAAATAATTTTTCATTTGGTCATAATTAACAAAAAATTTTAATCGTTTTTCAGGCTCTCTGCTTCACATTGAATCCATCAGAGAGCTACTCTGTCAGCTGGATCGGAAGCCCTTATGCATACTTTCCTAACAGCTCATGAACACTATTATAACTAAATTCTTATCTAAATGATTAGAATGTAATAATAATAACTAGAAAAGCTACAATTTCTGGGGAAATTGTGTGAAGTGTTCTTGCCTCCACCAGTAGTCTACAACTGGAGTGGGCGGAGTAACTCGGTGGAGTGGCTTGAGTAACTGTTGTCTGGTTGGAGTGGCTGGAGTAACTGTGGAAAGGTTGGACTGGGCAGAGTAACTTTATGGAGTGGGCAGAGTAACTATGTGGAGTGTTTGGAGTGAGTAAAGATAGTAAACATTACACTAACCAATTGAATGATCAAATTTAAAAAGTGCACATGGCAAGCTTGATAGAGTGAGAAATGCATTTGAACTTATATTTATTTATATAGCACATTTATTTGCAATGTTGTTGCCCAAAGTGCTTCACAGTTACATTAAAACACATTTATAAAAACATTAGCAGCCGATTTGTGTAAGTGGGCTTGAAAATGAGGGAGTGTTGGCAGTTTAGAAATAATGTCCTAATTTTTCAGCTCACACTCTAGCTTTTGTCACTCTGCTGGTTGCTCACACACCTGGGTTCCTATGGCAACTCACTCTACAGCAAGGGCAGAGAAGAGTGGTTAAAAACAAACTGCTCCAGCTTGCTCACTTCACTGGCGGTTGCCATCTTCAAACGGTTGTAGTTGAAAAATTATAAATCCTACAGCTAAGAGCTTTATATTGTGAGAATCACAAGTCCCAGACCTACATTTTGATGCATAGTATGAAGGCACAGTCACAGTTTAGAAATTGCCCTTCAAATTTGAGGTGGCTAGAGTGGAGTTTCAATGAATGTCAATGGGCGGCGTGAGTTGCAAACAAATCGTCATATTGTGAAAACTATAAGGTTTTGATATAAGATTTGTGTAGGTGGGCTTGAAAATGAGGGAGTGGTGGCAGTTTAGAAATCATGTCCTGATTTTTCAGCTCACACTCTAGCTTTTGTCAGCTCCCACTCTAGTTTTGAACATTCTGCCATTCATTCCTATGGGACCAATTTCACCACAAAAACGACGATATTTCGCGAACCATTCGGCGAAACGTTCCAACAAGTAATAGCACACCAATCGGGAACAATCCGCACGTTTCGGTATATTACTGTCTATGTAGTGTAAAAACTGTGGGAGGAGTTAGGGTGGTAAATTTGGCTATAATAATAAGAATATATATGTGAGATAATAGTAAGTGGTCTTGCCATGCAAGAACACTTAAATATTGCTGCGAAAGTTGTCCATAGCCTTCAAAGAGGTTTTTCATGTGTGCATGTTGGGATTGTGTATATTTTGTGGTGTTCTCAGGATCAATGAATCATAATTGAATTGTTCTTTGGATGTTTTTTTCACAATAAAAATATATATAATTGCATTGGATGCAACTAATTTTCCCGCAGAGTGGAGAATCGTCTGTTGAGGGACAGTCCCTCACAGGCAGAGAATTCATTCAGATGAACAAACCAATTTGTAAGAATCAATTCGCTCATGCCTAAAATCCAATTACACGGAACTTCCCATTCATGCTCTTATCCAGTGCTGCTGCTCACTCCTCTTTCCCAGGCTGCAGCCAGTGATGGTGTATTGTCGTGGCTGCAGTGGTGACATCCGATATACTGCTTCAGTCAGTTAGTGGCCTCACCGGTCTACTAATGCTAGTAATTGGCTGCAGCAGTATATGTAAGGTCACCGCTGCAGCCCCAACATTACATCACTGGCATCAGCCCAGGCAAGAGGACAGAGTGATGGCGCTGGATTGTAGATAGCGCAGGAAGGTGAGTTTCAGTGTTTTTAGTATCTTTCCAGGCCTACGCCACTTTAATAAAATAGGCAAAACAACTTGGAAAACCCGTCTAAGGCCTCATGCACACGACCGTTGCAGCTCGTGTGCGGACCCATTCCCTTCATGGGGCCGCATCCTTTGCTCCGTTCCGTGGCCCCACAAAAAAAATAGAACATGTCCTATTCTTGTCCGTTTTGCATTTCTACAATGGCCCACCTGTTCCGTTCCGCAAATTGCGGAAGGCACACAGGCGGCTTCCGTGTTTTGGACTGCAAAAAACAGAACGGTCGTGTGTATGAAGCCTCATTTTGAAGATTTCGGCCATTTTGTGAAGAATACATTTGCAGGCATGCATCAGCATTTGCTAGTTCCAATATCCACTTAGGGCTTATTCACATATCAGTGAATCATTTATTTACACATCCTTGTTTTTCCACTGACTAGGGTCAGTAGTAAGACAACAGAATCATGCACTACTTCGGTCCATGTTGAGAGGACCAAACACAGTAATTGAAGTCCTTTCTTCTTGGCATTTGTATTCTGTCAGCAGACTAGAAATCCCTTTTTCAGCCTAGCGATGCACGTGGTAAACAGATGACACACAGGGCACAAAACTGACATGCAGACCAAAAACGGATTCTTCACGGATGAAATACTAATTGACTTTTCATGGACTTTATAAATAAGACTTTAGGTTACCATTACACAGATCCATGACAAAATCGTATACATTAGGCCTAGTTCACATGAACGTACGGCTTTTATAGTTTTTTGCGGTCCGTTTTTCACAGATCCGTTGTTCCGTTTTTGAGTTCTGTTGTGTTTCCGTTTCCGTTCTGTTTTTCCGTTCCATTCTTCAGTATGGCATATACAGTATACAGTAATTACATAGAAAAAATTGGGCTGGGCATAACATTTTCAATAGATGGGTCAGCAAAAACGGGACGGATACGGAAGACATACGGATGCATTTCCGGATGTGTTCCGTTTTTTTTGCTGACCCAATGACTTGAATGGAGCCATGGAACGTGATTTGCGGCCAAATATAGGACATGTTCTATCTTTCAACGGAACGGAAAAACGGAAATACGAAACGCACACCAACCCTTTGATTCTGAAGTGTTTATGCACACATCACTGAATTTCCCCTGACAGTGCACTACTTTGGTCTGTGATGGGGACCAAACATTACTGACAAAACACAGATGGCATCTGTGTTCAACCCGTAGTTTTCACAGACCATTGGTAGAAGATGCTCTGGAAATTAATTTTCAGTCTAGCAGTGTACGTGGAACACGGATGACAGAAAATGGACACATGGACTAAATATGGATTCTTCACAGACATCTTCGCAGATGAAATATTGACCATCTTGTCATGGATGTCATATTACAGACATATGAATGAGGCCGTATGCTGTGAAAAAAAAAAATCTGCAGTAGGCCAATTTATACTGTATATACACTGCTCAAAAAAATAAAGGGAACACTTAAACAACACAATGTAACTCCAAGTCAATCACACTTCTGTGAAATCAAACTGTCCACTTAGGAAGCAACACTGAGTGACAATCAATTTCACATGCTGTTGTGCAAATGGGATAGACAACAGGTGGAAATTATAGGCAATTAGCAAGACACCCCCAATAAAGGAGTGGTTCTGCAGGTGGTGACCACAGACCACTTCTCAGTTCCTATGCTTCCTGGCTGATGTTTTGGTCACTTTTGAATGCTGGCTGTGCTTTCACTCTAGTGGTAGCATGAGACAGAGTCTACAACCCACACAAGTGGCTCAGGTAGTGCAGCTTATCCAGGATGGCACATCAATGCGAGCTGTGGCAAGAAGGTTTGCTGTGTCTGTCAGCGTAGTGTCCAGAGCATGGAGGCGCTACCAGGAGACAGGCCAGTACATCAGGAGACGTGGAGGAGGCCATAGAAGGACAACAACCTAGCAGCAGGACCGCTACCTCTGCCTTTGTGCAAGGAGGAACAGGAGGAGCACTGCCAGAGCCCTGCAAAATGACCTCCAGCAGGCCACAATTGTGCATGTGTCTGCTCAAACGGTCAGAAACAGACTCCATGAGGGTGATATGAGTGCCCAACGTCCACAGGTGGGGGTTGTGCTTACAGCCCAACACCGTGCAGGACGTTTGGCATTTGCCAGAGAACACCAAGATTGGCAAATTCGCCACTGGCGCCCTGTGCTCTTCACAGATGAAAGCAGGTTCACACTGAGCACATGTGACAGACTTGACAGAGTCTTGAGATGCCGTGGAGAACGTTCTGCTGCCTGCAACATCCTCCAGCATGACCGGTTTGACATTGGGTCAGTAATGGTGTGGGGTGGCATTTCTTTGGAGGGCCGCACAGCCCTCCATGTGCTCGCCAGAGGTAGCCTGACTGCCATTAGGTACCGAGATGAGATCCTCAGACCCCTTGTGAGACCATATGCTGGTGCGGTTGGCCCTGGGTTCCTCCTAATGCAAGACAATGCTAGACCTCATGTGGCTGGAGTGTGTCAGCAGTTCCTGCAAGACGAAGGCATTGATGCTATGGACTGGCCCGCCAGTTCCCCAGACCTGAATCCAATTGAGCACCTCTGGGACATCATGTCTCGCTCTATCCAGGAGTTGGCAGATGCTTTAGTCCAGGTCTGGGAGGAGATCCCTCAGGAGACCGTCCGCCACCTCATCAGGAGCATGCACAGGCGTTGTAGGGAGGTCATACAGGCACGTGGAGGCCACACACACTACTGAGCCTCATTTTGACTTGTTTTAAGGACATTACATCAAAGTTGGATCAGCCTGTAGTGTGTTTTTCCACTTTAATTTTGAGTGTGACTCCAAATCCAGACCTCCATGGGTTGAAAAATTTGATTTCCATTTTTTTATTTTTGTGTGATTTTGTTGTCAGCACATTCAACTATGTAAAGAACAAAGTATTTCAGAAGAATATTTAATTAAATCAGATCTAGGATGTGTTATTTTTGTGTTCCCTTTATTTTTTTGAGCAGTGTATATCCACTGTGGAGTTCACCCTTTGTAATGCATAAGGTGAATCCACAGCAAAATCCAATTCCACTGCAGAAAATCCATCCCATGTGGCTCTACCCTAAGTGGTAAGGCCACCTACGGCATATGCACTGCGGATTTGCCACAGCGGAATTGTGTACAGCATTTACAGTAGTGGTAAAGTGGATGAGATATTTAATAATCTAATGCACACATGGAAATATTCCATAACTTAGATTTTTCATGCATTATAAATCGGTAGCATGCTAATTTATGCTGGGAATTATAGTCTTTACAATGCAGTGTGATATCTGTGGCAAATCCTCAGCCAAGTCAATGACAAAATCCGCATGCAATGGATTTTGTAATAAATGCTTTTCAAATTCTCTGCGGATTTTACGTAACAAAATACTCCAAGTGTGTCCATACCCTTACAGATAAGGCTGGACTAATTACACATGCCATATTCTAATACCAATTTTTGTTTCTGAAAATATGGATCCATATTACACCTTTAATTGGACTTAATTGGACTTCTGGTCCCTGTCTGTCAACTTCCCATACAGACAGGGTCATGTGCGCAAGTGGCACATCACTACTAGATCATGTTCAGCTTGAGAATACGTCACCGCTGAGGCCATTCATTGGCTGCAGCAGGGCACACCCTTCTGTGTAGGAAATTGACTGAAGCCTAACCCCTTTAAAGGGCTTCTGTCACCCCACTAAACTGTTGTTTTGTTTTTTTTGGTTACTTATAATCCCTATACTGCGATTTATGCATACATACTGTAATTAATCACTTTGGTTCAGCAGATTCTGTTAAAAACGTACTTTTAAAATATGCAAATTACCTTGCTACCAGCAAGTAGGGCGGCTACTTGCTGGTAGCAGCCGCATCCTCCTATCCTAAAAACGCCCCCTCCGCATGTTGATTGACAGGGCCAGCGGACGGGATCTTTCTCTGCTGGCCCTGTTTGCATTCAAAATCTGGCGCCTGCGCCGTACCTGTCTTCAGTCGGCGCAGGCGCACTGAGAGGCGGCCGCTCCATCCTCAATGCGCCTGCGCCGATGACGTCACACCTACACCCGGCGCAGGCGCATTGAGGAAGGAGCGGCCGAGCGAGCGTCCTCCTCTCAGTCCGCCTGCGCCGACTGAAGTCAGGTACGGCGCAGGCGCCAGATTTTGAATGCAAACAGGGCCAGCAGAGAAAGGTCCCGTTCGCTGGCCCTGTCAATCAACATGCGGAGGGGGCGTCTTTAGGATAGGAGGGTGCGGCTGCTACCAGCAAGTAGCCGCCCTACTTACTGGTAGCAAGGTAATTTGCATATTTTAAAAGTACGTTTTTAACAGAATCTGCTGAACCAAAATGATTAATTACAGTATGTATGCATAAATCGCAGTATAGGGATTATAAGTAACCAAAAAAAAAAAAAAACTGTTTAGTGGGGTGACAGAAGCCCTTTAACCACCTCAGCCCCCCTAGCTTAAACACCCTTAATGACCAGGCCACTTTTTACACTTCTGACCTACACTATTTTCACCGTTTATTGCTCGGTCATGCAACTTACCACCCAAATGAATTTTACCTCCTTTTCTTCTCACTAATAGAGCTTTCATTTGGTTGTATTTCATTGCTGCTGACATTTTTACTTTTTTTGCTATTAATCGAAATTTAACGATTTTTTTGCAACAAAATGACATTTTTCACTTTCAGTTGTAAAATTTTGCAAATAAAACGACATCCATATATAATTTTTTCTCTAAATTTATTGTTCTACATGTCTTTGATAAAAAAAAAAAATGTTTGGGTAAAAAAAAATGGTTAAAGTTATAGCGTTTACAAACTATGGTACAAAAATGTGAATTTCCGCTTTTTGAAGCAGCTCTGACTTTCTGAGCACCTGTCATGTTTCCTGAGGTTCTACAATGCCCAGACAGTACAAACACCCCACAAATGACCCCATTTCGGAAAGTAGACACCCTAAGGTATTCGCTGATGGGCATAGTGAGTTCATAGAACTTTTTATTTTTTGTCACAAGTTAGTGGAAAATGATGATTTTTCTTTTTTTCTTTTTTTTCTTACAAAGTCTCATATTCCACTAACTTGTGACAAAAAATAAAAACTTCTATGAACTCACTATGCCCATCAGCGAATACCTTGGGGTGTCTTCTTTCCAAAATGGGGTCATTTGTGGGGTAGTTATACTGCCCTGGCATTCTAGGGGCCCAAATGTGTGGTAAGTAGTTTCAAATCAAAATGTGTAAAAAATGGCCGGTGAAATCCGAAAGGTGCTCTTTGGAATGTGGGCCCCTTTGCCCACCTAGGCTGCAAAAAAGTGTCACACATCTGGTATCCCCGTACTCAGGAGAAGTTGGGCAATGTGTTTTAGGGTGTCATTTTACATATACCCATGCTGGGTGAGATAAATATCTCGGTCAAATGCCAACTTTGTATAAAAAAATGGGAAAAGTTGTCTTTTGCCAAGATATTTCTCTCACCCAGCATGGGTATATGTAAAAAGACACCCCAAAACACATTGCCCAACTTCTCCTGAGTACGGGGATACCAGATGTGTGACACTTTTTTGCAGCCTAGGTGGGCAAAGGGGCCCACATTCCAAAGAGCACCTTTCGGATTTCACCGGCCATTTTTTACAGATTTTGATTTTAAACCACTTCTCACGCATTCGGCCCCTAAAATGCCAGGGCAGTATAACTACCCCACAAGTGACCCCATTTTGGAAAGAAGACACCCCAAGGTATTTCGTGATGGGCATAGTGAGTTCATGGAAGTTTTTATTTTTTGTCACAAGTTAGTGGAATATGAGACTTTGGCATTTGACCAAGATATTTATCTCACCCAGCATGGGTATATGTAAAATGACACCCCAAAACACATTGCCCAACTTCTCCTGAGTACGGCGATACCAGATGTGTGACACTTTTTTGCAGCCTAGATGCGCAAAGGGGCCCACATTCCTTTTATGAGGGCATTTTTCGACATTTGGATCCCAGACTTCTTCTCACGCTTTAGGGCCCCTAGAATGCTCGGGCAGTATAAATACCCCACATGTGACCCCATTTTGGAAGGAAGACACCCCAAGGTATTCAATGAGGGGCATGGCGAGTTCATAGAAATTTTTTTTTTTTGGCACAAGTTAGCGGAAATTGATATATTTTTTTTTTCTCACAAAGTCTCCCTTTCCGCTAACTTGGGACAAAAATTTCAATCTTTCATGGACTCAATATGCCCCTCACGGAATACCTTGGGGTGTCTTCTTTCCGAAATGGGGTCACATGTGGGGTATTTATACTGCCCTGGCATTCTAGGGGCCATAAAGCGTGAGAAGAAGTCTGGAATATAAATGTCTAAAAAAATTTACGCATTTGGATTCCGTGAGGGGTATGGTGAGTTCATGTGAGATTTTATTTTTTGACACAAGTTAGTGGAATATGAGACTTTGTAAGAAAAAAAATTATAATTTCTGCTAACTTGGGCCAAAAAAATGTCTGAATGGAGCCTTACAGGGGGGTGATCAATGACAGGGGGGTGATCAGTGAGTCTATATGGGGTGATCACCCCCCTGTCATTGATCACCCCCCTATAAGGCTCCATTCAGATGTCCGTATGTGTTTTGCGGATCCGATCCATGTATCAGTGGATCCGTAAAAATCATACGGACATCTGAATGCAGCCTTACAGGGGGGTGATCAATGACAGGGGGGTGATCAGGGAGTCTATATGGGGTGATCCCCCCCCTATAAGGCTCCATTCAGATGTCCGTATGTGTTTTGCGGATCCGATCCATGTATCAGTGGATCCGTAAAAATCATACGGACATCTGAATGCAGCCTTACAGGGGGGTGATCAATGACAGGGGGGTGATCAATGACAGGGGGGTGATCAGGGAGTCTATATGGGGTGATCACCCCCGTCATTGATCACCCCCCTGTAAGGCTCCATTCAGACGTCCGTATGCGTTTTGCGGATCCGATCCATGTATCAGTGGATCCGTAAAAATCATACGGACATCTGAATGGAGCCTTACAGGGGGGTTTTGCAATGACAGGGGGGTGATCAATGACAGGGGGGTGATCAGGGAGTCTATATGGGGTGATCAGGGGTTCATAAGGGGTTAATAAGTGACAGGGGGGGGTGTAGTGTAGTGTAGTGGTGTTTGGTGCTACTTTACTGAGCTACCTGTGTCCTCTGGTGGTCGATCCAAACAAAAGGGACCACCAGAGGACCAGGTAGCAGGTATATTAGACGCTGTTATCAAAACAGCATCTAATATACCTGTTAGGGGTTAAAAAAAATCGCATCTCCAGCCTGCCAGCGAACGATCGCCGCTGGCAGGCTGGAGATCCACTCGCTTACCTTCCGATCCTGTGAACGCGCGCGCCTGTGTGCGCGCGTTCACAGGAAATCTCGCGTCTCGCGAGATGACGCGCAGATGCGTGACTCTGCGCAGGGCTGCCGCTTCCGGAACGCGATCCTGCGTTAGGCGGTCCGGAGGCGGTTAAGATCTCATTGAAACTTGTATAATTTGGCTCCATTGTCTGATATGGAGTATGTTGTAAATACAGAACCATTGTTATGCTACAGAGCTGTATGGCTGTATTTCGTATTTTTTTTATATATTGACACATGTTGGAACAATACTAAGCGAAAAATAGACAAAATGATCTGTATTTCATTGAGCAAACGTGTATGAGGCCTAAAGCTAGAGACATGGTGGAGCATGTGCCGCACTTTTTTTTAGCCTAAACCGGGATCCAATCCAAAAAGAGGTATAATCCTTTCCTTTATATCTTTTTTTTTTTCTGTTTTGGATCTTGTCCTAGTTTTAAGTAACAGAAGTGGGCAGCAAATGCATCTAGTCACAACCACTAGTTTTGCTGCTGTGCTATTTTGCTGCAGCAACAATATTTGCAGTTGCCCCATGTTGAGGGAAGTTTGGATTTAAATATATATGTATATATGCCCTTACATATATGCATGTATATTGGCCCTTTTATATTGTGTATATGTACATGCAGGTAGATGTGCCCCAAACATCTATATATGTGTATCTGCCATGGCTCTCCCCCAGAGATATATATATATATATATATATGGGCCTATAACTGCCCATGTATGCCCCAGGTTTATAATGAGTATATATATGTATATAGATGCGCCCCAAGTATCTATATACATATATATATACTTAAATTCCCCCCATAGGCACAGCGTTCAGCCAGTTGCTGCAGGGGCGTGGATATGTCTCCAGGTGGCTGGTCACTTCAAAGGTCTTTTGTTAAGTTTATCAGCCTAGTTACTATGCTCTGCCCTCTTTATGTTTGTGACATGGCTGGGCGTGTGGTGCTGCTAGCCTCAGGGGGCCAACTGGCAGGCATACGTCACAGTGACACTATGATGTCACATCCCTGAGGAGGGGGGGAGGTGGGCTGTTTCTGAGGCTGATATAGGAGCCTGAAACCAGGAACAGGGGTCTTTTGGATTCCTGGACTGCAATGAGGCACATGGGAACTGCACCCTGAAGAGAGGCCACATAGCCCTGAAAAATGGCTGAGTACCAACCATCCCCTAACCCCTGGCTGCTGACTTCATGTCTCAGCATTAATCCTTGATGAGCCTGTACCCTGGAAGCAGCCCAGTCACCCCCTGTATAACCCTTGGTTACCCTTAACCTCTCCTGCCCTGAGTCCCCCTATAATCCTAATATCCCCTGTGTTCCCCCAGGATTGTAGATCCCTCATATCCCCTGTTCCGTAATAACCCCTGGTTATTCCCCGTAGGGATAGTATATTGTCAGGATTGGGTGGGCTGCTGGTAAAGTGTATGATGTTGGGGAGGACTTGGGACCGTAATAGTGTATTGGTATAGCGTGTGTACTTATATTGTTGTGTGCTGCTATAAATATATATATCTATTCCATTGATATAGATATATATAATTATAAGCAAATATTAGACGGTGACATATAGTGTGTGAATAAATCCCTGCAGAGCATTAACCTCTACATTGCCCAGTCCCTGCAGAGTCCTGACCATTAACCCTTCAATGCCTGATCCCTGCTACCACTGCCCTGATAACTCATAACCCTGTGTCCCTTGGCCTGCAGGTATTAATCCCCTGCAGAGCCACCATTGTGTTTAACCCCTTGTACCCCATAGGGACAGTGATTAGTCAGGCGGGTGGGTTACTGATATTTGTGTGTATGCGAATGTATTATTGTATTGTATAGATAGTGTGTGGGGTGGAATTTGGGATTGTGCTGTATAGTGTAGTTAGGTTTGTATTGTGTTTATTGTAGTACCATTTCTATACTGCGGTGTGTACTTCTGTATGTATATATATTCATATCCATTGATCTATGAATATATATATATAGATAGAGCATATTGTTAGACTTGTATAATTGTATTGTGTAATAAATATTCCTTATTGTTCATAATACAGTGTATGGTGTTTTTACTAGTCGCCGCCCTAGTATAGTGATAGTAAGTCGCACGTAGTGTAGTTCAGTGTAGTGTATATGCAATCAGAGGTAAACAGTAGTTTTCTATGTTTATTTAGGTATAAATGGGCGGAGTCATCAATAGACGGCTCCTCCCATTTATGAATATTAATTATTGATATTTGCATAAATATTGGTGATTAATATTCCCCCTTAACACCCCATGTCTTAAAAATGCCCCTACAACAAACACTGCAGGGGAGATTTATCAAAACTGGTGTAAAGTGAAACTGGCTCTGTAAAATGAAAGGTAGAATCTGATTGGTTGCTATGGGCAACTAAGCCAGTTCTACTTTACACCAGTTTGATAAATCTCCCAAACTGCTATTTATTTTCCTAAGGCCTCTTGCACACGAACGTATTTTCATTCTGTGTCGGTTCCGTTTTTTGGTGGACTGCATATGGAACCATTCATTTCAATGGGTCCGCAAAAAAACTGAAGTTACTCCGTGTGCATTCCATTTCCGTATTTCTGTTCCGCACAAAGATAGAACATGTCCTATTATTGTCCGCATTAGGGACAAGGATAGTACTGTTCTATGAAGGACCAGCTATTCAGTTCCACACGGATGTCATCCGTATTTTCTGCGGATCCGCTTTTTGCAGACCACAAAATACATACAGTCGTGTGCAAGAGGCCTTAGGCCTCTTTCACACGAGCGTGTCCGGATAAGGTCCGGGTGCGTTGCGGCAAACCCACGCGAGTAGGTACGCAATTGCAGTCAGTTTTGACTGCGATTGCGTTCCGTTGTTCAGTTTTTATCGCGCGGGTGCAATGTGTTTTGCATGCGCATGATAAAAAACTGAATGTGGTACCCAGACCCGAACTTCTTCACAGAAGTTCAGGTTTGGGTTCAAGGTTGTGTAGATTGTATTATTTCCCCTTATAACATGGTTATAAGGGAAAATAATAGCATTCTGAATACAGAATGCTAAGTAAAATAGGGCTGGAGGGGTTAAAAAAAATAAAAAAATAATTTAACTCACCTTAATCCACTTGTTCGCGCAGCCGGCATCTCTTCTGTCTTCATCTGTGAGGAATAGGACCCTTGATGACGTCACTGCGTTCATCACATGGTCCATCACATGATCCATCACCATGGTAAAAGATCATGTGACGGACCATGTGATGAGCGTAGTGACGTCATCAAAGGTCCTATTCCTCACAGATGAAGACAGAAGAGAAGCCGGGCTGTGCGAACAAGTGGATTAAGGTGAGTTAAATTATTATTATTATTTTTTAACCCCTCCAGCCCTATTTTACTTAGCATTCTGTATTCAGAATGCTATTATTTTCCCTTATAACCATGTTATAAGGCAAAATAATAATGATCGGGTCCCCATCCCGATCGTCTCCTAGCAACCGTGCGTGAAAATCGCACCGCATCCGCACTTGCTTGCGGTTGCTTGCGATTTTCACGCAGCCCCATTCACTTCTATGGGGCCTGCGTTGCGTGAAAAACGCACAAAATAGAGCTTGCTGCGATTTTCACGCAACGCACAAGTGATGCGTGAAAATCACCGCTCATGTGAACAGCCCCATAGAAATGGATGGGTCCGGATTCAGTGCTGTTGCAATGCGTTCACCTCACGCATTGCACCTGCGCGGAAAACTCGCCCGTTTGAAAGGGGCCTGCTCTCATCCATAGGGCAGAGCTGTGACCTGTGACTACAATTTACCTACAGTGTCAGCCTGCGGTAGTTCCAGACACACCTCTCGCCTCGTCAATGGTTCAGATGGCTGCTCCCTCCCTTCTCCTTGAACTCTGCCCCCACATATTGGCTATGTATAAACACAAGTCCAGGAAGTCTGTGTATGAAGAACAGATTACTCCTGGGGTCCTTTTACACTGGCTGAGGATCAGTCCAATTATTGGGAACAAAGCTTGTTCCTGGTAATTGGCCCGCTCGTTTGTCAGGTGAGCGCATCCTTCATGTGACACTTTCAACGTCGTTCGTCGGCAGCACGTTGCCCTGCTAATAAAAATCTCATACCTGTGCTCAAATGGGTGTACTTACATCTAATGGGTTAATTGAATTCATTCTCTGGCTGAAAGTTTATGTTTTTCCCCATCCTGTATGTATTTAGCAGATATATACAGTATATATATATAGCCATTTAACATATGACCTCTATGAACAAGCATTTAAAAGTATTTTTGCAATCGCTCCATGTTACCCTATTGACACCCTCCCACACGAGACATCTTCTTACATTCTCTTCACGATATTCCTTCTAACAAGAATTCCTTTCAACCACTTCCTTGTTTCCAACCACTCATTCTCCTTGTGACCTCCTACCACCTCATTACCCTGCATTTCTCTCCCTTCCTCTACAGAGCTTTCAATTACTTTTAGCCACCCCGACTAACTCTTAATCACCACCCTGCTGCTTCTCACCACCTTCCCTCATCACATCTCCTATTACTGATTCCATTCCACACTCCAGGGCTCCCCACATCTTGCCAACCATTTAAGAGCATGACACCATCTGCCCCTCCACTACTCCTCTCCTTTCTCCTATTTTTTTTTATCCCTTTACAGCTCCCAGAGGTGGAAAGGGCGGCAAGGGGCTGGCATTCTGTTTGCACAGGGAAAAGACTGGTTTAATGCCAATCTGTCTCTGCACACACAGCAGAAAAATCCAGTCTGGGAGTTAAAGGGAGGAGGGAGAGAGGACTTTACACAAGGAGGGAGGTGTGAAAACATCTGAATCAGCTGAGAGGTGTCTGTAATAGAACCCCCAGAGAGGGAGAAGAGACAGAAAGAGAGATACAGAGAAAAGATAGGGATGGTAAGGAAAGAAAGATTCAGTATGCAAAAGGAAACGGTAGGCTTGTTAGCATAAAAAGTACTGGAAAGATTGATTCTGGATAGGAATCAAGGAACAGACACGTGATTGATATATCCAATGTCTGATTATAATTTGTAGATTTTATTATCGAGTGGGCTAGTAAAGCCTTATTACCATTGTAACCAGGTGCCTTCTACTATATAAACGCAAAATACTGTATTTCGTATTTCGCCATAGTGATGTGCACCTACATACAGGGTTGTGCCTTCAGGGTTGTGACTCCAATGCCTTCAGGGTTGTGCCTACAGGGTTGTGACTCCAATCACCCACATGCCTTCTACTATATCTCTTCACAGGCACCTAGTGATCTATATTATTAGCATCTTCTTACTATACTTTCATTAGCCACCTCAGATAACAGTATAGAGAAAGCACAGGATAATCCCATTTCCCGAGGCACCCTGCCAACAAGCTCTAGATTGTTTTAGATGAGAATATATGGCCTGCTCCCCTTAGGTAGACCATAGATTGCCGTAAATAGCAGAGTATAGTTTTGTGACCAGCTCTTAGGCCACCAGGGGGGATTTGAATTCCCTCTGGCTGCTCTTGCTCTTGCTGCAGAAGACATTCAACTAATGACAGCATTTTAGGGATGTGCGACTAATGCAACTCTGCATCACTTTAGCCTAGCTACCTTCACACTGGAGATACATGTTAACTGAATGTTCTGCCTGATTTCCCAGGCCAAAATCTTACATGGCTGCAAATATATAGCGGCAAGCCTGGCAAATCTAGTCAGCAAGAAACCAATAGCAATTTAGAGAGGTTGGGGGTCATTTACTAAAAATGGCTTTTCATACACTGGTTTTAGTAAAAAGCCTCACTCATTTATGAAGAGACACGTGCCTAATAAATCTGGCGCATCTTCTGCTGTCCATGTTTCAGAACTGAAATCTACTCCAGCCAGGAGGTGAAGTACAGTAGATTCCTGGTGTAAGGTGCGCCACTTTTCTGTTGCACATGTAAAATGACTCAGGCCGTGGAGGGCTCACAGGCCTGCCTTCTCCCTTACAACTCGCCCACTTTTTGGAAAAGTTGTCCGGATGTTGGAAGAGGCTAAAAAGTCATAAATCTTTTCTTCAACTAGCACTTTAGAGCCATAATAAATGAGCCTCAATATATTTAATAGTAAAACAGTATTTAATACATAAATGGTATGGATATGCAACAGAATCTTACTATGTATATTTTCACATAAGTTTCACACAAAAACACTGTGTAGAACATAGCATAAAGCAAACAGGACATTTGAGAGATTCCAAAGTACATATTATCATAGCTATTATGGCTTGTCTACAACACATTCATTCATAATCATATGCGTTTGTATGAAATTTACTTGATATTGCTGGTGATATGGTCATTGTTGCTCATTTTGGCACTTCAAGTATAGTCTGACTTTAAAAATTCAGGTACCATCCCATAGTTGGATGCAAAAACTTCAAGGTCACTCAATATATCTTCATCTCTCTATCTTCTGAAGGTTAACATCCTTCAGTAACCTCCTTCATGAAGTTTTACTCCATGTTCTTTGCTGCCATCACACTTAAGCTTTAGATAGTGTCCCCAGGCTGATACTGTGGCTCAGTAGCTGTAAAGTAGTCTTCCAAAAAGGACTGCAAGTACTCAAATGTAGGACGTTCCTCGGGATCCCCCTTCCAGCACTGTAGCATAAGGTCATGAAGAGATGGGGGGCAATCTGAAGGGCATGGTATGCGGTAGCCCCTTTCTACGTGCTCCAGTACCTCTCTATTACTCATACCTAGATTACAATGATATAGAAAAAGCAAAGATTAGAAAGTTGGGAGAACACTGTCATTATATGTATATGTAAAATATATGTGTCCATGTGTGTATAGAAACGTGTGCTCTGAGTACAGCTGTGTGCAGTTACAGCACAGTAAGCTCCCCAGATTCTGTTGCCAAGCAGATTTTTTGCACCTGGATACGGAATTCTTCCCTTCGTCACCAGCTCACACATTAGAATTCCAAATGACCAGACGTCAGATTTAATGGTGAATCTTCCATACATAGCGGCCTCAGGAGCTGTCCATTTGATGGGAAATTTGGTACCTGTTTGGAGGCACAGTGATAATGAAAAGATTGAGTCATTAACAGTCTGGGGGCTTGTGTTCTATGCAGAATGAGGAAATGGCAATGTTTTATTTCTGACATTATTATTTGGCATATAACAAAGATTTTGAAACAGATAACCCCTTTAGTCCTAAATTACATTGAACCCCTTCCTGGCACAGCAATTTTGCATTTTTGCGTTTATGTTTTATACTCCCTGCCTTCTCGGCATGGTTACCAACCGTCCAGAATTTTCTGGACAGTCCGTAAAAATAGGAGACTTTTTTCCTGTGCCTGTGGAAAAAAATAGATGTGTGCGTGATTTTTTTGAAGCTGGTGGTTCTTGACTATGTTATTTTGGTGTTAATTATCATCCTTTTAGAGCTCACAGTAAATGCTGGTAATGAATTCCTATCAGTATATTGAGCTATAGACATGTATTGCTTATAATCTTTATCATTCAACATGGTTTTCCAATTTATCCATAAAAAATGTTGGCTGTCCATCATTTTGGGTTAAGTTGTCCAGAAAAAAGAAAATTTCTGATTGAAATACAAAAAAAATAAAAAAAATAAAGAGTGCAAAATAAGAGTGTTCATTGTCCCTCAACAGCACTGTAGCTGTACGGCGCTGCGAGCTAGGTACAAAATACCAGCACAGTACAGCTACGGGCGGTGTTCACCCAGTCCCTGAGCGAAATTTCTTGGTGACCGGTGAAGATGGCTGCTCAGGATGTCAGGCAGCCATCTTCCCTAGGGGTACAGGAAGGTTTTTCGCCCCCCCCTCCTGCAACATTGATTGCTGCGATTGGCTGATTTCTGCAGACCGGCCAATCGCAGCTCCGGATGATTTTTAATTGTCCAGGAAGCTGCAGGGGGGTGGAACAGGGTTTGTACAGGGGTGACTGGTGCTGAACTTGTCAGCACCTGTCCCCCCTGGGTCAGGCAGGGAACATCAGTGTTTGGCGTCCTCTGCCAGCGCTGCTATTGGCTGGAACAACGCTCCAGCCAATGGCAGTGCTACAGCTGCACAGGAAAGGGCTGGACTTCCCTACATGCAGCCATTCTAGCTGGTGACTGCATGCAGAGAGGTTCTGTGCCCCTCTGTGCTGCTGGTTGGCTTGCTGGGACTTGTGGTGCACCACCACTGTAACTTCAACTGTTCCTGTAAAGAAGAAGAAAAAAAGAACATCTGGAACTGCTGCAGTGATTTTTGTTTTTCCATTTGCAGCAGTTCTAGATCCCTAAACCACCCTCCGTCCCTGTCCCTTCCTGTTTCACTTTCCTCTACTCCCCTACCCCCTCATCATCATCATCCAGTGATGAGGGACCCTCTAGAAGGCGCCCCAGGGTAGCAGCGGAGACAGCCCCCCAGAGTGACCCCATATGGACCCCACCCGCTGACGACTATCAGCCCCAAATTCCTGAGTTTGTGGGCAGCTCAGAAATTCAGCGCGGGCTTCACTGAAATTGAATTTTTTTTAAATCTTTTTCTCTGAAGATTCAATAAATTTGATGGTAACCCAAACAAATTTATACGCCCAGCAATTTATTTCCCAGAACCCCACATCGCTCTATGCTAGACCCCTAGGTTGGACCCCAGTAAATTCTGCAGAGATGATGACCTTTTGGGGGCTCTTGCTGCATATGGGTCTTGTTAAAAAACCAAAGATTACTCAGTATTGGAGTGTGGATGTCTTGTACCACACTCCAATTTACAGTAGTGCCATGGCCCGTAATCGATTCCAAACAATCCTGAAAATTTTGCATTACAACGATAATGCACAGTGCCCACTCTAAAATGACCCCGCATTTGACCGTCTGTACAAAATTAGGCCCATCCTTGACCACTTCAACACAAATTTTTCAGAAGTGTACACCCCAGAAAAAAATGTCTGCGTAGGCGAATCACTATTACGTTTCAAAGGGAGGATAAGATTCCGCCAGTACCTGCCCCGCAAGCGGGCAAGGTATGGCATAAAAATGTATAAAATCTGTGAGAGTAGCTCTGGGTATGCTCACAAGTTCCAGGTTTACGATGGGAGGGACACCCGGATTGAACCCCCAGAATGCCCCCCCGTCCTAGGACTTAGTGGGAAGATAGTGTGGGACTTACTGCACCCACTGCTGGATAAGGGTTACCATCTCTACGTGGATAATTACTACACGAGTCTACCACTGTTCCAATCTCTAGCTTCCAGAGGTACTGTGGCATGCGGCACAGTACGCAAAAATCAGAGAGGCCTCCCTAGATCCCTGGTAGGGAAACAACTAAGAAAAGGAGAAAGCCATGCTCTCCTCAATGAGAACATGTTGGTGGTTAAGTACAAGGACAAGAGGGATCTCTTTTTACTGACTACCATTCACACTAACACCAGCTCCCCTGCCGCTGTACGGGGTACCACAACCACTGTCCCCAAGCCAGACTGCATCCTGGACTACAATAAAGACATGGAGAAAGGGGGTTGATCTTTCAGATCAAGTTCTGAAGCCCTACAATGCCACACGAAAAACAAAAGTGTGGTACAAAAAGCTGGCTGTGCACCTCGTACAGATGGCGCTGTACAATGCGTTTGTGCTTTTTAAATCTAGAGGCCATCCAAGAACATTCCTACAGTTTCAAGAGGTGGTGATAAAGGCCCTAATTTTTTCCAACCAAGCAATCGAGGGCCCTAGTACTTCTGCAAGTTACGGTGCCCGAGTTGTACCAGGGCAACATTTTCCTGTTGAAGTCCCCCAAACAGCAAGAAAGGCAAGGACCCAAAAGAGATGCAGGGTGTGTTCCAAAATGGGGATAAGGAAAGACACCATTCACCATTGCGAAACCTGCCCTGAAAAACCTGGCCCATGCATCAAGAATTGTTTCAGAATCTATCACTCATCCATGGAATAATTTGATCCTTGTAATTTTACCACCTTATAACTGATTTTGTCCACAGAGCTTACATATCCACTTTTCAACAACCACTACATATTAATTTCTGTAATACACCTGTTTGGTCAAAAGTGCCCTTTCAACCCCTTAAAATGTTCATACGGGGGTGCTCTTTCCAAAATGGGGTCACTTCTTGGGGTTTTTAATTTCTGGGGACCTCAGGAATTTTTTTAACATGCGACATGGCACCTAAAATCCATGTCTGTTTATTCAGGCCTGCAAAATCCATATTTTGCTGTTTGCCTCTAGAGCCCTGCTGTGCGACCATACAGCAGGTTACAAGCACATATGGGGTGTTTCCTGAATGGGGAGAAAATGGGGAACACATCCTGGGGTTCATTTTCTCCTTTAACCCCTTGTGAAAGTGAAAATTTGGGGTCTGCTAGTAATTTTTCATTTTCACAAATATGTGCTTTGAAATCCTTTAACAAGTGTTTCTGCCTTCTGTGAGACATCTGTTTGCTGAAAAGTACCCTTTCTACCACCTGTTTGGTCAAAAGTTCCCTTTAAACCCCTTAAAATGTTCGTACGGGGGTGCTATTTCCGAAATGGGGTCACTTCTTGGGGTTTTTCATTTCTGGGGACCTCAGGAAATGTATTTAAAGTGACATGCCACCTAAAATACATGTCTGTTTATTCAGGCCTGCAAAAACTATTTTTTGCACTTTGCATCTAGAGACCTGCTGTATGCCAATACAACAGGCTACAAGCACATATGTGGTGTTTGTTAGTAATTTTTCAATTTTACAAATGTGTGCTTTGAAAGGCTTTCTCTAGTATTTCTGCCTTCTGTGAGTCACCTGTTTGCTGAAAAGTACCCTTTCCACCACTTAAAATGTTCATACTGGGGTGCTCTTGAGGTTTTTAATTTCTGGGGACCTCAGGAATTGATTGAATGCGACATAGCACCTAAAAATAAATGTCTGCCAATTCAGGTAAGCAAAATCCATATTTAGCTGTTTGACTCTAGAGCCCTGCTGTGCGCCCAGACATCATGTTTTGAGCACATATGGGGTGTTGGCGTATTCGGGGGGAAATGGGGAACAAAATGTGTGGTGCATTATGTCCTTTTACCCCTTGTGAAAGGGAAAAATGTGGATGTAAAGGACCTTTTTCTGGAAAAATAATTAATCTTTAATTTTCACAGCCAAGCGTTTCCTAATTCTGTGAAACGTCTGATGGGTCAACTCACTACACAATTTGAAATATTCCTTGAGGGGTGTAGTTTCCGGAATGGGGTCACTTTTTGGAGGTTTCCACTGTAAGGCCACCTCAGGGTGTCTTCACATGCGACATAGCTCCCAATTACCATTCCAGCTAAATCCTCTCTCCTAACGCCATATGGTGCTCCTTCCACTCTGAAGCCTGCTGTGCGCCTGTACATCATTTTTTGAGCATATATGGGGTGTTGGCGTATTAGGGGGGAAATGGGGAACAAACTGTGGGGTGCATTTTGTCCTGTTACTCCTTGTGAAAGTGAAAAATGTGGGTGTAAAACAATTTTTTATTTTCACAGCCAACCGTTTCCTAATTCTGTGAAACGCCTGATGGGTCAAAGTGTTCACTACACACCTTGAAATATTCCTTGATGGGTATAGTTTCCGGAATGGGGCCACTTTTTGGGGGTTTCCACTCTAGGGGTACCTAAGGGTGTGTTCAATTGCAAGATGGCGCCTGTCAATTATTCCAGTGAAATCTGCCTTCCAGAAACCATTTAGTGCTCCTTTCCTTCTGACCCCTGTGGCACGCCCATATAGCAGTATAAAAGCACATATGGAATATTGCTGTAACCAGAAAATGGGCAATAAATTAGGGGGTGCATCAGGGTGTCAATTTTTTGGGGTTTCCACTCTAGGGGTACATCAGGGTGTCTTCATATGCAACATAGCTCCCAAAAGCCACTCCTGCAAAATCTGTCTTCCAAAAGCCCTATGGCGCTACTTCCCTTTTGAACCTTGCCATGTATCCATAAATCATTTTTTGAGCACATATGGGGTGTTGGCGTATTCGGGGGGAAATGGGGAACAAGATGTGGGGTGCATTTTGTCTTGTTTGCCCTTTTGAAAGTGAAAAATGTGGGTGTAAAGCAATTTTTTCTGGAAAAAAAAATTATTTTTCATTTTCAAAGCCAAGCGTTTCCTAATTCTGTGAAACATCTGATGGGTCAAAGTGCTCACTACACACCTTAAAATATTCCTTGAGGGGTATAGTTTCCAGAATGGGGTCACTTTTTGGGGGTTTCCACTGTAGGGCCACCTCAGGTTGTCTTCATATGCGACATAGCTCCCAATTACTATTCCAGCTAAATCCACTCTCCAAAAACCATATGGTGCTCCTTCCACTCTGAAGCATGCTGTGAACCCATACATCAGTTTTTGAGCACACATGGGGTGTTTCTGTAAACTCCAGATTCTGAGTAATAGATTTAGAGTTTTGTTTGGCGGTTAACTCTTGATGTGTTGCAGAAAAAAATTCTTAAAATTTAAAATCTGCTAAAAAAAGTGAAATTTTATAATTTTATTCCCATTTTCATTTAATTCTCGTGGGGCACCTAAAGGGTTAACAAAGTTTGTAAAATCAGTTTTTTAATAACTTGAGGGATGTAAAGTAATAACTATATTTGAAGGTATTACTATCTATTATAAAAGTAGAGAAATATAAATTTTGAAATTTGCAAATTTTTCAAAATTTTGGGTAAATTTGGTATTTTTTTATAAATAAAAATTCAATTTTTTGACTCAATTTTACCACTATCATGAAGTACAAAATGTGGCGAGAAAACAATCTCAGAATGGCGTGGATAAGTAAAAGAGTTTTCAAGTTATTACCACATAAAATGAAACGTTAGATTTGCAAAAATCGGCCTGGGATTTAAGGTGAAAAGTGGCTCGGTAGTGAAGGGGATAAATGTGGATCACTTAGATGTGGTATTTGTAAATATATGCGGTAAGTCCAGAAGTGAGACTTCATATAGTACTGGTTTGGAGTATAAAATAGGTTTATTTATCAATTGTAACACTAATCATATCATATATGTGATTGCCTGCACTTTGTGCAAGGTCCAATACGGAGGATTTACTATGAGAATTAAGGAAAAGGCTGAGAGAACATATTTCACAAGAAACTAGTTAAAGTAACAGGGCTATATCTTCTGCTTCTTGGCATTTTTTACATATACATCATGGAGATTTATGTTCGCTAGAAGTAACAGGTCTTGAAAAGGTAGGTTGCCCCAAAAGGGATGGAGAGTGGGGTAAAAAACTTCATGCAAGAGAAGCTTTCAGGATTTTGAATTTAGATACAACATCACCTAATTGTATGAATAAAAGGACAGATCTTATGTATGTTCCTTAGTATTATCTGGTATGTAGTATCATGTGTAGCCTTCAAATGTTGGTTCTCTATTGAGCAAACCAAGAGTTAATGAATATGATTGAACTGATTCACCAGTGCTTGGAAGGAGGAGGTCTGTATGAACTGCATTTTGTTAGGAAGACTTTGCTTAAGGGGATTGTCTCAGGAAAGACAATGGGGGCATATTGCTAGGATATGCCCCCATTGTCTTATAGGTGCAGGTCCCACCGCTGGGACCCGCACCTGTATCGAGAACGGACCCTGAAAGTGTTGGAGGGCGCACTGCGCATGTGCAGCCACCCTCCATTCATTTTCTATGGGGCCGCTGAAAATAGCTGAGTGCTGGCTCAGCTATTTCCATCGGGCCCATAGAAGTGAATGGGAGCGGTGGCATGCGCGGTGCATCACATTCACTTCTATGGGGAGTCGGCTTGGTGGTGGCCTGGCAGGAGTCCTCCAGCCACCACCTTGTGGGGCTCCGTTCTCGATATAGGTGCAGGTCCCAGCGGTGGGACCCGCACCTATAAGACAATGGGGGAATATCCTAGCGATATGCCCCCATTGTCTGTGATGAGACAACCCCTTTAAGGACACATTTTTAAGGACATATATTTCATTAAGGACACATGTTTAAGTGTTCAAAACACATAAGCCTCTTTTTTATTATCTCTATGATGATTTTAAGGATGTGATAATAAAGGATCAAGATTTTAGACGTGCTGGAGAACTTATTTTCTTTTTCTGTGACATTAAAATCTGCAAGGTAATAAAAGAAGTATTGAAGGTGCACTCACTGAAAGTTGATGAGAACAATTGCCTGCAAGCCTGTATTGTTCAATTGACTGTTTTCATAGTACAAACACACATCTGCCATTCAGAAGTGTTAACCCAGTGCTATTTAAAAATGTCTAAAGCTAGTACCCATAAAGGATTAGAACTCATAGGTTACGTATGTTACATAAAAAATTCCATTTTAACATCTCTTGAAGAACAGTTACCTTGTCGAGCTGTGTACTCATTGTCTTCGATGAGCCGTGCAAGGCCAAAGTCTGCTATCTTACAAATCAAGTTGTTACCCACCAAAATATTGGCGGCTCTAAGATCACGATGAATATAATTCATTCTTTCAATATACGCCATACCCGTAGCTATCTAAAAGAGAAGACATGCATTGTTCATATGAGTCTGGTATGTCTTCAGTAAAACACAAGTGAATAAGGAGTACATATGTATAGTTATGGGTTGTTGGACTATAAGTTGTGGCTAGAGAAAAAGGTTGGAGCAGATGAATGCTCAAGGCTACAATCGGTGAGGTAAACTAGGCAACGTTAAAGTGCCAGGAAAAAAAGACAAAAACATATGACATGTATTAATATGGCAGTGGCTCTGGGCTGCCTGCGGATTTGGTCCTCGAATTACCACATAACCATAGTGAAGTGACCTCTTTTCCAGCTTAATTAGCTACAGGGATATTAGCTCCTTAGTGACAAGTCTGTTTTAAGCCTTAATTACCAAGCAAGTTCATTTTCCTTTTTTTTTCATTGTCACATTCCAAGAGCCATAACTTTTTTATTTCTCCTGTTGACGTAGTCACACAAGGGCTTGTTATTTCCCAGATGAGTTGTCTTTATTGGTACCATTCTGAAGTACATGCTACATATCGTGGGATAAGAAAAAAACTGCAATTTCACCATTGATTTTTGGGGTTCCACCCTCTGAAGCTAGTTTGATATTGACTGCAGCGATAGGGATCGTTTATCTGATTGCAGCCACCATTACAGCAGGCGTTCAAGTTTAGTTTGCAGAAAGGCATGCCAATTAGAGTATTGTTGGCCGAACCAGCCATTTTCGGCTAGACAAGCTAACAATTATACAATTATGTATAGCGAACTCCAACAGACGATGTCAGGGAAGAGAAGGATCAGGTACGTTCTATTTCAATGCCTGATTCTTTTGTTATTCCAGGAGACAAGCTTCCACCAGAGGTGTCTCCCAGCAGCTTTCTTCTCTTTGCCTATTAAAAACACATACGTGCCTGGCTGAGCCACAAATGAATGTGTATGGGGGAGTCTGGAGAGATAGCTGACAGCCAAACAGCTATTAAAGGTGTTTGGGCATAGATTAGTTGTTCAAACACTCGTCATCATTGGCTTCCAATTCTTTTTCCAAATCCTTCTGTTACTTTGGTTGTACAATATTATTGCTCAAAAATAGTTTTAATGTCAAATCATAAACATTGGTGGTCACTGCAAATCAAATTTTTGCCCACCTTGGGGTCCATTCACATGTCCACAAATTGGGTCCGGATCCGTTCAGCAATTTTGCGGAACGGGTGCGGACCCATTCTTTTTCAATGGGGCCGGAACGGATGCGGACAGCACACTATGTGCTGTCCGCATCCGCATTTCCGGATCCGCACTCCCGGATCCACAATTCCTTTCCCGAAAAAAATAGAACATGTCCTATCCTTGTCTGCAAATGCGGAACGCACATTGCCGGTGTCCGTGTTTTGCGGATCCGCAATTTGCGCACAGCAAAACACCTACAGACGTCTGAATGGACCCTTAATCTCAGACACCAATTTCCCATTTGAAAATGCTTATTGGTTGCCATGGCGCCATGTGGTTTGTGCCGCGGCCGCAGTACAGTAATACACTGGTATGATCTATACGAGTGTAATAATATACATAGCAACCAATGACGCCGTGCGCTCCTGCACTAAGCAGGATGCCAGTCCGGTATCTCACGGACCGTGTTCCACGGACGTGTGAATTCAGCCTAAGTGGAAATTTATGAAGACCAGCATGGGCTATGCCAATCTTGATATCCCCTGTGCCGCTGGAGAATGTGCATACTTTGTCATAAATTAAGCACATCTTCTGGAAGTCTGTGCGCCTAAACTGAAATCTACACCAGCACATACAGTTGCAAGAAAAAGTATGTGAACCCTTTAGAATGATATGGATTTCTGCACAAATTAGTCATAAAATGTGATATGATCTTCATCTAAGTCACAACAATAGACAATCACAGTCTGCTTAAACTAATAACACACAAAGAATTAAATGTTACCATGTTTTTATTGAACACACCATGTAAACATTCACAGTGCAGGTGGAAAATGTATGTGAACCCCTAGACCAGTGATGGCTAACCTTGGCACTCCAGCTGTGGTAAAACTACAACTCCCAAGATGCCCCCCTTGCTTGGCTGCACTCAGAACTCTATAGAAATAAATGGAGCATGCTGGGAGTCATAGTTTCACCACAGCTGGAGTGCCAAGGTTAGCCATCACTGCCCTAGACTAATGACATCTCCAAGAGCTAATTGGTGTGAGGTGTCAGCCAACTGGAGTCCAATCAATAAGATGAGATTGGAGGTGTTGGTTACAGCTGCCCTGCCCTATAAAAAACACACACCAGTTCTGGGATTGCTTTTCACAAGAAGCATTGCCTGATGTGAATGATGCCTTGCACAAAAGAGCTCTCAGAAGACTTACAATTAATAATTGTTGACTTGCATAAAGCTGGAAAGGGTTATAAAAGTATCTCCAAAAGCCTTGCTGTTCATCAGTCCACGGTAAGACAAATTGTCTATAAATGGAGAAAGTTCAGCACTGCTGCTACTCTCCCTAGGAGTGGCCATCCTGTAAAGATCACTGCAAGGGCACAGCGCAGACTGCTCAATGAGGTGAAGAAGAATCCTAGAGTGTCAGCTAAAGACTTACAAAAGTCTCTGGCATATGCTAACATCCCTGTTAACGAAAATTTTTCATTTTCACAGCCAATTCCATGAATCCCCTGTGAGGAAAAAGTTCTCACTACACATCTTGAAATATTCCTTGAGGGGTGTAGTTTCCATAATGGGGTCAATTTTTGGGGGGTTTCCACTCTAGGGGTACATCATCCACAAGAATGGATTTCATGGGAGGATACCACAGAGGAAGCCACTGCTGTCCAAAAAAAATATTGCTGCACATTTACAGTTTGCACAAGAGCACCTGGATGTTCCACAGCAGTACTGGCAAAATATTCTGTGGACAGATGAAACCAAAGTTGAGTTGTTTGGAAGAAACACACAACACTATGTGTGGAGAAAAAGAGGCACAGCACACCAACATCAAAATCTCATCCCAACTGTGAAGTATGGTGGTGGGGGCATCATGGTTTGGGGCTGCTTTGCTGCGTCAGGGCCTGGATGGATTGCTATCATCGAAGGAAAAATGAATTCCCAAGTTTATCAAGACATTTTGCAGGAGAACTTAAAGGGTTTCTACCACCAGAAATACTGTTATGTAGCTGACTGACATTAGCGATGTGCTAATGTCAGCACTACATAACAGTATGTTTCTAACATTAGTCCCTGCAGCCGTTTTTGTTAAAAAAAGCACTTTTATTATATGCTAATGAGCCTCTAGGTGCTATGTGGGCGTAAAATCAGCACCTAGAGGCACCGTCCACTCACGCTTTATCCCGCCCAGGTCCAGTGTTCTGCCCGCCCAGCTCCTTTTGATTGATGCCACTGTTCCCTGCATCGTTGGCGAAATCCCGCGCCTGCGCCGTTCACTTCTGTCTTCGGCGCAGGCGCAGTGAGTGAATGATGCGATCCTGGTGCCGGATTCCTCACTGCGCCTGCGCCGACTACGTCACAGTGAGGAAGCCGGCATCAGGAGAGCGGGATAAAGCGTGAGTCGACGGAGCCTCTAAGTGTTTATTTTACGCCCACATAGCACCTAGAGGCTCATTAGCATATAATAAAAGTGCTTTTTTAACAAAAACGGCTGCAGGGACTAATGTTAGAAACATACTGTTATGTAGTGCTGACATTAGCGCATCGCTAATGTCAGTCAGCTACATAACAGTATTTCTGGTGGTAGAAACCCTTTAAGTTCTCCTGCAAAATGTCTTGATAAACTTGGGAATTCTGGTGGTAGAAACCCTTTAAGGCCATCTGTCCACCAGCTGAAGCTCAACAGAAGATGGGTGTTGCAACAGGACAACAACCCAAAGCATAGAAGTAAATCAACAACAGAATGGCTTAAACAGAAGAAACTACGCCTTCTGGAGTGGCCCATTCAGAGTTCTGACCTCAACCCGATTGAGATGCTGTGGCATGACCTTAAAGGGAGTCTGTCAGCACATTTACCCCTTTTTAACAGTTCCCATAGCGCTGTAGCCGCAACACAGATGATTAAAACGGTACCTTTATATGCTTTTGTGGACTTGTAAAACTGCCAAAAACGAACTTTGATGCATATGTAAATGAGGGCTCGCAAGTGCCCAGGGGTGGGCATCTCTGCCTGGCGTCCATCTCTGCCTCTTCGGCTCTTATCCCCGCCCAGGCTCTTCCTCTGCCCGCCCATCTGTTTTCTCTCCCCCTCAGCGAGATCCCGCGCCTGTGCGCTGACTTCCTTGGCCGGGGCATGCGCACTGCGATGCCCGATGCTGGCACGGCATCGCAGTAGCTTATGCGCAAGCGCAGGCTAACGGATCATACAGAGAGGTAAATTTATCTGTATGATCCGTTAGCCGGCGCATGCGCATAAGCTACTGTGATGCCGTACCAGCAATGGGTATCGCAGTGCGCATGCCCCGGCCAAGGAAGTCAGCGTGTAGGCGCGGGATCTCGCTGAGGGGGAAAGAAAACAGATGGGCGGGCAGAGGAAGAGGCTGGGAGGGGATAAGAGCCGAAGAGGCAGAGATGCCTGGGCACCAACGCGGTGGATGCCGCCCCTGGGCACTTGCGAGCCCTCATTTACATATACATCAAAGTTCATTTTTGGCAGTTTTACAAGTCCACAAAAGCATATAAAGGTATCGTTTTAATCATCTGTGTTGCGGCTACAGCGCTATGGGAACTGTTAAAAAGGGGAAAATGTGCTGACAGACTCCCTTTAAGAAAGCGATTCACACCAGACATCCCAAGAATATTGCTGAACTGAAACAGTTCTGTAAAGAAAATGGTCAAGAATTACTCCTGATCGTTGTGCACGTCTGATCTGCAACTACAGGAAACGTTTGGTTGAAGTTATTGCTGCCATGGGAGGTTCAACCAGTTATTAAATCCAAGGGTTCACATACTTTTTCCACCTGCACTGTGAATGTTTACATGGTGTGTTCAATAAAAACATGGTAACATTTAATTCTTTGTGTGTTATGAGTTTAAGCAGACTGTGATTGTCTATTGTTGTGACTTAGATGAAGATCAGATCAAATTTTATGACCAATTTGTGCAGAAATCCATATCATTCCAAAGGGTTCACATACTTTTTCTTGCAACTGTAACTTGTGTAGATTTCGGTCATCATTTATGGAAACTGGCATAAATGATAATGAATGTGTTGGGGCCGATGGCCACGCCCATGCCATGCCCTATTTCAGAAAGTGGTGAGGGCGGAGTAGAAATGCCATTTGCGTCTAGATTTAGCAACAGTTTACAATGTTTTTACACCAAAAAAAACGGCGTAAGAAGATAATAAATCTCCCCCCTAAGGCCTCATGCACACGACCGTTATTGTGGTCCACATCTGAGCCCCATTTTTTGCGGCTCGGACCCATTCACTTTAATGGGGCCGCAAAAGATGCAGACAGCACTCCGTGTGCTGTCCGCATCCGTTGCTCCGTTCCGTGACTCCGCAAAAATAATAGAACATGTCCTATTCTTGTCCGTTTTGTGGACAAGAATAGGCATGTCTACAATGGGCCGCCCTTTCTGTTCTGCAAATTGTGGAAGGCACACGGACGGCTTCCGTTTTTTGTGAATCCGCGGTTTGCGGACCGCAAAAAACGGAATGGTCGTGTGCATGAGGCCTAAATCTGGAATGTTATCTCTAGTGTTGAGTGAAGCGAGCTTCGGATGCTCATCGAAGCCCATACATTTTAATACTGTACGGAGACGGATGTCTGTACAGTATTAAAATGTATGGGCTCCGATGAGCCGAAGTTAGTTATTCACGAAGTCGCGCTTGACTTTGTTGAATAACTTCAGTAGTTGATCTTTAGAGTGGAAAACCACTTTAAAACTTGAAACCGAACCGAGTTCAGTTTCATTTTAATACTCCGTACAGTATTAATCCGAAGTTTTGAATGAAGCGACTTCAGACTTCGCTTAACATTAGTTATCTCCTCTGATCGATGACGATGATGGTTTTAGAGATGCTCCTTTAAGTGCCTCTATTAGGCCCCTTTCACACGGGCGAGTATTCCGCGCGGATGCGATGCGTGAGGTGAACGCATTGCACCCGCACTGAATACCGACCCATTCATTTCTATGGGGCTGTTCAGATGAGCGGCCACATAGAAGTGAATGGGGTTGCGTGAAAATCACAAGCATCCGCAAGCAAGTGCGGATGCGGTGCGATTTTCACGCACGGTTGCTACGAGACGATCGGGATGGAGACCCGATCATTATTATTTTCCATTATAACATGGTTATAAGGGAAAATAATAGCATTCTGAATACAGAATGCAAAGTAAAATAGCGCTGGAGGGGTTAAAAAAAAATAAAAAATAATTTAACTCACCTTAGTCCACTTGATCTTCTGTGAAGAAGTTCGGGTTTGGGTACCAAACATGCGTAATTTTTCTCACGCGAGTGCAAAACGCATTACAGTGTTTTGCACTCGCGCGGAAAAATCGCGGGTGTTCCCGCAACGCACCCGCACATTTTCCCGCAACGCCCGTGTGAAAGAGGCCTTAAATTCCTGCATTTAAAGATCCCCATATACATTACAGATGATGTCGGGGAAGAGAAGGATTGGGCAGGTTGACTTTCAACACCCAATCCTTTTGTACTTCCTGTAGATAGGCCCCCTGTTAGAGGTGTCTAGCAGCGGATTTCTTCTCTCTCCGTATGACAACACATACATGCTTGGCCGAACCAGATCTAAATCTATAGTTGTACTAGAAGTTTGAACAGTTTGAAATACAAGTTGTTCATATACCTATACTGAACAGGTCTCCTTACTGTGTTAGGGCAGCCCATAGCAAATGCTTGGTAAGGCTTTTCAGAAAACTATGGAAGGCTAAAGCATAGTAGAGTGAATGCAGTAGTGGAATTCAATATGGGGAATAGACTGCATACATCACCCCATATATGTCACTACTAATAGAATATAACTGAAAGTATGTGTTAGCCCCATACCTGCGATTCTGTCCGTGTGTAGAGGAACCCGGACACCCCGCTGGTATGCATCCTTTTATGTCACAGTAGGCAAGTGATATCGTGCTACAGTGTTAATGAATTGAGTACCTACTAATGCCTATTGCAGTATATTAAATTGACAGTGCCATACTTTTATATTTACGTGACTTAATATAGTCAGATAGCGCTGTGATTAGGACTTGTTACTTGTGACTCAGCCTAGTAAGCTTTTATATGTAGCAGATTCAGGCCACTAATAACATTGTTCACATATATGGTCAATGAATAGCACCTTTCTGGATGTCCGAGGGTAGGAATTTTGATTTGCCCCCATTATATTAATTGTGTTTGGTATTTTTAACTGTATTAAATAAAAATACGTTTTTATGGGAACATTAAGGCTATGGATGCTTTTGGTGTTGTATAATTGTTTAAAGTAGCTGTTCTCAAAATATGTTAAAGATTGGGAATAGTGCCTGGTTTGATCACATTTTTTATCATGTACAATTCATTTCATTCCCATCTATTTCCCAATCTCTAGAAATACAGTAATGCTTTATCTAATATATAAGCTTAAATATCAATAATTGGGCCACACACAAAATATTTAAACTAGGTTTAGTTTCTTTGGACTAAGAAGCTCTCATTTCTGCTTGAAGAATCCCAGGAGAATCATAACTGAGGTTTATCCAGATGCGGAAGTCCAACAGTCTGCATGTACAGCAGCCCTGATCGACTGGCTAGCAACAGCGTAAAATGTTTCCTGGCTGTGTCCCTGGAACCCTGTAATTAGCAGCCTGGTAGTTGTTAGCATGTACAGGGACGCATGCTGCTAGCATAATGAACATCTGTATATTCGTCAGGTCTTAAACCCTCTGTAAATTGATGAAGAGGTTATAAATGGCTTAATATTACAGAGGAAGAGAGAGAGACCGAAATTGTTACCAGTGCCTTAACAAATTAGGTAGCTGCAAAATAAGGCCTCTTGCACACAAACGTTTTTTTTTTTACGTTTACGTTCCGTTTTTTTGGGTTCCGTATGCGATCTGTATATGGAACCATTCATTTCAATGGGTCCGCAAAAAAAACGGAATGTGTAGCCGTATGCATTCCGTTTCCGTATTTCCGTTCCGTTCAAAGATAGAACATGTCCTATTATTGCCCGCAAATCACGTTCCGTGGCTCCATTCAAATCAATGGGGCTGTAAAAAAAACGGAACAGATACGGAATGCATCCGTATGACCCCTTTCACACGAGAGAGTTTTCCGCGCTGACATGAACGCATAGCACCAGCACTGAATCCTGACCCATTCATTTCAATAGGTCTGTGTACATGAGCGTTTTTTTTTTCACGCATCAGTTTGACATTGCGTGAAAATTGCAGCATGTTCTATATTCTGCGTTTTTCACGCAGCCCTGACCCCATAGAAGTGAATGGGGCTTCAGTGAAAAACGCATTGCATCCGCAAGAAAGTGCGGATGCAACGCGTTTTTCACTGATAGTTGCTAAGAGATGTTGTTTGTATACATTCAGTTTTTTATCACGCACGTGAAAAACGCATCAAAACTCATTGCAACCGCATGGAAAAAACTGAACGCAATTGCAGACAAAACTGACTGAACTTGCTTGCAAAATGGTGCGAGTTTCACTGAACGCACCCTGAACGCATCCGGACCTAATCCGTCACGCTTGTGTGAAAGAGGCCTATGTCTTCCGTATCCGTTCCGTTTTTGCGGATCCATCTATTGAAACTTTTATGCCCAGCCCAATTTTTCTATGTAATTACTGTATACTGTATATGCTATGCTTCCGTTTCCGTTTGAGATCAGCAAAAACGGAAACCAAATGGAACGGAAGCGGAACAGAAACATTACTGAAACAAAAAACGGAACCGTTTAAAATGGACCGCAAAACACTGAAAAAGCTATACGGTCGTGTGCAAGAGGCCTAACTCTCACCATATCCTAAGAGGCAGCCTGACATAAAGAGCGTCCATTGTTGTGGAATTCCACAACATAATAACCAGAACATATGACCCGAGTGACTGAACGAGACATGTCTATAAATTCCACAAATACAGCATCTAGTATTAGCAAAACCGCTACATTTTCTGAGCTTTTCATTCACAACAGTTGCAAGGGCATAGGAATAATGTGGAAATTGGGTCTCATTTTGTGCTGCAGCAATCTTTTATTTGGAAAATGGATTCTTAAGGGGAACTGGGAAGAATTGTTTAAGGACTAATGTGAGCATAGAACTATATTGTGAGTTGGCATTAGTAGGAATAAAGAAAAAAACAGGTTAGATCCCTCAAAACATTGGTAAAAAGACACCTGCATCAAGAGTCTGAATTTTCTGAGCCCCGATGGCGTAAACTTTTTATGTCATGTTGTAGGCATTATCTTCTTGATCATTAGGTTCCAAATAACAATTGAAAGGTCTCTGTTGCTTGACCAGATTCAGCTTTTTATGTATACTGTTTCAAACCAGCATTAGATACCTTCAGCATGGCTGTGCTTAGGCTAAGGCTACAGCTAGGTGTTTTCGCTACAGAAAAATTATTCACTGTCCATAAGGAATGCATTGTGTCGCTTGAAAATAATTTCAACATTGCTGCAGCGATTTATTTGATAGAGATAAAAATGCTGTGAAATCACCGCAGACAAGTGAGTAACTAGCATTGTTTTTAATTGCTGCATACTGGGAAGTCAGAGCTATTTCCAAGCTACTTTTTCCTCCATAAAGTAAGGGCTTGTGCAAATGGCCGTTGCCTGTTTTGCGACTGTTTCATGTCCAATAATAGGACATGTTCTATTTTTTGGCGGAACAGCCATGAGGACATACGGACACAGAATAATTTCCGTTTTCTGCGGCCACATTGAAGTGAATAGTTCCGCATATGGGCTGTAAAAAACAACAAAAACAGAATGGACACGGAAAAAAATGCGTTCATGTGCATGAGCCCTAACAAGAAAATCTCTTGCCAATAAAATTGTTGTGGAATCGCTGCTTAAAGGGATTATCCAATAGTACAAATAGTACACAATGCCCGGCCCCCTCCTATAGACCATACTTACCCGGTCCCCACCTGTAATGCTAGGGAGGCTGGTCACCATCGCAGCCTGCTATTGGCTGCTCCCTTAGGTCGCCAAATGTTTTAATCCGCACGGTGGCCGTGCAGGGATCCGGAGGGACACGGATGCTGGGGACCGGGTAAGTATAGCCTATACAAGGGGCCCGGGCATTGTGGGGGGTATTTGTACTATTGGATAACCCCTTTAATCTCTAAAGATTCCAGTCTAACCTACAACGCTTTTCAATGCATGTCCTATGGACAGCAATTTCACAGTGATTTTTTTCATCATTCATTGACCAGGTCCATATTTCGATCCACGAAAAAACATACACAAAATATGGATACCTTCTGTGTGCATTCAGTATTTTTATCACTCCCATCAATAGGGCTATTTTCATCTGCAAATACAGACAAGACTAGGACCTGCAGTGACATTTGCAGAATGGACACACAGATCTGCAAAAATATCTGCAAGAAAGGTGATCTGTGGTTGTGTGCATAAGCCCTTAATTAGCTCAAGCATATTAAAGAGGTTTTCCAGGAGGAAAATATTATTGACCTACCCTCAGGATAGGTCATCAATATCTGATCGGTTGGGTTCCGACACCTGGTGCAGCCGCTGATCAGCTGTTTGAAAAAGCTGCTGCGCATTGATGAGTGCTTCAACCTATTCACAGTATACCAAGCATAGTGCCGTCCATTGATCGATGGTCTATGCAGAAAACTGCACATGTCCATTGGATCATTGACTATAATGGGTCAGTGTTTGGCTTGTTCTACACTCTAGCACCCTGGCAAGGATAGTAATGCAGCCACTAGTTTTCAGGGAAAAATGTCAGGCAAGAAACATCAGAGAACAAACATTCTGCAGCCATTGCTCGAAGAACACAAGCTGGTGGTGCCAGCGTTATGATCTGGGGAATATTTTCGTGGCATTCTCTGGTCCCACTCAATCATGTGGAAGGCTCTCTTAACCAATTTGGGTATGAATCCATCTTTGTATATCATATACACCCAATACATGCTTATTGTCCTCCCTGGGGTGGATAGGATTTTCCAGCAAGACAATGCGACATCTCACACAGCTAGAAATATCCAACATTGGTTGGAAGAGCATGACCAAGACTTCCAAGTCCCGCCCTGGCCCAATACATTCCCCAGACTTGAACCTAATTGAGCAACTATGGCACCACCTCGAAGGGACCACCTTGATTGTCATGTTTGCCCTATGAATCTTCCTCCACACACCATGCAGCAGCTGTGGGATGCTCTGCAGTCAGCATGGCTCCAGATATCTGTGACAACCTACCAGGACCTTATTGACTCACTCTCAGCTCCTCTAGCTGGTGTTCATACTGCTCACAGTGGTTACTCTGGATATCAGCCGGTGGTCATAATAATGTGACTCGAGTGTCTATATTTGCACCAATTTATTTAATATTTCTTTCACAAATTGTATTGCAAACAGACTATTCATATTCATATTTCTTAGAATGTAAAGTATAGTTAACATATTTAGCTTAAAGGGGTATAAAAGCTAATCAAGTATTCTTGACTGCAGGATCAGGGGGGCTTAAAGGGAACCTGTCATCAACTTTATGCTGCCCATACTAACGGTAGTATAAAGTAGAGACAGGTGAGCTGATTTCAGCGGTCTGTCATTTATAAGTTAAGAGTAAGTGGTTGCCGAGAACCAACATCACAATCCTTGCAGACTGGGCCTGGAAAAGAGTCATGGCCACCTGAGAAGAGTCATGGTTATTCATGAATTCCTGCTCTCCTGCCCACCTGCTGATGACTGACAGTCTTCTACCTAGTTTTCTCCCTTTCTCTCTAGGAGAGAACTGCTAATCATCAGCAGGTGGGTGGAGAGCAGGAGATTATGAATAACCAGGACTCTTCTCAGGTAGATTTGACTCTTTTCAAGGCCTGGGCTGTAATGATTATGATACTGGTTCTCGGCAACCACTTACTTTTAGCTGATGAGTGACACACCGCTGAAATCAGCATTTCTGTCACTACTTTATACTGCTCTCAGTGAGGTCACCATAAAATTGATGAGAGGTTCCCTTTAAAGAGTTGGGTCCTGAGGATAGGCCTGAGACTGCTTAAAATCGCAAAAAAGGAAAGACAATAAAAAGAATAAAAAGATAGAGAAGTATTTATTTTAATTAACATTTTTACTTTATTGTAAGTTAGAGAAACCGTGAGAACCCACTTACCTGTGCTAACATATCCACTAACTGTGGTAACTTCAAGTATTGCCCTTCCTTTTCTTTCAGGTAATCTAGCAAGCTTCCTAGAGAACAGAAGATACTATTGTTGGACCAGCCTTTGCAGTCACATTTTATGGTAGCAATGCTTTTACAGTAGCAATGTGGGTCAGGCCCATGTTGTATAAACTCACCCTGTAACATATATTCAGTGACAATATATATGGGCTCCTCAGAAACCACTGCATATAACTGGACCAGTTTATCATGGCGAAGCTTTTTCATAATCTGAGCCTCCTCCAAAAATGCTTCTGGGGACATAGTGCCTGGTTTCAGTGTCTTCACAGCTACTTTAGTTGTACCATTCCATGTACCTTGTAAGCGTGAAAGTGAATGATTGTGTGAAAAAACAAATGCCACCAGATATGCCACCACATACAAATTTTTTAAAGAAGAGTCCACTTATAGAGAATGTAATCCCCAGTACCATTTTATAGCAGTTTTACCTGATAGGACACATAAACGTACCTAAACTAACATGGCTCTTGAACACCAGAAATCCATAGTCTGCTTCTAAATTATTATGGTTAATTATCCTCCCAACTATGGAAACAACAAATATAGTCATACCTTTCCAAACATCTCCAAAGCAGCCCTGTCCCAGCTTTTTATCTAGCGTGATAGACTCCCTTGCTATTTCCCAGGCATCTTTTGCAAGTCCCATTGTTTGAGGCTTTAGGTTGACACAAGGCTTCGTTAACAATTGGCAAAGACCATCATTGAATTCTGCAGAGATGATGGAAAATCATATAACCGATCAATAAGAATGGTATTCTAGCAGACATGTACATTAAAAATCTAAAAAATTAAAGGGGTTCTCCAAGGCTTTAACTAAATTCTCTCTTTCAACTAACCTGTGGAAAGAAGAGGGTTTCAGCAGTACTAACCCTCAGTGATGGTCAGCTTGCAGTGTTCACCAGCAAACACATGCGGGCTGCCATCTTAACTCACAAGTCCGGTGATGCACAGGTAAGCCCTTACCTGTGCCTGTGCCGCGAGCCAGTCTGAAACAAATGCGTTCACCGGGAGCAGGCAGTTCCGAGAACAGCCGCCGGGGCCCTTCATCGGGCTGTTCTCGGAACTGCCTGCTCCCGGTGACCGCATTTGTTTCAGACCGGGCTTACCTGTACATCGCCGGACTTGTGAGTTAAGATGGCAGCCCGCATGTGTTCGCTGGCGAACACTGCGAGCTGACCATCACTGCTAACCCTTCTGTAAAACATCAAGTGTAGGGGTGGAGCAGCCAATGGCAGGCGGGGACGAGCCATCCCCCTGACACCGGATGTTTTTATCTGCACACGGGTAGAAGTAGCTACAGGAGAGGTGCAGGGAGCGGTCAGCCAAGTAAGTAAAATCTGTGTGAGGGGCCCGGGCAAATTGGGGGACATTTCCAGCCGCGTATAACCCCTTTAAGTGGAAGAGACTGTAGCCTGGCAGACTGTCATGCGATCACAGCTGAGATCGCAGAATCTGCAGCACAAAGGAAGGGCGAGTACTTATGAAACTCTCTTCCACCGTAAGCTGAGAGATAAAAATTAAAGGGGTTCTGCACTTTGTTTAAACTGATGATCTATCCTCTGGATAGATCATCAGCATCTGATCGGCGGGGGGTCCGACACCTGGGACCCCTGCCGATCAGCTGTTTGAGAAGGCAGCGGCACTCCAGCAGCGCCGCGGCCTTCTCACTGTTTACCGCAGGCCCAGTGACGTCACGACTAGTATCAAATGGCCTGGGCGGGGCTAAGCTCTGTTCACTTGAATGGAGCGTAGCCACGCCCAGGCCAGTTGATACTAGTCATGACGTCACTGGGCCGGCGGTAAACAGTGAGAAGGCTGCAGCCCTGCTGGAGCGCCGCTGCATTCTCAAACAGCTGATCGGCGGGGGTCCCGGGTGTCGGACCCCCCGCCAATCAGATGCTGATGATCTATCCAGAGCAGGCTCGGACTGGCCCACAGGGGTACAGGGGAAACCCCCGGTGGGCCCCTGAGCAAGGTTGGCCCCTAGTCTCCCACCCCCTGCACAAGTGGCACATAACACATTAGATTTAGTACACTACATACATATATTTAATTTACAGCACATCAACCAGCTTATGTTCATATAAAAAACTTGTTAGATTATTTATTATATTTCAATGTATCCGTACGGTGGGGCCCCAAAATTAATTTTACTAGTGGTCCCTAGGTACCCCAGTCCGACACTGATCCAGAGGATAGATCATCAGTTTAAACAAACTGCAGAACCCCTTTAAGTAAAGCCCCGGAAAACCCTTTTAAATCTGATATTTTAAAAGGATATACTGCCCCTTTTAAACCACCTAACAACTAGAATGTTTTTTGCACATGCTGACAAAACAAAATCATTTTCATATCGTTTTTTTTTATGACACATGGGGTTATTTTGTACTAATGTGTGTTATTTTTTTTATTAGGAGTAAATTGTACAAATTGTCATTTTTTCAATTTATATATATTTTTTTCAATTTCCAAATTCACATTAAATAAGTTAAAATGAGGTGCTTATAACTGCACACAGAGACTATTGTGACATTATCACAATGGAGCACAACCCTGGAATGAAGACAAGCAGACAAGCATAACTGTGACATCATCAATTCATCACAATGAATAATAATTGACATTACAATAGAAGAGACAAACAATGACTACAATTACTACTGTGATGATGTCACAAAGTATAAATATTGTGACATCATCACAGTAGAATACAATATATAAAGACTGTACGAAGACTACTGTAACATCATAACAACTGAACACATGAATTAATACAATACCTATTGTGACTTATTCACAATATATGTCTAATAAAAAAGGTAAACATTATTATAACATCATCAAAATTGAGCACTGCTTGGGAATGAACATCGGGAGTGGTCTGGTCACCTGAGCCCTCCTTGCCGCCACAACCAGGTACAAAATGACCCGACGCTGCAAGCACTAACACTGGGAGCATCAGGTGCCTGTTGCTGCTCTCCTGAATTCAGCTGTCCATAAGACAGCAATATTGCTGAGTACTGTGGCAGGGCACAGTAGCCAATGGCTCCCTCCCCTGCCATGTACGCTCATAGACCACTATACCTGAAGCCTGTGAGGTGGTGTGTGAATCGTGCAGGCATCACAGGCCACAGACCGGAAAAGACCCATGGTCTGCACAGCAGATAGCGGTAAACAATGGAGATGAGGTGAGTATTTTTTTTTTTACTTTCAGTCTCCTAGAGAGCACTACTGAGAGCACTATGGGGAAGATTTATCAAACTGGTGTAAAGTAGAACTGGCTTAGTTGCCCATAGCAACCAATCAGATTGCACCTTTCATTTTCCAAAGGAGCTGTCAAAAATCAAAGGTGGAAGCCAGTTCTACTTTACACCAGTTTGATAAATGGCCCCATATATGTTTACTATATAATTACTACACTGTAGGGGGACATTTTACTATTACTGGGGCACTTTTAATACTGGAACACTATTACTACTGGGGGTATTTTAGGGGGCATTATTAATACTGTGGGTGCTATTGGGGTAATTTTTAATACTATGAGCACTATAGGAGGCATTATTATTGCTGGAGGCATTATAGGGGGTATTAATATTGGGGATATTATAGAGGTACATTATTATTGTTGCTGGGAGCACTATAGTGGGCATTAATACAAGGAGCACCATAGGGGGTATTATTGTTACTGAGCGCTTTATTTCTACTTGTTCCACTCTGGGGGAGCATATTACCACTGGGGGCATAATAAAGGAACCCTAACTATAGAGGGCACTCTGCTTGGCACAATTATTTTTATATAGTACTAGTATTTTCAGGTGGACTCTTTTTCTGCAGTATAGTATTTGGAGTCATTGGTGAGCACAACTTTCACATTACTGGGGGTGGCAGCAGGATGACACTGTCTGGGCACAGGTATTGGGAGTTTGTTTTGCGGTAGAGGGATAATGGAAAAGGTAGGAATCTGAGATGTCTGTGTGGCAAACTCTGCAGAGATGAGATAATGCTGAAAGGTAGTCTGAGCCAAATGAATAAGATGAGGAAAGAGAAATTCTATAATAAAAGATGTCACTTTATGTAATTGGTATGCAGTATTGTTTTCTCCTGTATGTTTATTAGCAGCATGTGAGCAGCATTAGCAAGCCCTGTCCTCAGTATCTGAATTAGAGACAGCTGGAGGAGGATAGAATATGGCCATCTCAAAGGAGCAGCTACTGGGGAGGTGTTTTGTGCTGCATTGAGGTATTTGGTTCTGATGGGGTATTATTTTGTGTTGCACTGTGGTATTGCTGACCATGCCTACTTGTATTGGCCCCACCTTCTGATTTTCTCAATATGTTCCTGATGGAGACAAACTCTATTATAACATCATAACACAATGCAGAAAGAAGTTGAGAAAAATCCAGCTCCACTTTAAAGGAATATGCGTTTATTCAGCTTGCGGTTAAAAACTCATCCATGAAATACAAAATTTCGCAGTCTTGTCTGCATGTTTCGGGCTACCAGAGACATTTCCAGCCCTTCTTCATGAAGAAGGGCTGGAAATGTCTCTGGTAGCCCGAAACATGTAGACAAGACTGCGAAATTTTGTATTTCATGGATGAGTTTTTAACCGCAAGCTGAATAAACGCATATTCCTTTAAAGTGGAGCTGGATTTTTCTCAACTTCTTTCTGCATTTGCTACCCGCACCTGACACGGGCCATCCGTGCTCACAACTAAAGGAAGGGCAGGTGAGAGCTGCTACATTTCACTTTTCCTATTAATCATAACACAATGTACAAATGAATATAGAGACTATTTTGACATCACAATAGAATAAAGACCATGAATGAATATAAAGACTTCTGTAACATCACAATTAAACCCAGTTAATAAGGGGCAAACACCCGTGTGACATCATCACAATGGAACACAATCTGTAAATGAGTACAGAGTCTATTATGAGATCCTAACATTAGAACACCTTCTAGGAAAATAAAAACTGTACATTAATAGTGCTTATTATGACATCATCTATTTGGAAAAAAACTAATACTATTGTTACATCAGTACAATAGACCACAACCTATAAATGCATAAAAAGGCTACTGTGACATAATCATAATGGAGTACAGCCAAGGAATAACGCACAATTTTCTAATAATAGAATAATAGAGCTTATAAAATAAAACTATCACTATGATGACATCATCACCGTTGAACTATGCCTAGGAAAAAAAGAAAAACAGTTTTGTGACATCACAATGTAGCACAGCCTAGGAATAAAAAACAATAGCATTACATCACAACATAACCTCTAAACCAGGCATCCTCAAACTGCGGCCCTCCAGCTGTTGCAAAACTACAACTCCCAGCAGGCAACTATAGGCCAGTAAGCCTGACATCAATAGTGGGGAAATTAATGGAAACCATACTTAAGGAGAGGATTGTGGAACATCTAAAATCCCATGGATTGAAAGATGAAAAACAGCATGGGTTTACTTCAGGGAGATCATGTCAAACTAATCTTATTGATTTTTTGGATTGGGTGACTAAAATAATAGATGGCGGAGGTGCAGTAGACATCGCTTATCTAGACTATAGAAAGGCTTTTGATACTGTCCCACATAGAAGGCTTATCAATAAATTGCAGTCTTTGGGCTTGGACTCCCATATTGTTGAATGGATTAGGCAGTGGCTGAGGGACAGACAACAGAGGGTTGTAGTCAATGGAGTATATTCAGACCAAGGTCTTGTTACCAGTGGGGTACCTCAGGGATCTGTTCTGGGACCCATATTGTTAAATATCATTATCAGCGAAATTGCAGAAGGCCTCGATGGTAAGGTGTGTCTTTTTGCTGATGACACAAAGATTTGTAACAGGGTTGATGTTCCTGGAGGGATACACCGAATGGAAAAGGATTTAGGAAAACTAGAGGAATGGTCAAAAATCTGGCAACTAAAATTTTATGTGGATAAGTGCAAAATAATGCACCTGGGGCGTAAAAACCCAAGAGCAGAATATAAAATCTGTGATCCAGTCCTAACCTCAGTATCTGAGGAAAGGGATTTAGGGGTCATTATTTCAGAAGACTTAAAGGTAGGCAGACAATATCATAGAGCAGCAGGAAATGCTAGCAGAATGCTTGGGTGTATAGGGAGAGGCATTACCAGTAGAAAGAGGGAGGTGCTCATGCCGCTCTACAGAGCACTAGTGAGACCTCATTTGGAGTATTGTGTGCAGTACTGGAGACCATATCTCCAGAAGGATATTGATACTTTGGAGAGAGTTCAGAGAAGAGCTACTAAACTGGTACATGGATTGCAGGATAAAACTTACCAGGAAAGATTAAAGGACCTTAACATGTATAGCTTGGAAGAAAGACGAGACAGAGGGGATATGATAGAAACTTTTAAATACATAAAGGGAATCAACAAGGTAAAAGAGGAGAGAATATTTAAAAGAAGAAAACTGCTACAAGAGGACCTAGTTTTAAATTAGAGGGGCAAAGGTTTAAAAGTAATATCAGTAAGTATTACTTTACTGAGAGAGTAGTGGATGCATGGAATAGCCTTCCTGCAGAAGTGGCAGCTGCAAATACAGTGAAGGAGTTGAAGCATGCATGGGATAGGCATAAGGCCATCCTTCATATAAGATAGGGCCAGGGGCTATCCATAGTATTCAGTATATTGGGCAGACTAGATGGGCCAAATGGTTCTTATCTGCCGACACATTCTAGGTTTCTATGTTTCTATGCCCGAACAGCCTACAGGTGTCAGCCTACAGCAGGGCATTGTGAGAGTTGTAGTTTTACAACAGCTGGAGGGCTGCAGTTTGAGGATGCCTGCTCTAAACTGATACAGAAACTATTGTGATTTCATCTCAATGAAGCACAGGAATAAAAACAATTTTCTGACATTGTTACAACAGAAAACATCATTGATATGAATTCAGAGATTATTGTGCTACCATTACAATGGACCAAACATAAAAATGAAAACAAACACAGCCTATAAATAAATTGAAAGACTACTGTTAGATCATTATAATGGAGCACAGTCTAGGGAAAAAAACACTCATACACCCATTATGACATAATCACAATGAAACACATGTTTGTCACAATTTAAAGGGAACCTGTCACCGGGATTTTGGGTATAGAGCTGAGGATATGGGTTGCTAGATGGCCGCTAGCACAATACCCAGTCCCCATAGCTCTGTGTGCTTTTATGTGGAAAAAACCCGATTTGATACATATTCAAATTAACCTGAGATGAGTCCTGTACGTGAGATGAGTCAGGGACAGGACACATCTCAGGTTAATTTGCATATGTATTAAATCGTTTTTTCTGACACAATAAAAGCACACAGAGCTATGGGGACTGGGTATTGCGGATGTGCTAGCGGCGATCAAGAAGCCCATGTCCTCAGCTCTATACACAAAATCCAGGTGACAGGTTCCCTTTAACAAAAAAAAATCTGTTATTACAATAAAATAAAGCTAAGCAATGACTATAAAAACCATTGTGACATCATCACAATAGAAAACAGCCAAAGAATGAAGAATGAAAACCTACTGATATATCAACTTAATATAGTTATGTCTAGGAAAAAAAATACAAACACTGTGACATCATAATAATTATGACATTACCACAATGTAGCTCAGGCTTAGAATAAAGAAAACACTATGGACATCATGGTACAAACACAGGCCTCTCACCCAGTTAAGCCAGTACTCTCTGCTCTGCACTGATGAGGGGCAATCACCCCGAAACAGCTGTCTGCAGATGAGGTGCTGGCTTATTTAATATCCAAGTCATGTCTCAAGGCTTATTTTAAGAACTGAACATTGACTTATAGGATAGCTGCCTTACATCTGGTGGCATTAGAGGCAGAGCTTGTTAAGAGCTCATTTGCATCCCTTCCCTCCCAGTATATAACTGTCCCTATATAATGTAGAACAGCTTCTTCCTGTCTCCCTGCATTGTCAATAGCGAGCAATGACTGCCCACTGCCATTCATCTCCTGTTGGCTGGTTACATAGCAGGCCAGGCATACAGAGGGAACGTATACTGTTAGCGCTCACCACTGACAGTGTAGAGATTTCAGCCAGGCAGGGACGATTAATCGTATATAAGGCCAGTTTTAGGACTATATAGGATAGGAGAGAGGCAGTGAGGGTAGCAACAGTCAGCATGGAGCGAATCTTCAGTTCAATAAATAGAAGACAGGCTTTCCTTAGTAATGCTCATTTAGAGAGCGCTACTAAGGGACAAAATGGGCCACTTCAGAGTGTCTGTAGCCACATAGCCAGAATATAAGGAGGGGCCGGCGTACCCAGTCATCACGTGACTGGGCGCCAGGTAATGACCAATGACGTAATCGCGCACCGAAAGACGCACATGCGCGCGCGCTCGCTCCGGCGAGTCAGTCAATGATGCCATCAGATGATGACGTCTAGAGAGGATGCGCTTACTGCCGGTAAGGCACAGCCAATAGGGAGCATAGTTACTGCTCTGCATGGCACAAGGTGTAGAGAATGCCTCCTGGTGGCCGCTGACAGTATGGATGGCCAATCAGGTGGACATTACTCCACTGGTAAAACACAAAGAGGGAGGAGGAGCACCTCAATCGAATGTTCGAGAGCCGTGCTACGACCCCAATCACTCAGGTACGAATGTGCTGAGGGGATGGTATAGAACAACCCTCAAAGCAGACCATAAAATGGGGTATTAATTGGCAGGAGAAAAGAACCATGGTTCAAACAGGGGTACTGGTGCCTGCCCTAACAGAAATAAACTATGGCCAGGAGTGAGCGCACAAAAAGAGCCGCAGCACATCAAAAAAGTCATAAAAAGCAACCAAAATTGAGCTGCTCATTCAGACCGTGAGGGGTAGGAGTTTGAATATCCACCAGCACTCTTTCTGGAGGATGTGCTGATCCCAATCTCCCCCCGTTGTGGTTTTTGATTTGTTCGATAGCCATAAATCGGACTGATGAACTGCGGCCATCGTGGGAAGATGTCACGGAACCATGAACCAGACGTACAACAAGAGATAAGAGAAAATAAGAAGGCTTTATTGAGAATAAAGCTGTAAAGCAAAAGTCCAAACGGATGGTGAAACCGAGCAGAGTCTTTGCGAAGCCAGAGGTCAGGAACCAGAAGGGTAGTCAGACGAAGCCAGGATCAGGAACCAGCAGGGTAGTCAGACGAAGCCAGGATCAGGAACCAGCAGGGTAGTCAGACGAAGCCAGGATCAGGAACCAGAAGCAGCAGCAGTCTTAGAAGCATGTGAACACAAGAGGACCAAGCAAGGAACTGAAGCCACAGACCTCCTATATATATGAGCTAGGCATCCAGCTCCTCCCAGTGGGAAGGAGGAGCCGCAGGGTGGAAGGCTACAAGAAACCCAGAAACCAAGATGGCCGCCAGCACATGTCAAACGAAGGAGAACAGCAAGAAGGTAAGACCATGACAGTACCTCCCCCTCAAGGGCCCCTCCTCCGCGGAGCACAAAACGGTTTCTGAGCGAAGCGTGCGTGGAAGGCTCGGAGCAAGGCAGGAGCATGGACATCTGCGGAGGGAACCCAGGAACGCTCCTCTGGACCATAACCACGCCAATGGACCAAAAACTGCAACCGACCGCGGACCAGGCGTGAGTCCAGGATATTGCTCACCTCATATTCCTCACGATTGCCCACTTGGACCGGACGAGGCCGAGGAACCGAGGAAGTGAAACGATTACACACCAGTGGCTTCAACAGGGAGACATGAAACACGTTGGAGATCCGCATGCCAGGAGAAAGCGCAAGGGCATAGGCTACCGGGTTTACCCTGCGAAGCACTCGGAAGGGACCAACAAAGCGAGGCGCCAGCTTGGGAGTGGGCACTCGAAGGTTGAGGTTGCGGGTGGACAACCATACACGGTCTCCGACCTGGTAGGAAGGAGCAGGCGCTCGTCTGCGATCAGCCTGGAGTCTCTGGCGCTGCGCAGAGACCTCAAGGGACTTCTGGATCTGTACCCAAGAAGCACGTAGGACGGAAAGGTGATCCTCCACAGCCGGAATATCCTGGGGAGAGAATACCTCCGGTAACACGGCAGGTTGGAACCCATAATTGGCCATGAAGGGAGACGTCCCAGAGGAAGAGTTCACCGCTGTGTTCCTGGCAAACTCAGCCCAAGGCAGGAGGTCAACCCAATTGTCTTGGTGATCGGAGACATAGCAACGAAGGAATTGCTCCAAGGCCTGATTGGATCGTTCTGCGGCCCCATTGGACTGAGGGTGGTAGGCCGAGGAGAAGGAGAGATGAATCCCCAACTGGGAGCAAAAGGCGCGCCAGAACCTGGACACAAACTGACTCCCCCGATCCGACACAATCTCCTTGGGCAAACCGTGCAACCGGAAGACCTCCCTGGCAAAAATCGTGGCCAACTCTTGTGCAGAGGGTAACTTCTTGAGAGGAACACAGTGGCACATCTTGGAAAACCGATCCACAATCATGAGAATGACCGTATGGCCTCGGGATGCAGGGAGGTCCACAATGAAATCCATCCCCAGGTGTGACCATGGGCGCTCCCCGGTGGCTATGGGTTGCAGAAGGCCCAACGGAAGGTGCCGAGGGGACTTACTCTGGGCACAAACGGAGCATGCCGCTACATATGCGGCGATGTCGGAACGTAGGGAAGGCCACCAGAACAGACGTGAAACAGCCCAGGACAGCTGATTCTTTCCAGGATGCCCCGCGGTCTTGGAGTTATGGTAGGTTCGCAACAACCGAGTGCGCAACTCCTCAGGCACAAAACATCTGCCGTTGGGTCTCCCAGAGGGAGCACCAGATTGAGCCGCCAAAATCTGCTCACCCAGGGGAGAGGTCAGGCTGGTGCGAATGGCGGCCAGGATCTGATTCGGAGGTATGACCGAAGTCGGAATCGACTCCTCCCTGGACAGCTTGGAGTACTGCCGTGATAAGGCATCCGCCCTGATGTTCTTGGAACCGGGTAGGTAGGAGACCACGTAATTAAAACGTGACAAGAACAGAGCCCATCTGGCCTGACGTGGTGTCAATCTCTTGGCCTCAGAAAGGTAGGTCAGATTCTTGTGGTCCGTCAGGATGAGAACCGGAACCACCGAACCCTCGAGCAAGTGCCTCCATTCTTTAAGGGCCTGCACGATGGCCAATAACTCCCTGTCACCAATCTGATAGTTGCACTCCGCGGAAGACAGTTTCCGGGAGTAAAACCCACAACGAAGCAGAGGACCCTCTGGTGTTCTACGCTGAGACAGAAGGGCGCCTACTCCCGTCTCAGACGCGTCCACCTCGAGGACAAAGGGCAACCCAGGGTTGGGATGCGACAGAATCGGAGCCGACACAAAGGCGGACTTTAGGGCCTCAAAAGCTCGGATGGCCTCGAGCGGCCAGACCTGGGAATTACTGCCCTTCCTGGTCAGATCCGTGAGAGGCTTGGCCAGCATGGAAAAGTCCCTGATGAACTTCCGATTATAATTGGCGAAGCCCAAAAAGCGCTGCAGGGAACAAAGACCACTGGGCTGGGGCCACTGTAAGACAGCCGAAACCTTCTCAGGATCCATGGAGAACCCCTCAGCGGAAATGATGTAACCTAAGAAGGTTACCTGGGATCGGTGAAATTCGCATTTCTCAAGCTTACCGAACAGCTTGTTCTCTCGTAACCGTTGCAACACTCGTCTGACATCCAGAATGTGGGCCTCCATGGATTCAGAATATACCAAGATGTCATCCAAATAGACCACCACACACTGCTGCAACAGGTCACGGAAAACATCGTTGATGAATTCCTGAAAGACTGCGGGCGCATTGCACAACCCAAAGGGCATAACCAAGGATTCATAATGACCGGTCCTGGTGTTAAACGCGGTCTTCCACTCATCGCCCGCCTTGATCCTTACCAGGTTATATGCCGTCCTCAGGTCGAGTTTGGTAAAGACCGTGGCCCCTTTAAGGCGATCGAACAGCTCGGAAATCAAGGGTATCGGGTAAGCGTTCTTGATCGTGATGCGATTGAGACCCCTGTAATCGATGCAAGGCCTCAACTCACCGCCCTTCTTTTTCACAAAGAAAAATCCAGCCCCTGCCGGGGACGAAGATTTGCGAATGTGTCCGCGTGAAAGCGCCTCCCTCACGTACTCCTCCATGGCCTCATTCTCCGCTACCGACAGTGGATAGACTTTGCCACGAGGAGGAACGGCACCAGATTGTAACTCTATGGCACAATCGTATGGGCGGTGCGGAGGTAGGGCAACCGCGCGCACCTTATCGAATACATCCCGGTACTCCTCGTATTCAGGAGGCAACAGAGAGTCCGAGGAAGTACACAGCAACTTGACAGACCCATGGATGCAACTAGCCCCACACTGCGGTGACCACGAGAGGATCTCGACCGATCTCCAATCGAAAGTCGGATTATGCTTCTGGAGCCAGGGGTACCCCAAGACCACCGAGTAGTGTGGAGACGAAATAACCTGGAGGCAGACCGACTCTCTGTGAACGGCACCAATGGCTATCCCCACTGGAAGGGTCTCATGAGTCACGTGTGGCGGCAGAAGGGGTCTGCCGTCTATCGCCTCAAGAGCCAGTGGGGAACCTCGAGCCTGCAGAGGAATGGAATTGGCGGCAGCGAACACACTATCAATGAACAAACCACCAGCACCAGAGTCCACCAACGCCTGGGTCGTCACCGAGCCCCCGACCCAGGAGAGGACAACAGTGATCAGTGGTTTGTCAACACGGGAAACCGGGGACGAGGAGACTCCACCCAAGATCTGCCCCCGACAGGATCTCAGGTACGAGCGTTTTCCCGGACGGTTCGGACATGCCAACCGAAAATGCCCACCGAGACCACAGTACATGCATCGGCCCTCGCGTCTCCGGAGTGCCCTCTCCCCCTCGGACAGGCGAGCAAACCCCAGCTGCATGGGTTCACCCCCAGACAAGTCATCCCCAGGAGGTGTGGGAGGAGAGGGAGGCACGGGTGGGACAGCAAACGTAGGCACCAATCTGTTAGAAGACCTCCGCAGGTTCTCCTTAAAGGAAGGTCTCTCCCTGAGTCTGGTGTCAATCAAAATCAGGAAAGAAATAAGAGACTCGAGCTCAACTGGTAGGTCCTTAGCTGCAACCTCATCCTTCAAGGCATCCGAGAGACCATGAGAGAAAGCAGCGACCAGAGCCTCATTATTCCAGCCCACCTCTGCTGCCAGGGTACGAAACTCAATGGCGTATTCAGCTACGAATCGTGAACCCTGTCTGATGGACATAAGGAGCTTCGCAGCAGAGGCAGCACGAGCCGGCACATCGAATACCTTCCGAAGAGAAGCAACAAAACCGGAAAACTCGGCAACCACCGGATTGTTGTTCTCCCATAAAGGGCTGGCCCAGGCCAAGGCCTTGTCCGAGAGCAGCGAGATCAAGAAGCCCACCTTTGATCTCTCAGTGGGAAAGGCATGTGGCAGCAACTCGAAATAAATGCCCACCTGGTTAAGGAAACCTCGGCACTGAGTTGGCTCTCCCCCAAAGCGCTGTGGAAGAGGGGCAGAACCGGTCATACCCCGAAACACCGCAGGCGCAACAACAGGTGTCGGGGTAGACTCTGGCGCAACAACCGGAGCGGCAGTAGGAGCGAGCCCAGGAGCGACAACCGACCCATCGGCAACGGGAGCGAAATGAGCCGTGCGTTCAAGCAGGGTTTGCAACGCCACAGCGAACCGACCCAACAGGTGATCCTGCTGATCAAGTCTGGCAACCAGCGTGGGTAGCGAGGATGGCCCTGTACCGTCAGAATTCATGGCTTGGTCCTAATGTCACGGAACCATGAACCAGACGTACAACAAGAGATAAGAGAAAATAAGAAGGCTTTATTGAGAATAAAGCTGTAAAGCAAAAGTCCAAACGGATGGTGAAACCGAGCAGAGTCTTTGCGAAGCCAGAGGTCAGGAACCAGAAGGGTAGTCAGACGAAGCCAGGATCAGGAACCAGCAGGGTAGTCAGACGAAGCCAGGATCAGGAACCAGCAGGGTAGTCAGACGAAGCCAGGATCAGGAACCAGAAGCAGCAGCAGTCTTAGAAGCATGTGAACACAAGAGGACCAAGCAAGGAACTGAAGCCACAGACCTCCTATATATATGAGCTAGGCATCCAGCTCCTCCCAGTGGGAAGGAGGAGCCGCAGGGTGGAAGGCTACAAGAAACCCAGAAACCAAGATGGCCGCCAGCACATGTCAAACGAAGGAGAACAGCAAGAAGGTAAGACCATGACAGAAGACTGTACATCTCGTGCTATGGGAGTATCCCTATTGTTGCGTATGTCATTGACATGTTCACACATGCGTTTACGCAACTCCCTTTGGGTCTTACCCACATAGCGTAGACCGCATTCACAGGTGAGTAGGTAAATTGCAACGGTGGTATGACAGTTAAGGAAATCCTGTATATAGTAAATGGTATCAGTGGGTTCCCCTCTAAAAGATTTGCCTTGTATAAGAAAATCACAGAAGCTACAGTGGCCACATCTGTAACAAGCTGTCACAGGCCTATCGAGCCACGTGCGGGGTCTATCTGGGGGACTAAAGTGGCTGTGTACAAGTTTGTCCCTCAAATTGCTGCCTCTCCTGAAGGTCACAGAAACGTGGGGACTGAGGACTTCGGCCAAGTCCGAAAAGTCAGTAAAGTGTCCCAGTGGCGTTCTAAAACGCCTTTTACCTGAGACGCAGCTGCATCAAAGGTTCCTATAATTCGTACGTTCTCTTGCGGTCCTTGTGCTGCATGTGTAATAGGATGGAGAAGTGCAGTGCGTGTTAGCCCTTGGTAGGCAGATCTTAAGGTCTTATCAGGATACCCCCTTTCTTGGAATCTAGTCCTCAGGTCCCTCTCCTGGTGTTTGAACTCACCCTTTGCTGAGCAATTTTGTTTTAGTCTCGTGGGTTTAGATACTGTCCCGTGGGTATTCCCTTCTTTAGGGTAATAGGGTGACAGCTGTCCCATCTGAGGAGAGAGTTCGTCGCTGTTGGTTTGCGATAGATAGTCATTTGTAAGCCCCCCTCACCATCCCTAGAGATAGGGACATGCAGGAAGGGGAGGCAATCCCTCACGATTACAGAAGTAAATCTGAGGTTAAGGACATTGTGGTTAAGCTCAGAGACAAACCTGTTGAATTCCCTCTCTAGACCGCTCCATAGTACAAAGATGTCATCAATGTAGTGAGACCAGAGGGCAATGTAGTCCGTATGCCACTGTGACGGTTCCCCAAATACTACAGACTCTTCCCACCAGCCTAGGAGCAAATTCGCATAGGACGGCGCTTAGGAGCTGCCCATAGCAGTGCCCCTGAGCTGGTGGTACATCCGGCCATCAAACAAAAAGAAGTTACTGGACAAAACAAAATTCAACAGTTTAAGGATAAAGTTGTTATGCGCCAAGAACTGTTGGCCCCTAGTCTTCAGGAAATGTGCAGTAGCCTCTAAGCCCTTCTCGTGAGGGATGGAGGAATAGAGTGCCTCTACGCCAATGGAGGCCAGGAACCATTCCGGTTCAACACAAATATCCTCAAGCTTGCCAAGAAGATCCCCTGTGTCCCTCACGTAGGAGGGTAGGTACTGCACAAAAGGGTGTAAGATTTGGACCACGTAAATGCCACAGTTTTGTGACAAGCTACTCACCCCAGAGACGGGGCGTCCCTTAATGGGGGAGATCCCCTTGTGGACCTTCGGTAGGCAGTAGAAGGTAGCTGTAACAGGATGGCGGGGGTAAAGGAAATCATATTCCTCATTGTTAATCAAACTGTCAGATTTGGCTTGCAGTAAAATCTGCCGTAATGTCCCCTGTAATCTGCCAGTAGGATCACCAGGGAGGATTTCGTAACCAGTTTTATCCTTGAGAATGGTCAGACACATTTCTTTATAAGCTGAGGTGTCCATGACGACCACATTACCTCCCTTGTCTGAGGGTTTGATTGTGATGTTTTTATCTGTCTCTAGAGCTTTAATGGCATATCTCTCTTCCTTGCTACAGTTGTACCTAGAGGGAATAGGACTAAGGGCGGAGAGTTCAGATGTGGTGTGTTTAAGAAAGACGTCAATACATGAGAGGTCTCTCAATGGAGGCATCTTAGTGCTTTTATTTTTCAATGAAGTGAAGGGACCCACCCCCTCAACGTTAGTGGGTGTACTATCAAGGCTATAGAGCAAGCGGACGTCACTCAGGATCTCTACCGGAATGCCTAATTCTCAGCTTTCTTTCTTATCCCTCAATTTATGGTACTTATGCCACCTAAGCTTTCGGGCAAAGAGGTGGAGATCACACGTCCAGCGGAATAGATCAAATCTGGTAGTAGGAACAAAGGAGAGGCCTCGTCTGAGTAATTTAGTCTCGGTTTCTGTCAGGGAGCGAGAAGATAAGTTATTTATCAATGGTCGTTATTAATGTGTTGTTAATGGTTGGGTATTCCGGCTTCTCAACGGGTAATGCGTTCCAGTGTTAATCTGTGATCCACTGGCATCACATGTGCCACAGTTATTAAGAGGCACACACTTCCTACTTGTGTTGCATCTTCGGCTGACCATGCACCAGAACTGAAATCTTTACCAGCTAGGAGTTAGCATAGATTTCAGATATAATTTACCCCAGTTTTCCGATGTAAATTATAATAAATGTATCAGGCCGTCTAGAATATACCCGATGTGAAAACGCTTGGTGTGAAATGGCAAAAGGTTGTAAATTTCTACACAAAACGGGACCTGTGAAAAAAATATCGACTTTTTGGTGCTACTGTTCTGGCACAGGAAGCTTGATAAATCTGTCCCATTGTTTATGATAGTAAATGGTTATTGGATGCTGCAACTGAAGGTTATTAGATATATCATTAAGGTAATGCTGCTACCTCAGTCTCTTAGTGTACAATATAAGGCCAAAGATTACAGCATATGGGGATAGGTGGTCCAACACATTTTTAAGTAGGTGCTCAAAACTAATGTGTGGAGAGTGGAGAGCTACTGAGCCTTGTCTCGCTCCCTGTGGCGGACCCTATAGTTCCAGCAGCAGCCCTGTAATCCAAGTACTCACCACCACTACCAAGGGCAGCATCAGAAAGTTCTGTGCAGGCGGAGCGAACATAGCTCCACCTATTGTATCAATTGTTACCCATGCCATATCAGCGGCCATGAGCCTCAGATGATTGTTGATGCCTGCCCGCACCTGTGAATCATTCAAGTGGCTTCCGTGGCCTGGATCCGACCTCCAGCACAGCAGTTCCCTGAGCAGCTGGGCCCACTCGCAACCTATGTAGCCTAGTCCAGGCTTTGTTAACCAATAAGTTAACCAAATGAGGGAGGTTTGGGATAGAGGAGAAGACTAACTGCAGCTGATTTTAGTATTTTGAGGAGGGGGACAATAATATAGGTCTGTATTGCGGTTCATAGTGGGCTGCTCTGCATTTGGCTGCGTGTTCTGTCAATTACAATCCAGCTCACATGGCGCATACCTCCTAACCTCCCAGGATATGGCTGGACAGTCCCACAGTGCCAAAATGGCTGAGGTATGTCCTGCTCTCAGCTGTCTCTGCATCCATAGGACGCAGAGACTGTTGCTTGTAATTGTAAAGCAGGGAACCATCTGCTCCTTGCTTCACCATTCAGCTCAGCTGCGGCGTACAGTGTTCATTTGCGGCGATCCCCAACATGCACTATCCAGTCAGACATCCCACTGCTGGACTGTGTAGGAGGAGCAGTGGAGGCCCATGAATCAGCCTCTGCTCATCTTACATAGCACTGTAATGTGCAACAGTATCCTGTCTGCTGCTGGAGAGCGCAGGGTGAGGCGTGATGATCATCAGAGGAACTAGGTGAGTATTTACTGTTTTTCCTTCTTCCTGTGAAGGGGGCACATATCTGGGCATAACTACTGTGAAGGGGCACATATCTGGGTAAAACTAACGTAAAGGGGGCACATATCTGGGTATAACTACTGTAAAGGGTGCAATATCTGGGAATAACTACCGCGAAGGGGGCACATATCTAGACATAACTGCCATGAAAGAGGCACATATCTGGGCATAACTACTGTGAAGGGGGGCACATATATGGGCATAACTACTGTGAAGGGGGCACATATCTGGGCATAACTACCGTGAAAGGGGGCACATATCTGGGCATAACTACTGTGAAAAGGTAAGTGTAGGCATCACTGTAATGGGGCACATGTGGGCATATCTACTGTGAGGAGGCAGTGTGGGCATAACTACTGTGAGGGGCACTATGTGGGTATTGCTACTGTGAGGGACACAGTGTGGGCATCAATACTGTGACGGGGCACAATGTGGGCATAACTACTGTGTGGTGGCACAAAGGGAGAGTAATTACCATGTGGGAGCATTAAGGGGACTGGGTGGGATTGGGTGTGTATAGTTAGGTTTTAGGTGGAGTTAGAGGTGTGAGAGATGGATTTATTATTCTATACATATATAATACAAACATTCTGTAGTACACATTTTTGTCAATTAGATGGCCGCAAGCCAGATGTTTGAACCATGTGTGCATTCTTTTGTTCAAGGTAAATAAGGGAGGGGAAAAATGGGGATTACATTAGTTTTCAAATCTACCTATGAACTCAGAGTTGAAGTTGCTGAAACCACTCCTATCAGGTTAAGGAGCCAATAGTCTCTTCTTAAGGAACACCCCTTTTGTGATGTGATGTCTGCTATTTAAGTCAATGTAATGTGAATAAAGCTCCTCTTCTACCATGGCTCAGGGAAGAGAGAAGATGCTTTCATGAAACCAACTGTGTGTCTGGTCTCATTATGAAAGTAGTATGGCGCGCACATACTTATACTTCTAATTGATTTGGAACCACACAAAGAAGGAAAGCGCATGAATTGCGCTAACAAAATGGCGTCCCCATGGGTGGGGCAGACAGCTTGCGTAATTTCCGATTCAAACACCAGGAGAGGACTTGCGCAAAACCACCAGACGAGGTCATAAGCTGCAGCAAAGGTAAGAAGCTTTAATTCTTACAACCTCCTCTGAGTCTTTTGCCCAAGTGGATTCTCAAGAGTTGAATTGGTGTTATCGCGATAGAAGGGTTCAAATTATAGCTGATCTGTCCGTTAGAAAGAACCTGTTGAAATATTCCTTCTTTGTGTGGTAGAACATGATGGAACTAAACGGAAGTTGTTAGACAGCTGAGTCAGATATCCTCTGACGTAGAATTGGATCCCATCCAAGTTCTGACGAGAATCTTGAGGAAAGGGTTAACACCAATTGTCATAGACAATTGGAAGTTATTAAGATTTTGTATCCCAGTGAATTGACTAGAGGTCTTCACGAAGAGAGATTGTGGGCTCAATACTATTATATATCGGATATCGTTTTATCTTTGTGCAACTACGCTTAAATTAGCGGGCTCGATAATAATTAGCAATTGTTTGATCTTAGTGTAACTACAATAATGGGAAATTCTAATGTTGCAGGACCAAGTGAGGAGATGTTAACAGCAGCTCAGTTGATGCAAGGAAAAAAAAAAAAAAGGAAAAGTTTCAGTTAGGAATAAAAGTTGAAAGCATTCTGTCATACTAAGTAGCAGCGATTTCCGGTATTATCCGGAAATATGCAGTTTTGTGTAAAAGTTCCCCCTAGAGGTTGCAAATACAGTAGGAGATAGATTAAATTAAAGTTTGTGGATAAGTGTATTGAAGAAAAAGAGAAGTTGGTTGAAGGATAATAATAGGCTGGTGCAAGCTGAGTTATGGTGGAAAAGTGTATATGGAAGTGACTGAGAGAAATTGAAGTAAGTTGGCGAACATGAAATGAGCAGCATTTCTTATTACAAGATGGAGGATTTTGAATCATCAGTGGCATCCCTTCCCCCTCGTGTGCTCAGGAATTCAACTACCCCTTCATATGGGGGATTGGGGGAGGGGGGCTGGCAATTGGTAATGCATCTGCAGACTGTGAAGATACTAATGTGTGTTATCTATAGATCTTCCAGACAGGGCTCCAGTATTGGATTAGATCCAATGATCGTATATAAAATACAGCGGCTCACCCCTATCACGTATGGATAGGTGCTCACCCTCCGGTCCTACCCTCAGGACCTAGAAGGAGAAATGGAATATGTACGAAATGAGGGGGCACTCACATACGGGAAACACTGGACGATTAGGTAAATGTGATTTAATATTCTAAAAACAGACCCCTAAAATTTACATAAGAAAATATACTGTAACAACCTATAAATTACATATATATGAATCCTAATAGCACATTGGTATAGCGTGCTGGCGTAAAATGCTGTTATGCGTGGTATCACATACGGTCCATATAAGCAATCTCCCAATTCAAATATATATTCGCCAGTCTATAGATTTATAAATACACTGGCGTGCAATTATGAGTATAGTGAAATAAAGTCCATACAAACAGTGTCTCAATTGATATGGAAGAATGACCGCACAATGTGTTCCAATAATAATAGTGGTGTGAGATATCCGGAAAATCACACCAGTGATTTAGAACACTATGTCCAATTACGATAGACCATGGGAGTCCAATATTCAAAGATCAGTTGAACATGTTGGGATGAACTTCCCAGTTACTTACAGTGTCCAGCCGCTTATGCTGACCCGGTCTCTCCCCTCCTTACTGCTAGGCCGCAGTGTATAGTTACCCAGGTGGCCGTGCCTGGCCGACCGTGGCGTCCCACGTGACCTGGTGATCTGGGGTTCTGGGCGGACGCTTTGATGACGTCACTGCTGTGCGGCGGCAATTTCAAATTCGGAAGTCAATCTTTGGCGCTTACAGCTAGATATCCAATTTCTTTGGTCTTTTGCTTGAATCCACGCTCACTCTGTAATGCCAGACGCGTTTCAGGGTCTTACATCCCTTCCTCAGTGGCCACCGAGTGAGTGGATTCTCACTCCTTATAAATGGTGTTGGCCCACCCACAATTGTGCTTTTTCCAGCTTGTTATAATATGTGGAGTGGATTTGGTTACTTTCATATTGCTGTTACAATTTATACATAGATGTAATTAAAAACATAAAAACATAAATATTACTCCCCGTATAATAACTACAATGTTAAAATATTAAGACAATAGTCCTAGGGAAGAATTGCAAGGTCGGTGATACATTTTGAAGTAAAAACGCATCAAAACCGCAGCCATGTGAACTGCGTTTTGTATGCGATTTCTATAATTTAATGTTCTAAAGGGCAAGATGATCCCTACCAAGGGACTTGGACATAAACCGCATCAATATACTTAAATCTTGTCTGCGGTTATATGGTTTATTAATTTGTTCCTCAGATTTCATATGTTGCTAGGATAATTGATAGTACTATCAATTATCCTAGCAACATATGAAATCTGAGGAACAAATTAATAAACCATATAACCGCAGACAAGATTTAAGTATATTGATGCGGTTTATGTCCAAGTCCCTTGGTAGGGATCATCTTGCCCTTTAGAACATTAAATTATAGAAATCGCATACAAAACGCAGTTCACATGGCTGCGGTTTTGATGCGTTTTTACTTCAAAATGTATCACCGACCTTGCAATTCTTCCCTAGGACTATTGTCTTAATATTTTAACATTGTAGTTATTATACGGGGAGTAATATTTATGTTTTTATGTTTTTAATTACATCTATGTATAAATTGTAACAGCAATATGAAAGTAACCAAATCCACTCCACATATTATAACAAGCTGGAAAAAGCACAATTGTGGGTGGGCCAACACCATTTATAAGGAGTGAGAATCCACTCACTCGGTGGCCACTGAGGAAGGGATGTAAGACCCTGAAACGCGTCTGGCATTACAGAGTGAGCGTGGATTCAAGCAAAAGACCAAAGAAATTGGATATCTAGCTGTAAGCGCCAAAGATTGACTTCCGAATTTGAAATTGCCGCCGCACAGCAGTGACGTCATCAAAGCGTCCGCCCGGAACCCCAGATCACCAGGTCACGTGGGACGCCACGGTCGGCCAGGCACGGCCACCTGGGTAACTATACACTGCGGCCTAGCAGTAAGGAGGGGAGAGACCGGGTCAGCATAAGCGGCTGGACACTGTAAGTAACTGGGAAGTTCATCCCAACGTGTTCAACTGATCTTTGAATATTGGACTCCCATGGTCTATCGTAATTGGACATAGTGTTCTAAATCACTGGTGTGATTTTCCGGATATCTCACACCACTATTATTATTGGAACACATTGTGCGGTCATTCTTCCATATCAATTGAGACACTGTTTGTATGGACTTTATTTCACTATACTCATAATTGCACGCCAGTGTATTTATAAATCTATAGACTGGCGAATATATATTTGAATTGGGAGATTGCTTATATGGACCGTATGTGATACCACGCATAACAGCATTTTACGCCAGCACGCTATACCAATGTGCTATTAGGATTCATATATATGTAATTTATAGGTTGTTACAGTATATTTTCTTATGTAAATTTTAGGGGTCTGTTTTTAGAATATTAAATCACATTTACCTAATCGTCCAGTGTTTCCCGTATGTGAGTGCCCCCTCATTTCGTACATATTCCATTAGATCCAATGATGTTTGCAAAAATAACCTTTCCAAATTGTATGTTCCGATGGTTTAAAATGTGCCTGCAGTGATTATTCCCATGATGCCAATTGGAAGTGTCCAATCCTATCAATCTAAGGTTGCACCCATTCTAAGTCCTTATTCAGATATGCGTGAAAGTGTAGGGATATCTGCATCATTATATGATGTATGACATCTACCACACCCAGTAGTAACATCAATTTCGCCATGATGAATAGAATTCCCAATTCAGAGAACTTACTTATGCTGCTTTATAGAAAATTAGTTAAAATATGGAGAGTTTTCTCATATTATTTATGAGATTTGGAAAATTTAGTCCAATGTAGAGCTGGGGATTTAATGCATAGTGAAGATCATTGAGTCTGGGAGGAAGTGTTTAGGTCATCAGTCACTCACATTGTCATCAGGACAGAGAGTGTGGAGAAAGTTTTCACTAGACTCCAGGAAAGTTGGGTGGATTTGGATTTTTGAGCTTACTTTAGCTATGCATGAGAAAATCCTAAGTGCTGCCTTTGTGGATGGTCTTAAGGATCATCTGGGGCCGTCTAGTGTTGGCTAGGCTTGAGTGAAGTTAATTTTGTCCCTTCATATTGTTAAAGTTAAATCAAACAAAGGCCTAAGGCAGGCGTGGTTGCCTATCAGTCCTCCCCACTGAAGGGGGGGAAGGAAGATTTTGTATGTACTTGCCCACTTCCTCGCCCGTGGGAGGAGCTACAAATGTTCAGCCTTCAGATGCAACGCCCATAAGGAATTAACAATCCAGAATCAAATACTGGATCCCTATTATCTATACAATCCTTAGGATCTAATTCCATTGCCTCATAGCAAACATGTTCCATGATCTCTCATGGCTAAGGGTAGTGTCAAATGTGCAGGAGTAGATAGTAATGCAATTCCTACTCCTCTCACCAATTAATCATCGTCTTAAGGGTGTGCAAAATTAGATCCAAATACTCTGCTGCATCTGGAGGGGGGGAGGCTGGGAGTAGTAAATAAAAATACTTTTTCCCACCTCTGTAAATAGAGTGCTTTCTGGGAGTAGTAAATAAAAATATAAAAATTCAAATTTACATGAATGTCTCCAATTAATAACCACATTTTTGAGTTTCTGGTAGATCATTTCAGGTTCTTGGAAGATGGATCATTTCGGACAGGATATGCTGTTCCTACTTAATCTGATGTTGTCAAGAAAGAACCACTCCATCCAGCAATCGTAGTGCAGGAGACAGAGCTGAAGACACTCGCTGAGGTTGGTAAGATGGCTGAGGGTAAGACTACTAACATCCAGGTATGCCTTCAGTATCACTCATTATTATGGTCTAATCTAGTGAAGCAGAGATTTTGTTTGATCCATGGGTAAGCCCATCAATAATGAATGCTGAGTGTATGAAAGATGTTTGATGCCCTGATGCTGCCTGAGAAGGTAGAGACTAAACTATTACCTGAAGTCTACGTTAAGTGGAAGTCTGTGTGATACAGGATGGCTTAGGGCCAGTGGACTTCCAAAAAGTTTGTCTTTTTCAGATACAGGCTACAGAGGCTGAAAGGAAACATCAAAGGATAAAGGTAGAAGTGATGATAGCACTCTGGAGAGTTGGTAAGAAACTCTTCCTTCAGAGGGCACTCTACCTAAAGAGGATGGATTTAGAACATGGGCAAATCGAGAGAGAGAAGGTGTGATTGGGTTCTGTGGTGGATGGCTCCTGGGTTCAACAATGCTGCCACTAGGTTAGTTGCGGGTGAATGCTATAATAATGATGGGAGAACTATGGGAGTTCCAGGAAGGCATATGCCAAGGTCATCTCACCCATTTCAGAGACTGCGGATTGACTACATTCAGAACAAAGGTGGAACAGTGTGAATATGACTGTGTCTATATTGATTTCTTTCCAGGATATTCGGAGATTTGGCCTGTAGCAGAAGGCTACAGCTAAAAGATACTGACTGAGGTGAGAGTACCTATCCCTGGGGTTTTTACTCCCTCCGATATACATCTAACCGGAAGATAGGCCTAAGTCCTTATGAAGTACTCTTTGGGAATGCTCCTGGATTAGGTGTCTATTTCCCCAATAGTTCCAGATGCAGCATAGTAGTTTTCCAAAATTATGTTGTCTGTTGCACAAATTAATTGTCTAATGTGTGTAGTGTACGGGGACTGTAATGCCCGTCACTACAAAAGTGTCACTTGGTGTGCTGTCGTCCCTCCTTAATTATGGGGAAGTTGGTATATGTCATCTTTATAAATTGTCATGTAATGTAATGCTATGTATTTCCCTGTTACTGTGAAACTTGCATGTACAGGCCTGCTAGGGGTGTCATTCCAGCTCTTAGTCACTAGAGGGAGCTAGGGAGCCCTAGTTTATATAAGGCCCAGTCAGGGAAAGGAAGGTGAGTCTAGTCTAAAGCCAGTCTACAGCAGTTGGAGTTTAGACTATGTCAGAGTCAAGTCCAGGCCGGAAGCCTGCAGACCAGGAGAGGGTATTGCAGTCCCTGTAACCGGGTTCCAGATTCAAAGAGAAGGTTCCCCTCCTGAGTTCACCTATGCAGAAGCAGGAACACCTCAAGTCAGAAGTTTCTAGAATGTGCTGAAGTTTCTAGAGGCTGAGGAAGCTGAGGGAGAGACAGAGGCATGTCAAGGAAAGCAAGAGGTACTCAAGATAACAGAGGAGGTACTTTATAAAGAGAGAACCAAGGATATACGTCAGAGTTAAGGTATTGGGCCTTGGAGAAGATTTTCTATGTCCCAGGATCAGTCAGGAATAGAGTGCAAGCTCCTGTACTGCAAGTCCTGTGTTTCACACTCTGAAGTCACCTTGCTTAATCTGTATTGCCTGCATCGACCGTATTGAAAAATCAACTGTATGCAAAGGAACTGTGCTTCCGTTAATGTCTTTATATGGAAACTACTAAAGTTGGAGTTTTGTTTTAACATCACGTGGTTCCTCAGTTATTCCTGCTATCAGCAAACGGCGTGCCACCGTTTAATTGGCACTGGCGTCACGAACATTTTCCTACCATCACCTGCCTATGCAGAGAGTCAGCCGTCTCAGGTTAGTGTTTATTGCACTACTACACCCAGGAACACATTTCTACACACAACTTGAGTACGCTGCATGTGTATTTCCAAGTTTTAGTTGTTTCCTAGAATCCAGACTGTATAGAAGCGATTCATTCTTTACAATCAGGAGATTGGATAGTGGTGAAACGAGAGACGTGTGGAAAGTCCTAGAGCTACTGATACCCACTGGCACTGCTGTCGAATTGCAAGAAAAAAATGATCGTATTGCAATCAAGTGCCAGGACTATAAGAGCCATAATGTTTTGTTTCATGTCGTATTGTTTGTTCCATATTGTACAAAGGGGAAATCACAGTCAAATCAAATTCCAATTGTATTATATTATCAAGATGAGTCAGGAACCACTAAGTTGACTTTTGCAGTATAGTGGACTGTAAGACAGATGACAGATAGGACACTTGGTTTTGGTCTGAGAAGTACATCTGTGTGACTGGAACTGACCCAGTCTATGGTAATTGTGTTTAAATATGACCATACTAACTGTGGATATTGGAGATTAACAGAATGGAGTACTAGTCTGAAGTGTTGGGAATATAAACCAGTGGAGACTACCTCTAGAGTCAGTAAAGCTGAAGGTTTGTCGCAAAGGATGACTATCCTGAAGGGAACACCACCAAACAGTTGCAAACATGATGAATGTAATCCTCTGTTCCTGTCCATTAGAAATCCTATACAACAGGATTCGGGGATATATGTTTTAGGAGCATGTGTAAGTGACAAAGATCCCCTAGGCAAATTTAGAATGTTGGTAAGGGAAAAACCTCAAAGTTCAGTTGCATCTGTGGTTCCTACATCCTTACCTACAGTTGGCATTAAATATTTGGCCAATTTAAAAAATAATATGACAAACTGACCTTAGAGACAGGATTTATACAGAAAAGCCCTTTGGTGTTTTCCCTCCAGGATATTGTTCTTACATAATTCAGCTGAAGAAGACGAGTAGTGACTCTAACGTTTACTCTGACAGTTGGTTTATCAATCAAAATTATCAAAACGCAGATATCTGGTGATTGTGTGGAGATTTGAAACTCCGACCCAGGATGCAGGTGGAATGAAGTGGTCAATGTACCCTGATCAAGTCCTGATCTGGTACTGATGCCATTTTTTCTATTCTCACCTCCTGAGTGAGATCAAATCAGAAAACAATGTCCGGTCACGACTAAGGAGGTCACTGCCTACATCCTTTGACTCACGTTTATACATGGATGCCATAGGAATCTATAGAAGAGTTTCTGATTAATTTAAAGCTAAAAGTCAGATAGTTGCAGGATTCGAGTCATTAATTCCCATGATTAGTAGTAAAAAAAAAAAAATTTTTTTTTTTATTGGATTAACATCTCTATTGTCATCAACAGAGATTTGTGAATTATATATGTGATGCTGTTAAGGGAATGGTGGAACAACTGAGCTCTTTTCCAGTAATGACTCAGATACAAAACCGACTGGTCCTTGACAGCAGAAAAAGGAGGGGTCTACAGTAACTGCTGCATCTACATTCCGGACAACACTGCCCCTGATGGAAGGATCACCAAAGATCTGAAGAAACTGATGGACTTTATCAAATGAACTGATGGGAAAAATTCTGAAATTAATATCATGGCCAGAATAATGTTTTGGGAACTGGTTCAACGACTACAATGTTATTAGAATTTGGTTTTAACAGGCTGTCATATAGTTCTACATTTTAGGAAAATTGTTTTTGAAAATGTATAATACATCCATGCCCACACTATATATATGTGCTGTGCCCCTGTCAAAGACAAAGATTATTCCATCCTTAAGTAAATAAAACCTTGTTGATGGTTGCGGGGTAAATAGGACAAGGTGAAGGCAAACCCGAAAGGGAGTTGAGGGGACCTGGTGAAGCAATAAGGAAAGTCCAGCTCTTCGCTGTATAGGGCGTTGGGAGAGTACCTCACTTTGCCTGTTCACCTCTGGTCTATTTCCCGCAAAAGGAGGGATTTGTGAGAGATGGATTTATTATTCTATACATATATAATGCAAACATTCTGTAGTACACATTTTTGTCAACTAGATGGCCGCAAGCCAGATGTTTGAACCATGTGTGCATTCTTTTGTTTAAGGTAAATAAGGGAGGGGGAAAATGGGGATTACATTACAGTTTTCAAATCTACCTATGAACTCAGAGTTGAAGTTGCTGAAACCACTCCTATCAGGTTAAGGAGCCAATAGTCTCTTCTTAAGGAACACCCCTTTTGTGATGTGATGTCTGCTATTTAAAGAGGACCTTTCACCTGTATAAACTATGTTAACTGAGTATGCTGCCATATAGAGCGGCGCCCGGGGATCTCACTGCACTTACTATTATCCCCGGGCGCCGCTCCGTTCTCCCATTATAGGCTTCGGTACCTTTGCTTTTTAAGTTATAGTAGGCGGGTCTTCCCTTGTCCTGTGGGCGTCTCCTTCTCCTAGGCTGCAGCGCTGGCCAATCGCAGCGCACCGCTCACAGCCTGGGAGGTTTTTTTCTCCCAGGCTGTGAGCTGTGCGCTGCGATTGGCCAGCGCTGCAGCCTAGGAGAAGGAGACGCCCACAGGACAAGGGAAGTCCCGCCTACTATAACTTAAAAAGCAAAGGTACCGGAGCCTATAACGGGAGAACGGAGCGGCGCCCGGGGATAATAGTAAGTGCAGTGAGATCCCCGGGCGCCGCTCTACATGGCAGCATACTCAGTTAACATAGTTTATACAGGTGAAAGGTCCTCTTTAAGTCAATGTAATGTGAATAAAGCTCCTCTTCTACCATGGCTCAGGGAAGAGAGAAGATGCTTTCATGAAACCAACTGTGTGTCTGGTCTCATTATGAAAGTAGTATGGCGCGCACATACTTATACTTCTAATTGATTTGGAACCACACAAAGAAGAAGGAAAGCGCATGAATTGCGCTAACAGAGGTATGCCCTACTGTGAAAAAAATTGTGTGCTGAACATATTGTCCCTTTTTGTGCTTTTCAAAAGTTGGGAGGTATGATGAAACCTATACACTGGGCCCACCAGAGATCAGTACAGAATGAATACAGCACTGCATTAATCCTTTAGCCAGCGTTCAGCTAGAATAGAGTACCTTGCATGGGCATCTTATTTGTGGATAAAAAGGACTAATAAACATATGCGTTATGGGTGCATTTGACTCCACTAAATGATCCACTGATTGCAGGACCAAGATTACAAGCACTCAGGGGCAGACTGGGAACTTTAAGTGGCCCTGGAAAAAATAAAAGTGGGCCAATTATGAAGTCTGGTCCATATTGACACCAGACAGGGCCAACACAAGTAGGCAACAGCAATAATATCATATTGCAGCACATTACACCACCCCAGCAGAGCCAAATACCACAGGGCATCACAAAATACTGCCCCAGCAGCACATAATAACCCAAAAACTGCCACTCTGTTGTGGCTAGCACCAGCTGTCATGTTCTGTCTTCCTAATCCAGTTGCTTCATGATGGCAATACAGCTGAATTCAAGAGACAGGAGGGGAGTGTCAGATCATTACTTACCTGGTAGCTATTACTGTTTGTAACAGTATGTAACAGTATTTGACTATTGCTGTAGGATGTTTTGTCTACCACCGTTTTCAAACTATAGCTGGCATTGCTAAGAGGGGTTTGGCTGGTGTCAGGTATTAATTATGCCTAGTACAGTTACAGTATATTCTTCAAATTTGTCCTGCTGCCCAAAAGAAAAATAATTAACCACTGAAGCTGCAATTCCAAATTTATCCACATGATGGCAACATCATCCCGTGTTATGTACTTTAGCATTAATATAAAGTAATTTTTTTTTATATACAATTTAAAATCTTTTACCTGTAGTTTTATTAAGCCATTTTCACAAAGCTTATATATATTTATTTATTTTCAGATGTTATTTTCAGTGAATGAGAACATGCTGCTAAATTGATGGGTAGTCCTGCTTTCAGCTGAGAAGTGGCTATAACTGTGGCTGGGTTGGGCTGCTGCTGCTGATTCTTGACCATTCCTTTTTACAGAACTGTTTCAGGGAACCTGTCATCGGGATTTTGTGTATAGAGCTGAGGACATGGGTTGCTAGATGGCCGCTAGCACATCCGCAATACCCAGTCCCCATAGCTCTGTGTGCTTTTATTGTGTAAAAAACCCTGATTTGATACATATGCAAATTAACCTCAGATGAGTCCTGTACGTGAGATGAGTCAGGGACAGGACTCATCTCAGGTTAATTTGCATATGTATCAAATCATTTTTTTTTACACAATAAAAGCACACAGAGCTATGGGGACTGGGTATTGTGGATGTGCTAGCGGCCATCTAGGAACCCATGTCCTCAGCTCTATACACAAAATCCCGGGGACAGGTTCCCTTTAAGGAATTGCTGTCTAGTTTTTATCTCCCATCCCACAAATTGTATGAAGTCTTTCCAACCACATCTCCGCGGTCGGGGGCTCTTCTCGTCTCCACCTCCACAGGAATAAGAAGACAAGCAGCTAAGATCATAATGGTGGGAAAATTATATCTAGAAGGTATAAAATCTGGTTGCGGTAACCAAAGGAGAACTAACGGTACAGATAATTTAATCTTAGTAACACAGATCAGCTACGTCACAGACAGCATACTTCAGTGAAAAATGGAAATGTGGACGAGGCCTTAGGGCTCATGCACACAAACGTATATTTTTTTGTCTGTGTCCATTCCATTTTTTGTTGCGGCCCGCAAGCGGAACTATTCATTTCAATGAGGCCATATAAAAACGGAAATGACAATGTGTGTATTCTGTGTCCATATGTCTGCAAGTCCATTCCACCAAAAAACATGTCCTATTCTTGTCCGTTGTGCGGCCAAGGACATGCATAATTACAATGAATACGCCAAAAAACTGATGTAACATGAACGTCACAACAATGTCATCTGTCTTATTTTTTTGTGGATCCATGTTTTGCGGACCGCAAAATACATACAGTCATGTGCATTAACCCTTAGGGTGCATTCACATAATCGTATGGTCCGCAAAACACGGATCCGCAAAATATACGGATGACATTCGTGTGACGTCAGTGTTGCATCCATGTTTTTTGTGTATCCATTGTAACAATGCCTATCTTTGTCCATAAAACAGACAAGAAAAGAACATGTTCTATCTTTCTTGTGGGGGCTACGGAACAGGCACAAAGATGCGGACAGCACAAAGTGTGCTGTCCACATTTTTTGCAAACCCATTAAAATGAATGGGTCCGCATCCTATACTCAAAAAATGCGGATTGGATGCGGACCAAAAATACGGTCGCGTGAATGTGGCCCTTTCATATCAAGCTAAGTTGCCACCTCATAATCTTCCCGCTGGGATTTGAAATATGTCCCGTTAACTGCCAGGTCCTCTTTACAGTACATTTTCTGTAATGCTGTGTGTGTTTTATTATTAAATTACCAGAGCAACAAATCTTGTTGATTTCTGTTGTGATATTAGGGTCTTTAACTTCCTCTTTGTGTGAACTTTTAACACAGCAGACAGTCCCAATCAAAGGGTATGTGCAGTGCTAGTATAAAGATGACCTGTCCTCAGGATAGGTCATCAATACCACTTTGGCAGAGGTCCGAATCCTGGCACCTCCACAGATCAGCTGCTTGAAAAGGCCCCAGCCCTCGCCTCGCTCTTCACAGAGCGGGACAAGTAGTTGTCATTACACTGCACCGTTACTACAAGTTAAACTTTAATGCAGTTAAAGGGGTTCTCTGGGAATTAAGAAAATAAAATCACTGAAAATACATAAATATTACTCTATTATAAATATATTCCCAAATAGCTTTCATTAGCTTTAATGGCTTGTTGTGCCTACAGAGCATCATGGAAAATAAAATGTCCAAGTACACACAAAACCTCTCCTAATCACACATCAGCACAAGTTACTTGAGAACACTGAAAGAGCTGCCTAATCCTCTTCTCTGCTCTGCTCATCAGGGATTATGATCCTGAATACAGCTGATAAGATCTTCAGCTGAATCTGTAGGAATGAAGTTCATGAGGAGACATGAAGTACAGAGAGGAGGGTCGGGATGTGGCTAATGAGCTATCTACATTACCACAGTCTGTCTTGGCCGTCCTCTTTGTACTTCATGTCTCCTCATGAACTCCATTCCTACAGAGATTAGGACAGCAGCCATTTATTCCTCCTACTGATTGCTTCCTAGACAGGAGCCATTATAACTAATGAAAGGTATTTGGGAATATATTTATAATAAAGAAATATTTAAATATTTTCATTTTCATAATTCCCAGAGAACTCCTTTAACCTCCTCAGGACCGCCGTACGCAGGATTGCGTCTTTGCGGCGGCCCTGCTCTTCTGGGTGGACGCGCCGGCGCGTCCTCTCGCGAGACGCGAGATTTCCTGTGAACGCGCGCACACAGGCGCGCGCGCTCACAGGAACGGAAGGTAAGAGAGTTGATCTCCAGCCTGCCAGCGGCGATCGTTCGCTGGCAGGCTGGAGATGTGTTTTTTTTAACCCCTAACAGGTATATTAGACGCTGTTTTGATAACAGCGTCTAATATACCTGCTACCTGGTCCTCTGGTGGTCCCCTTTGTTTGGATCGACCACCAGAGGACACAGGTAGCTCAGTAAAGTAGCACCAAGCACCACTACACTACACTACACCCCCCCCCCCCGTCACTTATTAACCCCTTATTAGCCCCTGATCACCCCATATAGACTCCCTGATCACCCCCCTGTCATTGATTACCCCCCTGTCATTGATTACCCCCCTGTCATTGATCAACCCCCTGTAAAGCTCCATTCAGACGTCCGCATGATTTTTACGGATCCACTGATAGATGGATCGGATCCGCAAAACGCATCCGGACGTCTGAATGAAGCCTTACACGGGCGTGATCAATGACTGTGGTGATCACCCCATATAGACTCCCTGATCACCCCCCTGTCATTGATTACCCCCCCTGTCATTGATTACCCCCCTGTAAAGCTCCATTCAGACGTCCGCATGATTTTTACGGATCCACTGATAGATGGATCGGATCCGCAAAACGCATCCGGACGTCTGAATGAAGCCTTACACGGGCGTGATCAATGACTGTGGTGATCACCCCATATAGACTCCCTGATCACCCCCCTGTCATTGATTACCCCCCTGTAAAGCTCCATTCAGATGTCCGCATGATTTTTACGGATGCACTGATAGATGGATCGGATCCGCAAAACGCATCCGGACGTCTGAATGAAGCCTTACAGGGGCATGATCAATGACTGTGGTTATCACCCCATATAGACTCCCTGATCACCCCCCTGTCATTGATTACCCCCCTGTAAAGCTCCATTCAGATGTCCGCATGATTTTTACGGATGCACTGATAGATGGATCGGATCCGCAAAACGCATCCGGACGTCTGAATGAAGCCTTACAGGGGCATGATCAATGACTGTGGTTATCACCCCATATAGACTCCCTGATCACCCCCCTGTCATTGATTACCCCCCTGTAAAGCTCCATTCAGATGTCCGCATGATTTTTACGGATGCACTGATAGATGGATCGGATCCGCAAAACGCATCCGGACGTCTGAATGAAGCCTTACAGGGGCATGATCAATGACTGTGGTTATCACCCCATATAGACTCCCTGATCACCCCCCTGTCATTGATTACCCCCCTGTAAAGCTCCATTCAGATGTCCGCATGATTTTTACGGATGCACTGATAGATGGATCGGATCCGCAAAACGCATCCGGACGTCTGAATGAAGCCTTACAGGGGCATGATCAATGACTGTGGTTATCACCCCATATAGACTCCCTGATCACCCCCCTGTCATTGATTACCCCCCTGTAAAGCTCCATTCAGATGTCCGCATGATTTTTACGGATCCACTGATAGATGGATCGGATCCGCAAAACGCATCCGGACGTCTGAATAAAGCCTTACAGGGGCATGATCAATGACTGTGGTTATCACCCCATATAGACTCCCTGATCACCCCCCTGTCATTGATCACCCCCCCTGTCATTGATTACCCCCCTGTAAAGCTCCATTCAGATGTCCGCATGATTTTTACGGATGCACTGATAGATGGATCGGATCCGCAAAACGCATACGGACGTCTGAATGAAGCCTTACAGGGGCATGATCAATGACTGTGGTTATCACCCCATATAGACTCCCTGATCACCCCCCTGTCATTGATTACCCCCCTGTAAAGCTCCATTCAGATGTCCGCATGATTTTTACGGATGCACTGATAGATGGATCGGATCCGCAAAACGCATCCGGACGTCTGAATGAAGCCTTACAGGGGCATGATCAATGACTGTGGTTATCACCCCATATAGACTCCCTGATCACCCCCCTGTCATTGATCACCCCCCTGTCATTGATCACCCCCCCTGTCATTGATCACCCTCTGTAAGGCTCCATTCAGACATTTTTTTGGCCCAAGTTAGCGGAATTATTATTATTTTTTCTTACAAAGTCTCATATTCCACTAACTTGTGTAAAAAAATAAAATCTCACATGAACTCACCATACCCCTCACGGAATCCAAATGCGTAAAAATTTTTTAGACATTTATATTCCAGACTTCTTCTCACGCTTTAGGGCCCCTAGAATGCCAGGGCAGTATAAATACCCCACATGTGACCCCATTTCGGAAAGAAGACACCCCCAGGTATTCCGTGAGGGGCATATTGAGTCCATGAAAGATTGAAATTTTTGTCCCAAGTTAGCGGAACGGGAGACTTTGTGAGAAAAAAATTAAAAATATCAATTTCCGCTAACTTGTGCCAAAAAAAAAAAATTTCTATGAACTCGCCATGCCCCTCATTGAATACCTTGGGGTGTCTTCTTTCCAAAATGGGGTCACATGTGGGGTATTTATACTGCCCTGGCATTCTAGGGGCCCCAAAGCGTGAGAAGAAGTCTGGTATCCAAATGTCTAAAAATGCCCTCCTAAAAGGAATTTGGGCACCTTTGCGCATCTAGGCTGCAAAAAAGTGTCACACATCTGGTATCTCCGTACTCAGGAGAAGTTGGGGAATGTGTTTTGGGGTGTCATTTTACATATACCCATGCTGGGTGAGAGAAATATCTTGGCAAAAGACAACTTTTCCCATTTTTTTTATACAAAGTTGGCATTTGACCAAGATATTTATCTCACCCAGCATGGGTATATGTAAAAAGACACCCCAAAACACATTCCTCAACTTCTCCTGAATACAGAGATACCAGATGTGTGACACTTTTTTGCAGCCTAGGTGGGCAAAGGGGCCCATATTCCAAAGAGCACCTTTCGGATTTCACAGGTCATTTTTTACAGAATTTGATTTCAAACTCCTTACCACACATTTGGGCCCCTAGAATGCCAGGGCAGTATAACTACCCCACAAGTGACCCCATTTTGGAAAGAAGAGACCCCAAGGTATTCGCTGATGGGCATAGTGAGTTCATGGAAGTTTTTATTTTTTGTCACAAGTTAGTGGAATATGAGACTTTGCATGAAAAAAAAATCAAAAAAAAAAATCATCATTTTCCACTAACTTGTGACAAAAGATAAAAAATTCTAGGAACTTGCCATGCCCCTCACGGAATACCTTGGGGTGTCTTCTTTCCAAAATGGGGTCACTTGTGGGGTAGTTATACTGCCCTGGCATTCTAGGGGCCCAAATGTGTGGTAAGGAGTTTGAAATCAAATTCTGTAAAAAATGACCTGTGAAATCCGAAAGGTGCTCTTTGGAATATGGGCCCCTTTGCCCACCTAGGCTGCAAAAAAGTGTCACACATCTGGTATCTCTGTATTCAGGAGAAGTTGGGGAATGTGTTTTGGGGTGTCATTTTACATATACCCATGCTGGGTGAGAGAAATATCTTGGCAAAAGACAACTTTTCCCATTTTTTTATACAAAGTTGGCATTTGACCAAGATATTTATCTCACCCAGCATGGGTATATGTAAAAAGACACCCCAAAACACATTCCTCAACTTCTCCTGAATACAGAGATACCAGATGTGTGACACTTTTTTGCAGCCTAGGTGGGCAAAGGGGCCCATATTCCAAAGAGCACCTTTCGGATTTCACTCGTCATTTTTTACAGAATTTGATTTCAAACTCCTTACCACACATTTGGGCCCCTAGAATGCCAGGGCAGTATAACTACCCCACAAGTGACCCCATTTTGGAAAGAAGAGACCCCAAGGTATTTGCTGATGGGCATAGTGAGTTCATAGAACTTTTTATTTTTTGTCACAAGTTAGTGGAATATGAGACCTTGTAAGAAAAAAAAAAAAAATCATCATTTTCCGCTAACTTGTGACAAAAAATAAAAAGTTCTATGAACTCACTATGCCCATCAGCGAATACCTTAGGGTGTGTACTTTCCGAAATGGGGTCATTTGTGGGGTATTTGTACTGTCTGGGCATTGTAGAACCTCAGGAAACATGACAGATGCTCAGAAAGTCAGAGCTGCTTCAAAAAGCGGAAATTCACATTTTTGTACCATAGTTTGTAAACGCTATAACTTTTACCCAAACCATTTTTTTTTTTACCCAAACATTTTTTTTTTATCAAAGACATGTAGAACAATAAATTTAGAGCAAAATTTCTATATGGATCTCGTTTTTTTTTGCAAAATTTTACAACTGAAAGTGAAAAATGTCATTTTTTTGCAAAAAAATCGTTAAATTTCGATTAATAACAAAAAAAGTAAAAATGTCAGCAGCAATGAAATACCACCAAATGAAAGCTCTATTAGTGAGAAGAAAAGGAGGTAAAATTCATTTGGGTGGTAAGTTGCATGACCGAGCAATAAACGGTGAAAGTAGTGTAGGTCAGAAGTGTAAAAAGTGGCCTGGTCTTTCAGGGTGTTTAAGCACTGGGGGCTGAGGTGGTTAAAATGTGAAGAGGCAGGCGAGTGCCACAGTCTCCTGACAGCTAATCAGTGGAGCTGCTGGAAGTCAGACTCCCACAAATCTGATATTGATTACCTTTCCTGAGGATAGGTAATCAATATACTAACACTGCACATACCCTTTAACATTCTTTTTTTTTTGTCAATTCTCTTTTCATTGAAGAATAAAGGTATACATGTCTCAGTTGTACAATCGCGAACAATAAAGCAGCATGACAATTTAAACAATTTAAGCAGTGAGAGCTGTCATTCTCCCACGTGAACACTTCACAGGTTTTCTAGAGATGTTATATCAAGGATCTGCGAGAGGAAAAAAGGGCGTGGCGCTCCTGGTCCAAGAGTATCTAGTTAATGAGCAGCATGAATAGTGCAGGAAAAAAAAGTAGCAAAAAGAGGGAGCAGATCAGGGGGTGAGGAAAAGAGTGAAAGGAGGGAAAGGGAGAGGAGCTGGGGGTGGGGTGGAGGACTAAGTACTAAGTACAGTGCATCTTTGGAAGCAAGAGCTGCTACAGTTGCATGTCGAGGGTTATTGGGGACAGTCATTTATGAAATGATTTGGAGTCAGTAACCACAGGTGTCTGGTTCGCTGGGACCTCTGAAGGAGAACTGGGCATAGAGTCAAGTAGTTATCCAACGCCCACCACGTCAGTCAGGCTATTACAAAAGCAGAATTACCTCTGGTAGGGAAAGAGGCACAATGGTTTGAGTCCTCTAAAAGCTTTGAATGGTCCCCAGATCTTTAGGAATGTCAATCGGGTGTGAGTCTCCTAAAGGGCTAACGCCTCGAAAAGGTATATCTGGTCTACTTTCTCTGTCCAAGCAGACATGGTGGGAGCGGAGTCACTCTTCCAGAGATATGGGAGTAAACATGCTGCTGTAATCAGCATAGTAGGTAGGTTGTGGTTGGTTGGTGTGAGGTTATCGTTCGGGCAACATAGTAGAATCAATTTAGGATCTAGAGTGAGTTTCGTAAGGAAGATTTGGTCTATCAAGGAGCCCACTTCTGACCAAAAAGGTTGTATCCATGGGCAGTACCACCAAATATGGGAGAGGGAGCACACACCCGCCCCACATCTCCAACATTGATCGGATATCTCAGAGTTAATCATATGTAAGAACTCTGCGGTTTTATACCATCTGGTCAATAGCTTGTACGAATTTTCATGTATTTTAATACACCTATTGGTAGTGTGACATGTCTTATGTCCCTACAAAAATCTAGAAGATATTGGAATGGAGCAGTCTGCACTTTGGGGAGATCTAATATTTTGCCCCAGTCTAGTTTTCCATCGGGTAGGGATATCTCTTGCAGGGAAATGTTAGCCAAGAGAGACCAGACCCCAGATGGCTCAGAGACACCAGGGTTTATGTAAGATTGCAATAGATCCAGGGGTATGTTGGGATGAGGGAACTGAAGATCTTGCATTTTAAAGAGCCCTGACCACACTGCTAGTGTGTGTTTCAGCAGGGGGGGGGGGGGGGTTTGGGATAGATCTTTGTGTGTGTAAGGTCAAAGCCCCCAGAGTATCGATCTCTCCTTTGCAGTCAAGAGGTATCGCTCTAAATTCGAACAGAAATTTGGGGAATGAGGAGACAGTAAAGCTATGCTCCTACTCAGTTACACTGCCTTATAGTTAGAATGTATATCAGGGAGTCAAAAACCACCGAACCTCTTTTCTCTAGTCAGGAGGGAATATGCTAATCTAGAGGATTTCCCGTTTCAGAGGAAGAAAGAAAACAGCTTGCAGATCTGAGAAAAGAATGTGTGAGGGAGTCAGATGGGGGAGGGCTTGCATCAAATACAAGAACGTGGGGACTATAAATGTTTTGAGGAAATTTTTCCGACCTATCCAAGAGATGAATGGGATTTTCTGAGATTTAAGTTGTATGGGTATGGACTGCAAGAGGGGGGCATAATTGAGCGCACAAAGCTTATTTGGGTTAGCCGTTATATGAACTCCCAAGTATTGCACACTTCTAGCCACCCAAGTAAAAGGGGTAAGCTGTTTCAGTGTGGTAACAATGAGGGTAGGGCATGAGATGTTTAACGCCACGGATTTGCTATAGTTTATTTTAAAATTGGATATGGTCATATATCATTGAAGATGGACAGTAGCCTAGGAAAGGATGTTAATGGGTTAGATAAGGAGGTCATCGGCAAAAGCAGCAGTTAGATGAACATGTGGACCAACTGTGACCCCATGTATCATTGGGTCTTGTCTAATCCGGCGGAGCAAGGTCTCCATCACTATTACAAACAAGGCAGGTGATAATGGGCAGTCTTGTGTGCCATTAAGTATGTGAAAGGTGGGGGGGGGGGGAGATAAAGTACCATTGATTTTGACCCTTGCAAAGGGAGCTGAATACAGGGTGAAGATCGCTTGAATTAACTGGCAGGGTATGCCAAAGATTGACAGAGCCGCCGTTATAAATTGCCAGCTAACCTTGTTGAACGCTTTTTCAGCATCAGTGCTGAGTAGAGCAAGGGGGTTGTGAGTTTTTTGTGCCCAAGATATGAGTCTGAGCAAGCGAACCATATTCTCTTTGCCCTGTCTGCCAGAGACAAAACCAACCTGTTCCTGGTCAATAATGCTGGGGAGAACTGTCTGGAGACGTTGAGCTAAGATTTTTGCCCACCATTTAACATCTGTGTTCAGTAAGGATATTGGACTGTAACTTCCTCACTCCAATGGGTATTTTTTATCCTTGTATATGACTGTGATGTGGGCTTCTAAGGCCTGAGTCGGCAGGGAGCCTCCATTGAGGAGGGAATTGCAAAGAGTCTTAAAATGGAGGATTAGGCTATCTTTAAAGGCTTTATAATATTGAATAGTGAACCCCCAAGGTGGGTAAGTTAAGGGATGAGAGGAAGGCCGATGTAGTTGCTGAAATGGTTGTCGGTGGTGGTGGGGAGGGGGTCAGTAGATTATATAGAGCAGCATAGAAATTCGGAAAAGCCTTTGCAATGTCTGGGGGGGATTTATACAGTAGGCCATTAGTGTCTTTGATGAATGGAATAAAGGAGTCGGATTGTTGTTTTTTAAGCAGAGCAGACATGAGTTTGTTACCCCTGTGACCGTATGCAGAGGCTTTAAATTTAGATCGGAGAAGCGTCTTGGCTGAGGTAATATTGAGTAAGTTCTTCAACTCAGATCATAGCTTTAAGAGGTCTTGAGCTAAAGCTCTCGCTTTAGTCTGTTTATGCGAGATCTCTAACTTGGAGATTTGAGACAATAGGGCATCAAGCGCTGCTGAACGCTTCTTTTTAATTTTGGATCCTAGGGCGATAAGCTCACCCCTGATCACCAATTTGTGTGCTACGCACACGATGGAAGGGGAGGTCTGATCTGCGGTGTTGAATCTAAAATACTCCTCTAAAGAGGTTTTAAGTTGTGAGACATGTGAAGGGTCTGCTATCAGTGTGTCGTTCAGACACCAACTCCACTTCCTCTGGGGCAAGTCCCTCAGAAAGATATGGCGGTAAATCGGGGCATGGTCGGAAAGTGTAATGTTTCTAATATTGGCTCCTGTGGCAAGTGCAATGTGAGCAGTGGATAAGATAAAATAATCTAATCTGTGGAAAGAGGATCTTGTGTGAGAATAGAAGGTATAGTCAATACATGATGGATTAAGGGTTCTACAGACATCTGTGACCCCCAGATCTCTCATAGCCCCCCGGAGACGGCAAAGAAGTTTGTAAGAGATATATGTGCGTTTGGAGGAGGAGTCTAGATCTGGTTCCAAGGGGAGATTAAAATCTCCACCCAGGATAACAATCCCCTCTTTCAAAGAGGATAATAGCTTGAATGTCCGAACGAGCCACTGTACTTGACTCTTATTAGGGGCTTATAAATTTGCCAGAGTGACTAGTGTTCCCGCAATTGTGCCTTTAACAAATAAATAGCGACCTTTTGGATCAGCAATGGTAGCATTTTGCTTAATCAGTAATTGTTTGTGTATAGCAATACTGACACCTCTGCTGGCAGATGTACAGTATGTGCTGTGGAACCATTGAGAGAATTGTCTAGGCGGAAGTTTGGGTGTCTTACCCATCTTGAAGTGAGATTCTTGGAAAAAAGCGATAGATACTTTGTCTTTATGAAGAAGTTAAAATACCTGGGATAGTTTCCGTGGCTCTTTTAGACCTTGCGCGTTCAAGGATGAAACTACAATAGACATCATAATGTCAATAGGCATTATGTCATCATATGGGTCCCCAAAGGAAAAAGTAATGTAGTAGGAAAAGGAGAAAGATAGTGCAGGGAGAAAAGGGAAGAAAAGTAGCTTAGAGGCAGGATAATACAACATAACTTAGATTGAGTGGTTATCAACCACACAACCAGATATAACATATGCTCTACAAAGCACCTGGCATGGTACAGGACTCCCTCACTTATGGCGCAGGTAGGGGATCTCTCAGGATGGGGGTCTCATAGATCACCTAAGGGTCTGTAATAGACCAGCAGGGTGAAAATAAAACCAGATCAGGTAAGATACTGGCCAAACCCCGGCAAGAAGTGGGTAGAGGTGAAAGGCTAAGTAAAGCAACGTTTAAACTAGCAGAAAGTAAACAATAAAAAATATAAAGAAAAAAGTAAAAGGTCCATCTGGTTGATACATCAATGGTGGCAATCTTGTGGTGTGTCTCAGCTCTCCGTGTGTCTCAGCTCTCCAATGGCATCCAGTTCAGGATGTTGCTAAGTCGTACAAGCCCGGGTAATACGTGAGGGCTGTGTTGGGAAGTAAAGGAGTTTGGGTCTCTATCTGTGAGATCTGGACATACATAGAGGCGGCATTAGGTATGTGCAAGGAAAAAACTCACTCAGGTCTTGAACCTTGACAGGCGTCCTCGTTTGGTCTTGTCCGTCTTCCCATGTGAAACCAGGTGCCAGGTATCTGGATGGGGAGGGCTTGGAAGTGGGTCACTTTGGTCGGCAGGCCTCCAGGAGGGTATTTCAATGGGTATAGTTCCAAGCGATTCCCAGGCCGCTTTCAGGTCCTGAGGAGATCTGATGGTAATTTGCTTTCCATTTTTTGTAATAGCAAGGCCAAAAGGGTAAAGCCATCGAAACGGGGTCGCTGAGGCTTTTAAGGCTTCTAAAAGGGGATGCAATATTCAACTGGTGGATGGCACCAAATCTTGAAAAAGAAATATGTTCGCTTCATATCCGAGTTGAGTAGACTCTCTGCTACTTTTCAGGAGCTCCGCAGTGTCGACGTAGCTTAGTAGGCCATAGATGGTATCACGCAGTGGCTCATTCGGTTTGGGTTTCAGTCGCAATGCCCTGTGGATTCTTTCAATCACATTTTTGGCGGCTATCTTAGGACCTAGTAGTGAGGTGAATAGCTCCCTTGCTCCCTTGTTACTTTAGCATATTTGTTACACTTGAAAGTTTTAGGTCATAAAACTATAATTTTAATATTAAGCAAAGATAGCCCAAGTAAATACAAAATGCTGCTTTTAAATGATTTCATTTATTGAAAAAAGGGCCTTACCTGGTCCTATATGAAAATAACAATCACCCTCTGAGCTACTAAATAGGGTTGCACCGGATATGGAACTATTGAAACTTTTACACCCAGATCGATATGATATGGGATTTGCTATTTTCCGATACTAGGCTGTGCTACTTCTCAGTTAGAGAACATGGCATGCGCTGCTCGCAGCAAGCACCATGTTCTCCTCAGCAGCACAGTGGAGAAGGAGAGAGTGCCTCCCTCCCCAATGTGACGCGGCCGCCACTACCACCAATGAAGACATAGTACTGAGGAGGAGGGGAGGGGCTGTGGCCAGTGTGCCAGCAATAACTATAATTAAGCCATTAATACAAATGTAGGTTGTGGGTGCCGGCTGTATCACATACCTGGCACCCGTCCTCAATGACAGGGTGCGGAGATCATCTGAACCGCGTCAATTAACCCCTCAGGTGCGGCACCTGATGTGTTAATTGACGGTGATTTAAGCGCCCTGTCATAGAGGCTGGGTGCCGGCTGTGTGGTAGAGCCAGACCAGCCTACATTTGCATTAATGGGCTAATTATATTCATTGGTGGCGCAGTGCACCCCCCAACCCCAGTATTATAATTATGGTGGCACAGCGGCCTCCCCCCAGTAATATATTCATTATTAGTAGTTGCCACAGGGTCTCCTCCCCTCCTCCTCGGTATCTTCATTGGTGGCAGTGGCAGCTTCCGATCGGAGCCCCAGCAGTGAAATCGCAGGGCTCCAATCGCTTACCATGGCAGCCAGGAGGCTACTGAAGCCATCCATGGCTGGCATGGTAAGCTCCCTGCTGCAGTGTGCACAAAGCACAGGGCAGCAGGGACAGTATGAAGTCCTATTCACCCTAATAGAGCTCTATTAGGGTGAATAGGACAAGGGTTCTAGCCCCCTAAGGGGGCTAATAGTTATTAAATAAAAAGTAAAAAAAAAAGTTTAAAAAAACCACCCCCTTATAAATAATTACATATTGCCATGTCTAAAAAAGTCCAAACTATTAAACTATAAAAAAAAACGCCGTAACAGAAAAAAAATAAAATGTACAATTCACCATTTTTTTGTCACCTTGTCCCCCCAAAAAATAGGATAGGACCAGGGGCGTAACTACCATAGCGGCAGACCATGTGACTCCTGTGGGACCCAGGGCAAGAGGAGGCCCAGTCTTAGTTGGGATCATCTCCTCTTCTACTGGAGGTGAAAACACGGTCAAGACTCTACCCTCTAAAGGAACAACTTTTAGCAAATGAAGCAGTGGAAAAATGGCCCTACTACTAAATCAACATATTTATCAAATTCAATTGATATTTGGGTTCAGATTCAGTAGCCAAACCCAGGCACGATTACTGCTAGACCTAGAACTCTAAACATCTCTTTGGCTAGATTCACATTAGGATTATTAGATGTCACGGATGGTGTACAGGAAACAAGACAATACCATATAAACAATGTCTCTCTGGATCCACAACTAAGGAACAAAGGGAGACCCCTGCAATAGACCTGCCGCTCTCCCTCACTGCTCAGCCTATGCGAACACCCCAAAGGTGGATGGCCGCATATCCACGTTCCTCGGCTATCTATTACCTGAAGACCCTACAATAGTGAAGGGACACGACCACCGGCTCCCTACACTGACACGGAGGGAGTCAGGGTCACCTGGATCCAGAAAAGACAAAATCATAAATACATAAACAGCACTTATCTTGCAGACGACTGATGACTGGGAACTGGGAACTGGGAACAGCATGCACACACACTCCAGGAAGTAGTATCAGCCGCACACTACTGCATTATGGGGAGGAACTTAAAGGGTAGCAATCAGTCCAACTGCATGACAGCTGAGATAGACTAACGAGATGAGAAACTAAACCAAAACAAAGAAATTCAAGGAGGAGGATCTGAGAAGCTCCTGTGAGCGCTTCTCAGCTGTCTGGCTGTGACAGTACCCCTCCCTCTAGGAGTGGACTCCGGACACTCAGAGCCCACCTTCTCAGGATGGGACCTATGGAAAGCCCTGATGAGACGAGAGGCCTTAATGTCCGTCACTGGGACCCACATCCTCTCCTCAGGACCATAACCCTCCCAATGAACGAGGTACTGGAGGGAACCGCGGACAAGACGAGAATCCACAATCCTAGAGACCTGAAATTCAAGATTTCCATCAACCATAATCGGAGGAGGAGGCAAAGGCGAGGGTACAATAGGTTGAACATAAGGTTTCAATAAGGACTTATGAAAAACATTATGGATCTTCCAAGTCTGAGGAAGATCAAGACGGTAGGCAACAGGATTGATGACAGACAGGATCTTGTAAGGCCCAATAAACCTAGGACCCAACTTCCAGGAGGGAACCTTCAATTTGATATTCTTGGTAGACAACCACACCAGATCACCAACATTCAGGTCCGGACCAGGCACACGTCTCTTATCCGCCACACGCTTATATCTCTCACTCATGCTCTTTAGATTATCCTGAATCTTTTGCCAAATAGATGACAAAGACGAGGAGAATCTGTCCTCATCAGGCAAACCAGAAGAGCCCTCTCCCGAGAAAGTCCCAAACTGCGGATGGAACCCATATGCACCAAAAAATGGTGACTTATCAGAGGACTCCTGACGACGGTTATTTAAAGCAAACTCAGCAAGGGACAAAAAAGAACACCAATCCTCCTGATTCTCCGCCACAAAACAGCGCAGATATGTCTCCAGATTCTGATTGACGCGCTCTGTCTGGCCATTCGACTGCGGATGGAAAGCAGAAGAGAATGACAACCGAACCCCCAAGCGAGAACAGAAAGCCTTCCAGAATCTGGAAACAAACTGCGTGCCCCTATCAGAGACTATGTCTGAAGGAATCCCATGCAATTTGACAATGTGGTCAATAAATGCCTGCGCCAGCGTCTTAGCATTGGGCAAACCAGGAAAAGGGATAAAATGCACCATTTTGCTAAAACGGTCCACCACCACCAGAATCACAGACTTCCCCGAGGAACGAGGCAAGTCCGTTATGAAGTCCATGGACAGATGTGTCCAAGGACGGGAAGGAACGGGCAAAGGAAGGAGAGGACCTGATGGCCGTGAATGAGGGACCTTGGCACGAGCGCAAGTCTCGCAAGCTGCCACAAAACCCTCAACCGACTTACGAAGCGCAGGCCACCAGAATCTCCGAGCGATGAGATCCAGTGTGGCTCTTGCCCCCGGGTGCCCAGCAAGGACCGTGTCGTCGTGTTCTTTAAAAATCTTGTGTCTCAAAGCGAGAGGCACAAACAACCTCCCAGGAGGACAAAGATCAGGAGCTTCTGACTGAGCTGCCTGCACCTCTGCCTCCAATTCAGGAAAAAGAGCAGAGACCACCACACCTTCAGCCAAAATGGGACCCGGGTCTTCAAAATTCCCACCTCCCGGAAAACAACGTGACAGGGCATCTGCCTTCACATTCTTAACCCCAGGGCGGAACGTAACAACAAAATTAAACCTTGAAAAGAACAAAGACCATCTGGCCTGTCTCGGGTTCAGACGCTTGGCTGACTCCAAGTAGGCCAGATTTTTATGGTCAGTAAACACGGTAATAGGGTGTCTGGCTCCCTCTAGCCAATGGCGCCATTCCTCAAAAGCCAACTTGATGGCCAACAATTCCCTATCTCCCACATCATAATTTCTCTCTGCGGAGGAGAGTTTCTTTGAGAAAAAGGCACACGGTTGCCATTTGGCAGGAGAGGAACCCTGAGACAAGACCGCACCCACCCCTACCTCAGAAGCATCAACCTCAACTATGAAGAGTAACGAAATATCAGGTTGTACTAGGATGGGAGCGGAAGCAAAACTCTCCTTGATATTAGAAAAGGCCTTACGCGCCTCTACCGACCAGGAAGAAAAATCTACCCCCTTTCTGGTCATATCAGTGAGTGGTTTAACAACAGAGGAATAATTCAAAATAAATTTCCTGTAATAATTGGCAAAGCCCAAAAAACACATCAGCGCCTTCTGATTCTCAGGAAGCTCCCACTCAAGCACAGCGCGGACCTTCTCGGGGTCCATGCGAAAACCAGAAGCGGAGACAAGAAACCCCAGAAATTGGATTTCTGGAACCGCAAACACACATTTTTCCAGTTTCGCGTATAATTTATTCTCCCGCAGGATGAGCAAGACCTGACGTAAGTGTTTCTTATGAGTCTTGAAATCAGGAGAAAAAATCAAAATGTCATCCAAATACACTAATACAAATTTTCCCATTAAATGATAAAAAATGCTGTTGACGAAATGTTGAAAAACGGCTGGGGCATTCATCAAACCAAAAGCATAACCAAATTCTCAAAATGGCCCTCAGGGGTATTGAAAGCCGTCTTCCATTCGTCTCCTTCTCTGACCCTAACCAGGTTGTATGCCCCTCTTAGGTCTAATTTGGAAAAGACTTTAGCCCCAACAACCTGGTTAAACAGGTCCGGGATCAGAGGAAGCGGGGTAAGGATCACGAATAGTGATACTGTTCAGCTCCCTGAAATCCAGACAAGGTCTTAATAAACCATCTTTTTTCTTAACAAAGAAAAAACCAGCGGCAACAGGTGACTTCGAGGGTCGTATGTGTCCTTTTCTCAGACTCTCAGAGATATAAGCCCGCATAGCGACCCCCTCAGGTTGGGAGAGATTGTATAAACGAGATTTAGGCAGCTTGGCGCCTGGGATGAGATTAATAGGGCAATCATACTCCCTGTGCGGAGGTAAACCCTGAACTCCACTCTCAGAGAAGACATCCAAAAATTCAGAGAGGAAAGGTGGTACAGTCTTAGTAGAAACCTCAGAAACAGATGTTATGAGGCAATTCTCTCTGCAAAAGTTACTCCAACCCTTTATTTGCCTCGCTTGCCAATCAATGGTGGGGTTATGTTTAGTGAGCCAGGGTAGCCCCAACACTAGAGGAGTAGGCAAACCGCTAAGGACGAAACATGACACATCCTCAACATGAGCATCACTCACAATTAAACGGATATTGTGAACTATGCCCTTTAATGATTTCTGAGAAAGTGGAGCTGAATCAATAGCAAAAACAGGAATATCCTTTCCCAAAGTGCATACCTGGAAACCATGAGTTATTGCAAATTGATTATCAATGAGGTTGACAGCTGCTCCACTATCCACAAAAATCTCACAAAAAATGCTCTTGCTCTCTAGCGCCACCCTAGCAGGCAGGACAAAACGGGAACTACAAGCAAACGGAAAACCTTCAATTTCCGCCTCAACCCTGCCAATAGTAACAGACGGAACATTTTTAAAAGATTTTTTCCTTTTTGTCTCCTTATTACTCCCAGAAAACTGCCTGAATCTCCTAGAGGGACAAACATTTGCCAAATGATTTATACCTCCACAACAAAAACAAACCCTCCCATGCGGGCTAAATCTTCTATTGTCAGAGGCAATCAACCCCAGCTGCATGGGCTCCTGCTCAGAAGGGGCTGACAGCGACTGAGATTCCTGCGCACAGAATGAGACCGCTGTACTGTTCCGGGACTGAGTAGGACAGGAAGGAGAGATCTCTCGTCTCTCTCTAAGACGCCTGTCAATACGAACGGCCTGAGACATAGCAGAGTCCAAGGAGATAGGCCTCTCATGAAAGGAAAATGCATCTTTCAATGACTCTGAAAGACCATGGCAAAATTGACTTCGGAGTGCAGCATCATTCCAACCAGTATCAGCTGCCCATCTCCGAAATTCTGAGCAGTATATCTCTGCGGATTGTTTACCCTGGCATAACAGACGTAGTCTAGACTCAGCCAGAGCAATACGATCCGGATCATCATATATCTGACCCAGGGCTAAAAAGAATTCATCCACTGAGCGGAGGGGCCGTGCCCCCTCCGGTAGCGAAAAGGCCCAAGACTGAGCGTTACCCCTGAGCAGCGATACAATGATCCCCACCCTCCGTTCTTCATCACCAGAAGAATGGGGAAGAAGGCGAAAATGGAGTTTGCAAGCCTCTTTAAAACGCACAAAATTCTCACTACCCCCAGAGAACGTATCCGGGAGCGAGATCTTGGGCTCAGCACAAACTCCATGAACGCAAGCTGAACCGGTCACTTGAAACTGAGAAAAAATCCTACGGAGATCAGCTACCTCCAATGAAAGACCCTGGAGGCGTTCAGCCAAAAGTGAAACCGGATCCATGCTTGAGACGGTTTTGGCGGCTGATAATGTCACGGATGGTGTACAGGAAACAAGACAATACCATATAAACAATGTCTCTCTGGATCCACAACTAAGGAACAAAGGGAGACCCCTGCAATAGACCTGCCGCTCTCCCTCACTGCTCAGCCTATGTGAACACCCCAAAGGTGGATGGCCGCATATCCACGTTCCTCGGCTATCTATTACCTGAAGACCCTACAATAGTGAAGGGACACGACCACCGGCTCCCTACACTGACACGGAGGGAGTCAGGGTCACCTGGATCCAGAAAAGACAAAATCATAAATACATAAACAGCACTTATCTTGCAGACGACTGAGGACTGAGGACTGGGAACTGGGAACTGGGAACAGCATGCACACACACTCCAGGAAGTAGTATCAGCCGCACACTACTGCATTATGGGGAGGAACTTAAAGGGTAGCAATCAGTCCAACTGCATGACAGCTGAGATAGACTAACGAGATGAGAAACTAAACCAAAACAAAGAAATTCAAGGAGGAGGATCTGAGAAGCTCCTGTGAGCGCTTCTCAGCTGTCTGGCTGTGACATTAGATTTGGCTGGTTGTTCCGGCAGGGAACAGCCTGCTGGTTCTCTCTGGATCTGGCATTACCGAAACCACACGCTGTGCCCATCCGGCCGCAACCTGGCAAATATGTCGAGAATCGGCCGCAAACTGCATGCATTGGCTTGCGGTCAATGTGCATGATTCTACAATAAGAATGATGGGGCAAAAATTACATCCATGGGAGACTTGCAAAGCACAAACCTCTGCTGACCAAAATGAACAAAAATGCTTATCTTGCATTTGCCAAAACAAACAAACAAACATGTAGATGACCCCCATGACTTTTGGGATAACATTGTGTGGACTGGTGAGTAAAAGGTTGAACTTTTTGGAAGATATTCCACTGCAACCAACAACTAAATGTAAAAAAGGCAACCATTCTAAAACAATTAGTTTTCTACGAATATTGAGTTTAAAAATATGCAGAAAAAGTGTAAAAGTGAGGGTTAATCGGATCTTGAGTAAGAATATTTAGAAGATAGGATAAACTAGAGGCGCCAATGGATAAGGAGTATTGATAGATGTATTGACTATAGGTTTAAGTTATAGGTTTGTCTAATGAATGGGTGAGCCAGGAAAAGTAGTACGTAGCTAATAGAGGATAAGGAGGAAAAGGCTGCTCGTGGGGCAAACCATGCGTATAGCAATCAGCATGTAAAACAAGTGAAAAAAAAGAACAAAGTGCTTATGTCGAGTGGGTACAAAAACAACAGGGCGAAGCCAGTTCTTAATCCCAGCTAGAAGCGCCAAATCCCTTTAGGAGAGGAAGGGTGATCAGGGTGAAAGTAACCCAGTACTTAAATCCAAAAGATAATAGAAAGGTGGTCAGGGTGAAGGTAACCCAGTACTCGAATCCAAGAAATAAATAATGGAGTTGTTTCCAAATATTATAAAAGACAGTACCAAGAAATAAAATCATAAAGTGACAGTATGAGCTTTACTCATTTCACAGGAAGGGGGGGGGGGGGGGGGGGGAAGGGGGTAACCTGGATAAACTCAAGACACCAGGAAACCATAAACCCCCCTTGCCTGGATCGCCTGTAGAATGGTAGATGAAGGCAGCCAACGTCCACTGGGGCTGGCTTCTAGTCAAGTTCTTTATTAAATCAGTATATCCGGCTCAACACGTTTCGGGGTAAAATAATATTAACCCCGTCATGAGGAGTAAAATACCCCTTTCTGATAGAAGTGTCCCTTTAGCAATAAGGATATCTAAGTGATCTAAACATCTCTGACCCTAAATTGCCTGGGTTGATGGTTAAATATTGACAGGGGGGCCTGAGAAAAGTAGGACCAAAAAATAAGTTGAATGAAGTTGAGAGGGCTTCTGTCAGCAGATTTGTACCTATGAAACTGGCTGACCGGTTCCTTGTGCGCTTGGTAGGTGAAGGCATCTGTGTTGGTCCCATGTTCATATGAGAAAAAGTTTTACTATAAGCAAATAAGCCTCTGGGAGCAAGAGGGTAATTGCCGTTACTCTTAGAGGCCCAGCTCTCTCTCCATCTGCTGCATCCTCTGCATTTTAATTGACTTTAGGAGAACTCAGGGCCATACGTGGTCACGTCGACACTGCCTGGCCCTGTTAAAATGCAGTTGAGGAAAGAGCTGAGCCTCTAGGAGGCCCCTGTTGCTCCTAGAGGCTTATTTGCATATATAAAAATTTCATCTTTCTATAGATTTCTTTGCTAAGTGGGTACCGGATCCTATAAGTGTGCCTTTCAACGCCACTTAAAAGGCACACTTATAGGATCCGGTACCCACTTAACAAAGAAATCTATGGAAATATGAGACACTCTCATATTTAGGCTCCATTCAAACGTCCGCATGTGTTTTGCGGATCCGCGGATCCGCAAAACACGGACACAGGCAATGTGCATTCCGCATTTTGCGGATCGCACATCGCCGGCACTATAATAGAAAATTCCTAATCTTGTCCGCAATTGCGGACAAGAATAGGACATGTTCTATTTTTTTCGGTAAAGCAATTGCGGACCCGAAAGTGTGGATCCGCATTTCTGGATCCGGGCAGCACATCTTGCGGCCCCATAGAAGGGAATGGGTCCGCAATTCCATTCCGCAAAATGCGGAACAGAATTGCGTACGTGTGAATGGAGCCTAAGTGTGTGGAGCGCTCCACAAATACTACAACTCTTTCCCTGCATCTTTCATGTTTAAAGGACTGGGCAGTTTAAGATTGGCGCTTTTAAACACGTGGGACGCCAAGCACCGCTCAAGCCACAGAGACCGCGAGACTTCTGCCACAAGAGAGGTAACATCACCGGCACTCAATATAGAGACGCGGAGGCAGAGGTAAGTCTGCAGACTACCACGTGGGACGCGACGGTCGGTGAATGCCAACAACAGTGAGTACCCAGCATTGACCATTGTTAGAACCCTATGGTTTGAAACAATCAACACCAATATAGGTGATTGCAAAAGCAGCTAAATTAAATTATAAGTGTATGACGGATACAATATGAAACAATTAACTCTTTAATGTATCGCTTTACCATTCTGGTGTACTAAACAAACTAACAGACTTATATGTACTGAATAAACTAAAATACTTTTAAATACGATCAATGCGGACTATCCAAACAGAATATAGAAACCTTTGTATATCGTCTATGGGTTTCATCAGAAAGAAGCAAAGCGATTTTGTATAATTCATTATAGCAATATGCAAATCTAACATACACTATGGCACTATAATGTGGTTGTATGTATGACAGATACCAATGATATACACTGCTCAAAAAAATAAAGGGAACACTTAAACAACACAATGTAACTCCAAGTCAATCACACTTCTGTGAAATCAAACTGTCCACTTAGGAAGCAACACTGAGTGACAATCAATTTTACATGCTGTTGTGCAAATGGGATAGACAACAGGTGGAAATTATAGGCAATTAGCAAGACACCCCCAATAAAGGAGTGGTTCTGCAGGTGGTGACCACAGACCACTTCTCAGTTCCTATACTTCCTGGCTGATGTTTTGGTCACTTTTGAATGCTGGCGGTGCTTTCACTCTAGTGGTAGCATGAGACGGAGTCTACAACCCACACAAGTGGCTCAGGTAGTGCAGCTTATCCAGGATGGCACATCAATGCGAGCTGTGGCAAGAAGGTTTGCTGTGTCTGTCAGCGTAGTGTCCAGAGCATGGAGGCGCTACCAGGAGACAGGCCAGTACATCAGGAGACGTGGAGGAGGCCGTAGGAGGGCAACAACCCAGCAGCAGGACCGCTACCTCCGCCTTTGTGCAAGGAGGAACAGGAGGAGCACTACCAGAGCCCTGCAAAATGACCTCCAGCAGGCCACAAATGTGCATGTGTCTGCTCAAACGGTCAGAAACAGACTCCATGAGGGTGATATGAGGGCCCGACGTCCACAGGTGGGGGTTGTGCTTACAGCCCAACACCGTGCAGGACGTTTGGCATTTGCCAGAGAACACCAAGATTGGTAAATTTGCCACTGGCGCCCTGTGCTCTTCACAGATGAAAGCAGGTTAAAACTGAGCACATGTGACAGACGTGACAGAGTCTTGAGACGTCGTGGAGAACGTTCTGCTGCCTGCAACATCCTCCAGCATGACCGGTTTGGCATTGGTTCAGTAATGGTGTGGGGTGGCATTTCTTTGGAGGGCTGCACAACCCTCCATGTGCTCGCCAGAGGTAGCCTGACTGAGATCCTCAGACCCCTTGTGAGACCATATGCTGGTGCGGTTGGCCCTGGGTTCCTCCTAATGCAAGACAATGCTAGACCTCATGTGGCTGGAGTGTGTCAGCAGTTCCTGCAAGACAAAGGCATTTATGCCATGGACTGGCCCGCCCGTTCCCCAGACCTGAATCCAATTGAGCACATCTGGGACATCATGTCTCGCTCTATCCACCAACGTCACGTTGCACCACAGACTGTCCAGGAGTTGGCAGATGCTTTAGTCCAGGTCTGGGAGGAGATCCCTCAGGAGACTGTCCGCCACCTCATCAGGAGCATGCACAGGCGTTGTAGGGAGGTCATACAGGCACGTGGAGGCCACACACACTACTGAGCCTCATTTTGACTTGTTTTAAGGACAATCCATCAAAGTTGGATCAGCCTGTAGTGTGTTTTTCCACTTTAATTTTGAGTGTGACTCCAAATCCAGAGCTCCATGGGTTGAAAAATTTGATTTCCATTTTTTAATTTTTGTGAGATTTTGTTGTCAGCACATTCAACTATGTAAAGAACAAAGTATTTCAGAAGAATATTTAATTAATTCAGATCTAGGATGTGTTATTTTTCTGTTCCCTTTATTTTTTTGAGCAGTGTATATTAGAAGGTGGTTATAAAACCCCTCTACTGCTCAATAAACTTCTAGTGGATCTACCATCCATACAACCAGAAGTGTGATATTGCCATTGAACAGGGTATATTTTTATTTTAGTTTTTTAATCTATTATTACTTATGTTTTTTGTTTTTGTTTTTAACTATGTTTTGAAGAAGTTTTATGTAAAATGTTTATGTGACTGTATAATATTAAATACCATTTACCTATACAAAAGATGTATCTCATTTGGATGGTTTCAAATGCAGAGTGCCTGTCCTAGCTATTTATAGATAATTAACTCTGACGGGGTGAGTCAATCTCAACAGAGCACCAAATCCAGAAGTAGCAAGGAGGTAAGCCGCTGTCTTAGGCCTCATGCACACGACCGTTGTTTTATTCCGTGTCCATTGTTCCGTTTTTTCGTGATTTTCTGCGGACCCATTGAGTTTTAATGGGGCCGTTGAAAACTCGGCTAATGCACCGTTTGTCATCCTCGTCCATGATCCGTGGTTCCAGTCCATCCAAAAAATATAACCTGTCCTATTTTTTTCACGGAAAACGGTTCGCAGACCCATTCAAGTCAATGGGACCGTGAAAAAACGCGGAGGCACACAAGATTGTCATCCGCGTCCGCGCGTCCGTTTTTTTCCTATCATTTGCATGGCAAACTTGACTTAGACTTTTTTTTTTACTTTCCTTCATGTCTGGTGGTCCTCCAAAAATAAAGGAAGACACACGGAAACGAAAACGGATCACAGAACAACGGAACCCCATTTTGTGGAACGGAACACAACAATGGTCGTGTGCATGGGGCCTTATTTATACAAGCCATTTGGCACATTATCTATACCACACTTAAACAGTAAAAAATGCAAAAAAAAAAACAATGTTGAAACTGCATTATTTTATATCCCCACCAAAACATGTATAAATGACAAGATGGAACTATTTTAAAGAGAATCTGTCACCATGAAAATGCAGTATTATCAGACTGATAAGTAGCTTAGTGGGAAAAGATTCAGTAAAAGTTGTATTTCATTTACTTACATTCCTGCACGTTCTGGGCTTTGAAGTGAAGGAGGCGGGCCTGTCAGTGATTGACAGCTATCTCTGTATACACGGTCATAGAAGAAGACTGTCAATCACTGATAGGACCGCCTCCTGGACTTCAAAGCCCAGAATGAGCAGGAATATAAATGAATAAATTACAGGTTATACTGAATCTTTTCCAATAAAACTATATATCAATCTGTTTAGCTCCTCCTACTGTATAGCATGCTGCTGTAAGATTACACTGTATTTTCATGGTGTCATGTCCTCTTTAACACCTAATGCAAAATTGCTTAATTTTTTCATTTTAGATTTATTGGGGCAGTAAAAAAATGTTTGTGAAGGTGGACACAGCCTTTAAGTACTGGAAAAGCCATAGCTAGTAGTTTGCACAACCTATTATGCTAATCTGATACGAATGCTGAAGAGGTTTCCATATGTTTCATACCTGTGTAATGTTGGACCAGCTCCTGCACACTGTCAAACTGAACTCGTGTTGTGATATAATATCCTCCGTTGTCAATCTTGCGGATCTTGTAATGTTTGACATGATCTCCTCTTTTATTATCCCAGTCACGAACAGAGAGTGAGAATGCACCTATATAAAGAATAGAAGAAGCAACAGCTAAATGAAAGCCTAACCAATTTTGGAGGATCGTGCCACATGGGATGAAAAACCCAATAAAGTTGCATTTTTGCCTGTTTAACGGCTCTTTACATGGGCCGAGAATCTGCCAGATAATCACTAACGAGCATTTATAGGAACGCTTGTAAGCGATTATCGAGCGGTGTAAAGGTTCCTCTCGTTCATCGGGTAATCGCATCATTCATGCGGACACAAAAATCGCTGTTTGCTGGCAGCAGATCGTGCTATGTAAACAGCCTCTGCTGTCAGCAAACAACAAGTATGTATAGGGACGAGTGATGGCATTAGTGATCGATCCTCCGCATACCGTGGGCAAGATCACTGCATGCAAATGTGGCGGTCTCTTCCGCTGACAAGCATACGATTGCTGGGAAGGAACGCTTCCTTCACGACAATCACCTGCAAAATTGTTCCATGTAAAAGGGCCTTTAGACACAAAAATAACAATGTATGCAGTTGCAAGAAAAAGTATGTGAACCCTTCGGAATGATATAGATTTCTGCACAAATTGGTCATAAAATGTGATCTGATCTTCATCTAAGTCACAACAATAGACAATCACAGTCTGCTTAAACTAATAACACACAAAGAATTAAATGTTACCATGTTTTTATTGAACACACCATGTAAACATTCACAGTGCAGGTGGAAAAAGTATGTGAACCCTTGGATTTAATAACTGGTTGAACCTCCTTTGGCAGCAATAATTTCAACCAAACGTTTCCTGTAGTTGCAGATCAGACAGGCACAACGGTCAGGAGTAATTCTTGACCATTTCTCTTTACAGAACTGTTTCAGTTCAGCAATATTCTTGGGATGTCTGGTGTGAATCGTTTTCTTGAGGTCATGCCACAGCATCTCAATTGGGTTGAGGTCAGGACTCTGACTGGGCCACTCCAGAAGGCGTATTTTCTTCTGTTTAAGCCATTCTGTTGTTGATTTACTTCTAAGCTTTGGGTCGTTGTCCTGTTGCAACACCCATCTTCTGTTGAGCTTCAGCTGGTGGACAGGTGGCCTTAAGTTCTCCTGCAAAATGTCTTGATAAACTTGGGAATTCATTTTTCCTTTGATTATAGCAATCCGTCCAGGTCCTAAAGCAGCAAAGCAGCCCCAAACCATGATGCCCCCACCACCATACTTCACAGTTGGGATGAGGTTTTGATGTTGGTGTGCTGTGCCTCTTTTTCACCACACAAAGTGTTGTGTGTTTCTTCCAAACAACTCAACTTTGGTTTCATCTGTCCACAGAATATTTTGCCAGTACTGCTGTGGAACATCCAGGTGCTCTTGTGCAAACTCTAAACGTGCAGCAATGTTTTTTTTGGACAGCAGTGGCTTCCTCTGTGGTATCCTCCCATGAAATCTATTCTTGTTTAGTGGTTTACGTATCGTATACAGGGAGTGTAGAATTATTAGGCAAGTTGTATTTTTGAGGATTAATTTTATTATTGAACAACAACCATGTTCTCAATGAACCCAAAAAACTCATTAATATCAAAGCTGAATATTTTTGGAAGTAGTTTTTAGTTTGTTTTTAGTTTTAGCTATTTTAGGGGGATATCTGTGTGTGCAGGTGACTATTACTGTACATAATTATTAGGCAACTTAACAAAAAACAAATATATACCCATTTCAATTATTTATTTTTACCAGTGAAACCAATATAACATCTCAACATTCACAAATATACATTTCTGACATTCAAAAACAAAACAAAAACAAATCAGTGACCAATATAGCCACCTTTCTTTGCAAGGACACTCAAAAGCCTGCCATCCATGGATTCTGTCAGTGTTTTGATCTGTTCACCATCAACATTGCGTGCAGCAGCAACCACAGCCTCCCAGACACTGTTCAGAGAGGTGTACTGTTTTCCCTCCTTGTAAATCTCACATTTGATGATGGACCACAGGTTATCAATGGGGTTCAGATCAGGTGAACAAGAAGGCCATGTCATTAGATTTTCTTCTTTTATACCCTTTCTTGCCAGCCACGCTGTGGAGTACTTGGACGCGTGTGATGGAGCATTGTCCTGCATGAAAATCATGTTTTTCTTGAAGGATGCAGACTTCTTCCTGTACCACTGCTTGAAGAAGGTGTCTTCCAGAAACTGGCAGTAGGACTGGGAGTTGAGCTTGACTCCATCCTCAACCCAAAAAGGCCCCACAAGCTCATCTTTGATGATACCAGCCCAAACCAGTACTCCACCTCCACCTTGCTGGCGTCTGAGTCGGACTGGAGCTCTCTGCCCTTTACCAATCCAGCCACGGGCCCATCCATCTGGCCCATCAAGACTCACTCTCATTTCATCAGTCCATAAAACCTTAGAAAAATCAGTCTTGAGATATTTCTTGGCCCAGTCTTGACGTTTCAGCTTGTGTGTCTTGTTCAGTGGTGGTCGTCTTTCAGCCTTTCTTACCTTGGCCATGTCTCTGAGTATTGCACACCTTGTGCTTTTGGGCACTCCAGTGATGTTGCAGCTCTGAAATATGGCCAAACTGGTGGCAAGTGGCATCTTGGCAGCTGCACGCTTGACTTTTCTCAGTTCATGGGCAGTTATTTTGCGCCTTGGTTTTTCCACACGCTTCTTGCGACCCTGTTGACTATTTTGAATGAAACGCTTGATTGTTCGATGATCACGCTTCAGAAGCTTTGCAATTTTAAGAGTGCTGCATCCCTCTGCAAGAGATCTCACTATTTTTGACTTTTCTGAGCCTGTCAAGTCCTTCTTTTGACCCATTTTGCCAAAGGAAAGGAAGTTGCCTAATAATTATGTACACCTGATATAGGGTGTTGATGTCATTAGACCACACCCCTTCTCATTACAGAGATGCACATCACCTAATATGCTTAATTGGTAGTAGGCTTTCGAGCCTATACAGCTTGGAGTAAGACAACATGCATAAAGAGGATGATGTGGTCAAAATACTCATTTGCCTAATAATTCTGCGCACAGTGTATTAGCTAATAGGGATGTTACCATATGCCAGAGACTTTTGTAAGTCTTTAGCTGACACTCTAGGATTCTTCTTCACCTCATTGAGCAGTCTGTGCTGTGCTCTTGCAGTCATCTTTACAGAGAACGGCCACTCCTAGGGAGAGTAGCAGCAGTGCTGAGCTTTCTCCATTTATAGACAATTTGTCTTACCGTGGACTGATGAACAGCAAGGCTTTTGGAGATACTTTTATAACCCTTTCCAGCTTTATGCAAGTCAACAATTTTTAATTGTAGGTCTTCTGAGAGCTCTTTTGTGCGAGGCATCATTCACATCAGGCAATGCTTCTTGTGAAAAGCAAACCCAGAACTGGTGTGTGTTTTTTATAGGGCAGGACAGCTGTAACCAACACCTCCAATCTCATCTCATTGATTGGACTCCAGCTGGCTGACACCTCACTCCAATTAGCTCTTGGAGATGTCATTAGTCTAGGGGTTCACATACTTTTTCCACCTGCACTGTGAATGTTTACATGGTGTGTTCAATAAACACATGGTAACATTTCATTCTTTGTGTGTTATTAGTTTAAGCAGACTGTGATTGTCTATTGTTGTGACTTAGATGAAGATCAGATCACATTTTATGACCAATTTGTGCAGAAATCCATATCATTCCAAAGGGTTCACATACTTTTTCTTGCATCTGTATGTACGAAAGGAAGCACCATGTCATTATCTCCAGCAGTCCCATAGAGATTAAAATAAGTGATAGTACAAATGAAGGGTACAGGACCCCCATTCTCCTTTACATGTGTTTCATTATAACCATATACATGGTATAAGTTTTTGTGCTAAATGGCAATCAATGGTGTATACAATTTTAAAGGCATACAGTTACATACAACTGGGGCATATGCACAGATGATGACCATGTACATGACCAACATTTCTTTTGTCCCACAAATCATTGTTTACCACGGGTAACGAAGGCTTTTAACATTCTCGTTTTCTGTATTCACATAGCGCAGTTATCATTGTGGACACTCAGATTGGTCACAACAGCAGTTGCAATATGTAAAACAGGATTTTACAGTATGTTTCTACACTGCAGAAGCTTGTGGTGATTTTATCTATGACACATTGTCTTCACGCAGTAAATATATCAGCCATACAGAGGTCTCAGTTGTCTAGTGTACTGAAAAACACAGATAAAAATATATGCATTATGTACCCTAACTAAAATAAAAAAAATTCATCATCATTCATGTCATATGGATGATTATCAATATAAAATGTTGTCTATGTCAGTTAGGCTGCTACCACACGTCGCGGCTGTGCTGCATTTTTGGGGAGACAAAAAAAATGCACCAAAAATGCTGTTTTTGCAACAACATATATGCGTTTATGGTGCATTTAATTCCAGCAAAGGGAAAACACAGAGCAGACTTAAACTATCTTAGGCCTCATGCACACGAACGTATTTTTTTGCGGTCCGCAAAAACGGGTCCCGTTTTTCCGTGATCCGTGACCGTTTTTTCGTCCGTGGGTCTTCCTTGATTTTTGGAGGATCCACGGACATGAAAAAAAAGTCGTTTTGGTGTCCGCCTGGCCGTGCGGAGCCAAACGGATCCGTCCTGAATTACAATGCAAGTCAATGGGGACGGATCCGTTTGACGTTGACACAATATGGTGCCATTTCAAACGGATCCGTCCCCATTGACTTTCAATGTAAAGTCTGGAGTCCCTTTTATACCATCGGATCGGAGTTTTCTCCAATCCGATGGTATATTTTAACTTGAAGCGTCCCCATCACCATGGGAACGCCTCTATGTTAGAATATACTGTCGGATATGAGTTAGATCGTGAAACCTCATTTCCGACAGTATATTCTAACACAGAAGCGTTCCCATGGTGATGGGGACGCTTCTAGTTAGAATACACTACAAACTGTGTACATGACTGCCCCCTGCTGCCTGGCAGCACCTGATCTCTTACAGGGGGCCGTGATCAGCACAATTAACCCCTTAGGTGCCGCACCTGAAGGGGTTAATTGTACTATCATATCCCCCTGTAAGAGATCAGGGCTGCCAGGCAGCAGGGGGCAGACCCTGCCAGGCAGCAGGGGCAAACTGGGGAGGGGGGAGGGTCTGCCCCCCTGCTGCCTGGCATCCCTGATCTCTTACAGGGGGCCGTGATCAGCACAATTAACCCCTTCAGGTGCCGCACCTGAAGGGGTTAATTGTGCTGATCACGGCCCCCTGTAAGAGATCGGGTGCTGCCAGGCAGCAGGGGGCAGTCTTGTACACAGTTTGTAGTGTATTCTAACTAGAAGCGTCCCCATCACCATGGGAACGCTTCTGTGTTAGAATATACTGTCGGTTCTGAGTGAAAACTCAGCTTTGAAAAAGCTTTTATGCAGACGGATCTTCGGATCCGTCTGTATAAAAACTAACCTACGGCCACGGATCACGGACACGGATGCCAATCTTGTGTGCATCCGTGTTCTTTCACGGACCCATTGACTTGAATGGGTCCGTGAACCATTGGCCGTGAAAAAAATAGGACAGGTCATATTTTTTTCACGGCCAGGAAACACGGATCACGGATGCGGCTGCAAAACGGTGCATTTTCCGATTTTTCCACGGACCCATTGAAAGTCAATGGGTCCGCGAAAAAAAACGGAAAACGGCACAACGGCCACGGGTGCACACAACGGTCGTGTGCATGAGGCCTAAATTTAACTTTATTTTGTAATTAGTGCAACTCAATTTTGCTGTGTGTTTTCCCTTTCAACGCACCAGGTATGTTGCTGCAAAAACCGCATGTGTTTTTTTGTGCGGTTTCTTGCCACGCCAAAAATGCTACACAGCTGCGATGTTTACCAGCTGCAAGTACATGGATTTCTGCAAGCCCCATTCTGATGGAGCTGAGTTTCAGTCACAGAAAAGCTGCTGTGTCTGAATTTATCTAAATTTATAAATCTGAATATAGCCTTATGAGTTCACGCTATACAGGTTATTGGTGGCACATTCACGTTCTTATATTTCTCCCAACCATACTCAAATGATGATCAGGTCTATCCCATATATTTAAGCCCAACTCTCACCCTTTGTAGTTTCGCTTTCTCTGATCATAAAACTTCCTTGAATATTGCCTTCACTCAGCAAATGCCTCTCTGCATCTTTTCTGCCAAGTTTACCAAAATACCACCTGTGGGAGAGAAGATTTGAAACTAATCAAATGTATTGCACTTCATGTAGACGCACTTTAAAGTTTGATGAAGTTTGGTCATTGAGAAAATAAAAGCAATTATGCCAACAGGTTGCACCAGGTTTGAGAAATGTCAAAAATATTGTATACGGTGTATACAGAAGCAAAATAATGCCAATGCTGGTAATGTCCCCTCTATGCCTCTGTATCTGGGACTAGGGCAGTGAAGGGGTTAATGTCTGTATGCCTGTATGGCAGTAAAGATGCTAGTGTCAGCATCCCTGTGATCAAGGGCAGTGTAAGGGTTAATGGCAGAATACCTGGTAGTCTAGGGCAGTGAAGGGGTAAATGTCAATATACCTAGTGTCTAGGGCAGTGAGGGGGTTAATTCTAGTATTACTGGTGGTCTAGGTCAGTGAAGGGGTTGATGTCAGTATATCTAGTGGTCTAGGGTTTAATGTTAGTATTTTAGGTTAATGCTAATATCCCTGGTGGTGGGGTTAAGGGTTAATGCTACATACATGGGTTACTCATTTTTCCAGGCTTCAGCGTTGCCCTGTCTGTAACTTGCTGTTTCCTCCCTGCACTGATTATAGAGATCGGTGTAGATAGGGGATAGAGAGGATGATGTAAATGTACCACTGCAGCATTCTCCCAATCATTGACCAAAACTAATCAGAAGCACTCTGCCTGATCATCAAGTGGAGAATCGGCATTATTGGTGTACGGGGACCTCTGGGGCCCCCTGGCTTGGAAACCTGGTTACAACTGCCACCGCTATAGCCATGGTTCTAGGTCTCACTATGAAGATTATAACATTCACAGTAAGATCAAAACAAAGGGAGAAATTTATCAGCACCTTCGCACCAGTATTTTGGTGTTAAAAATAAGGCTTGATTGTTGGTTTAACGGAACCAAACTCACAACATCATAAAGATCCATGATGGATGGATAATACATCTAGAATACTCTCATGGGAATAGCCCCTTAGAATGTACTGCTTTAGGGCTCATGCACAAGAGGTTATGGATCTGTATACGCAATATACAGTCGTGGCCAAAAGTTTTGAGAATTACATAAATATTGGAAATTGGAAAAGTTGCTGCTTAAGTTTTTATAATAGCAATTTGCATATACTACAGAATGTTATGAAGAGTGATCAGATGAATTGCATAGTCCTTCTTTGCCATGAAAATTAACTTAATCCCAAAAAAAACTTTCCACTGCATTTCATTGCTGTCATTAAAGGACCTGCTGAGATAATTTCAGTAATCGTCTTGTTAACTCAGGTGAGAATGTTGACGAGCACAAGGATGGAGATCATTAGGTCAGGCTGATTGGGTTAAAATGGCAGACTTGACATGTTAAAAGGAGGGTGATGCTTGAAATCATTGTTCTTCCATTGTTAACCATGGTGACCTGCAAAGAAACGCCTGCAGCCATCATTGCGTTGCATAAAAATGGCTTCACAGGCAAGGATATTGTGGCTACTAAGATTGCACCTCAATCAACAATTTATAGGATCATCAAGAACTTCAAGGAAAGAGGTTAAATTCTTGTTAAGAAGGCTTCAGGGCGTCCAAGAAAGTCCAGCAAGCGCCAGGATCGTCTCCTAAAGAGGATTCAGCTGCGGGATCGGAGTGCCACCAGTGCAGAGCTTGCTCAGGAATGGCAGCAGGCAGGTGTGAGCGCATCTGCACGCACAGTGAGGCGAAGACTTTTGGAAGATGGCCTGGTGTCAAGAAGGGCAGCAAAGAAGCCACTTCTCTCCAAAAAAAACATAAGGGACAGATTGATCTTCTGCAGAAAGTATGGTGAATGGACTGCTGAGGACGAGGGCAAAGTCCTATTCTCCGATGAAGCCTCTTTCCGATTGTTTGGGGCATCTGGAAAAAGGCTTGTCTGGAGAAGAAAAGGTGAGCGCTACCATCAGTCATGTGTCATGCCAACAGTAAAGCATCCTGAGACCATTCATGTGTGGGGTTGCTTCTCATCCAAGGGAGTGGGCTCACTCACAATTTTGCCCAAAAACACAGCCATGAATAAAGAATGGTACCAAAACACCCTCCAACAGCAACCTCTTCCAACAACAGTTTGGTGAAGAACAATGCATTTTCCAGCACGATGGAGCACCGTGCCATAAGGCAAAAGTGATAACTAAGTGGCTCGGGGACCAAAAAGTTGACATTTTGGGTCCATGGCCTGGAAACTCCCCAGATCTTAATCCCATTGAGAACTTGTGGTCAATCCTCAAGAGGCAGGTGGACAAACAAAAACCCACTAATTCTGACAAACTCCACGAAGTGATTTTGAAAGAATGGGTTGCTATCAGTCAGGAATTGGCCCAGAAGTTGATTGAGAGCATGCCCAGTCGAATTGCAGAGGTCCTGAAAAAGAAGGGCCAACACTGCAAATACTGACTCTTTGCATAAATGTCATGTAATTGTCGATAAAAGCCTTTGAAACATATGAAGTGCGTGTAATTATATTTCACTACATCACAGAAACAACTGAAACAAAGATCTAAAGGCAGTTTAGCAGAAAACTTTGTGAAAACTAATATTTGTGTCATTCTCAAAACTTTTGGCCACGACTGTACACACTGGCCATGTGCACTCCTTGGTGCGGATGGGGACCCATTGACTTGAATGGGTCCGCAATCCGCTAGATACGACCGAAGACAAGACTTCACCTATCTTTTGCGGAGTGGAGGCACAGATCGGAAGCCTACGGAAGCAACACGAATACTTCCATGGGCTTTCTGGTCTGTGCCTCTGCACCGCAAAAAGATAGAACATGTTCTATCTTTGTCCATATCTTGCGGATCGCGGACCCATTCAAGTCAATGGGTCAGCATCCATAAACAGAGTGCACATGGCCAGTGCCTGTGCATTGCGGACTGCTATTTGCGGTCCGCAGCATGGGCACTGAGCTATTACGCCTGTGTGCATTAGCCCTTAAAAGATAAAATTGTGATACATACATTCACTAAAGTCCTTGGTCGCTTAATCTTTGTTAGCCTATGTTGTTCACATGCCTGTACTGTATTTATTGGCATGCTAGATTACTGTGATATACACTGCATGCAGAATTATTAGGCAAATGAGTATTTTGACCACATCATCCTCTTTATGCATGTTGTCTTACTCCAAGCTGTATAGGCTCGAAAGCCTACTTCCAATTAAGCATATTAGGTGATGTGCATCTCTGTAATGAGAAGGGGTGTGGTCTAATGACATCAACACCCTATATTAGGTGTGCATAATTATTAGGCAACTTCCTTTCCTTTGGCAAAATGGGTCAAAAGAAGGACTTGACAGGCTCAGAAAAGTAAAAAATAGTGAGATATCTTGCAGAGGGATGCAGCACTCTTAAAATTGCAAAGCTTTTGAAGCGTGATCATCGAACAATCAAGCGTTTCATTCAAAATAGTCAACAGGGTCGCAAGAAGCGTGTGGAAAAACCAAGGCGCAAAATAACTGCCCATGAACTGAGAAAAGTCAAGCGTGCAGCTGCCAAGATGCCACTTGCCACCAGTTTGGCCATATTTCAGAGCTGCAACATCACTGGAGTGCCCAAAAGCACAAGGTGTGCAATACTCAGAGACATGGCCAAGGTAAGAAAGGCTGAAAGACGACCACCACTGAACAAGACACACAAGCTGAAACGTCAAGACTGGGCCAAGAAATATCTCAAGACTGATTTTTCTAAGGTTTTATGGACTGATGAAATGAGAGTGAGTCTTGATGGGCCAGATGGATGGGCCCGTGGCTGGATTGGTAAAGGGCAGAGAGCTCCAGTCCGACTCAGACGCCAGCAAGGTGGAGGTGGAGTACTGGTTTGGGCTGGTATCATCAAAGATGAGCTTGTGGGGCCTTTTCGGGTTGAGGATGGAGTCAAGCTCAACTCCCAGTCCTACTGACAGTTTCTGGAGACACCTTCTTCAAGCAGTGGTACAGGAAGAAGTCTGCATCCTTCAAGAAAAACATGATTTTCATGCAGGACAATGCTCCATCACACGCGTCCAAGTACTCCACAGCGTGGCTGGCAAGAAGGGGTATAAAAGAAGAAAATCTAATGACATGGCCTCCTTGTTCACCTGATCTGAACCCCATTGAGAACCTGTGGTCCATCATCAAATGTGAGATTTACAAGGAGGGAAAACAGTACACCTCTCTGAACAGTGTCTGGGAGGCTGTGGTTGCTGCTGCACGCAATGTTGATGGTGAACAGATCAAAACACTGACAGAATCCATGGATGGCAGACTTTTGAGTGTCCTTGCAAAGAAAGGTGGCTATATTGGTCACTGATTTGTTTTTGTTTTGTTTTTGAATGTCAGAAATGTATATTTGTGAATGTTGAGATGTTATATTGGTTTCACTGGTAAAAATAAATAATTGAAATGGGTATATATTTGTTTTTTGTTAAGTTGCCTAATAATTATGCACAGTAATAGTCACCTGCACACACAGATATCCCCCTAAAATAGCTAAAACTAAAAACAAACTAAAAACTACTTCCAAAAATATTCAGCTTTGATATTAATGAGTTTTTTGGGTTCATTGAGAACATAGTTGTTGTTCAATAATAAAATTAATCCTCAAAAATACAACTTGCCTAATAATTCTGCACTCCCTATAAAGATAATTGAATTGTAAGAGCAACTGCATTTCTGGAGAACTGTTATTTTTACATAGGATTGTTAAATGTGGACTGAGTGTTATATGTGTGTTCTTTCAACATGAACTTCTGTACTCACTCTTCTGCTTGGATCGAATCTATAGCAGCTACATAGTTACTAGGGATGTATCCTGTTTTTCCTGAACGCAGTGATCGAGCTTCCCACCAGTCACCCTCACTGTAGAGACAGAAAGATATACAATAAGGAAAACAACCAGCTTTATTGTACTAATGTGATACATATACACAAAAGATACACAAGATGCTTAAAGCAGAAACTTGTGATGTTCAAATTATGAATTAGTAAATTTTGAAGAACGTTAGCTTTTAGGGTTTATGCACACAGCCATAGTTTTAGTCCGCCTCCGATCCGCGTTTTTTTGCAGGCCCATTCATCTCAGTGGGGCCACAAAAGATGCAGACAACACACCCATGTGTTGTCTGCATCCACAAGTCCATTTTGCAGCCACGCAAAAAAATAAAACATGTCCTATTCCGCAAAGGACATTTTCACAGTAGTTAAAAAAAATAGCTACATGCACTCGGCCGGTATCCGTGTTTTGAAAACACTTACGGCCTTAAATTAGGCTTTGTTCACATCTACAACATTGTACATTGGAGGCTCCTACCCGAACCTCCATCACATATTCTGTGGAAATGGCGAGACAAAATGGTGGTAAAATGATGGTTACTATGATGGAAACCTGATGGCTGCTTTAATGGAGTTGGGATTCCTTTGGTTTTCATGTTATTGATAGGGCTCTGCCATCATCTTCGTTGTGCTGCTCCTACGACTGAGCAAAACAATGGAAATAGCAATAAATGGGGAGATTTACTAATGCTGCTGTTTTCTACACCAGCCTTAGTAAATTGTATGGTGGAGTAAGATATGCCAAATTTATTAAGAGGCACAGGCCTTTTTTTTTTTTTTATTCTGTTTATTTGGAGCAGATTCACAAAATACAAGGCAAGGGTCATGAACCCGCATATCATACATTAAACATGCTTTCCCCCCCTGGCTTCTGGAGGAAGTCAGGGAGTCACATACAGTAACATAAGGAACATGAGTTTAATATACATGAATCTGACTGCATTTTTTATTTTAATTTAAAAGTAGTAGGAACAGAAATAATAAAGAAAAGAAAGGGAAGAGGGGAAAGGGAGAGAGATATAGGGGGGAAGGGAGGCAGGACTATACTGCCAGGGGTCCCAGAGTATTACCTAGAGATGCTCTAAGATACCATGAAGTGTACTGAAAGGGTTTAACCAATTCTCTAATTTCTACCATATTAAAGTGTGCAATAATAAAAGTGCGCCACTTATTAAAGAATTTGGAAGCTGAACTTTCTTTGTGCCTAGATGCTTCAATCCTTTCATATCCCAAAAGAACTTTCAATTCAGAGATCACAGCAGGAATGTCTGGCATGGCATCTGTGAGCCATCTCTGGAGCAAGACCCTTTTGGCTACTAACAAGACCGAGTGTAATAAAATCGGTATCTTAGTTGGGTTCTCCAGACGGATATAATGGAAAACCAAGGTCTGGGGTTCCATAGGTAACTCCACCAACCAGTTAGTCTTGATATACTCAATCACAGCGGCCCAAAATTTGACTACCTCAGGACATGTCCAAATGCCATGCCAGAAATCCGTAGCAGCCAATTTACAATTAGGACAATGTGTGATACGGTCTGGAAACTGGGGAGAGGCTGGAAAGTTAAAACCATAGATTGCCCGATGCATCATTCTAAAAAACGTTTCAAGCCAAATCTCACCAATCACGCACTGACGTACCTTACTCCAACCTTCCAGGATCTTTACCCCAATCTCATCATCCATAGTGATGTGCTCCCACTTCTTAAAAAGAGTGGAAACCTTGGCTTTCGTGAAATTTCCTGAAAAGGCCCTATACAACCTAGAGAGAGAAACTGTTTGGGGGGAGAAACTAAGGATCTCATCAAAGGAGTTTTTGGTCACCTCCCTCGATAGATCACGCAATCTATGTGAGCAGAAACCCACAATCTGCATTATTTGCAAGAAATGGGAATCCGGTAAGGCATATTTTTCCTTCAGTTCTTTTGGAGTTAGCCAACGTTTTTCCCCTTGATGCATCAGATGTTCCGCCCTAGTCAAACCCCTAGATATCCACAGCTCAGAAGGTCTCAGACTAGTTCCTGACGGAAATTCTGGATGACCCCATAGCGGCATCCATTTAGAGATTGCATGAGGCAGATTTACTGTCTTCCTAACCGCCTTCCAGGTTGCTATCGTATCTCTCAATAAAAGCGAGGATTTAATTTCCCCAGGTAATGCGGCCAAGTTAGAGTGGAGGCACGATACCAGGTTCCACGGAGCTACCAGGTTTTGCTCCACTTCCCTATTAGAGAAAAGATCAGTATTATGCACCCAATCCAAAACATGACACATAAGACATGCCAGATTGTAACCCCGTACATTCGGGAATTTCACTCCTCCTTCTGGTTTCCATAACATAAGCTTCGAAAGAGAGATGCGAGGGCGTCTGCCTGACCATAGAAACGTGGTAAAAGCCTTGTTTAGAGCAGTGACATCGGTATGTTTCAGCAAGATCGGAAGCGTTTGGAGGGGGTAGAGTAACTTAAAAAAACTCATCATCTTAATGAGCTGGCACCTTCCAAGCAGAGATAAGGGAAGTGAATGCCATTTCTGTAGTTCAGATATTATTTTCGCTATGAGGGGAGGATAGTTTAGTGAGTACAATGACCCCGGAAGCTTACCAATTTTAACCCCTAAGTATGTGACATATTTCTTAACAGCAGATAAAGAGAGACCTATATCCTGCCAAAACTGCGGTGGGTTAGTGGCGTGAAGCTCTAGAATCTCACTTTTAGATGAATTTATTTTATATCCTGAGAAGGACCCAAAAAAACTCCATTAGGGGGCCTAAGTGTCGCTGTGGAGTGTCCATGAAAATCAAAAGATCATCCGCATATAAAGTTAGTTTGACCTCTTTCTTGCCTATGGTAATACCCGTATATAAGTCAGAATCCTCTAGAAATCTAGCTAAGGGCTCGATGGCTAGGTCAAAGAGGAGAGGGGAAAGCGGACAACCCTGTCTAGTCCCTCTTTGGAGGGGGAACACCCGAGACAGGAAACCTCCCGTATGGATGCGCGCCGCTGGGCTGGAATAGAGACCCTTCAAAAAGGTACGGATATCCCCCAAAATCTTGAATTTATCGAGCACCGCCCCCAGCCAGTCCCAACGCAATGAGTCAAAAGCTTTTTCCGCATCTAAAGCCAGTAAAATAGGGGTTCTGGCTGGCTGAGGGCGGCGCCGGACCCAATCCAAGGTTGCCAGCACCTTCCTAATATTTGCCACCCCCGACCTCCCTTTAATGAAACCCACTTGGGAGGGCCCTATCAGGGTAGGCATTAATAGGCTCAGTCTGTCAGCCAGTATTTTAGTCAATATCTTGAGATCCTGATTAATGAGCGAGATCGGGCGGTACGAACCTGGATCTTGTGGGTCCTTATTTGGTTTAAGTATCAATTTAATGTGGGCAACATTAACATGAGCAGGGAAACTACCTGTGTGTAAAAGATGGTTAAAATAGTCCGTCAGTGTGGGGGCAAGATTTTCTTGTAGCACTTTGTAAAATTCTCCTGAGAATCCGTCAGGGCCTGGCGCCTTTCCGTTATGTAGGGAACGTATTATATGTAGCACTTCATCAGCCGTTATTTCCGCATTTATAGATCCCTGCTGTTCCTCCGTCAGGGAAGGTAATTTGACGTCTGACAGAAATCTCCTACCCTTTTCAGGGTCTTCTGGGGTGTCGCTATAGAGACGCTCATAATATTTACCTAGCAAATCATTTATCAACTTAGGATTTGTTTGGACCACTCCCCCCTCCCCTTTCAGAGCTGTGATGACTGTAGGAGTCCTCCTGCCCCGTGCTAAGTTGGCCAACATTTTGCCTGACTTATTCCCAAATCTGAACAGATCCGTCTGGAATTCTGACCTATACATTGCCTCCCTTTTATCTACCCAAACTTCAAAGGTATTTCTAGCTGCAATCCAGGCCTCCTTGTGCTGAGTGGTAGCCACCCGGAGGAATTGAGTGTATGCCTGTCTGAGGGCCGAGCTAGCCTCCTGATATTGTTTAGCGACCACCTTGCGTAAATTACTGACATAACTGAGAATTCGGCCCCTCAGGACCGCTTTAGCAGCCTCCCAGTGGGTCGAAACATCTGATGCATCTCGGGGATTGTCACCCTGAAACTCCCACCACCAACCTTGTAGTGTATCTTTGAAATTGTCATCCTTGGCAAGAAAAGAAGGAAAGCGCCATATAAAATCAGTTCCTCTAGGGTAGGTATCCTGCAAGGAAATGGATATAGGTGAGTGGTCAGAAATAAGTAAGTCATGAATTTCAGCGGAAACCACCCTAGATGACATATGCAAGGGAAGGAAAAGATAGTCAATACGAGACCATACATTATGTGCGTGTGAAAAATGCGTATACGCCCTGTCATCAGGATGTAGAGAGCGCCAGGTATCATATAAACCTGTAGAGGTTAGAAAGGGAGGTATAACCTTGTCAGAGAGTCTTTGCGATCCGACCATCCCCTCCTCTCTCTTCCGGTCTTCCAGAACAGATGCGACTGAGTTAAAATCACCACCCACAATTCTGTTGTGAGTTCCATCCATATGCAGTCTGTTCTCCAGAAGAGCGTAAAAGGGGGCATTATTTTCATTTGGGGCATACACATTATGAATGCTATAAGAAATCCCTCCTATCTCTACCACTAACCTATGCCATCTGCCCTCACTGTCATGAAATTCTGAAAGTATCTTCCCTGAGAAATTTCTATGTACTAAAGTGAGTACTCCAGCTTTGTGCTCCCTGGCTGAGGATCCGAACACAGAACCTACCCAGAATTTTTTCATACGGAAGAAATCTTTATCCTCTAAATGCGTCTCTTGCAGGAGAACTACATCAGGTTAAAGACGCTTCAGGTGGCGTAAAATCTTTGACCGCTTCTGCGGGGAGCGTAAACCCTTGACATTCCAGGAGATAATTTTCATTTCAGTTCCGGTATGTACGGATCCCCAAACAGAGAAAGCCAAGGGAGAAGGGAGGAGGGAAGGAAAAAGGGGGGGGAGGAAAAGAGAACAGAAAACACAAGCAAAAATCAATATAAGTACAACCAAAAAGAACTGCCTAGGTGTGTGGCAGCAGGTACCAATCCACTGGACCGGGTACGACTAGATGGTGTCAGCCGTCACTAAATCTAGTTATAGACTTTCCTTTTTTCCGCCATGGCAGAGCTCTCACATACCTAGCCTAAACAATGGCAATCTGTACGACTGAACAATACCGGCCCTAGTATGGAGCATAAAGCAAAATAACAAAACATTCTTAATCTGGAACAGCTTAGCAGCATTAACAAGATTCTACCCCTCAGGGTTGAGTCTCAACCACATTTAGAATTGAGGAATATTAACGTCCTCTTCTGGAAGGGCCTTTCTGGGCCATTGCGCAAACGGTCATTCCCTCGTCGAACAGCTGGAACCAATGAGTCCTTCAAAGTAGACCGTTGGGGAGAGAGGGATATATCATGCTGCTCTGAATCAATAATCTCATCCAAGGCCTCCTCTGCCTCAGTGGGGGATCTAAAAGTGATAGTCCCTCCTTGTGCTCTGTGAATCTTTAGAACCGCCGGGAAAAGAAGCTGAAATCTGATGTCCCTTTGGTAGAGTGCAGTGCAGACCGGGCTAAAGGCCTTGCGTTTCTTCGCCACCTCAGCCGAGAAGTCCTCAAACAATAAAATTTTGTGGCCCCTTATGGTTATCTGGTGTCGTCTCTTACGAAAACTGCGGAGTAAAGCCACCTTATCATTGAAATCCAGCAGTTTAAAAATAACTTGGCGAGGTCTCCCATCTCCACTGCGGGGAGACTCCGAATTAGAGTCCCTAGTGGCGCCTCTTTCCGGACCAATCCTGTGGGCCCTCTCCACTCGACAGAAAAACTTTAGGCCCAGGGCCTCTGGCAGTTCTTTCTCACATATATCTAAAAGGTCCAGTTGTTTAATGGACTCAGGCAGCCCAACCACCCTCAGGTTGTTGCGGCGTGACCTGTTTTCCAGGTCATCAACCTTAAACCGCAGGTATTCCAGGGCATGCTGCTGGGATTTCAATACAGACTCAGTGTCCCCTGCTTGCTGCTGCAAGGAACGCAGCTCTTTCTCCAGGGCCCCAACTTGTATGCTGGTCTGGTTTACCTCTTCCCTCAGGGAGTTAAAAGAGGCCAGTATTGTCGTTTCCAGTGTTTTCTGGATGTCCGGCATTATACGCATTGCCACTTCAATGGCTAGTTGTTTATAATCTAATGTGGCCGGGCCACCTAGAGGGGACCCCTCTCCCTGGGTACTCTGAGAGCCCTCTTCCCTAAATACTAGTGGCTGAGTGTCCGCCATTTTTGCCGCGCTCTGTGAGGCTGCTAGCTGCGCACCTGTGATCTTCTGCCCGCTCCGGAGAAGATATCTTTCCATCAGCCCCTTGATGCAGGTAAGTGGGGTCAGTCGGATGTCCTTTAGGGCTGGAAAGCAGTTCCCTGCGCTGCAAAATGACAAAGATGTTCGGCGGTATGCAGGAGCTCTGAGCACTGCGTCCTCACATGGCGGCGCCGGAACCGGAAGTCGGCACAGGCCTTTTAACAAATTTGGTGCATCTTCTGGGTTTACATGAGCCATAAACCGAAATCTATGCTAACTAGAATCTTCAATTTACTCCAGCTCTTGGTGTAAATTATAGTAAATCTGGTGGACCGCAGAGGCCTCGTCCCTCTGCTCACCCTTTTTCTCGTCACTTTTAAAAAGTGGTAAGGACCTGCAAATTGTAGCTCAAATATGAGAAGGCCATAATCTGAGACTTTGTTATCCCACTTTTGTGGTGTATAAACATTGATAAATCTCAACCAAAGTGTTTAGGCAAGCCTTAATTAGTCTTCAATTTTGAAATATATTGTGACACCAAAGGAACTTACATCAACCATGGGGTTCTATGATTGTCCAAGCTCAGTTCAGTAGAGTTGTCATGGCCTTTACGTTACACTAAACCTATAAATTAATACTAAAAGTAACCAAGAAGTATAGTTGTCCCCACTGTTTGTCAAACTGCAGCACTTTCTGCATGATCCTGACACGAGCAGTGTTCTAGAAATCCTGCAGAGAGCACAGGGGTAAATATCTTGCTCATGGATGATCTCCATTTTAATTGAGGGGGTTCACCTGTTCAGAACCTTCTTCTATTAGCAAATAAAGAGAATGGTTACACTCTAGAGCGGTGTTCTTCAGCTGCAGTCCTCAGGGCCCATCTTCCGGTCATGTTTTCAGGATTTTCTTAGTATTCAGCAGGTGATATAATTAGTGTCCATGCACCAGGACTTACCACAGGTATTCATTTTGTGGGATCTTCTCAAATCATGAACGGTAGGTGGTCCCTGAGGACCGGAGTTGAGGAATACTGCTTTAGAGGACCCTGCACATCCATGCATCCATAGATTCCATAGATTGACCAGCGGAAGAACTTACACATTTATTAAGAGGTGCAAATTTTGTCACAAAATGGCACTTGCAACAAAATTTGCAACTTTTCTACACCATTTTTGGGTATAGTAATATATGTGAAATGGGAAGTTTTCAGCCCAACTAAGAGTGCTACAGTGATGTACAAACATCCAAAGTTATTTTACTACTAGTTAGAAGATAACATACGAGTTATTTAAAATGTGGAATTTATCTCCCTTCACAACAGTTAGGTCATCTTCTGTCCGAGCCTCATAATCATACAGGGCAATGAAGGTTGTTGCTCCTAAGAAAAGGGAGAGAACAGAGGTTACTCTAGGAGGGCATAGAGAATATAAGGGTTGTAGTTCCAGAGCAAGTAAAGCAGGATCATTGCCATAATTCAAAACAACAACAACAAAAATTTACTGGTAAACCATGCACAATGCAGAAGGACTAGTTCAGCTGATTGTAATATCTTTCACTTAGTGAGCTGTTCTTCATTCTGGAAAAAAATGTACTTTTAGTTCCTATGCAAATGAGCAGTTAAGTGCAGCGAGGGTAGACCCAAGCCTCTCTGTGCACCCTTTCCCCTCCTGCTTCCTCTACCAACCTCTCCCTCTTTTTGATTGACAACACAAGACAAGATGATCGTGCAGGACCAGAACCCTGTGTATAAAGAAGGAGTGGAAGGGGCTGGCACAGAGAGCAGGAGAAGAAAGGGTGCACAGAGACCTGGGCCCACCCTCGCTGCACTTAAATGCTTATTTCCACATAGATCAAAAGTACTTTTCCTTTAGAAAGAAAAACAAATCACTAAGTGAAAGGCGTCATTAGATACAGCTGAGCTAGCACTGCAAGGTATTGTGCCTGGTTTAACAGTGAATTCCCAGGTGACAGATTCCATTTAAGAGCTAAACTATTGGTCAGCTGAGCTTTTTCCTTTAATGTTTTGGCTATTTCATTAACATGATAGGTAAAGGGTAACTTAACAACATACAGTAGGATATTATTGTTTTGCAACGCCTATAGACTACAAGAGAGACAAAGGAGCAGTTCTCCTCTGCTTCTCTTGCCTTCTGCAGTTCTCTGCTGCTTCTATGACACAACTGAGGTTGTGGAAATGATATTTTCCATAAAGGTGTGGTGCCCACCTATAAGACATCTGAAGCATATCCTATAATGAGCCTCCATGTCGCATTTGCTGTTAAAGGTTCCTTGTGCAATGCTTTTAGTTAAAGCGAACTCTCATTTTCACCTTACCTGAAGATCCAGTGACACCCATGCCTCTCTGTCCTCCACCCAAGAAAGGTCCTCCGACTACACATATTGAGTTGATAGTAGAAATGCTAAAGTCTTGGTTGCGTACTGTTGTAGGATCCGGGAAATAGCGTGGACTGGAGAAGCTCTCCACACTTACATCCACTGCTTTTTCTTCCTTCTTTTTGCACTGTGCACAGCCCATTACCTGTAGAGACTACAGTCAGTAACCATCCTTTGGGACCCTACAGAGGGCAGGTTCAGGCAGGTTATAATTAGGGATGAGCAAATAGACATCGGATGAAACATCCAAAGTCGATTCGCATAAAACTTCATTCTAATACTGTACGGAGCAGGAGCTCTGTACAGTATTAGAATGTATTGGCTCCGATGAGCCGAAGTTATTGCTTTGCGAAGTCTCACAAGACTTTGCAGAAAAACTTCATAAATTAATTTGGACTGTAAAGAACCATTTCCTGAACTCGGGTTCGGTTCCAAGGTACCACTTGGAACCGAACCCGAGTTCGGGAAATTATTTTTTTACAGTACAACTTAATTTATGAAGTTATTGCAAAGCAATAACTTCGGCTCATCGGAGCCAATACTTCTAATACTGTACAGAGCTCCTGCTCCGTACAGTATTAGAACAAAGTTTTACGTGAATCGACTTCGGGATTCGCTCATCCCTAGTTATAATATAAAGACACTCTACGCAACCTGGGAACTTAAAGTGGCCATGGAAAAAAAATATATCTAAAAAAGGCCCCATGTTGTAGGCAGGTCTAAACTGATAGAAGGCAGAGCCAACAAAAGTAGGTGGGGCCAGCACAAGTAGGCGGGTCCAGCAATACAATTTTTGTGGCTCAAAATACCACCCCAGCTGAGCCAAATACCACAATGCAGCACAATATATTTCCCAAGCAGAACTAAATACAACAGTGCAGCATAAAATAATGCTCCAGCAGCACTAAATACCTCCCCAGAAGATGCCCATCTGTGGTGGCCAGCACAACGTTCTGTCCTCTACTCCAGTTGCTTCAGGATGGCAATATGTTGATTTCAGGAGTCAAGAGGGCATCTGATGCTGCCTTCCAGGTACATAGGTACTTGATTTTCCCAGCTCTATGAGCGCCAGGTCATTACTTGGCTGGTGGCTATGTGGAGAGCTCAGGCAGCCCCCTGGGCATTGACCCACTGGGAAGTTTCCAGTAGGGTCTGTGCCCAGCCCGCCCGTGAAGACACAGCAGTGCACCTAAAGATTTAGAAACAGAGTCCTGGACTTCATGGTACTGTGTGATCATAGTAAATTGGAGTGTATATTACTGGCCCTAATAATTGCCTATAGGGTGTACGAAAATGTATTTCTGAGGCAGTCATTTCATATTTTCAGACTGCAATAAATCAAAACAATGCAGACTCACGCCTGTGCACTGGGCTGAGGCACTGCACAGAATTATTAGACTGTAAGACATGATAGCAGCTGAAAAGGCTGAATACTTGGATTTCTGTAATCTATGGTTCCCCTGCACCAATTGCAGAGTTTCTCCTCAGTATCACATTTGAAATCACGGTGATCTTTTGTTTGACATTTTAAAATCTATTAGGATGATTTTATTTGGGTCCTATGTGTCCCCACATCTACTCCTTGTCTGGTGTGTCTTGCCTTTTCTTCTCCTATAGTGTCTTTTTGTTTTAATTTATATTTTGTATTCTCAAAATGGGCATTAGATGGATATGGTGTTCTGTTTGTGTGTCTTGCTCCGCATCACATGTTACGGTTTGCTCTCCGGTCTGGAGACGCAACTAAACGGAACAGAATGCATTTTGGAGCATTCCGTTCAGTTCAGTTTTGTCCCCATTGACAAAGAATGGGGACAAAACTGAAGCATTTTTTCCCGGTATTGAGCCCCTATGACAGATCTCAATACTGGAAAACTAAAACGCTAGTGTGAAAGTAGCCTTAGTAAAAGCATTACAAACCTATTACCACATAAAGTGACACAAAATAGGCAGTGCCAGAAAGGGGTTAATGGAAGTTTTGTAGATTTCACTCATTTTAGGTATCTAATCAGCCTACAATATTTTGCTCAGCTGTACATTTGGGTACATTCTAGTTTTTGATTTATGTTTCATTATTTATACTGTATAAAAGCCCCAATAAAGGAACAGATCCAAACATGTATCAGTGCAGTCAGGATTAGTGTTGATCGAGCACCATAGTGCTCGGGTGCTGAGGCCGAACACATCGGGATGCTTGGGTGCTCTACCGAGCACCCGAGTATAATGAAAGTCAATGGGAGAACCCGAGCATTAAACCAGGCACTCCCTGCTCTGAAGAGGGGAGGGTGTCTGGTTCACAGTAAAAGGTCAGAAATTGATGTAAATGCCACCGAAATGGTTCGGGAACAGCATGGGGAGGATGTTTGGATGCAGGTCTCCCAGGTCTCTGCTGGGAACGATGTTGTCCAAGTGGTACGCCACTTTTACAGACTGACAATAATACGCACAAAACCGAAGATAAAATCGATTTTAGAGGAAAAATTGTTTGGAAACATTCTTTCCTGTATATTTACTTGTATATAAAGTGCAAGTGCTGCCAGAAAATTACAAGCAAGAGGCACTCCGATATAACCGGTATATCACATAAAGGAGGGCCTCATTCACATTGTGGTACAATTGTTCAGGTAGTGGGACTCCTACACTCATAAAGCCTATGCACTAAGTGAAAGGGCTGCCAAAAATTACAAGGCACTACAATACACCCTTTGTTACACATAAAGGAGAGCATCATAAACACCCTTGAAAAATTATGATGATGGCCTGCTGGTGACCCTCAAAAACATTTGGAGCAAGGGCCTGCTGATCTGACCATCTAAAACATTATGGGCGAGGGCCTGCTGCCGCTTTGGTGACTCTAGATAACCTGGGCCCGATCGCACGTCCCCGTGACAGCGACGATCCTTTCGGATGTCTGCCCTATCAACTTTCAATGTTATTTTCAGAGCGAACCACGGTGACCATGGGTAACAGGGAATCAGGGTTTAATTCCGGAGAGGGAGCCTGAGAAACAGCTACCATTACCAAGCAAGGCAGAATGCGCGCAAATTACCAATTAAGTATAATTAGTTTAGGACCTGCAGATGAGCTGACCCTGTAAAAGATTGTAGGTAAGGGCCTGCTGGTGAGCTGACCCTCTAAAAGATTGTAAATGAGGGCCTGCAGGTGAGCTGACCCTGTAAAAGATTGTAGGTGAAGGCCTGCTAGTGAGCTGACCCTATAAAGAAATTATATGCGAGGGCCTGCAGGTGAGCTGACCCTGTAAAACATTATATGTGTGGGCCTGCAGGTGAGCTGACCCTGTAAAAGATTTTAGGTGCGGGCCTGCTGGTGAGCTGACCCTGTAAAAGATTTTAGTTGCGGGCCTGCTGGTGAGCTGACCCTGTAAACTGTTATATGCGAGGGCCTGCTGGTGAGCTGACCCTGTAAAAGATTTTAGGTGCATGCCTGCTGGTGAGCTGACCCTGTAAAAGATTTTAGGTGCAGGCCTGCTGGTGAGCTGACCTGGTAAAACATTATATGCGAGGGCCTGCTGGTGAGCTGACCCTGTAAAAATTTTAGGTGCGGGCCTGCTGGTGAGCTGACCCTCTAAAAAATTATATGCGAAGGCCTGCTGGTGAGCTGACCCTGTAAAACATTGTAGGTGAGGGCCTGCTGGTGAACTGACCCTCTAAAAAATTATATGTGAGGGCCTGCAGCTGAGCTGACCCTGTAAAACATTGTAGGTGCGGGCCTGCTGGTGAGCTGACCCTCTAAAAAATTATATGTGAAGGCCTGCAGCTGAGCTGACCCTGTAAAACATTGTAGGTGAGGGCCTGCTGGTGAGCTGACCCTCTAAAAAATTATATGTGAGGGCCTGCAGCTGAGCTGACCCTGTAAAACATTGTAGGTGAGGGCATGCTGGTGAGCTGAAACTCTAAAAAATTATATGCGAGGGCCTGCAGCTGAGCTGACCCTGTAAAATATTGTAGGTGAGGGCCTGCTGGTGAGCTGAAACTCAAAAAAATTATATGCGAGGGCCTGCAGCTGAGCTGACCCTGTAAAATATTGTAGGTGAGGGCCTGCTGGTGAGCTGACCCTCTAAAAAATTATATGCGAGGGCCTGCTGGTGAGCTGACCCTCTCAAAAATTATATGCGAGGGCCTGCAGCTGAGCTGACCCTGTAAAACATTATATGCGATGGGCATATATGCGAGGGCATTATATGCGACAAATAAGCATGTTAATATGATGGAAGAGGAGGAGGAGGATGAGAAAAGGAAGATTCAACCATATACCCTAGTTTGTGGTGGAAGGGGTGCATGGGAATACAGTGTATTCAATACACCATAAAAGCCACATTTAAAGTGCCTTTATTTTCAGCCGCTTTTCTCTGGTGGAGTAGAGAAGTCATGGTCAATCCGGGCCTTGTTCATTTTTATAAGAGTCAATCTGTCAGCATTTTCAGTTGACAGGCAGATACGCTTATCTGTTATAATGCCACCAGCAGCACTAAATACCTGCTCAGACAAAACGCTGGTGGCAGGGCAGGCTAGCACCTCCCAGTTTGTGCCACGTGTCCAGCTTGGACATGCAGTAGTTGTAAGGTACTGAGGGATCATTGAGGACGCTGACACGGTCTGCTATGTACTCCTTTACCATCTTCTAAAATTTTCCCCTCCTTGTGACACTAGGCCGCGCATCAGGGTGAGGGTGCTGGCAGGGTGTCATAAAACTGTCCCAGGCTTTGGAGAGTGTTGTCCTGCCTCCGTTGGAACTGCTGTGTGTTCCCCTTGTCTCCCCTCCTTGGTTGGCCAAGGAACTACGGACTCTGCCGCCAGCGTTGTCAGATGGAAATTTTTGGAGCAATTTTTCAACAAGGATCTTCTGGTATTGCACCGTTTTGCTCGTCTTCTCCACCAGAGGAATGAGAGATGAGAAGTTCTCTTTGTAGCGAGGGTCGAGAAGGGTGAACAACCAGTAATCCGACTTGTCTAAAATGCGTATAAAGCGCGGGGCTCGAGAAAGGCAGCCTTACATAACGTCAGCCATATGTGCCAGAGTACTAACAGGCAAGACTTTACTGTCGTAATCAGGAGGATCGCTCTCAATCTCCTCATCCTCTTCCTCCACTTCTGCCCAACCACGCTGAACAGATGGAATTAAACTTCCATGGGTACTCTCTGTAGCGGAGGCAACTGTCTCCTGCTCCTCCTCTTCATCATCCAATTCGCGCTGAGAAGACGAACTTAGGGTGGTCTGGCTATCACCCTGTGTAATGTCTTCCCCCATTTCCACCTCTTCCACATAAAAGCGTCGTCCTTAATTGTGAGCAGCGAGCGTTTGAGTAGACACAGAAGTGGGATGGTTACGCTGATAATAGCGTTATTGCCGCTCACTATCTGTGTCGATTCCTTAAAGTTTCTTAAAACCTCACAAAAGGTCAGACATCCATACCCACTCCTCGCTTGTGAGCTGCCAATTTCAAGCACTGCTGCAGCGTTGACAGACCGGCTGAAGCTGTCGATGACTTGTGAAAATGTGCACACACACGGCGCACCTTCACCAATAGCTCAGGCAAATTGGGGTAGGTTTTGAGAAACCGCTGAACCACTAAGTTTAAGACGTGGGCTAGGCATGGGATATGTATGAGCTTGCCGAGCTGCAGCGTACTCAAGTTGTGTTTAATAGTGTTTCTGGGTGTAGTAGTGCAATGACACTAACCTGAGACGGCTGACTCTCTGCATAAGCAGGTGATGGTAGGAAAATGTTCGTGACGCCAGTGCCAATTAAACGGTGGCACGCCGTTTGCTGATAGCAGGAATAAATGAGGAACACCGTGGTGTTAAAACAGAACTCCAACTTTAGTAGCTTTAAATATAGAGACATTCACGGAAGCGCAGTTCCTTTGCATACAGTCGATTTTTCAATACGGTTGATGCAGGCAATACAGATTGAGCAAGGTGACTACAGAGTGTTAAACACACAGGACTTGCAGTACAGGAGCTTGCACTCTATTTCTGACTGATCCTGGAACATAGCAAATCTTCTCCAAGGCCCAATACCTTAACTCTGGCGTATATCCTTGGTTTTAGCTTTATAAAGTACCTCCTCTGTTATCTTGAGTACCTCTTGCTTTTCTGCGCTTTTGCCTCTGTCTCTCTCCCTCTTTCCTCAGACTCTAGAAGCTTCTGAACGGTGGTCTTCCTGCTTCTGCATATATAGATATTCAGGAGGGGAACCTTCTCCTTGGATTCGGAACCCGGTTACAGGGACTGCAATACCCTCTCCTGGTCCGCAGGCTTCAGGCCTGGACTTGTCTCTGACATAGTCTAAGCTCCAGCTTCAGACTACAGGCTGCAGCTTTAGACAGACACTTAGACTAGACTGACTTTTGCTTCCCTGTCTGGGCCTTATATAAACTAGGGCTCTCTAGCTCCCTCTAGTGACTAGAAGCTGGAATGACACCCCTAGCAGGCCTGTACATGCAAGTGTCACAGTAACAGGGAAATACATAACATTACATTACATGACAATTTATAAAGATGACATATACCAACTTCCCCATAATTAAGGGGGGACGACAGCACACCAAGTGACACTTTTGTAGTGACGGGCATTACAGTCCCCGTACACTACATACCCCACTGCTTTAAGCTGAGTACGACCTCGTACTCCATCAGGGCTCGCCCAACTGGAATCTCTACCTGAAACAGAAAAAAGAGACATGCAGGCATACATATATGTAATTCATCTGCATTTACATTCATATCAGGTCCAATTGGCAAAGATGAAGGGTGGTGACAAGGGGCGTCGTTCTCTTCTCCTCAGGATAGTGAATGGAACTGGGGCGCTGACCTGGCACAGCATAACATTATAACCAGGATAGTCCATGACAATGAATAAGTCCATAATAGAACAGCACAATAGATAAAACAGTATAAAAGTTCTTGGAGGCTCAAAGAACAAACATGAGTCCGTACCCAGGTTATTTTCCTATTAAATCACAGAGGCTCTCATGCGGTGGAGTCCATCTCTGGGCACATTTCCTTTTAAAAGAGCAAAAATCTCAGAGGCTCAGGTCCTTTTGAGTCTGTCTCCGGGCACGGTTCCTTAGTATGAAGTTGCACAATAAAATTGTAGAATATAAAACAAGTGCTGTAATACCCCTGATCAACCTGAAAAGGGGGTGAAGGGTAAAAGGTGCAACTAAGGAACAGGCACAACTTGGCGTGGGGGTAGCAAAAGCAGGCAGGAGTCCCGGAAACAAACTTGGCTTTGTTGGCTTTATTACTTCAGTGGTCAACACCTACCACTGAGCCGTGGATGAACTGGCAGTCGCCACAAACGACCAGGAACATAGGACTCCTGTCCTGGAAGGGTTAATACCCTCATTCATTGATGAAATAAATCAAAAGGCCTAGCAGGCTGGTTTACAGAGGCATATCATAATCACTTGACCCTGCTGGCAAATATGGCCTGTAGTAGTCCTCTACAGGAGGATGGGCCCACATAACGGTGTTAGGGGGCAGCTGCAGAGTAAAGGGGCCCCTAATAGGTATTGGCCCCATGGGCCTAGGGGTAAACCCTTGGGTGGACCGTACCGGTCCCGGCATGATAATGGTGGGATGGATTGGAGCGGTTAACGCCGCCTCAAGCGGTCCGGTGGGCTCTGTGCAGCAATTCACAGCAACAGGGGGTCTTCTTTGGGGCACTGGCGGAGCGGTGGCAGCAGAAGGTAGTCTACGGGTGGTGACAGGCACCCTTACCTCGTCCTTCTTCGGCGGCGTCTGGATCCTGGCGGTCGCGATCTTGCGCAGCTCCCGCAACTTCTCCTCCAGCCGGACAATCTGCTCACCGATGCTCTCCGTGTCAGAGTCACGGTCATCTGCTGGCGCCGCCGGCGCAGGTACAGTCACCGATGGCACGGACTCGGCCTCTGCAGGTTCTGGTGATGCATCGGGTCTCCGACCCCTCCGGATGTTCTCAAAGGTATTTCGAAGTCCCTTTAGATTTTCCATCTCTTGCATGGTCTTCTCCCGACGAGGCAGCTCGGGGGAAGGGTAAGGGCTCACCCATTTTTCCAACACGGTTGGCTGCCAGAAGACGTTAGGCCCAATGAAGGAGCTCCGCTCCTGGAAGGCGTGATGGGCCGGCTCTGGAGAGCGTTCCGGTTCCCGCTCGCAGCCAGAGTAGTCTTCTTCTTCTGCCTCCCAGTCCTCAGGTTCTCGCTTGGGACGGGTCACAGCAGTGGCATAAGGGCCTCTCAGGCTCTCGGCAGGGGTGAACTCCACTTCCTCTCCCTCGCGGAGGCTGTGCTGATAGGAAGGGAGGTAGTCTCTCTTGACAGACCTTCGGTTAACATATAGGTCTCTGCCAGTCAGGTAATCTTGGATGAACCCGTAGCCACGGGTTTTGTCAAAGGACACCACCACTCCCTTTCTCCTTTCCAGGCGGGGTTGGGTGTTGGTGTGTCGTTCATGAATTGTCTTGGTCAACTCTTCATAGTAGATCTTGGTCTTGGTATTTCGCTTTATTGCGGCCTCCCGGATCTCCGCCATGAGTGAGGACCATTTGAAAGAGGGCTGAAAGAAGTCTCTCCACGAGCCATAGCAGGGCTCTGGTTCTTTCTCCCTTGGGCGGCAGGCGGGTTTCTCCGGTCCCGGAGAGTAGGCCGGTGGAGCCTCCTCTGGCTCTACACCAATATCAGACATCTCTGGTATGTCAGGCGCGGACGCTGCAGCAACGCTCTGTTCACTTTCCAACATGCTCGATCCTTCTCTGGAGAGCGATAGGGTCGCGTCAATTAAATCAGCCAGCTCCTCCCCTTGCACTGGGAGGCCGCCCCCCAGGTATTCCAGTATATGGAAGGCGGTGTCCATGCTGGCAGACATGCAAATGTCCAGATAAGCAGTGGCGCCTGACCTTGAACTCCTTCCCGCTATTTCCTCAGAAAGGCGCCAATTTTTCCCGCCTTTTTGGGATGAAGATGACGCAGCAGTTATTTCAGCAAGCTCAGCGGCCATCTTTAGCAAGAAACGCTGTCTATTCACTGACAGCAAGCAGGATGATGAAAAGTCCACAAAACCACACTCCAATGTGGCGATTTTCTTCCTCTTAGTAGCGCAACACTGCACAGCGCTTTTTAGAGGTTTTAGGAACACTTTTGGTATGTTTTTCAGTTCACAAAGTCCACTTTAAATAAACAGGCAACTTGTCACTTTGGTCACAGGGCAACTGTATAAGGCACAAAGTTCACGCTTCTTGCACTAGAAAGCGTGCGTATCCTGTTCGTGACGCCAAAAGAGAGGTGCAGCGTACTCAAGTTGTGTTTAATAGTGTTTCTGGGTGTAGTAGTGCAACCTGAGACGGCTGACTCTCTGCATAAGCAGGTGATGGTAGGAAAATGTTCGTGACGCCAGTGCCAATTAAACGGTGGCACGCCGTTTGCTGATAGCAGGAATAAATGAGGAACACCGTGGTGTTAAAACAGAACTCCAACTTTAGTAGCTTTAAATATAGAGACATTCACGGAAGCGCAGTTCCTTTGCATACAGTCGATTTTTCAATACGGTTGATGCAGGCAATACAGATTGAGCAAGGTGACTACAGAGTGTTAAACACACAGGACTTGCAGTACAGGAGCTTGCACTCTATCTCTGACTGATCCTGGAACATAGCAAATCTTCTCCAAGGCCCAATACCTTAACTCTGGCGTATATCCTTGGTTTTAGCTTTATAAAGTACCTCCTCTGTTATCTTGAGTACCTCTTGCTTTTCTGCGCTTTTGCCTCTGTCTCTCTCCCTCTTTCCTCAGACTCTAGAAGCTTCTGAACGGTGGTCTTCCTGCTTCTGCATATATAGATATTCAGGAGGGGAACCTTCTCCTTGGATTCGGAACCCGGTTACAGGGACTGCAATACCCTCTCCTGGTCCGCAGGCTTCAGGCCTGGACTTGTCTCTGACATAGTCTAAGCTCCAGCTTCAGACTACAGGCTGCAGCTTTAGACAGACACTTAGACTAGACTGACTTTTGCTTCCCTGTCTGGGCCTTATATAAACTAGGGCTCTCTAGCTCCCTCTAGTGACTAGAAGCTGGAATGACACCCCTAGCAGGCCTGTACATGCAAGTGTCACAGTAACAGGGAAATACATAACATTACATTACATGACAATTTATAAAGATGACATATACCAACTTCCCCATAATTAAGGGGGGACGACAGCACACCAAGTGACACTTTTGTAGTGACGGGCATTACAGTCCCCGTACACTACAGAGCTCCAAAGCCGCCACCAAGTTACGGCCATTATCAGACACAACCATGCCTGGTTCTAGGTTGAGTGGCAAGAGCCACAGCTCAGTCTGGTCTCTTATCCCCTGCCACAGCTCTGCGGCGGTGTGCTGTTTGTTCTCTAAGCATATCAGCTTCAGCACGGCCTGTTGCCGCTTCCCCACTGCAGTGCTACACTGCTTCCAGCCATCGACTGATGACTGACTGGTGCTGCACGCAGATAAATCGGAGGTGGAAGTGGAGGAGGAAGCGGAAGAGGAGAAGTGGGGGTTGGAGCTACTAACGTAGGTGCTGGCAGAAACCCTGATCGACGTAGGACCCGCAATCCTTGGCGTCGGTAGCACCTGTGCCATCCCAGGGTATGAATCGCTCCCGGCCTCCAAAACATTCACCCCGTGTGCCGTCAGGGAAATGTAGTGTCCCTGGCCGAATGCACTTGTCCATGTGTCCGTGGATAAGTGGACCTTCCCAGTAACTGCGTTGGTCAGGGCACGTGTGATGTTACGGGGCACATGTTGGTGTAAGGCGGGCACCGCACACCTTGAAACTTGCACTTGCGTTCAAATGCCTGGGGTAAGGACATTTGTACGCTGTGCTGGGACACGGAAGTGGTCGCTGATGGTGCTTGCGAAGGTCCAGGTGCAGGGTGGGAGGCATCCGGGCCTGCGCCTTCGACAGGGATTTGGCCAGCATGTAATACAGGGGAAGAGGAGGCAGTGGTGTGACCCGCAGACACAGATTGTGGACCCAGGCGTTCGGCCCACCTATTACGGTGCTTTGATGCCATGTGGCGGATCATGCTGGTGGTGGTGAGGTTGCTAGTGTTCGCGCCCCTGCTCATTTTTGTATGGCACAGGTTGCAAATTACAATTCTTTTGTTGTCCGCACTTTCATCAAAAAAGTGCCAGACTGCGGAACACCTACCCCTTGGAAAGGGAGATTTCCGCAAGGGGATGCTCCGGGAAACAGTTCTCCCTTTTGCCACCCCACTGCCTCTTCCAGCCTGTTGCGGTGCAGCAGATCCCTCCCCCTCTGTACTGCTTTCCACCTTCACAGGTTGGGTCAGTGACTTCATCGTCCACCACCTCCTCTTCCACTTCCTCACTCTGCTCACCCTTGTTGAAATAACCACTACCTCAGTGATTGACAACTGTGTCTCATCCTCTTCCTCAACCTCTTGAGGCAGTAATTGTCGTTGAGTTATTGGCAACTGTGTCTCATCATCATCCACTTCATTAATAAACAGTAATTGCTGTTCCCCACCGTCATCTTCTTGTTATTGTGGATGCTCAAGAGTTTGGGAATCAGGGTACAAGATCTGTCCCTCTTCAAGCGTGCTTGGTGAGAGGGCCAAATCAAGGAATGGAGCTGAAAAGAGCTCCTCGGAACATCCGACTGTGGAATCACTTGTTTGCCCAGACTCTCCAGTGTGGGAGGAAGGAGGATCAGGGTGAGGTTTATGTTGAGCAGACTCTTGGCTACTGAGACTGGACTTGGTGGAAGACAGAATAGTGCTTAACCGGCTGGAAGCATTATCCAACCAACCACCTGGTCACACTGGTCTGACTTCAAGAGTGGTGTCCTGCACCGCCCTGCAAAATAGGACATGAAGATAGGTATCGTGGATGATTGTTTTTCTTGTGCTCTGGCAGCAGGCACAGTTTCTTCGCGCCCAAGGGCCACGGCCTCTGCATGCATTATCAGCATCACGGCCACTGCCCCGTCCCTTACTGCTCGCCTTCTTCAAATTAAATGTTATATATGATTGAAAGTCTGTCACACATACAGTAGTGTAGGATCTGGAAGTGTATGCACAAACAAATTTAAAAAGGTATTTGGGATGTGGAAACATCACACAGGAGATATCCCGCAGATAATGTCAATGCTGTCACCAGCGGCTAATGAAAAATTACAGGGAATGTCCCAGGTATTTGGGATGAGGAAACATTATACAGGAGATGTACCACCGGTAATGTCACTGTACGCAGCGTCTACGCAAAAAAGTACGCTGTATGTCACAGATACATTTTTAACCGCACACGTTACACTGGAGATGTGCCCCTGGTAATGTCACTTTCAGAAGCGGACACCGTCTATTGAAAAAGTACACTGTATGTCACAGATATTTTTTGGATGCGCACACTTTACACAGGAGATGTGGCGCAGCTAATTAGCTAATTTCACTGTCCGCAGCGGACACCGTCTACCAGGGGCGTTGCTAGGTTAAAGGGTTTCTGTCATCAGAAAAATCGTTATGTATTTGGCTGACATTAGAGATGTGCTAATGTCATCAGAACATAACTGTATGATCTTTAAGTCCCTGCCTGCTGCCGTTCCCTCAAAATAAAGACTTTTATAATATGCTAATGAGCCTCTAGGTGCTACTGGAGCGTTGCTGCAGCACTTAGAGGCTCCGTCTTCTCACCCTTTGGCACGCCCATGTCCAGTTGATTGACGTCCTAGTTATCCTCTGTGCCCGTAAAATCCCGCACCTGCTACGTCCTGTTTAGTATTTGGCGCAGCTGCAGTGAGTGAAGCCTGCAGCAGTAGAGTGTCCTTCACTCACTGCGCCTGCGCCGAATACTAAACGGGATGGCGCAGGCGCAGGATTTACGGGGCACTGAAGAGAACTAGGACGTCAATCAACTGGACATGGGCGTGCCAAAGGGTGAGAAAACGGAGCCTCTAGGTGCTGCAGCAACGCCCCAGGAGCACCTAGAGGCTCATTAACATATTATAAAAGTCTTTATTTTGAGGGAACGGCAGCAGGCAGGGAGTTAAAAATCATACAGTTATGTTCTGCTGACAATAGGGTGGCCTTATTTCTACTAGGGGCTCTGTAAGGACATTATTAATACCGGAGGGCTCTTCTACTAATGGAAGCACTCTTGGGGAGCACTATCACTGTAGGGGGCACTGTAGGGGGCAGTATTACTAATGAGGGCATTCTAGAAGGGAATTACTATTGGTGGGACTATGAGGAGTACTACAGGGTGGGCCATTTATATGGATACACCTTAATAAAATGGGAATGGTTGGTGATATTAACTTCCAGTTTGTGGCACATTAGTATATGTGAGGGGGGAAACTTTTCAAGGTGGGTGGTGACCATGGCGGCCATTTTGAAGTTGGCCATTTTGAATCCAACTTTTGTTTTTTCAATGGGAAGAGGGTCATGTGACACATCAAACTTATTGGGAATTTCACAAGAAAAACAATGGTGTGCTTGGTTTTAACGTAACTTTATTCTTTCATGAGTTATTTACAAGTTTCTGACCACTTATAAAATGTGTTCAATGTGCTGCCCATTGTGTTGGATTGTCAATGCAACCCTCTTCTCCCACTCTTCACACACTGATAGCAACACCGCAGGAGAAATGCTAGCACAGGCTTCCAGTATCCGTAGTTTCAGGTGCTGCACATCTCGTATCTTCACAGCATAGACAATTGCCTTCAGATGACCCCAAAGATAAAAGTCTAAGGGGGTCAGATCGGGAGACCTTGGGGGCCATTCAACTGGCCCACGACGACCAATCCACTTTCCAGGAAACTGTTCATCTAGGAATGCTCGGACCTGACACCCATAATGTGGTGGTGCACCATCTTGCTGGAAAAACTCAGGGAACGTGCCAGCTTCAGTGCATAAAGAGGGAAACACATCATCATGTAGCAATTTCGCATATCCAGTGGCCTTGAGGTTTCCATTGATGAAGAATGGCCCCACTATCTTTGTACCCCATATACCACACCATACCATCAATTTTTTTGTTCCAACAGTCTTGGAGGGATCTATCCAATGTGGGTTAGTGTCAGACCAATAGCGGTGGTTTTGTTTGTTAACTTCACCATTCACATAAAAGTTTGCCTCATCACTGAACAAAATCTTCTGCGTAATCTGAGGGTCCTGTTCCAATTTTTGTTTTGCCCATTCTGCAAATTCAGTGCGCCGATCTGGGTCATCCTCGTTGAGATGCTGCAGTAGCTGGAGTTTGTAAGGGTGCCATTTGTGAGTAGCTAATATCCGCCAAAGGGATGTTCGACTAATGCCACTCTCCAGTGACATGCGGCGAGTGCTACGCTGTGGGCTCTTGCTGAATGAAGCTAGGACAGCCACTGATGTTTCTTCATTAGAGACAGATTTCATGCGTCCACATTTTGGCAAATCCAACACTGAACCAGTTTCACAAAACTTAGCAAGCAGTTTGCTAACTGTAGCATGGGAGATGGGTGGTCTCGTAGGGTGTCTTGCATTGAAATCTGCTGCAATGACCTGGTTACTGCGTTCACCAGACATCAACAAAATTTCTATCCGCTCCTCACGTGTTAACCTCGGCGACATGTCAGTGGCTGTAAACAAAGAGAAACTTGTAAATAACTCATGAAAGAATAAAGTTACGTTAAAAAGAAGCACACCATTGTTTTTCTTGTGAAATTCCCAATAAGTTTGGTGTCACATGACCCTCTTCCTATTGAAAAAACAAAAGTTGGATTCAAAATGGCCGACTTCAAAATGGCCGCCATGGTCACCACCCATCTTGAAAAGTTTTCCCCCTCACATATACTAATGTGCCACAAACAGGAAGTTAATATCACCAACCATTCCCATTTTATTAAGGTGTATCCATATAAATGGCCCACCCTGTATTACTATGGGGGCACACATTTTTCTTCAGGATAGTATTTGGGGGTAGTGTGTTTCACACTCTGCAGAGACGAGGCGGCTGAGAGAAGTTGTCTGGACCGAATGGAGAAGATGATGACAGAGAAGATCTACAGCAGAGGAGACGTCACCCGGGAGGCACTGGATGTGAAAGGTACGTGCTGCTGTATAGCTGTTTAGCAAGTACAGTAAAATGTCTTCAGTGCTAGTGTTTGCAGGGGGAGGGGTTGGGGGTGGGCGATTGGTTGACTTAGAGAATTGGACAATATTCATTGGGGCTTGGGCCCTGGAACTTTTGAGACCTTAGCAATATGTGCTATATAGCACCCAATGACGCGTTCCGGCCAGCCAATCACTGTAATGCCATCAGCCAACATGGTTACGGCATTACAGTGAGGGCAGTACTTACCTGCACGCTTTTTGGCTGCGTAGCAGCCAAGAAACGTGCAGGGCGGAGGCTCGAGCATTGCGCTCGAGCACATGCGGTATTCGGCCGAATACCGCCATGTGCCAAGCATCGAGAGGCTCGAGTCGAACTGGTGTTCGGCCGAGCATGCTCGATCATCACTAGTCAGGATCCATTTCATTTTAGGTTGCAAAAAAACACAGGCTGTCTATGTCCAAACTGGTATGTGTTTCTGTCCTTTGGACAGAAGTCGTTATGTTGACAGATTTTCTGATCAATCCTTTATTCAGAAAAAAATAGGTATGGAAACACCTTTGTACCAAGCCCAAAAATTTGTGCCACAAAGAATTCTAGAGTAGACCTAGCCTAACTTGTGCCAACCATGAGCCTCTAAAAGTTATTTTATTTACGTACTTATTAGAAAATCCAATATTAGACTACTTTCACATGATCAGTATTTGGTCAGTATATTGTACCATTATTTGTTAGACTACTTTCACATCAGCGTTTTCCCTTTTTGGTATTGAGATCCGTCGTAGGATCTCAATAGCGGGGGAAATGCTTCAGTTTTGCCCCTTTTCTTTGTCAATGGGAACAAAACTGAACTGAACGGAACGGAGTGCACCAGAATGCATTCCATTCCATTTGGTTGGGACCCCATGCCGGGCAGAAAAATCCTGCAAGCAGCGTTTTTGTGTGCGTCATGGGATGTGGAGCAAGACGGATCCGCATGAAACACAATGTAAGACAATGTTCCGAATCCGTTTTCTCGGACACAAAAGAAAACGGATCCGGCGCCCATTGACTTACAATGGTTTTAGTGCCGGATCTGTCATGGCTATTTTAGAGATAATACATCCGGATCCGTTCATAACGGATGCAGCCGGTTGTATTATCCTAACGGAGGTGTTTTTGCTGAACCCCGCCGGATCCAACAAAAACGCTAGTGTGAAAGTAGACTAAACCAAAACCAAGAGTGGAAGTTAAGCCATAATGGAAAGATTTGTGCCTGCTAGGTCTTTTGGCTTACAAATACTGATGAAAAATACTGAGCGTGTGAAAGTGACCAAACTCACATTTTCAATATAACACAATACAACCCCAACCAATGAGGACATTATACTTACTGATAAAAACAGGCTTCAGAAGAGAGACATCACCTGATGGGAATCGTCTGTAAGATAGCGAGACAGTGATGGTCCTTTATTCTTTTAGGCTTCTGATATTGCATGACATTGAAGTTTTTCTCTCTATATAACAGACTTGAGTCATAGTTCCTCGCATACTAGGTGTCTAAAGCCATGTTTCCACCTGGCAATCCTTATCATTTGTTTGCTTCAGTTCCATTTTAAAACTTCTCTTTGACCTTCTGATGTTGTGTAGGATATATCATAAAATGCTTAGCTGTAATTCTTCACATTTGAGAACGCCTTACCTCTTCCTTCCTGTTAATGTTCAGGTGGTCTATCATTTCCTGATTGACTCTGATGGTGGAGATCACTTCATGAGCACATTAATGTCATCTGTTAGTAATGGGTATGTCACCTCTATCCAAAAGAGTGTAATTAAATGGCTTTCCCATCTGGACATTTATGGCATAATATTCACAGCATATGTTATCAATGTCCGATGGGTGCAAGCTCCACCTCTGGGGCCTTCTCCTGTCTCATGAACAGATTTATACAATAAAATGTGTCTGCTGTTTGTTCTTTTCCATATTTTTTCTGTCTCAGGCCTCCTGCACACGACCGTATGGCTTTTTCAGTGTTTTGCGGTCCGTTTTTAATGGATCCGTTGTTCCGTTTTTTTTGTTTCCGTTGTGTTTCCGTTTCTGTTCTGTTTTTCCGTTCCGTTTTTCCGTATGGCATATACAGTATACAGTAATTACATAGATAAAATTGGGCTGGGCATAACATTTTCAATAGATGGTTTCCGCAAAAAATGAACGGAAAAACGGAAATACGGAAACAGAATGCATACGGAGTACATTCCGTTTTTTTTGCGGAACCATTGAAATGAATGGTTCCGTATACGGACCGTATACGGAACGCAAAAAACGGCCAGTAAACGGGGGAAAAAAACGGTCGTGTGCAGGAGGCCTCACTGAGATGGTCGAATGTGCTCAGTTGAAATCTTCAACTGTCACTATCCATATGTTCTGTTAGCAGCGGTGGCAGTTACAAGGAGAGAGCTGTAGAGGGAAGGACACACACCCTGAGCTGCCGGGCTGAAGACAGTCTAGCAGAGCAATTGGGCAGTAATTGGGGAGCGCTCTGGGCCCATGTGAAGGACAGGGCTGGTTCTAGTTTCTTAAAAAAAAGACATTGTCATGTACCATTTGCCTGATTTTCATTTTTTACATCAATCATGGCTTAACCCCTTTGACTCTGCAAAATTAAATTAACCCTTTTTAGCAATAATTAACCCTTTGTAGTGGTCACCTGGGGGACTGTACTAGCAAGTAATAATATGTGGTAGGCAGAACAAAAATCAGGAAATCATTACTGATAGGGGTGAGATGAATGTTAACACTTACTGGTGGCTGTGGTTATTTATAGAGACTACCATGTTGTCCGGAAAGTATGTGAAAAATAAGTTGTTAGTACAAAGTTTTCACAGCTATATTATGCCTCCGAACAAACTCCGATAAGTCTATACAACTATACTTCTATGACGTATGTTTCTGATCTCTGGTTTTCCAATTTTGTTTTTTTAGATTGATACAGCATCTGGCAGAAAAAAAATACTGTGCCACACTTTATCAGGTGAAATATAAAGCTTTATTAACACCTGCATTGATGGCTTGCAGATTCCTTAAAGAAAAACCTACACAAAATAACATAGCATGCTTCGCTGTTTTGTCCAGGATAATGACCAACCAGATGGAAACCTTCTCGACCCCAATATCATCAGTGGAGTCTGCTGGGTAGTGCTGGTGCTCATCATATGATGGATCAGTTTTTGGCTTGCATTTTCGTACGAATGCTGCAGGTCTAAGGCAAAGTCTAATAATAAAGCCTCATGCTCAAACCGTATTTTGTATAGTGTTCGACCCGCATTTTTTTGGGGGATTGCACTTGGACCGATTAATTTCTATGGGTCCGCAAAAAAAAACAAAAAAACGTGCTGTCCGTATCCATGTGTCTGTTCCTCAAAAAGATAGAACATGTCGGTGTCTTGGCCACAAAATGCGGACCACGGACCCATTGAAGACAAAGGGCCCGCAATAAAGCAAACACAACATGGACGTCACACGGATGTCACCCATGTTTTGCAGATCTGTGTTTTGCAGAATGGATACTAGTGTGCACATGAGGCCTAATATAGTCACAATTCTCACCAACGTCCCTCTCCAAAATATGCAAAGTTTGCCACAATTAAAGGGGTTGTCCGGGTTTGTCCGAATTGAACCCGGATATACTCATAATTTCACCCAGGCAGCCCCCCCTGACTTGAGCATCGGAGCAGTGCAGTGAGGAAAGGACGCTCGGCGGCTGCTGGCTTCCTCACTGCGCCTGCACCGAATACTGAACGGCGCGAGATTTACACTGCAGACACCGCTGGCGGGAGGAGAGCAGCGCTGCCTGGCCCTGTCAATCAAGAGAAGAAGGGGCGTAAAAAGAGGTGGGCAAACGGAGGCTCTAGATGCTTGTTTGTTTTTCTCAATAAAGGCTTTAGGCAGTGAGATGGCACTAATATAGTTATGTTCAGCTGACATTAGCACATGTCAGCCAGCTTAATACCCATTTTTCAGGTGACAGAAACCCTTTAATGTTTCTTGGCTGGGCACCGTGTAGTGAAAAATGTGGCCAAGGTCCTGTTTCTGATGTTTTCAGTTTCTGACAAAGTGTAATGCATTGTCTGCATACATATCAACACTGCCACTTAATGGTATGGCCTCAGGGGTGAAATGCGAATTGCAAGGGGATAGGCAGGAGGAGGGGTTAGTAGTTGTGGCAATGATAGGAGTGATGGTACATGGCAGATGTCCTCACTCCAGCACACCTTGGGGCCATGCAGAGAATAGAGGCTGCACCCTTTCTTACCTTGGGGCACACTCTGGACCCTTTGGGGCCCCTGCCTAATATTAGGTGGGGTACTATTGATGTTAGGTGCAAGACAGGAAGGCAGATGTCGGGGCCAGCAGATGAATGGTAGAGTCAATGAGCAGGCCTGTTGTGTTGCAACAAAGTCTCCGTCTACTGAATAAATGAGAGGAGTTGTAGTACATAGAGTGACAGTAGGCTCCCCTTGCCGTGCACTGTATAGCGCAGGGCAAGGGCTTTTTCTTAAGATCCGGTGTCGTACCAGGCTTCTGATGGGTATCCTAGGTGGAGGTTTCCGCCTAGCAGTGAGCCTGGTGACGTCACCGGCAACACTGCTAGTGTTCAGCTACATACTATTACAGTGCTGTGATGTCCTAGGCTCAGGAGATGGGACTACGCAATCACTTGCAATCAAAAAATAAAAACGCATTGCAAAAAAGGATATATGTGTCACTATCTTGTTTTAACTGGCATAAAAAAAAATCTGTGACACATTTCCTTTAAAGACTCTCTCTCAATGAATAGGGGTTCTTTGTTGCAACCAAGGATAAAACTGAAAAATGGGGAAAGATCTGATATGATTGCAGTGTCGGACTGTGGTGCCTAGGGCCCACCAGTGGATTTGATTTTGGGGGCCCACCCTAGAGCTGGAGATATTACTTGTTCATTTTTCAGTCTCATGCACATGAATGTATGCATTTTAGCACACAATACAGTTTGCTAAACTATATCAAATTGTTTCTCATTAAGCAACTCATTTAGTTGATAACTGTGTCTGTTATTTACAGTCAGTAGTTTGGACAGCAGTCACACATGGACCTTCCATGTCCTAGATCAGTGGTGGGCAACTTTTTTTGTCAACTGAGCCAAATATCGCCAAAACTACGATTGGAATTTCTTTCGAGAGCCACATTTTTAAAACCTAAAATATTGCATCAACAGTACCAGTGAGGAATATTAGGCTCATGCACACGACCGTGTGCCCGCAAAAAAGTAGCGCATGCTGAAGTGAATGGGTCCATGATGCGTGCTGCACACGGCCGTGTGCAGCCCGCATCAAGGACCCATTCACTTCAATGGGTCCAGGATCCGGGCGCATGCACTACTTTTTTGCGGTGCGGAGGCACAGCCAGAAGCACTACGGAAGCACACTGTAGCACTCATATCCCGGATCCTGGACCCATTGAAGTGAATGGGTCCATGATGCGGGCTGCACACGGCCGTGTGCAGCCCGCATCATGGACCCATTCACTTCAGCATGCGCTACTTTTTTGCAGTGCGGGCAGTCGGATGCGGATCGCGAACCCCATTCAAGTGAATGGGTCCGCGATCCTCATGCAGCTGCCCCATGGTCTGTGTCCGTGCATTGCGGACCGCTATTTGCGGTCTGCAGCACAGGCACGGCACCCTTACATTCGTGGGCATGAGCCCAGAGTGTGTTTTTGAATACTTTTATATGTACTTTCTTTTATTTGGATCTTGATTATTATTTCATTTTATCTTTATCATTTTTTACTTTTCTTAAACTTGTCTGCAGATGTGGATGTAATGTGGATGACGCACTTATGGGGGATATCTGTGGATGACGCACTTATGGGGGATATCTGTGGATGATGCACTTATGGGGGATATCTGTGGATGACGCACTTATGGGGGAAATCTGTGGATGACGCACTTATGGGGGATATCTGTGGATGACGCACTTATGGGGGATATCTGTGGATGACGCACTTATGGGGGATATCTGTGGATGACCCCCTTATGGGGGATATCTGTGGATGACGCACTTATGGGGGATATCTGTGGATGACGCACTTATGGGGGATATCTGTGGATGATGCACTTATGGGGGATATCTGTGGATGACGCACTTATGGGGGATATCTGTGGATGACGCACTTATGGGGGATATCTGTGGATGACACATATATAGCATAAGATGCTATATATGTGTCATCCACAGATATCCCCCATAAGTGCCCTCCACAGATATCCCCCATAAGTGCCCTCCACAGATATCCCCCATAAGTGCCCTCCACAGATATCCCCCATAAGTGCCCTCCACAGATATCCCCCATAAGTGAGCCATCCACAGATATCCCCCATAAGTGAGCCATCCACAGATATCCCCCATAAGTGAGCCATCCACAGATATCCCCCATAAGTGCCTTCCAGTAAGTAATGTATTAGTGGGGAGAAGGAAGGGGGCAGGGACACTTGCGGCGGGGCCGGTGCAGTGCACTCACCGGGGGCAGCTCCTACCTTTCTGCTGCAGGATATTTCGTTCCTCCTGAGCGGCGGCCTCTTCACCACTCCACCCCTCCTCACAGTGGGCAGCCGAACTAGAGCCGCGCTGCCCGCCCTTCTGCTGCTGTGCGCAGCGTGACATCTCTCCCTCCGTCATGCGCCTCCTGCCCCGCCTGCCTGCTTCATTCATAAAGTGGAAGGAGCAGACAGACGGGGCAGCAGGCGCATGACGGACAATTTACAAGCAGCTTGAGCGGCGCAAAATGGCTGCGCGGCCGCCCACCCGTCAGCCCGAACCAAAGAGCCGCAGTGAAGGATCAAAAGAGCCACATGTGGCTTGCGAGCCGCGGCTTGCCGACCACTGTCCTAGATGAACCACCCAGTCCCTAAGCCAGCCTAAACAATATCCAAAGTAAAGTAAATGTTTCCTGGCATAGTCAAAAGGATATCATAGTAGCGCCACGGCCTCCTCACAGCTCACCAAGCACAACGCCGTACATAGTATAGCGGCTATGCTTGGTATCATGCTTAGCCCCATTCACTTCTAAGGGACTGAGCTGCGCCTACTCCATGTGACCAATGAACGTGACGTCACATGGCACAGGAAAAGCCCAGAGAAGGGCACAGCGCTCACAGGAGCATCGGTGCCTTCTCAAACAGCTGATCGGCAGTGGTCCTGGGTGTCAGACCCCCACAGATCAGATACTGATGACCTATCCACAGGATAGGTCATCAGTTATAATATCTCAGAAAAACCCTTTAAATATACGGTACATTGTGAGTTGGATATTTAAAGATGGTGCCCATTTACAAGCGCAGCAAGTGCTAAACCCGCTTATTGTTTTAAACAGCAGACACCGAGGGCTAATGTATGCAATTGACAATAACGTCAGTCACACACTTTTAGCTCCTCAGAAACCATGGTCAAATGTGACTACAACATCTGGGAGCTCAAAAACCTAGTGGGGGATCCGGGTACCCAGATGGTGCTCGGTTCTTCTGAGGATGCAGCAGCTATGTTCCCAAGAAGACCCTGCCTGAAACTCTGATAGACTCCAATGCTAATGAATTGGAGTCTATGTTAGAAGCCACCTAATAATTTCTTGTTCAAGTTCCCTGGGGGAATTATTAAATAGTGTAAAAAAAAAAAAAAGTTTAAAGAAAGTTGAATAAAAAGTGAGCAAACAGTCGTACACACTCCGACATGGTATCAATAAAAACTAGATTGTCCGGCAAAAAATGAGCCCTAACACAGCTCCATAGACATAAAAACAAAAAGGTTTTGATGCCAACATGGCAATCTTAAGAAAAAAAGTTTTTTCAAAGTTTTTTTTTTTTTTTCAGTATTAAGTCTAAGCATATGCGGTATAGATGTAATCATACTGACCCAGAGAATGAAAGTAACAAGTCAGTTTTACCGCATAGAAAATGCTGTGAAAACAAAATTCATAAAACTGTAGTGGAACTTCGTTTTTTTTTTATAATTTTACGCCATTTAAAAAAAAAATCCCATTTCCCACTACATTGTATACAACCGTAAATGGTGCCGTTAAAAAGTGCAACTTATCCCGCAAAAAACAAGCTGTCATACAGCTATGTGAATGGAAAATTTAAAGTTATGGCTCTGGGAGGGCTGGGAGTAAAAAAAAACTATGAAAAAGCGGAAAATGGCCCTGTCCTGAACATATAAGAGAGAGAGAGAGAAAGTGTGAGGGTCAAACGGATCTCTTGGAATGGCTTTCCACTAGATCTGAAAGACTTGAGGCGCCTCGGGTGGATAGGAGCGGGGTGGAGAGAAAGTAGGGTGATAGATGCTAGAGGCTGCTCCGGGTTTGGTCTGGTCGACAAGGGAGTCTGCCTGTATAGGGTGAGGTAGTGAGCCAAAAAAAGGGGGACTGGTGGGTGGGGATACCCTCCAAATCTCGCCTCTTATTTATATAAACCCTTGTGAGCGCCAATAGAGGATTAGTGTTGGGCTGCTGGAGTGTGTGATAGCTTGTTGTTGGGGTTATGTTATATTAATATGTAGAGGGATATCAATTGTGTAGGAAAAAATTGTACAGGAAAAAAGTTGTACATACATGTAAAAAAAATTTTTTTTAAAACAAGCGAAATAAAACAAAATCTGCATACAAAGAGCGAGTGAAAAGTATACACGTATAAAATCTGCTGAGAGAATAAAAGGATAAAAAATAAAAAATAGATTGTACGTAAAAGTGGGATCACTGCATACAGCCTCTATTGCCTAAGAGGCCGTGTTCTGCAGCGTCGTACACAATAGATGTGGTACAGTAGGATAGAGCAATGGATAAAAGGTTTTTTTGTTTAAAATACCGACATATATATTATAATATTGTGGTATCATAAGTAAGTTTACTCACTTCACGGGGGGGGGGCGGTTTACCAGGATAAGCATAATACACCTGTAAACCGAGTACCCCCCCAGCCTGGATCGCTTCTAGAGTTATAACGGATGAAGGCAGCCAAACAACACGGGTGCTTCTCTTCAAAGGTCTTTATTTGCAAGTAAAAAAATCCGGCTCAACGCGTTTCGGGACAGGCACGTCCCTTCATCAGGAGCAATAGTGTCTCTATGTATGGTCACAGGTATTTATACCCTAATAATCCTATTAGGATCTTTGTTAAAATGGCCACTAATTGGCTAGAAGGCGCCAAAAAACGGAGAAAACGCGCCAAAAATGCATTGGGGACCGCCCCTGTGTGGTACAGGGCGTTTTTTTGCTGTTCAGTGATGTCAGCCGGAAAGGGGAGTGTCCGGCTGCGCTTTTTACATGACCGGAAGTTGTTTGCGTTCCAAGCTGGAACGCATTGTGGTCGCCTTGTAAAGCGGCACTGGGGATATATATGGGGCTATGTTAGGGGACCGCCCTAGTAGGAGGGAGGGTATTGAGGGCCAGAGGATATAGGTGGGCCGCCGTTAGGGGGCGTTTGGCCAGCAGATCTCTGAAGCCGGCTGGGAGGGGGAGTGACCGGATGTGTTGTGACGTCTGTGCGTTCCAGGTTGGAACGCAACACGTCATCCGGTCTGTTCACCTTGTAAGCTCCTAGGGGCGGTGTCGTATTTCCGGAAGTTAGACGCTGCGTTCCAAGCTGGAACGCACGCGATACTTCCGGTTTGTCGATATTCTTTTTGACTGTGTGAGCTGTATGGTCTGCCTACAAGTTTAAGGGGAAGTGGTGTCACTTGCAGTGGGATCTTCTCTGGGGTGTATGGGCTGGGCTTTGTTGCATAGTAAGGATAGATATATTGGAGAATCCTCCCCATGGTACATGTACAGTTTGTTATAGAAGGGATATACAATATATAAAAATATAAATATAATGTAATGGTGTGAAATATAGGAAATGGTATATAGTAGGTATAAAAAATATGTAAAAAATATATATATATAAACTAATATATATATATATATATATATATATAAATAAGGGGGGTTAAAACAATGGTGAAAAGTAGGAAAAAATAAAAAATAAAAAATAAATAAAAAATATAAAAAATAATAAATAATAAATAAATAAAATAAAATAAAATAAAATAAAAAATTATTGTAGTAAAAAAGGGATGGTTCCAATGGTGTGGTTTGATAATCAGAGACAAAAGTATTAAAATGTATTTAAAATGTGGTTTCGATTTAATCGATAATTTGATAGATAAATAAATGAAATATATTTTCTCTATTTGTGTTATTTTTTCGTTCATTCTTCTCTATATATGTAAATATGGGCAGGTAGATGTGTGTGCCTACTCTTCGGATGTAGTCTGCCTACGTCGCTCTTTGTTATATCTTTTTCTTTTGTTTCGTGTGTCGTTTGTTCATTTTATTTAGGAATTTCCACATTTATCTATACGTACTCCTTGGTGTTTTTCTAAAAATACTTCGGTGTTTTTAAAGAATTAATATATGTGGGAGATACATGTTGGTTGGGCAATCTGGGGTGGTGGCGGGGTTATTTCTATATTGGGTGGTGTTGTGGGGTCTGGCTATTATGGTCAGTTTTTTTGTTGGTAGTGGTTGTTGATTAGTAGTTGGCGTGTTCCAGTGATTCGTTTAGGCCAAATGGAGTGAGGGTGTTTAGTTTAAAGATCCAGAACATTTCCTTCCTACATAGTTGTTGGTAGGAAGGGGTTTGTTCAAGGGGGATGACTTTTAGATCTAGGGGGTTGCTTTCGTGTGCTAGTGTGAAGTGGCGTGAGACACTGTGTGTAGTGATTTTTCTTTTTATGTTTGATCGGTGTTCATTCATTCGTTCTCTCAGGGTTTGTGTCGTGCGGCCAACGTAGAAAATGTTGCAGGGGCATTGAAGTAAGTAGATGATATTTTTACTGGCACAGGTCATTTGGTGTAGGAGTGGGATTTTGCCAATGGGGTGTGGGATGTCTATCTCTCTGTTTACTGTTTTGATCATCCGGCAGCATTTGCATTTTTTTGCACCGCATTTAGAGGATCCTTTAAATTCTGGTATTTGTTTGTTAATTGTCGTCTGTGTCGTTGTCTTGAGGGTATTTTTGTTTGGGCATGAAGGGGCTAGGATGTTTTTGAGGGTTTTTGCTCTTCGGAAGGTAAGTCTCGGTGTTTTGGGGATTTCTTTACCTAAGATGGGGTCTTTTAATAGTACTGACCAATGTTTGGTTAGAATGTGTCTGATTGTTTGGTGGTTTTTGTTGTATCTGGTGATTAGCCCTGGTGTGAAGGGAGTTTCTTTGGTTGTTTTTATTTTCGGTTGAAGGCTTTCCTTTTGGTCTATTTGGGAGATTTTCTTTTTTGAGTTTTTAATGAGTTGTGGGGGGTAGTTTTTTTGTAGGAATCTTTGGCTCAGGGTTTCTATTTGGGTTTTCATGGTGTTTGTGTTGGTGCAGTTGCGTCTTATTCTTTTCATCTGGCTGAATGGTATGTTTGTTTTCCATTTGTGGTAGTGACAGCTGTTGAAATCAAGGAAGCTGTTGGCGTCTACGTTTTTGAAGTGTGTGCTGGTGGAGATGATGTTGTTTTCACTGTTGAGGTGGAGGTCTAGGAAAACTACGTTAGTCGGGTTTGATTCTAGTGTAAGTTTAATGTTCCAAGTGTTTTGATTGAGGGTCTGTACAAATGTTTTTAGGTCAGTGTTATTTCCTTGCCAGATGAAGATAATGTCATCTATATACCTCTTGTAAAATCTGATGTTGGGGTGCTCTAGTAGACCATGTTGGTCCTCAAAAGCCCCCATGAATAAGTTCGCATATGAGGGTGCAAATTTGGTGCCCATGGCTGTTCCTTTGGTTTGGATGTAGAAATAGTCTTTGTATGTAAAATAATTATGGTCTAGTATGAATTTTATGGATCTTAGGATGAATTCTTTTTGGGTTGGTGTCATGACTGTGTCGTTGGCCAAGTATCTATTTGTAGCATTGAGGCCTAGTGAGTGTATGATGTTGCTATACAGGGATGTTACGTCTAGCGTGACCCAGATGAAATCGTTTTGCCATGTGACTTTCTCTAGGTTTTGGATGAGGTGTGCTGAGTCTTTGAGATAGGATGGGAGTGTGATGACGTATCTCTGGAGGATACCGTCTATATATTCTGACAGGTTTGAGGTGAGGGAATCTATACCTGAGATGATTGGTCTGCCGGGGGGTTGGGACAGGGATTTGTGGATTTTTGGGAGGAAGTAAAATCTGGCTATGGCTGGGTGGGACACTTTTAGATATTTGTGTTGTTTTTTATCCAGTATTCCCTGTGTTGTTCCGTGTTCAATTAGGTCGTGTAGTTGGGTTTTATATTCTTTGGTAGGATCTAAGGTGATAGGTTTGTAGTAATTAGTGTCTGATAGTATTCTTAGGGCCTCTCTCTCATACTGGTCCGTGCTGAGGATGACTATTCCTCCTCCTTTATCCGCATTTTTTATGACTATATTGGGGTTGTCTTTTAGATTTTTCAAGGCTTTTTTCTGGTTGATGCTGAGGTTATCTTGTTTTTTCTTTGCGGGTATGGTGGTGTCTGGTCGTGTGCAATCTTTACTGGGTGAGAACGCGCTTTTTAGGTCATCTAGGACCATGTTATAATAGCTTTCCAGGTGTGGGCCTCGGCTTTCTAGTGGATAGTAGTTCGATTTGTTTTTGAGGGGGGGTTTGATGGTAATGGTCGGTTCTGGTGTGTCTGTATCGTTGTATATTGTGTTTGATGTGGAGGCTATTACCTCGTTTTTCTTGTCGTTAAGTGGGCATTTGTTTGTGTTGACTGTGCGATTTTTTATGCTGAAATGACGTTGTAGGGTAAGTCTTCTAATGAATTGGTTGAGGTCTACGAAAAGTTCAAAGAGGTCAGGTTTGTTTGTGGGGCAGAAAGATAGGCCTTTGCTTAAAAGTTCTATTTCGGTTTCGTTAAGGTTGTATCCGGAGAGGTTAAAGATGCCTTTTTCTTTGAGTGTGTCAGATACTGATTTTATTGTGACTGGGTTTTTGGTTTGTGTTTTTTGTTTGTTGGTGGATTGTTTCCTGCCACCTCTGCATCCTCTGTAGCGGGGTTTGATCTTTTTTTGGGGTTTGAGATGGGGCTGTAGAAGTTGGTGATTTTTAGTGGTTCCTGTGTTTTGCAATGGGTTGGATGTGTGGGGCCTGGTGTGGAAATGAGTGTATTCAGGATTTGTGTGCTCGATAGGTTTAGGCGGGGAGGAGGTAATGTCAGAGAAGGGGAGCCCCCCGTTGGTCCTGTCTGGTTGAGCGTGGATAGTTGCTCTAGGAGAGGACTTTCTGTTAGAGTGGGGGGTAAGTCTAAAAAATGTTGGTCTGGGCTTGGGTAGGAAGAGCTTACTGAGTGTGTGGTGATGTTAAGTGGAGATGGTGGATCTAAAAGTTCGGTTACTGTGTCTGGTATCGCTGTGTTATGATTTGAGGGATGTGGAGGGTGGGCAATTGGTGGGGAGTGTGCAGCTGTGCATTTGGGTTGCAACGTGTTTTTTGTGTGTAGTGGCCGGGTAAAAGATCTTGAATTGTGTGTGGCCTGGGGTGTGGTGTAGATAGATAGTTCTGGGTCATACTCCTGTGGTGTGGTTGGGTTGTTTTGGGTATTGGTTGTTGGAAAAGATTTTTGTGGTTGTTGTGTTCTTTTGTTGATCGAGCTTGAGTTTATTGATGGTGGTTCAAGAGGGTTAGGTGGTCTATTCTGTTTTCCCCACTTGGTGTTTTTTATTATTGGGTACTTGTGGTCTTGCCTGCTTACAGCTTCGGCGTAGGTTTTTGGATTCTCATTTTTCGCTAGGTTGTAGTTCGATTCCATGGGTTTAGTTATTGGGGGGAAATAGGTATAGGGTGCTCTTTTGTCTTCTCTCGGGATGTGGTGCATAGGGGGCCTTTTGTGAAGTTTCCTTTCCCAAGATCTTACTAGGTCGTTGCTGTAGTCCCTAAGATCTCTGAGGAGTTTGGTGCATTTGGACCGAACAAGGTTGTATTCATATATTCTTAGGGGTTCTTTTTGATAGTTAAGCGGTGGAATTGTGTTGGGGTTGGCCCTATAACATTTGAGGTGATAGTCGAGGTTGGTGGTTAGGTTGCGGCTTGTATTTTTACGTTTGGCTATAAGAATCTTCATGAGTGATTGGGAGCAGTTATCGCTGATGTGTAACCAGTCTGTGTTAAAGATTTGGTCGTTAGGGAATGTGGGTTTTAGCGATAGTCTTAGACCTCTCGGAATGAGGTTTAGGGCCAGGTAGATCCTCAGAAAAAAATGATCTATTTCATTGTGGATGTAGTTTTTTGTGTCATTGAGAATGGTATTATGCGATTGGTTATCTGTCTCTGTCCAGTGTCTGTTGATTTCTGTGTTCCACGGGTTGATCTCGATTTTTTGGATAGTTTTATAGTCATTTTCGGTTAGCAGTAGGGATACTTCTTTTTTTATTCTCGGTATGATGTTACGGATGTCATCTTTCAGGTAGCTCCATCCCGTGTCAGCCTCTTTACCTCTGGTCGTTGGGGGTGGTATCCTCCGACGATCCATAGTGGGTATAAGAGAGAGAGAGAGAAAGTGTGAGGGTCAAACGGATCTCTTGGAATGGCTTTCCACTAGATCTGAAAGACTTGAGGCGCCTCGGGTGGATAGGAGCGGGGTGGAGAGAAAGTAGGGTGATAGATGCTAGAGGCTGCTCCGGGTTTGGTCAGGTCGACAAGGGAGTCTGCCTGTATAGGGTGAGGTAGTGAGCCAAAAAAAGGGGGACTGGTGGGTGGGGATACCCTCCAAATCTCGCCTCTTATTTATATAAACCCTTGTGAGCGCCAATAGAGGATTAGTGTTGGGCTGCTGGAGTGTGTGATAGGTTGTTGTTGGGGTTATGTTATATTAATATGTAGAGGGATATCAATTGTGTAGGAAAAAATTGTACAGGAAAAAAGTTGTACATACATGTAAAAAAAATTTTTTTTAAAACAAGCGAAATAAAACAAAATCTGCATACAAAGAGCGAGTGAAAAGTATACACGTATAAAATCTGCTGAGAGAATAAAAGGATAAAAAATAAAAAATAGATTGTACGTAAAAGTGGGATCACTGCATACAGCCTCTATTGCCTAAGAGGCCGTGTTCTGCAGCGTCGTACACAATAGATGTGGTACAGTAGGATAGAGCAATGGATAAAAGTTTTTTTTGTTTAAAATACCGACATATATATTATAATATTGTGGTATCATAAGTAAGTTTACTCACTTCACGGGGGGGGCGGTTTACCAGGATAAGCATAATACACCTGTAAACCGAGTACCCCCCCAGCCTGGATCGCTTCTAGAGTTATAACGGATGAAGGCAGCCAAACAACACGGGTGCTTCTCTTCAAAGGTCTTTATTTGCAAGTAAAAAAATCCGGCTCAACGCGTTTCGGGACAGGCACGTCCCTTCATCAGGAGCAATAGTGTCTCTATGTATGGTCACAGGTATTTATACCCTAATAATCCTATTAGGATCTTTGTTAAAATGGCCACTAATTGGCTAGAAGGCGCCAAAAAACGGAGAAAACGCGCCAAAAATGCATTGGGGACCGCCCCTGTGTGGTACAGGGCGTTTTTTTTGCTGTTCAGTGATGTCAGCCGGAAAGGGGAGTGTCCGGCTGCGCTTTTTACATGACCGGAAGTTGTTTGCGTTCCAAGCTGGAACGCATTGTGGTCGCCTTGTAAAGCGGCACTGGGGATATATATGGGGCTATGTTAGGGGACCGCCCTAGTAGGAGGGAGGGTATTGAGGGCCAGAGGATATAGGTGGGCCGCCGTTAGGGGGCGTTTGGTCAGCAGATCTCTGAAGCCGGCTGGGAGGGGGAGTGACCGGATGTGTTGTGACGTCTGTGCGTTCCAGGTTGGAACGCAACACGTCATCCGGTCTGTTCACCTTGTAAGCTCCTAGGGGCGGTGTCGTATTTCCGGAAGTTAGACGCTGCGTTCCAAGCTGGAACGCACGCGATACTTCCGGTTTGTCGATATTCTTTTTGACTGTGTGAGCTGTATGGTCTGCCTACAAGTTTAAGGGGAAGTGGTGTCACTTGCAGTGGGATCTTCTCTGGGGTGTATGGGCTGGGCTTTGTTGCATAGTAAGGATAGATATATTGGAGAATCCTCCCCATGGTACATGTACAGTTTGTTATAGAAGGGATATACAATATATAAAAATATAAATATAATGTAATGGTGTGAAATATAGGAAATGGTATATAGTAGGTATAAAAAATATGTAAAAAAAATATATATATAAACTAATATATATATATATATATAAATAAGGGGGGTTAAAACAATGGTGAAAAGTAGGAAAAAATAAAAAATAAAAAAAATAAAAAAATATAAAAAATAATAAATAATAAATAAATAAAATAAAATAAAATAAAATAAAATAAAAAATTATTGTAGTAAAAAAGGGATGGTTCCAAAGGTGTGGTTTGGTAATCAGAGACAAAAGTATTAAAATGTATTTAAAATGTGGTTTCGATTTAATCGATAATTTGATAGATAAATAAATGAAATATATTTTCTCTATTTGTGTTATTTTTTCGTTCATTCTTCTCTATATATGTAAATATGGGCAGGTAGATGTGTGTGCCTACTCTTCGGATGTAGTCTGCCTACGTCGCTCTTTGTTATATCTTTTTCTTTTGTTTCGTGTGTCGTTTGTTCATTTTATTTAGGAATTTATGTATACTTTTTACTCGCTCTTTGTATGCAGATTTTGTTTTATTTCGCTTGTTTTAAAAAAAAATTTTTTTACATGTATGTACAACTTTTTTCCTGTACAATTTTTTCCTACACAATTGATATCCCTCTACATATTAATATAACATAACCCCAGCAACAAGCTATCACACACTCCAGCAGCCCAACACTAATCCTCTATTGGCGCTCACAAGGGTTTATATAAATAAGAGGCGAGATTTGGAGGGTATCCCCACCCACCAGTCCTCCTTTTTTTGGCTCACTACCTCACCCTGTCCTGAACAGACATTTCCACTTTTGATGCAGTGTCCTTTCATGACTTAGCTCCATTCAATGCAGTGTATATAGCAGCAGAAGCCACAGCAGTTTCTATCATGGTATACATGGTGTGAATAGGCCTAGGAGTATGGCAACTACAACTCTCAGCAGGTCCTGAAGGTCTGCATCTGACAGGGCATGCTGGGAGTTGTAATTTTCAGGGAGGGGAACAGTAGAAACATGAGCATTTTTTCTTTATCAGCAAATACCTTTTCGTTCATTACTTTAGGGACTTGGGGACTGGCCTGGCTGGACACACAGCCTCCTGCTTCTCTACTCCTGCCCTATCATCCCATTCTCCCATACTGGCCTCCCGCGCTCCGCTCAGCCTGGTCATCGGTATCTTTACACTGCACAACCCCTTTAACCCAGCACGGATCAGGGGGGTAGATGTATACCAGCACATAGATCAGAGCGCTGTATAGTTTCTCCTGGCACAGCACAGAGCCCCCTGATCCAATAAAACGTCCTGCCGCACACAGCAAACACTGGCCCACGTTTACAAATAATGCGTCTGCGCCAAACATCTGGGTAAAAAAAAGGGCACAAACTGGTGCACATAGGGGTTGTACACCGTCTTCTGAAATGCTTGACAAGGGGGCGGGGCCTGAGATGTGCCATTTGTGCCAATATTTCAGCACAATTCTGGGGCAACAATCTGTCTGAAAGTAAGCCAATAGCTGGTACAGAGTCAGAGAGAAGTGACTACCCCTGCCCCAAATGTATCATCCAGCCTGAGCGCCTGTGATAGACCTGGTGCAGGGATAGACAGCCTGGGCGTACGCTGTACACTGTCTATAGGATCAGTAAATATGAGCTTCTGTGTTAAAGGGGTTGTCTCACTTCAGCCAGTGGCATGTATCATGTAGAGAAAGTTAATATAAGGCACTTACTAATGTATTGTGATTGTCCATATTGCCTCCTCTGCTGGCTGGATAAATTTTTCCATCAAATTATACACTGCTTGTTTCCATGGTTACAGATCACCCTGCAATCCATCAGTGATGGTCGTACTTGCACACTATAGGAAAAAGCATCTACCTCTCTGGTGGCCGGGCCTACGGTGCTGGTGTTTTTTACTATAGTGTCCAAGCACAGCCACCTCTGCTGGATTGCAGGGTGGTCGTAACCATGGAAACGAGCAGTGTATAATGTGATGGAAAAATGAATCAAGCCAGCAAAGCAGGCAATATGGACAATAACAATACATTAGTAAGTGCCTTGTATTAACTTTCTCTATATGATAAATGCCATTTAATGAAGTGAGACAACCCCTTTAATGAGCCCGGCATCCATATGGCCTGATACAAACCAATCATTAGCAGCGGCATTATCACCAATTTGTTCAGTGATGCCATTTTAGGCTGGAGGCTCCATCAAGTACTCTATGGGAAAAACCTGCACTCTGTGCAGTGTCAGCTCCAATTCTGTATTTCTCGTCCTACAGCAGAAAAACGGAAATCATAGCGCACATGTGAACACAGCCTTATCAAGGAAGACACTGGCAGTTATGTACAATAAGACTATTCTGTGTAGTACATCACAGACATCTGGAGTACAGGATGCCAGATAAGAGGTGCTGTACTGATACACCTGGCGGATTAAGAGTCCAGCAGAGGAGGCCTGGAGCTTTACACAGGGCACTGCACCCCTGCCGGTCCTAGTTATCGGCAGGCTGTACATGGCGCCCTCTAGAACATACCACCGTGTATGTGTACGGACGTCGCTCACCGGTGGTCAGTGATGCTGTAACGGCCCCGGTCTGCCTCAGTAACGGTGGTCACCTGACATGCCCGGCTGAGAGTGGATGGATTCACAAGACCACTCCCTGTCAGTTTCGTTTCTAGCTCCTGCGGATTCTCTTCACTTTCGTCTTCCCGCTCACTCTGCCTCATCCTGGACAGACGCCCGCCTCTAACATGTGTGCCCGGCGCCAGCCCTCCTCCAGGCTCAGCGTGCGATGGTGGCAGAGGGCAGGAATGGACTCGTACTGTAGTAGTATGTAGTATAAGCAGACAGGCAAGGGGCCAACCGGGGATTTCACCGGCTCCCCGATGAGCCAGTCCGAGCCTGGATATAACCTCCAGAGACATTTACATCATATGTGACTGATATCAGCCGCTCCTCTTATAACGCTCCAGCACTGATATAACCTCCAGAGACATTATATCATATGTGACTGATATCAGCCACTCCTCTTATAACGCTCCAGCACTGATATAACCTCCAGATACATTACATCATATGTGACTGATATCAGCTGCTCCTCTTATAACGCTCCAGCGCTTATATAACCTCCAGAGAAATTATATCATATGTGACTGATATCAGCCGCTCCTTTTATAACACTCCAGAGCTGATATAACCTCCAGAGATATTTACATCATATGTGCCTGATATCAGCCGCTCCTCTTATAACGCTCCAGCACTGATATAAGCTCCAGAGACATTTACATCATATGTGACTGATATCAGCCACTCCTCTTATAATAATCTTTCCAACAGAAATTTGTGAATTACACCCGGCTTTATCAAATGAACTGGCGGGAAACTCCGGAATCAATAATTCTTGTACCTTATGGCTAGAACAATGGTTTGGGAGCTGGACCAGTGTGTTGGTCAATCTGTTAATCACTCTTGCTACAGTATTTTTAGCATTAGCTTTAATAGGGTGTTGTATAATTCCCTGTTTTAACCGCCTCACGTCCGCCCATAGGATATAAACGTCCTATGGGTGGACGTCTATTTCTGACAGCACGTTTTAAAACGTCCTGTCAGAAATAGCAGCTGCACGCTAATCGTGCAGCTGCTGATCGGGTTGCCTGCTGTCAGTGACAGCAGGGCAACCCTAAGACAAGGCAGGGACAGTGCCCAGGTGTCCCTGCCTTCACGATCGCTGCAGACACAGCGCTCACCGAGCGCTGTGTCTGCAGAGAAGGAAGCGCTGTGCGCTTCCTGTTCCGGCCCGGCGGTCATGTGACCGCCGTGACCGGAGAGTGCAGGGGCTGTGTGAGGTCTCTCAGAGACCTCGATCAGCCCTGCTGTGAGGCTGTACAGCGCAGGATTGCTGCTGTACAGCCTCTATAGGGGTGCATTTGTCCTGTAACTGGGGCTACTATGTCAGCCCCAGTTACAGGAGAAATCAACAGTGTAAAAAAAAAAAAAAAGTGAAGTAAATGTCCCCCAGAGGTCTTGTATGACCTTATGGGGGACGAAAAGTGTAAAATAAAATAAAAATAAAATAAAGGGTTGAAAAAATAAAATAAAAAAAGTTTCACATGTAAAAAAAAAAAAAATCCCAAGTAAGGAATAAAAAAAAAAATTAAAAATAGAAAAAATAAAATAAAATAGACATATTTAGTATTGCCGCGTCCGTAAAAACCAGCTCTATAAAAATATCACATGACCTAACCCCTCGGGTGAACACCGTAAAAAATAAATAAAAAAAACTGTGTCAAAACAAGCAATTTTTGTCACCTTGCATCACAAAAGGTGCAACACCAAGTGATCAAAAACGCGTATGTCCCACAAAATGGTACCAATAAAACCGTCACCTCATCCCGCAAAAAATGAGCCCCTACATAAGAAAATCTCTCAAAAAATAAAAAAACTATAGCTCTTAGAACATGGAGACACTAAAACATCATTTTTTTGGTTTCAAAAATGCTATTATTGTGTTAAAGTGAAACAAATAAAAAAAAGTATACATATTAGGTATTGCCGCGTCCGTAAAAAACAGCTCTATAAAAATATCACATGACCTAACCCCTCGGGTGAACACCGTAAAAAAAAAATAAAAAAAAATAAAAAAACTGTGTCAAAACAAGCAATTTTTGTCACCTTGCATCACAAAAGGTGCAACACCAAGTGATCAAAAACGCGTATGTCCCGCAAAATGGTACCAATAAAACCGTCACCTCATCCCGCAAAAAATGAGCCCCTACATAAGAAAATCTCTCAAAAAATAAAAAAACTATAGCTCTCAGAACATGGACACATTAAAACATAATTTTTTGGTTTCAAAAATGCTATTATTGTGTAAAACTTTAATAAATGAGAAAAAGTATACATATTAGGTATCGCCACGTCCGTAACAATCTGCTCAATAAAAATGTCACTTGACTGAACCCCTCAGGTGAACGCTGTAAAAATAAATAAATAGAAACTGTGCTAAAACAACCAATTTTTTGGTCACCTTGCCCCATAAAGTGTTATAATGAATGATCAAAAAATCATATGTACCCAAAAATAGTACTAATAAAACTGGCACCTTATCCCCTAGTTTACAAAATGGGGTCACTTCTTGGGAGTTTCTACTGTAAGGGTGCATCAGGGGGCTTCAAATGGGACATGGCATCTAAAAACCATGTGGAGTTCCTTTCCTTCTGCGCCCTGCCGTGTGCCCATACAGCAGTTTATGACCACATGTGGGGTGTTTCTGTAAACCGCAGAATCTGGGTAATAAATATTGAGTTTTGTTTGGCTGTTAACCATCGATGTGTTAAAGAAAAAAATTGATTAAAATGGAAAATCTGCCAAAAAAGTGAAATTTAAAAATTTGATCTCCATTTTCCTTTAATTTTTGTGGAACGCCTAAAGGGTTAACAAAGTTTGTAAAATCGGTTTTGAATACCTTGAGGGGTGTAGTTTCTACAATGGGGTCATTTATGGGGGTATCCACTATGTAGGCCCCACAAAGTGACTTCAGACCTGAACTGGTCCTTATAAAGTGGGTTTTGGCAATTTTCTTAAAAATTTGAAGAATTGCTTCTAAACTTCTAAGCCTTCTAACGTCCTAAAAAAATAAAATGACATTTCCAAAATGATGCCAACATAAAGTAGACATATGGGGAATGTTAAATAATAAATATTTTATGAGGTATCACTTTCTGTTTTAAAAGCAGAGAAATTGAAATTTAGAAAATTGCGAATTTTTCAAATTTTTGGGTAAATTTGGGATTTTTTCATAAATAAAGGTGAAATATTTTGACTCAAATTTATGACTATCATAAAGTACAATGTGTCACGAGAAAACAATCTCTGAATGACTTGGATAAATAAAGGCGTTCCAAAGTTATTACCACATAAAGTGAGATATGTCAGTTTTGCAAAATTTGGCCTGGTCAGGAAGGGGGCAAAGGGGCCAGATGGGAAGTGGTTAAGAAAATTGTTATAAAAATTGTTAACACATCCATGCCCTCAAACACTATATGCGCTGTGACCCTGTCAAAGACAAGGATTATTATGAACATTTATTTGACGAACTCAATTCCATCCTGAAGCAAACAAAAACCTGTTGATGGTTGGGGGGCTAATAGGACAAGGTGAAAGCAAACCCGAAAGGGAGTTGGGGGGACCTGGTGAAGAAATAAGAAAAATCGTTGGGGAAAGTACCTCACTTCACCTTGTGTCTATTGCCCGCAAAAAGGAGGGAATTGTGAGAGATAGGTTTATTTACACATATATATATATATATATATATATATATATATATATATATATATATACACACACTCACCTAAAGAATTATTAGGAACATCATAGTAATACGGTGTTGGACCCCCTTTTGCCTTCAGAACTGCCTTAATTCTACGTGGCATTGATTCCACAATGTCCTGATAGCATTCTTTAGAAATGTTGGCCTATATTGATAGGATAGCATCTTGCAGTTGATGGAGATTTGAGGGAGGCACATCCAGGGCACGAAGCTCCCGTTCCACCACATCCCAAAGATACTCTATTGGGTTGAGATCTTGTGACTGTGGGGGCCATTTTAGTACAGTGAACTCATTGTCATGTTCAAGAAACCAATTTGAAATGATTCGAGCTTTGTGACATGGTACATTATCCTGCTGGAAGTAGCCATCAGAGGATGGGTACATGTTATCATTCTGTTTACGCCAAATTCGGACTCTACCATTTGAATGTTGTGGCGAATCCAACCTCGCCACTGGGTTTTGGAGAGGCCTGTTTATCAGCCTCTTGCCTCAGGATTATGGCCCATACTAACTTTAAAGGAGCAGACAGACCGGCCGCACAGCTTAAATCTGTCTTTGCAATTGTATTTTGTTATGTGAGGGTACCCAGATAGCTAATTGTATTGTATTTGTGTATTCTGAGTGCCATTCACCTAATGATATGCACTCAGACTTGAGCTATCTGGGAATATGTTAAATGTCTGTGTTTGCTGTGGGGGTGTGACAATGTGTGTTTGGGTGGTGATTTCTGTCCGGTTGTCCCCACATGTGTATTGGCGATTTCCCTTTGTCTTGAGAGATAATTGGATTACTCCTCGGGTGTCTCCAGGGCAGAGAGGAGGAAACCATGATGCATTGTGGGGATGTGTTGTGTCTGTGTATCCTGAGTTGCTGCATATCTGTCCTGTGTCGCAGTCTTCCTTCTGGTCCACTAGGGGCGTGTCCACCAGATGGGGACCTGCATAAATACGGGCGGGTAGCCCTCAATAAAGGTGTTCCTGTTTTATACCTTCATGAAGTCTTGGCTCATGTTTGGGGGATGGAATAACTACACTCTTGGGGATTGCTATATCACAATACTCCCCTGAGTATAAGCTCTTGTAAGAGCTTGCTCCTGGTTCCTGTCTCTGGATTTAGGAGAGGTTCACCCACTGGAGTCTGGAGCCTTGTCGTAGGTCCAGGGTGGGTAGGAGACGGCGAGACCTCCACCAAGCTTCGGCGGTTCGTGGGGTCTGCAGTGCTGACGGTGTCAAGTGGAGTGCTTGGAGTCCTCTGGAAGCACTAGGAGCATCTATCGACGGAGGTACCCGGTTGGGGTGCTAGGCGTTCCGTTACAAATGTCTCAACAGAAATCGAGACTCATCAGACCAGGCAACATTTTTCCAGTCTTCAACAGTCCAATTTTGGTGAGCTTGTGCAAATTGTAGCCTCTTTTTCCTATTTGTAGTGAAGATGAGTGGTACCCGGTGGGGTCTTCTGCTGTTGTAGCCCATCCGCCTCAAGGTTGTGCGTGTTGTGGTTTTCCCAAATGCTTTGCTGCATACCTCGGTTGTAACGAGTGGTTATTTCAGTCAACGTTGCTCTTCTATCAGCTTGAATCAGTCGGCCCATTCTCCTCTGACCTCTAGCATCTACAAGGCATTTTTGCCCACAGGACTGCTGCATACTGGATGTTTTTCCCTTTTCACACCATTCTTTGTAAACCCTAGAAATGGTTGTGCGTGAAAATCCCAGTAACTGAGCAGATTGTGAAATACTCAGACCGGCCCGTCTGGCACCAACAACCATGCCACGCTCAAAATTGCTTAAATCACCTTTCTTTCCCATTCTGACATTCAGTTTGGAGTTCAGGAGATTGTCTTGACCAGGACCACATCCCTAAATGCATTGAAGCAACTGCCATGTGATTGGTTGACTAGAAAATTGCATTAATGAGAAATAGAACAGGTGTTCCTAATAATTCTTTAGGTGAGTGTATATATATATATATATATATATATATATATACACTGCTCAAAAAAATAAAGGGAACACAAAAATAACACATCCTAGATCTGAATTAATTAAATATTTTTCTGAAATACTTTGTTCTTTACATAGTTGAATGTGCTGACAACAAAATCACACAAAAATAAAAAAATGGAAATCAAATTTTTGAACCCATGGAGGTCTGGATTTGGAGTCACACTCAAAATGAAAGTGGAAAAACACACTACAGGCTGATCAAACTTTGATGTAATGTCCTTAAAACAAGTCAAAATGAGGCTCAGTAGTGTGTGTGGCCTCCACGTGCCTTTATGACCTCCCTACAACGCCTGTGCATGCTCCTGATGAGGTGGCGGACGGTCTCCTGAGGGATCTCCTCCCAGACCTGGACTAAAGCATCTGCCAACTCCTGGACAGTCTGTGGTGCAACGTGACGTTGGTGGATAGAGCGAGACATGATGTCCCAGATGTGCTCAATTGGATTCAGGTCTGGGGAACGGGCGGGCCAGTCCATAGCATCAATGCCTTCGTCTTGCAGGAACTGCTGACAAACTCCAGCCACATGAGGTCTAGCATTGTCTTGCATTAGGAGGAACCCAGGGCCAACCGCACCAGCATCTGGTCTCACAAGGGGTCTGAGGATCTCATCTCGGTACCTAATGGCAGTCAGGCTACCTCTGGCGAGCACATGGAGGGCTGTGCGGCCCTCCAAAGAAATGCCACCCCACACCATTACTGACCCAATGCCAAACCGGTCATGCTGGAGGATGTTTCAGGCAGCAGAACGTTCTCCACGGCGCCTCCAGACTCTGTCACATCTGTCACATGTGCTCAGTGTGAACCTGCTTTCATCTGTGAAGAGCACAGGGCGCCAGTGGCGAATTTGCCAATCTTGGTGTTCTCTGGCAAATGACAAACGTCCTGCACGGTGTTGGGCTGTAAGCACAACCCCCACCTGTGGACGTCGGGCCCTCATATCACCCTCATGGAGTCTGTTTCTGACTGTTTGAGCAGACACATGCACATTTGTGGCCTGCTGGAGGTCATTTTGCAGGGCTCTGGCAGCGCTCCTCCTGTTCCTCCTTGCACAAAGGCGGAGGTAGCGGTCCTGCTGCTGGGTTGTTGCCCTCCTACGGCCTCCTCCACGTCTCCTGATGTACTGGCCTGTCTCCTGGTAGCGCCTCCATGCTCTGGACACTACGCTGACAGACACAGCAAACCTTCTTGCCACAGCTCGCATTGATGTGCCATCCTGGATAAGCTGCACTACCTGAGCCACTTGTGTGGGTTCTAGACTCCGTCTCATGCTACCACTAGAGTGAAAGCACCGCCAGCATTCAAAAGTGACCAAAACATCAGCCAGGAAGCATAGGAACTGAGAAGTGGTCTGTGGTTACCACCTGCAGAACCACTCCTTTATTGGGGGTGTCTTGCTAATTGCCTATAATTTCCACCTGTTGTCTATCCCATTTGCACAACAGCATGTGAAATTTATTGTCACTCAGTGTTGCTTCCTAAGTGGACAGTTTGATTTCACAGAAGTGTGATTGACTTGGAGTTACATTGTGTTGTTTAAGTGTTCCCTTTATTTTTTTGAGCAGTGTATATATATAGTATTATTCACACTTGACCACTGGAGGGCAGCTAATTATTTATGTAAGGCACTTGGTCTTTTTTTTTTTGTTCTAAAATCACTGTAGGGGGAGAATGGACATTAGTCTTCAGCATTTAAATGTGCCAATAAAACTCAGTATTGGAGTTGCAGAATTACTCCTATCTAGTTAAAGAGCCAATTACCTTTCCCAAGGTAACACCTCTTTGGTGTACCTCATACCTACTATATAAGTGAATGTATCTTTAATAAAACACAGATATTTAGCATGATACCAGCTTATCTTGGTCTCCTTGTGAAATCTATATTAGCTTATACTTATAAACCTAATCGATTTGGCACCACACAAGACGGAAATTGTTAGATTGGCGATAACATACTGTACACTCGATAATCAAAATATGAAGGTGCTATGTATATTATGGCGGTGTCTGGAAATCTTTGTACCCGATCCAGACTTTTTTTTAACGTTTTTGACTCCCTGCTATAGTGTGACCCATTGAATACAATGGGTCTGAATAAGCAATTGTCCTTTAGCTGCTTTATTTGACTCTTTTTCCTTTAGGTCAATTTGTGTAGATTATCATTGGAGATCCAACCTGCCAGAAAGTGACCATAAATGTTCACTATTATGTATTATTCTTGAAGGGATTGGAGGGTCATCATTATAATTTTTGATGGTCCACTACCGCTTTTTAACCCCACACTATAGTGGAACCTTTTGTACATTAGTAGTTCTGCCATTGCTCCATATATAAGTTCATACTGTCTAGAAGTAAAAGAGTATCAATAATCCTCTCATTAACCTATTGATATATTTTTATTTTAGAATATCAATACAAATTCATCATATATGATCTAATATGCATTCCATGTTGGAACACAGTGATATGGTGGAACACATGAACGGATGTGTGAGTATCCGGAGGCAGGAAGGGGTATTTAAGGTGCATTATAATTTAAGGTGCCAAGACCATATGAGCATTCATCAAAGTATGGTTTCTTAGTTCAGAGCTATTATAGGGTGTTATAGGGCTTAGCAACAGAGAAGTAGAGTCGCCCCTGTCAGGACGGGTGCTCCACTTTTGGGGGTCATGCACACAAATGTGTGCCAGCCGGGCCCGTACTCTGGCCCGCAAAAAGCCGTACTCTGGCCCGCAAAAGAGTGCTTCCGTGCAGTTTCTCTCCGTGCCTCCGCACCGCAAAAAAATAGACCATGTTCTATTTTTTTGCGGTGCAGACAGATTGCGGACCCATTCAAGTTGAATGGTTCTGCATCCGTCTGTACCAGCCAGCCACATGGATGATGCCCGTGCATTGGGGACTGCAAATTGTGGGCCCCAATGCACTGAACGGCCGTGTGCGTGAGCCCTTAAGCCGTGGTACCTGAGGTATATCTGATGGACAGGAGAGACTGGTCCCGACCTATGAAGTATCTGATTACTCTGATCCTGCAATGAGTAATACAGTTTACTGAATTGTGATACGGACTTAGCACACCTGTGGTACTCTGGCCCCATATTGGAACTTGGCTTGTATGGAACTTGTTTTGAGTAATCACTACAATACCCTATCTCTAAGTAGGCTTCACTATTGGTTTTGGCTCACAATTAGGCCTCATGCACATGGCCACTGTTGGCCTGTGCCCATGCTGCGGGCTGGAATGCACAGGCACTGACCATGAGCCCACCTTATGCAGACGCGAACCCATTCACTTCCACATCCAACGGTATGCACCGGATACAAAGTAGCGCATGCACTACATTTTTGCAGTGCTTCCGTAGTGCTTCCGCGGGGTTCCGTGCCTCTATTATGCACCTCACTTTCCAGATTACGGGCACAGGCCAACAACGGCCGTGTGCATGAGGCCTAAGTGATGGAAATAACTGATCAAATAACTGAAGTGTGAACTTAGCCTAATACACATTATATAATTTTTTTATTCAAAATAGATTTATTGCTATGTACCACATAAGCAATTAGAAGATTGTTTAAGTCCCCTACTGGAACTTAGAATTTTTTTTAATGAAAGTGTTTGGAAAGAAAATGTTTCGAAACAAAAAAAATCAAGTAAAAAACACAAATTTGCAATATACAAACATGTGCACGTAAGAAAAGGAAAATAAAAAATATATATAATTGATATTTGTGCGTCTGTAACAACCCATAAAAACTGCAATAAAAGTGACCAAAAAGTTGTATGTACCTCAAAATGGCAGCAATGAACTGCAAAAAAACAAGCTCTTATAGAGTTCCATATAAAAAAAGGTATAGGTCATTGAATGTGGTGACACAACAGAATTTTTTTTTTAAAAGTACGTTTTTTTGTGCTACAGTAAAAAAAAATTAAAACCTGTCACCATGAAATGCAGTGTAATCTGCAGTAAAACTTGTCACTAGTGTTGAGCGAAGCAAAGCATTCATAGTGGAATTCAGTCCGAAGTTTAGGAAAACTTAGATTCGAAACTAATTTGAATTTCCTCGCATTTCATGGTAAAGAATCAGGTTTTCCTAAAATGGCGTCTGCACGTGTTACAAAGTGAAACTATGTGTAGAGGAGACAAGCTAAGGAACACAAAATCACCCATAATGCTGTGCAGCCTGCCAATCAGCAGTTAGCCATCCCCTGTGATGCCACATCCCTATAAAAACCTCATTGCGCGCGGTCTCCACCATTGTCCTGTGAGTTGAGCATAGGAGAGACTTGGCAAGCGCTCATGTACAGGGTTGATGAAAACAATTAATAGAAAAATATTTAAGAGGGAGACTTTAGGGAGAGTGCAGGGAGACTTATGCTGCGTCTGTTTTATTCATTTATTCCTACATCAGCCGTAAACATAATTCAGTACCAATAAGATAGAAGCCTTTATTATACCAATACCATCCAGAATTTACCCCTCAGAGGGGCCAGTTCTTAATGATGACCATCCTCATCTTTTGCTGGCTTTACCTCTTCCAAATCATCCTTCAAACTCTCCATGTCCTAGAAAAGTCATCAAGATGCTGAGAGAGGAGGAGATGGATGTTCCTGATGACATATTCTCATCGATATTAGATGATGTGGAAAAGGAGAAAAAGTAGATGGCAGAAGAAGGGCTCCCACCTGTAGGGCAGGAGAACGCTGGGGTTGGAGAAGTGGGAATACCATAGATGATAAATATTGTTTGTTTACTGTCAAATAACCTGCAGGAGATTCCAGCCAAGAATAAAAATGATTTTCTTATTGTGCCCCCACATAACCAGCCAAACCCCATACCAACAACAGCCCTTGTTTAAAGGTGCATTAAAGGTGCCGCACGGGCATTAACAATGAAAACCCACTATATAGTGCGGTCTTCATTATTAAATGAATGGCAGCTGTAGACTAATTGGCAGCACGGTTCTTCACCACAGCATGGCCGCAACCGACTTGCAGCACAGCTGCTCCGTGTGGCCGTACCCTAAGGCAGAGTGGCCTGGGTATACTTGATTTATAGCGATTTGTAACAAATTAATTTGGAACAAATCAAACTTCTTAGAGAACTTTAACGAAGTTTTCGAATCCAAGTTTTCAAAACTTTGCAAATCTCTACCTGTTACCATGAAATGCAGAGTAATCTGCAGACACCGTGTTATAGAGCAGAAATAGCTGTCACGTTCAGGTGTGGGAGGGAAACACCACACCAAACATGGGAGGGAATAAGGCCTGGAAACTAGGGAAAGGAGATGGACACCTCCTAGTAAAACCCTAATAAAAGTCCTGACTAACTACCAGTTTGAACAGACCCCAGAGGTAGGTGAGTTCATACACAGGAATTCCTAGTGTCCGAACTCACCCTATAGGACCCTGGTACTAATGTCAGGACTGAGACAACCTGTTCCTCCAAAAGGAAGGACGAACAGGAGTCTCTCTCAGGCCTTAATACAAATGACAGGGAAATGCAACACACAAAATAACCCAAACAAAATACAAAAGGGAAAGAAAACACTTAACTTCAAGTGGCTATGGCAGCACCAGGAACTCAGCCGAGATCCACACACCAGCTATCCACAACTCAAACTGAAGCTATAAACTGCATAGTATAGTGGGAGAAGCAACAATAAATAGAGAAGGTTAAATGACCCAAATAGCCACACCTGGGGAAAGAACGTCATTTGATCCAAACAGAAAACATGTCAGATCAAACCATGTGTTGCCAGTCTCACCGATCTCCTGCCACCTGTCGCGGGAACGTCTGTGACAATAGCTGAGTGGATTTATATATAGATTTGTGGGAAAAACTAGTTTCAACAGGGCATCTCCAAAGGTATTTACAAGCACTATAGCTGCAATGCAGTAGTTTAATAATGAAAACTTTCCTGACAGATTCCCTTTACATTTGTTTTGCAAAATGAGAATTTTTTTTCTCAGTTTCAGTCCTCAGCTTAAATAACTAACACTTCCACTTACTTAGGAACTGAAATATTAAGTTCCCCACACAAGCAAAATAATGCAGTGCATACACATCCAGATAGGAACCAACTATAGGCATGTACTTATAGCTGGTACCTGCTAGAGAAACCTCCATGTTAATGCACATTTAGGAATCGTGTTAATCGTTGGTATAAATACGGTGCTTTATGTATATATATGTATTAATTTGGCACTTGCAGAGAAGGATCCCCAGTAAGAGACAAGGATATTAGATTATACTTCCTTATTGTTGTCATACGTGCACCACAATGTTCTGCTGCATAATGAAACATAAGTACAGAATTGAGAACAGCAGCCACAGAACCCTACAACAGTTTCACAGCTTCCAAAATATCAATGGCAATGGTTGCAACTTTGTGTTGCAAGCTGAAGCAGTATTATTTTACATTCATACAGTGATGGTCTGTACAATACCCAGACCTCTTGAGCTTAGAAAAATGTCTGTATGGAAATTATGTAGAGGTAAACGTAGATGTCACATATAGTACCAAAGTGTGCTCATTTTTGTCTGTATAAATCCACACAGTGCCCACAGTACCATATTATGAGCACATAGACCCAAGTAGTGCCCAGAGTGCAATATTCCGTCCAGATAATTATAGTGATAACATAAAGCCTACAGTCCCACAGTTCCATTACAGCGCAACTACAGCTTAGATTTTCTGCATTTGTCATTCCCAAAATTAGTAAGAGGGTTAAAAATGAGCACACCCCCTCTTACAAGAAGACATATGCTCTTACTGTTATCTCTGGTTGCTATGTGTTACTGTTGATCCTTGTATAGTGGCAGTACCACCCAACATAAAGTGTTAAACTGTTATGTGACTGAATATTATAAGAATAAAGCAGGAATCACTTGTTATGTGCTTCCACATCAGGGGCGGACTGGCCATAGACCCTCGTTAGGCCGATGCCTCGGGGGTCATCTTGAGCACTCATCAGGCCTCCAGGTATGTAACAGTCTGACCCTCTCATCAGGTACTTATGTATCCAGCCTGGTAACACACACCCTCCTAAATCCAACTGTATTACCATTATCTGGGTTGTGATAAAGTTGAATACTGCAGTGGTCACAGGAGCCCATGGCTTCCTACCAGCACAAACCTTTTTTGTGCCAGTGGTGTTTCAAAAGTCTCAAGCACATTGCGACTTTTTTGCGCCAGAAAACTGCTACATTGGGTCTCTTGTTCTGACAAACTAATGTTCCAGCTCTTTCCAGTTCTGCTTGCGTTGGCTGCCCAGCTCTACCACACCTGTTTTCCTCTTCTGCTGCACCAGCACCACCTATCCATGTTGCTGGGCTCTTCCAGGCAGACAGTTTAGCGTGACCAAGTTATGATTGAGTCCTTCAGCTATCCTTTAATGGGGAGCTGTGTATACCACAGATCTGGGATACATTCTTACTAATGTGAGGCCAATTTCACATAGTCAGTAGATGATTATGTATTTTACATCAGCATTTGTAAGGCCTGTTTTACACTTGCATTGTGGCATTCCGGTTTTGAGATCCAGCCGAGGATCTCAATAACGGGCCAAAACAGATCCATTTTGTCCCCATTTATTGTCAATGGGGACAAAACTTTTCAAGATGCATTCTATTCTGTTTGGTTGCATTTTTTGACTGGACGTAAAACTGCTGAAAGCTGCGGTTTTGTGTCAGGTCGGCGAAACGGAACAAACTGTGAACCATTTGACTTACAATGATTTTAGTGCTGGATGCGGTTTGTTCCGTTTCGAAGTAGCACAACCGCATCCTAACAGAACGGATGCATCCAAGATATGTTAACATCAAACGGAACCATTTTGGTATGGTTTTGAGATCCTCTGCCGGATCTCAAAACCAGAAGCCAAAACACAAGTGTGAAACAGGCCTTACAAATACTGATGGAAAATACTGACCAAATATTGACAGTGTGAAAGTGGCCTATGTACGAAAGCCAGTTTGAAACATACTTTCAATTGCACTTACAGGCAGAAGAAGCCCACTTACAATTCAAGAAATAATAATGATCATTTTATGTATAGGCGACCTGGTTTCATTAATGATAGTTGTTTGTTTTTGTTAATATTTTGCATTGGACAATTATTGTTCTGACCGCTCGGAAATGTTTGAATTGTAATGAGAAAGTATTAATTACATATAAACAGTCATGTAGTAAAATATAATGTTCGTTTTTGTACGAATCAGACCACACTTTTGTATTGTATTTTGAAAAAAAAATACTTTAATAAAAATATAGTAAAAATTCAGTATCTTGTGCTCAAGGATAAATTATAACAAAGACAAAATGGAGCAGCCAACCAGAATTGGCTACCACCAAGAAATTTTTAAAACTTTTTTGTTTTTACCATTTTTTTTTATCTCCAAGAATAATGTGCATAGGGGGTGATTGTGTACACTGCTGACCTATTTCATCATCGGTTTGGGCCCTACAAACAGCACTGCACAGATCAGCTGTTAGCAGAAGCTATGTTACCCAGAATTTTGCCCAGGCAGCCCCCCTGACAAGAGTCGCACAGGGCAAAGGCAATTTCAGGAGTTCCAGTGACGAAACGGGCTGTCAGGCGGAGTCTTCCGCCCAGAAGTGAGCTCGGTGATGCTACCGGCACTGATGGGTGGGCTTTAGAGCTGCCCTAGCCTGTAAAACGGTTAGGGCAGCGCTAAAGCTGGCCCATCAGAGACGGTGACGTCACCGAATATACTGCTAGGTGGAAGCCTCCGCTCGGCGGTGTATTATTGTAACAAAAAAAAAGCCCTTGCCCTGCTCGATCCAGCGCAGGGCAAGGGAGCGCATCGGAGCATAACATCAGAAGGACTGCCTGGATGAAAATATGGGTATGCCCTGATTCAGATCTGAACCGGGACAACCCCTTTAATAATGTACGGAATTGGAACACCACTTCTCCATACACTGTATAGTGGTTGTTCTTGGGTACTGCAGCTCAGCTCCCCTTCACGGAAAAGTGAGCATTAGTTTAAGTACCGAAAAATTACCACTACTCAGAGTATGGCATTATTGTACACTACTTGGTAAGGGTGTTAGGTGACAGACCCCCACCAATCTGATTTTAAGGACCTATCCTATGGAGCCATGGAAAGCCCCTTTAACATACACTATTACACAGGGAGATGTGATTCCAAAAATCAGGCATGTTTCATCTGTTCGATCATACAAGCCAATTATCAGGAATTAGCATTCCTATGAACCATTATTCACGATAATTTGCAGTTAATCATGTAGTCTAATAGTCCTTTTAGCATCCCTGAGGAAGGCCCCTACTTGGGCTATATACATTTATGAAGACCGTCATTTTAGACACCAGTCTTAATAAAGCCCTGCACTGGAAGTGGATCCGCCGGAGTTCTAAACATAAGACAGCTTTCCAGCCCTCCGTCTTCCATAGAGAGCGGGTGCCCGTTTGACTCAACATCAGCGGAGCATAATCAGGTGACTCTCTTCAAAAATATTGAGTCCCTCTTATAATTGAAACTCTCCAATGCCGTAGCAGAATTTACTCGTCAAATCCAAGATATTGGACAACGAGTGTCTGAGCTGGAGATGCAAGTGACAACATCGCGGAGGCCATTGGAGCAGATAGGTTGGATATAAATACCCAAGCAGCCCAGATTGATGTGCTTGACATAAAAATAGAAGACCTCAAGTACAGGTCACAGAGAGGTAACCTACGCCTATATTAGGCAAATTTTAGGCGCAGATTGCGGCGCAACAGCTAGTTCTTCTCCCCGCCCAGATCAGAAGAGGGACTCAATATTCTTGAAGAAAGTCACCTGATTGTGCTCCACTGATGTTGAGTCAAACGGGCGCCTGCTCTGAATGGAAGACGCAGGGCTAGGAAGCTGTCTTACATTTAGAAGTGGCGGAGGATTGGCTGAAGTTATGTAGAGGCTGGTGTTTAGGGGTTTATTAACCACTTAAGGACCACAGGTTTATACCCCCCTAGTGACCAGGCCCTTTTTTCCAAATCGGCACTCGGTCATGCAACTTACCACCCAATGAATTTTACCTCCTTTTCTTCTCACTAATAGAGCTTTCATTTGGTGGTATTTCATTGCTGCTGACATTTTTACTTTTTTTGTTATTAATCGAAATTTAACGATTTTTTTGCAAAAAAATGACATTTTTCACTTTCAGTTGTAAAATTTTGCAAAAAAAACGACATCCATATATAAATTTTTCTCTAAATTTATTGTTCTACATGTCTTTGATTAAAAAAAAATGTTTGGGTAAAAAAAAAATGGTTTGGGTAAAAGTTATAGCGTTTACAAACTATGGTACAAAAAAGTGAATTTCCGCTTTTTGAAGCAGCTCTGACTTTCTGAGCACCTGTCATGTTTCCTGAGGTTCTACAATGTCCAGACAGTACAAACACCCCACAAATGACCCCATTTCGGAAAGTAGACACCCTAAGGTATTCGCTGATGGGCATAGTGAGTTCATAGAACTTTTTATTTTTTGTCACAAGTTAGCGGAAAATGATGAATTTTTTTTATTTTATTTTTTTCCTTACAAAGTCTCATATTCCACTAACTTGTGACAAAAAATAAAAACTTCCATGAACTCACTATGCCCATCATGAAATACCTTGGGGTGTCTTCTTTCCAAAATGGGGTCACTTGTGGGGTAGTTATACTGCCCTGGCATTTTAGGGGCCCTAATGCGTGCGAAGTAGTTTGAAATCAAAATGTGTAAAAAATGGCCTGTGAAATCCGAAAGGTGCTCTTTGGAATGTGGGCCCCTTTGCCCACCTAGGCTGCAAAAAAGTGTCACACATGTGGTATCGCCGTACTCAGAAGAAGTTGGGCAATGTGTTTTGGGGTGTCTTTTTACATATACCCATGCTGGGTGAGAGAAATATCTCGGCAAAAGACAACTTTTCCCATTTGTTTATACAAAGTTGGCATTTGACCAAGATATTTATCTCACCCAGCATGGGTATATGTAAAATGACAGCCCAAAACACATTCCCCAACTTCTCCTGAGTACGGCGATACCACATGTGTGACACTTTTTTGCAGCCTAGGTGGGCAAAGGGGCCCACATTCCAAATAGCACCTTTCGGATTTCACAGGCCATTTTTTACACATTTTGATTTCAAACTACTTTGCACGCATTTGGGCCCCTAAAATGCCAGGGCAGTATAACTACCCCACAAGTGACCCATTTTGGAAAGAAGACACCCCAAGGTATTTCATGATGGGCATAGTGAGTTCATGGAAGTTTTTATTTTTTGTCACAAGTTAGCGGAATATGAGACTTTGTAAGAAAAAAAATAAAAATAAAAAAATCATCATTTTCCGCTAACTTGTGACAAAAAATTCTAGGAACTCGCCATGCCCCTCACGGAATACCTTGGGGTGTCTTCTTTCCAAAATGGGGTCACTTGTGGGGTAGTTATACTGCCCTGGCATTTTAGGGGCCCTAATGCGTGCAAAGTAGTTTGAAATCAAAATCTGTAAAAAATGGCCTGTGAAATCCGAAAGGTGCTCTTTGGAATGTGGGCCCATTTGCCCACCTTGGCTGCAAAAAAGTGTCACACATGTGGTATCGCCGTACTCAGAAGAAGTTGGGCAATGTGTTTTGGGGTGTCTTTTTACATATACCCATGCTGGGTGAGAGAAATATCTCGGCAAAAGACAACTTTTTCCATTTTTTTATACAAAGTTGGCATTTTACCAAGATATTTATCTCACCCAGCATGGGTATATGTAAAATGACACCCCAAAACACATTCCCCAACTTCTCCTGAGTACGGCGATACCACATGTATGACACTTTTTTGCAGCCTAGGTGGGCAAAGGGGCCCACATTCCAAATAGCACCTTTCGGATTTCACAGGCCATTTTTTACACATTTTGATTTCAAACTACTTTGCACGCATTTGGGCCCCTAAAATGCCAGGGCAGTATAACTACCCCACAAGTGACCCCATTTGGAAAGAAGACACCCCAAGGTATTTCGTGATGGGCATAGTGAGTTCATGGAAGTTTTTATTTTTTGTCACAAGTTAGCGGAATATGAGACTTTGTAAGAAAAAAAATAAAAAGAAAAAAATCATCATTTTCCGCTAACTTGTGACAAAAAATAAAAAATTCTAGGAACTCGCCATGCCCCTCACGGAATACCTTGGGGTGTCTTCTTTCCAAAATGGGGTCACTTGTGGGGTAGTTATACTGCCCTGGCATTTTAGGGGCCCAAATGCGTGCAAAGTAGTTTGAAATCAAAATCTGTAAAAAATGGCCTGTGAAATCCGAAAGGTGCTATTTGGAATGTGGGCCCCTTTGCCCACCTAGGCTGCAAAAAAGTGTCACACATGTGGTATCGCCGTACTCAGAAGAAGTTGGGCAATGTGTTTTGGGGTGTCATTTTACATATACCCATGCTGGGTGAGATAAATATCTTGGTCAAAAGACAACTTTTCCCATTTTTTTATACAAAGTTGGCATTTGACCAAGATATTTATCTCACCCAGCATGGGTATATGTAAAATGACATCCCAAAACACATTCCCCAACTTCTCCTGAGTACGGCGATACCACATGTGTGACACTTTTTTGCAGCCTAGATGCGCAAAGGGGCCCACATTCCTTTTAGGGGGGCATTTTTAGACATTTGGATCCCAGACTTCTTTGCACGCATTTGGGCCCCTAAAATGCCAGGGCAGTATAAATACCCCACATGTGACCCCATTTTGGAAAGAAGACACCCCAAGGTATTCAATGAGGGGCATGGCGAGTTTCGTAGAATTTTTTTTTTTGGGCACAAGTTAGCGGAAATTGATTTTTTTTGTTTTTTCTCACAAAGTCTCCCTTTCCGCTAACTTGGGACAAAAATTTCAATCTTTCATGGACTCAATATGCCCCTCAGCGAATACCTTGGGGTGTCTTCTTTCCAAAATGGTGTCATTTGTGGGGTGTTTGTACTGCCCTGGCATTTGAGGGTCTCCGCAGTCATTACATGTATGGCCAGCATTAGGAGTTTCTGCTATTCTCCTTATATTGAGCATCTGGGTAATGAGATTTTTTTTTTTCGTTCAGCCTCTGGGCTGAAAGAAAAAATGAACGGCACAGATTTCTTCATTCGCATCGATCAATGTGGATGAAAAAATCTCTGCCAAAAAAAAAAGGAGGGGAAAGGCGTCTGCCAGGACATAGGAGCTCCGCCCAACATCCATACCCACTTAGCTCGTATGCCCTGGCAAACCAGATTTCTCCATTCACATCAATCGATGTGAATGAATAAATCATTGCCGGGATTATTATTATTTTTTTATATATATACAAAGTGTTTGCCAAAGCATATGAACACCGCCACCTCCTCAGCTCATATGCCTCGGCAAACGTATCTTTTACTGCAGAGGAGAAATCTCGTCTTGCAGCGCCGCCTACACCGACTTTTGTGTAATCTGACAGCAGCGCAATGCTTCTGTCAGAATGCACATCAGTGCTGCAGCTGCTTGATCGCTTGGTCCACCTAGAAGGTAAAAAAAAAACCCAGGCCGCAACGCAATAAATTTATTAACATTAACTTTAGAGAAAATTAACTTTTATAAACTTTTGAAACAGAACAATAACTTTTTTGCTTACCGGTGTTTTTTTTTTTTTTTTTACCTTTATAGGAGAAACCTCTTCTTCCCCATGGGACAATGTGCAAAGCGCAAATCGCCCAGAGATGTGGCGAAGTACATTATGCACTTTGTCCCAGGTGAAAGGAGAGGTTTGTGGCAGCTCTGTGTGAAAGGGCCCTAAGACCCCTGTGTGCCTGTCCTGTGTACGCAATCCCTATGCTAATAGTGTACCTGAGTGTGGAACTTGCGGAAACACTCCCCTATGCATAGGGCAGGCTGGTCAGGACAGTCAGGACAAAAAAAGGTGGTGTCACGCCTTATTCCACCCCTGCTACAGACACTACATCTTTTTCTTGGGGAACGTTGAGTTGGGGTACCAGGATAGACAGACGGGAAGTGTCTGCCATGTAGCCGGCTCACTACATCAGGGCCTTGGGGCATGGACCCTCCTGGATACAGGATTTCCGAAATGATCTCTTCCTGGAATTTTAGGAAGGATCCTGTTCTCCCAGCCTTACTGTAGAGAACAAAACTATTATACATCGCCAATTGAATTAAATAAACAGACACCTTCTTATACCAGCGTCTGGTGCGTCGGGAAACTAAGTAGGGAGCCAACATCTGGTCATTGAAGTCCACCCCTCCCATGTGAAGGTTATAGTCGTGGACAGAGAGGGGTTTCACAATGACTCCAGTTGCCCGTTCAATTTGGACAGTCGTGTCTGCGTGAATGGTGGACAGAAGGTAAACGTCCCTCTTGTCCCTCCACTTCACCGCGAGCAGTTCTTGGTCACACAAGGCAGCCCTCTCCCCCCGTGCAAGTCGGGTACTAACGAGCCGTTGGGGGAAGCCCCGGCGACTAGGTCGCGCGGTGCCACAGCATTGAATTCCGACTAGATGTAAGTGCCGAAAGAGGGCCACGCTTGAGTAAAAATTGTCCACGTATAAGTGGTACCCCTTGTGGAGTAAGGGTGACACCAAGTCCCAGACAATCTTGCCACTGCTCCCCAGGTAGTCAGGACATCCGACCGGCTCCAGTTTTGAGTCTTTTCCCTCATAGACCCTAAAACGATATGTATAGCCTGTGGCCCTTTCACAGAGCTTATACAGTTTGACCCCATACCGGGCGTGCTTGCTGGGGATGTACTGTTTTATGCCAAGGCGCCCGGTAAAATGTACTAGGGACTCGTCTATGCAGATGTTTTGATTAGGGGTATACGCATCTGCAAATCTGGATGACAAATGGTCTATGAGGGGCCGAATTTTGTGGAGCCGGTCATAAGCAGGGTGGCCTCTTGGATGACAGGTGCTATTGTCCGTAAAATGCATAAAGCACATGATGACCTCAAAACGTGCCCTAGACATTGCAGCAGAGAACATGGGCATGTAATGTATTGGGTCTTTAGACCAATATGACCGCAATACATTTTTTTTAGTTAGACCCATGCTGAGGATAAGGCCCAAAAAAATTTTAAACTCTGAAACTGTGACTGGTTTCCACCGGTAAGGCTGGGCATAGTAGCTTTCCGGATTGGCGGTAATAAACTGTGTGGCGTAGCGGTTGGTTTCTGCCACAACTAGGTCATAGAGATCCACGGTGAAGAACAGCTCAAAAAACTGAAGTGCCGATCCTAAATGAGCCGTCTCCACGCAAACTCCAGACTGGGCGGTGAAAGGGGGCAATACGGGTGCGGCGGAAGCAGGGGATTGCCAATTAGGATTTGCCAGCACCTCTGGGAGACTAGGGGTTCTACGGGCCTGTGAACGCGGTGGCTGCGACAGGGGAGTTATTGCACGTGCCACCGTACCAGCTGGAACTGCCCTTCTGGTGCTCGCCACTTCACCAGGGAATACGGCAGTGCTGGTAGAAGGTCCAGGATGTGCTGCGCTGCTGGTGTATGCCGCACCATAAACAAGATCAGCACTAGCACCACTCTGCTGCAAATGAGGATCATCATGCAGGGTAGGCAGAACTCTTACATGGGATCGGGTACGTCTGGCCGTAGTAGGGACCTCTACCTCGTTATCCTCACTAGCGGTTAGAGTGCCACTGCTGTCTACAGGTTCATATTCTGAACCACTGGATTCAGCGGATGAGGCGTCCCCATCGCTTTCATCCATCAGGGCCAGAACCCTGTAGGCCTCTTCAGCGGAATACCCCTTGTTTGACATTTTGGGTTCACTAAATTTAGGGGGTATTCCTCTGAGACTACCCGGGAAAAAGAGCAAACCTACCTAGTAAAAAGGAGTGCTTGCGAAGTAAAGCTGCGATCGCTAATAAAGATCCAAAAAGCTTAAAAAGTGATCTTTATAGCGGCGCAGCGATTTTACCGTGTTTTTGCAGTGATCAGAAAAAAAAAAATTCTGTCACTGCGGTGGAGCGGACTGAACGCAAGTGTGCGCAAAAGATCAGGCCTGATCGGGCGAACACTGCGTTTTGTAGAGCCTAAGGTGACCCTAATGTACTTATATAGATCTGATTGCGATCAGAATTGATCACTTACAGAAACTATATAGTACTAGTGCTGATTAGCGACAGCGATGACGCTAATCAGCGACTAAAAAGTGACTGCGGTGCGGTGGGCTGGGCGCTAAACTACCTAACAAGTGGCTAACTAACTGGCAGGGATGAGGGACCCTTACAGAGGGGGTGATCAGTGACAGGGGGGTGGACAAGGGGGTGATCAGGGAGTCTAATATGGGTGATCAGGTGCTAAATAAGGGGTTAATAAATGACAGGGTAATGTGTAAATGTGTAGTGTGGTGTTTGGTGCTACTTACAGAGCTGCCTGTGTCCTCTGGTGGTCGATCCAAGCGAAAGGGACCACCAGAGGACCAGGCAGCAGTTATATCAGACGCTATTTTCAAAATAGCGTCTGACATAACCATTTCATTAGTCGATTCAAAAATCTACAGCTTGCCAGCCAATGATCGCGGCCGGCAGGCTGTAGAAGAACTTGTGCAGTACGCGATCCTGTGAACGCGCGCTCCTGTGTGCGCGTGTTCACAGAAAATCTCGGCTCACGCGAGATGACGCCAATCGGCGTTAGTGTGACCTGGGAGCGCCGCAGAGATGACGCCTTTCGGCGTTAGTGTGACGGTAAGTGGTTAATAAATACTGTATGCCCCATAATTCTCAAATTTCACTACCCAGAGACGAAATACTTAGTACGGCTTGGAACCACCTGACTCTGCCTAACCTCCCATCCTCCGTTCATCTTTATGCTGACCTGGCGCCATCCCCTCTCCGGTGATGCGGAGAGATGAGACCAGTAACCCAGGCTCTTCAAAAGGCGCAGGTGTGCTTCAGAAGGGGGTTTCCTTTTGCCCTCACCTTCCAGCTGAACTCTCAAACGCAGACAGTTAAATCTCTGACAGACAGCTGTGAGATTCTTCGGTGTGCAGGGATACAAGTGCACCAGATGCCTCCTTTGCCTCCTAGGCTACAACACCCAGACGGAGTCTGGACAAAAGTACCCACTACAACTTCTGCGGCCCGCTCCCCGGCCTCCTGAACTCCACCTTCTCATCCATAGTATGTAAGATGGTGGTTCATTGGCCATTGGGCATTATGTTTTTGACTGTTAGAATCTTGGCACCGGTTGTGTCATGATCTGTCATCGCCAACTTTTTCACAACGTTCCAAACCATCCAACCATCATGTTGCCCTCTAACTTACTTAGGACGCTTTTGAATATGAACATAGGCCCCGCTTTACATTTTCCTACTAATATTACCTGCAATACCAGGTTTTCTGTTCAATCATGTTTGTTGTATTCGTGTAAGAGCCTGTTCCGGTACCTACTGGTAGCTCTTAAGCTCTGCTTATCTAGGGATCCCTGTAGACGGTGATGTCTGGCGCCACTCTTTGACAACACAGCATATTATCATCCTCTCTTTATGTGTAAGATCTTCACCCATACTGTACAGGGATTTAATTCCCCACAAAAGCGTAAATTTGCCTTTTCCACATATTTGAAGCACATGTCAGATGTTATTTGTCTCCAAGAGTCCCATTTCACTCCCCTTTCCCACCCAAAATACCTACACCCCCAATATTCAACCTATTTGTCTTCTACATATCATACTAAAAGCAGAGGCGTAGTTACTCTACTTAAAAACTCCTTTTCTTTTTAAGTATTCAAGTCTATAATAGACTCTAATGGTACATATGTTGTCCTTTTGGGTTCCCTTTTTGAAACGACTATGTGAGTGGTTAAAACTTATGCCTCCACTGATTACCCAATACCTTTTTTTTATTCTATGATGTCTATTATGGAACCACTTGCCTACCACAAACTCCTTTGGTGTAGAGATTTAAAATTTCCACCATAGACAGATCGTCCCTCCTCCCATACCGCACTCATTCATTAGGTGATAGAATATGTAGTAGATACGTGGAGAGAACATATTGGGTCCCAGAGAAGCTCTCTTCCATCCATCATATATATATACCTGTATTGAAATGGTCTCAGCTTCCACTTCTTGTCTACCGTACATGCTATACTCATCTATTTAGCATCCCAATGGTCTGATCAAGACAAGCCTTTTCAAGTCTATACGCCATATTCATGGAGATTGAAAGAATCCCTCTCGTCTCGCCCTAGAATTCGTACCAAGCTTAACTTTGAAATACAGAACTTTTGTTGCGGAAAACTTTACCACTGATGTTGACCCATTCTAGGCATGGTTCACCCACAAAGCATTTATCCAAGGATCAGAAAGCTACCAAATAGCTTTAGAATGCAAACTAGCTTGGCTAGTTCCGGCACATCAAAGAGACCAATCCTGTTGAAAGCTGTTAAAGATACTAGATCGTAATTGAACATACTCCTTTCTGATAACACTCAAAAGGCTCTCCGTTGGACTAAGGCTACTTTCACACTAGCGTTTTGTGCGGATCCGTCATGGATGGATCCGTTCAGAAAATACAACCGTCTGCATCCGTTCAGAACGGATCCGTTTGTATTATCTTTAATATAGCCAAGACGGGTCCGTCTTGAACACCATTGAAAGTCAATAGAGGACGGATCCGTTTTCTATTGTGCCAGATTGTGTCAGAGAAAACGGATCCGTCCCCATTGACTTACATTGTGTGCCAGGACGAATCCGTTTGGCTCAGTTTCATCAGACGGACACCAAAACGCTGCAAGCAAGCTCCAAAGTGGAATGGAGACTGAACTGATGCAAACTGATGCATTCTGGGCGGATCCTTTTCCATTCAGAATGCATTAGAATGCAAACTGATCCATTTTGGACCGCTTGTGGGAGCCCTGAATGGATCTCGGAAACGGAAAGCCAAAACACGAATGTGAAAGTAGACTAAGTCATTCTACTACAAATATGCTAATTAGCCAGACAAGAAGTTGGTGTGGCAATTAAAAGTTAGACAAAGAATCAACCAGATCTTCCATATTCAGACGTGACCAGTTCACACTACCTCTAATTCTAATGCTATTTATGATGTGTTTCAGGAGTTCTACCTAAAGCTTTAGGCCTCCTGCACACGACCGTTTTTTTTTAAGGTCCGCAAAAACGGGGTCCGTAGGTCCGTGAGCCGTGATCGTTTTTTCGTCCGTGGGTCTTCCTTGATTTTTGGAGGATCCACGGACATGAAAAAAAAATCGTTTTGGTGTCTGCCTGGCCGTGCGGAGCCAAACGGATCCGTCCTGACTTACAATGCAAGTCAATGGGGACGGATCCGTTTGACATTGACACAATATGGTGCAATTGCAAACGGATCCGTCCCCATTGACTTTCAATGTAAAGTCAGGAGTCCCTATACCATCGGATCGGAGTTTTCTCCAATCCGATGGTATATTTTAACTTGAAGCGTCCCCATCACCATGGGAACGCCTCTATGTTAGAATATACCATCGGATATGAGTTAGATCGTGAAACTCAGATCCGACAGTATATTCTAACACAGAGGCGTTCCCATGGTGATGGGGACGCTTCAAGTTAGAATATACTAAGAACTGTGTACATGACTGCCCCCTGCTGCCTGGCAGCACCCGATCTCTTACAGGGGGCTGTGATCCGCACAATTAACCCCTCAGGTGCTGCACCTGAGGGGTTAATTGTGCATATATCATAGCCCCCTGTAAGAGATCAGGGGCTGCCAGGCAGGAGGGGGCAGACCCCCCTCCCTCCCCAGTTTTAATTTCATTGGTGGCCAGTGCGGCCCCCCCCTCCCTCTATTGTATTATTTTCATTGGTGGCCAGTGTGCGGCCCTTCCCCCCGGCCCCCCCTCCCTCTATTGTATTATTTTCATTGGTGGCACAGTGTGCGGCCTCCCCTCCCCCCCCCTCCGATCATTGGTGGCAGCGGAGAGTTCCGATCGGAGTCCCAGTTTAATCGCTGGGGCTCTGATCGGTAACCATGGCAACCAGGATGCTCTTTTATAGGGGGCTATGATATGCACAATTAACCCCTCAGGTGCAGCACCTGAGGGGTTAATTGTGCGGATCACAGCCCCCTGTAAGAGATCCGTGCTGCCAGGCAGCAGGGGGCAGTCATGTACACAGTTCGTAGTATATTCTAACTAGAAGCGTCCCCATCACTATGGGAACGCCTCTGTGTTAGAATATACTGTCGGTTCTGAGTTTTCACGAAGTGAAAACTCAGCTCTGAAAAAGCTTTTATGCAGACGGATCTTCGGATCCGTCTGTATGAAAGTAACCTACGGCCACGGATCACGGACGCGGATGCCAATCTTGTGTGCATCCGTGTTCTTTCACGGACCCATTGACTTGAATGGGTCCGTGAACCGGTGTCCGTCAAAAAAATAGGACAGGTCATATTTTTTGGACGGACAGGAAACACGGATCACGGATGCGGCTGCAAAACGGTGCATTTTTTGATTTTTCAAAGGACCCATTGAAAGTCAATGGGTCCACGAAAAAAAACGGAAAACGGCACAACGGCCACGGGTGCACACAACGATCATGTGCAGGAGGCCTTAGCCTCAGTTCAGACCTGAGCGTTCTGAAAGGAGCGCTCTGTATGCGCGATTGTACGGGCGTTTACAATCGCGCATACAGAGACAAGCGTACACACAGTGTCGCGCGTTCCCGAAAGTCTATGTACGGGAACGCGCGACAAGCGCCCAAAAAAACGCTCCTGTACTTGTTTGAGCGTCGGGCGTTTTACAGCGCGATCGTACGCGCTGTAAAACGCCCAGGTGAGAACCATTCCCATAGGGAAGCATTGGTTTCTCCTTGTTGAGCGTTTTACAGCGCGTAGGAACGCGCTGTAAAACGCTCAGGTCTGAACTGAGCCTTATGCTAAGCCTCCTACTCCTCCTGGGACCGCACCTTGCGCTCTCCTCTCACTTCTTTGGGAGTTCCAGAATTAGCTGAGTGTACTCGCTCAGCTCTTTTTGCAACTGACATAGAAGTGAATGCAGAGCATGCCACGCAAGCGTGGTGTGCTCTCCTTTGCCTTGGGGCCCTGTTCTAAAGGCAAGTGTGGGTCCCACCTCCTAGCGATGTGCCACCAAAGTGCAAGATGGGTCAACACCTTTAAAGAGACAGGTGTATGTCACTTTCTCAGTGTTCAGCCTGTGGATAACTGTCGACTATGCTGTACAAAGCTGCTTAAAACTTGCCTCAGTACACCTTGCCTCAGCTACAAGATTTCTTCATTGCTGTTTATTTGTGAAGCTATTTGCTTGCTTTTTAGATTTGCTTTGGATTTGACCTGGATTATTTCCTGAGTCTTCTCTTGGATTGCTGCCAGCCTTGATCTATATCTGTTTTAGGGTGTAGATGCACGTCAGTGAATCGTGGATGTGTGCTATCTGTATTCTCCACAGACAGCACAGGTATCCGTGGATTTTAGGGTGTTTATTCACAAATCCTTTTCCATTTACCATGGGTCAGTGGAAAAACAACAGAGACATGCACTATGCTCCATTTTCAGGATCAAACACAACCATAGAAGTCTATGGGTCTGTGAACACCTCAGACAGACCATAGATGTCACCTGTGAGATCCATTGCAAAGAAAAATGATAAACAGGTTTAAAAGAAAATGTTTCCATTTTCTGCATCCACAAAACATAGATACACCAAAAACACAGAGATATGTCCTAAACCTGGAATGCAATACAGTCCAAGTATTTGCACACGCAAAATGGACAGTGACGTGTGAACAACCAAGTTATTATTATTATTATTATTATTTTACAATGAACAACAGGAACACTGGTAGAATAATAAAAAAATAATTAGACTGACTCTCCCGCAGTCCCTCCCCCACTATTCCAAGACTGCTCTGTCCTCTCTGCCAAGCTTTGATGTCCTGTATATCACACATAATCACTAGGGCCAATCAGCAGTCTCAGTGGTCTTGTACCATATACTGATGAGACTAGTGATTGGCTCGTGGTATATGCGGGGTACATTATCGCTGCAGCCAGAACATCACATCATGGGTGCTGCAGCAGCATGGAGAATAGGAGCAGAAGTGCTGGAACAGAGGGGTTTGGGAGTTATTCTTTTTTTAGTTTTTGCATTTTAAAATAATAAAGAATTCAAACAACCTATTTAAACCTGTATAGTTACAAACACAGCTGAACTGAAGTTTAAGTTCCTCATCCCCTCATGGCTTTAAACACAATAGGCTCTCTTTGGTGTGAAAGACCATCCTAGACGTCTTCATGGAACTGGATCAGAATAATGATCTCCCCTGCTTCTTCTATGGAACAATATGACCAACATAACATCTTAGACAATGGGGGAAATTTATTATAAACTAACATTTTACCTCGGTCTATGATCTCCCCTGTGATGCCGGAAAATGTGCCTAATTTACGGTGAGGTACATGGCTTGTCATATATTAGGCGCATTCTTCAGCAGTTAGTACACCTAAACAAAAATCTACGGCAGTTCAGAAAACTGGCATAAATAAAGGTTAATATGCCTACTGGCCATGCTCCCTCCTTAGGTTTGTGACTTTTTTTTTACACCAGAAAAGTGGCATGGGGGAATCATATATCCCCCCCCCCCCCCCCCCCCCATTATCTTCAGCTAATGAGGGTTCCTTAATATACCGTACTGATTTAAAGTTTGGCCCTGCAAATCAACCCAATTTAGACTAACTTGGCTGAAATGATTAACAGAGTGATTCAGAACTCCATTATCTGACAGGACGTCCCTCCTACTCCACCAAAAGACATCACTGAAACCACTTCTGCAATTACCAATATGTAAAAAAAATGAGATATTGGACTTTGTAAGTTGCCGATTATAGGAACAAAATAGGATCATTCTCTACTTGTTTAGAAGCAGACATTTTTTCATTTGAGGTTTTGAGCTTCTTTTAATGGTAGTAGACTTAGCACCCCCCTCTCACAGTAGTGAAGTCCCTCGTACTTCCCTAGTAGTCACAGCATCCCCCTGCCACCTTCCTAAACCCCTCCATACACATTATGCTATTGTGGACTGAACCTGCCATTTTCACCAGTCAACAATCTAATGTGTATGGGGAAGGGCTCCCAATTCTTCCCCAATAGTTGACATCAGGGAAGAAAAGATTTGTGTGCTTTCAAATTTAATGTCTGATCCTTTTGTTATCCTAAAAGATAAGCAGGCAAAGTTGTCTAATGCTTTCTCCTCTCTTCCCACTGAAAACAAATACCCGCTTAACTTTTCCCTGCTCACTCCATGTCTAAAAAAGTGGGCATGGTGTGGGTGGGCGAGCAGGCCTGTCTCATTCATAATTTTCTACGCCTGTTTTAGGCATAGAAAATGGTCTAAATGTGAGACAGATAGGAAGCTGGCTTACATTTAGACTGGCGCTGGATGTGTCGAAGTTATGTAGAGGCCTGCTCCAGATATAGGCGTTTTAGACGCCGGTCTTAATAAATGAGGCTCAGATGTCAGTACTGTTTAAAGGGCTTCTGTCATCAGGAACATTGTTATTAAATTGGCTGACCTAAGACATGTGCTAATGTCAGCTGAAGCTAGCAGTCTTTATTCCTTCTTTCTATATGCTATATTAGCACATGTCTAAAGTCAGCCAGTTTTATAACGACGTTCCTGATGACAGAAGCCCTTTAATGTTCCGTGTCCCAGTGGTTGGGTGAATGGTGGGTCATTATCCATTCTGTACTGCAAGTGAAATTGCACGTCACCCTCCTAAGGCTAGGGCTGCTAACAGTGTCTTCACAAACCATCAGAAGTTGTTTGCACCACATTGGTCTACGAGCCAGAAGTCCAGCTACAGATGTTCCATTGACCTCCCACCACTGCTCTCAAAGGTTATCACGGTGCACAGCAAGATGGCAATGGAGGCTGGAATGGAGGTCCATCCTCTTCAGCCATGAGTCCTGCTTTTCTCTCAAATGCAATGATAGCTGGAGATTGATCTGGAGACCAAATGGGCAACTCCATGAAGAGACCTTCAGAAAGAAACATCATACTGGTCCTACTCCCTGCCTGATGGTGTGGGTGGCATAATGCATTTTAGCCAGACCCTTCTAGTGTAATATATCTGAGGACTTTATTTACTTGAATGTATAATATTACAATATATAAGTTTCCAAACACAGCACATTTATTTGGGAAGTAAAAGAGACACGTAATAACATGAAGCATAAGCTCATATATCATGTGCAATGTGGCCCATTCTCAGCAAGCACTTACTGGAAATGGTCACTTCCTGTGGACAATTTTCATCTCAATAGTTCTCACAGTGTAAACGTATAGATGCTAACTATGTAAGGTTTCTCTGCCTTTGCACAGCTGTATGCTTAAAGTACTGTTAAGAATATAAATTAAGTGTAATTACCATTTTTAGTTTTCTATACTGAGCAGTAGCGTAGCTATGGGGGAAGCAAGGTAAGCGGCTGCTTCGGGCCCGGGAGAAGCAGCTGGGGAATGGGGGGGAGGCATCAGGGCCCTATTAAATTCTTTAATTTTTATTTTTTTATTTGGCTATTCCAGGGCCGTCTTTAATATTGATTGGACCCTGGGCAACCCCACAGATCATCCCCCCACCCCCCTCATACTTGTTCCGCTGATCCGCTTGCAGGCTGCTCGGGAATGAGTTCAGTCAGTTCGGTGCGCAATCACGGGTCTCGTGGATCACGCGCTGCAGGACGGGATTGCGCACCGAAGTGACCGAACTCATGCCCGCACAGCTCGCAAGTACAGAGCGAATCAGCGGAACAAGTACAAGGGGGGTGGGAGGATGATCTTTGGGGTTGCACAGGGTCCGACTCCAAATAATATTAAAGACGGCCCTGGTGCTATTCCACTCTTTCCCTGACAGTGGTGTGGGGTTCCTACTGCTGAGGCACGTTTGTATGGCTGCCTGCCTTCTTGCTCAGCCACCCTGCATGGTTGAATGGCTACCAGCCATACTGTATGGCCGCCTGGCAAGCCGCACGTTTGTATGCCTGCCAAGCTACAGCTTTGAAATGCCGCCCATCACCCACCTCTGAGAACCACTGCTGCCTGCCTGCAAGCCAGAGCCAGGAGTCAGGACCCTCCTGCTTCAGACTCCCTGCCAGCTTTGGTGAGTCTGATACCATGGACTGTGCCCCCTACCCTGGACTGTGCCCCACCCTACACTGGACTGTGCCCCCTAAACATACACTATTGGTGGCACAGTACAAGGGTATAAGGGGATACACCTGTACTGTGCCTCCTAACCCCTACTATGCCACCTTATACCCTATAATGTGCCTCCTACCCTGTACTATGCCCTCTTATATCCTCCCCCTTACCATACCCTATACTGTGCCCTCTAATACTCTATACTGTGCCCCCTTATACCCTATATCCAATCACTGTATGGAGTCGTCATCCAGTCACTGTATAGAGGCATTATCCAGTAACTGTATGGAGGTGTTATCCAGTGTATGGCGGCGTTATCCAATCACTGTATGGAGGCGTTATCCAGTCACTGTATGGAGGTGTTATCCAGTCACTGTATGGAGGTGTTATCCAGTCACTGTATGGCGGCTTTATTCAGTCACTGTATGGCGGTCTTGTCCAGTCACTGTATGGAGGCGTTATCCAGTCACTGTATGGAGGTGTTATCCAGTCACTGTATGGCGGTGTTATCCAGTCACTGTATGGAGGCTTTATTCAGTCACTGTATGGCGGTGTTGTCCAGTCACTGTATGGCGAGTTATCCAGTCACTGTATGGAGTCGTCATCCAGTCACTGTATAGAGGCATTATCCAGTAACTGTATGGAGGTGTTATCCAGTGTATGGCGGCGTTATCCAATCACTGTATGGAGGTGTTATCCAGTCACTGTATGGAGGTGTTATCCAGTCACTGTATGGCGGTGTTATCCAGTCACTGTATGGCGGTGTTATCCAGTCACTGTATGGCGGTGTTGTCCAGTCACTGTATGGCGAGTTATCCAGTCACTGTATGGAGGTGTTATCTAGTCACTGTATGGCGGCGTTATCCAGTCACTGTATGGTGGTGTTATTCGGTCACTGTATGGCGTTGTTATCCAATATGGTGGTGTTATCCAGTCACTGTATTTAGGCATTATCCAGTAATTGTATAGTGGCATCATCCAGTCACTGTATGGTGGCATCATGCAGTCACTGTATGGCGGTGTCATCCAGTCACTGTATGTAGGTGTTATCCGGTCCCGTATGTAGGCGTTATCAGGTCATGGTATGGCGGTGTTATTATTTTGTTGGAGGGCTAATCTATTTACAGTGTATATTGGAGATTCCAGTATATTATGCTGTAGTGTGGCCTGTATTTCCCAGTAGAGTAAATGAGCCTTGTAGAACACAGTCCACACCACTGACCACCAGGACCAGACTTTTGTAATATAGCCTACAGTACATGGCAGCCTCCCTTCTCTGCCATGTTGCTCCGCTGTGTACTAATGCTTATTTTGGCACACTTAAGCTGGGTTCACATCACCTTTGTGTCATGCGTTTAACATATACAAAAATGTATACCTTAGCAGATGACTCAGATTGATGTCATACAGTGGCATATATAGGATTCCATTGTAAAAGAAAGTACACTTTTATTGTCGGACTCTGCAGGATACAAAAGCGTGGTGTGCTGCGTTTTTGTATCCCTTTTTTCCAACGTATACGTCAAGCAGATGGTGATGTGAACCCACTCTTACATATACACACATGCAATGCCAGGATGGTCATGAAGAGGGGGGCCACGTGCAAAAATTTGCTGTGGGGCCCAGTCAGTTCTAGCTAGGCCCCTTATACTGAGGCAATACATATAATGCTGACTATAAGACCATACAAATGGATTGCACTGCATGTTTATTGTAATAGGAGGGAAGAATGAGCTGAGGGACACTTCTGACTGATTAAACATGCCTGATCTTGGTCTCCTTCAATGACACATATCATAGGACAGTCAGGCCAGAATAGCTCATCACAGAATTAGAAAATCTTTCTTTGCATCTGGGTTTTTACTACAACATGGCAAAGGTGTAATGTGGAGCACCTTGGTTCCAAATCTCTAACTGGCCATGTACCATTTAATAGTTATGTCTTTTATGGCAGAGGTAAAGGGCCCACTAAGTCACCAGAGTTTAGTTGTGACTGCTACGTGCAGCAGAGCCACAAAAGGGGGAGGATGATAGAAAATTGAGGAATCTAAGATGTCTGTGTGCCAAACTCTGCAGAGACGAGACTCTGCTGAAAGAAGTCATCATGGCGATCCGGTCTGAATGGAGAAGATGCGGAGAGAGAATGTCTACGTCAGAGGAGACATCACTGTATGTAATAGGTATGTAGTGCTGTATTACCCTGTATGTTTTGTACTGGTGTATGTAATGTCCATAAATGTCTTTAACAGTAGGGCTAAGGGGAAGGGTTAGATTAAGAATGTGGCACCGGGTGGGGAGAGGAAGCAGAATGGCTAGGTGCACCCCTTGGGCGCCATTCATTTGTTCATCGGGGAGATAAGCCACTGCGAGAGGGGGCTGCCAGTTGCCTACTTCCCTGTTCCCATTTAAAATACATAAATGTTTGTCCAAACCGGGTATGGGAATTCGCTATGAATCAGGCTGTCTCTATACACATTACATTATTAGAATAGGTGCTAATGCTCACTCTGTATGAGGCTATGATGGATTCTAGACTGCAAAGTTAGCAACACAGGGCCGAGATATACAACAACCCAACACAATACACAATTCAATCCACAAAAAGTCATAACACTGAAGACACCTTTCAGGGCAAGGACCCAACAAGACCTCTGAAAATGTCCTGCCCAGCCATGTGCAGAACTTAGCATTACACGTCTGTAGTGTATTGCAGATCCACAATACACCCGGCCGGCAATTGCGGACAAAAATAGGACATGTTCTATTTTTTTCCGGTGCCGCGGACCAGAAGATCGGGGGCGTGCTCCGGAAATGCAGATGCGGACAGCACACTGTGTGCTGTCCGCATCCATTCCTGCCCCATAGAGAATGAATAAGTCCGCACCCGTTCCGCAATTTGCGTAACGGATGCGGACCGATTCTAAGGACATGTGAATGGACCCTTAGACTTTTAATTATCATTTTATGCTGCCACTTTTTGGAATTCTGTGTATAATAAATCTTGCTCTGTGTAGAACCTGAGTACCATCATCACTGGAATGGTTTTTCCCCACTTACTCTAAACTATGGAATGTTGAGGATTGAAAGTCTTTGGCTGCAGGATTCTTAGCTGTGGCAACCAGGTGTTAATAAAAGTTCTTGTTATCAAAGACTGTAGTGTTAGGAACACTGAATGACTGTCAGCTCATAGCTGCACACACTGGTATTTAGATTGATTTAATAATAATAATAATAATCTTTATTTATATAGCGCCACCATATTCCGCAGCGCTATACAACTCTGAGGGTTCATCTATAAATCAAAAGACCTAACAAAATTACAGCATAATAAACAACTAAAACACTAGGAGTGAGGGCCCTGCTTGACTTTACAATCTATGAGGGAATGGTGGTGACACAAAAAGGTAAAGTTATAACACAACATTATTTTGGCTGATTGCTCTTCTATTCTTCCGTTCTGCTGTGTGTGCATGATGAAATAAATAAAGATTTTATGGTGAGTGCCATGTTTTTGCGCATGCCCCTTCATAAATTGGCTGAATCTTATGGGAGTGTAGGGGGGAATCTAAGACCGACATAAAAAGCTGGTCTTAGTAAATGCCCCCCCTATAAATTGCAAGGTGGATCAGACTTGTTTTTCCAGCCGATCCCATAGATGCTCAATAGGATTGAGATCTGGAGCATTTGGAAACCAATTCCACACCTTAAATCATTCCTGCATTTTGCATCGTGAAAGAGCCCATTATCCTGCTGAAAGAGCCCATTGCTATTAGAACCACATGTAGCACTGAGAGATGGTATCAAGCCATATTTAACACAAAGAGATCATAGACGTGGTATAAGCAATAAGAAACAGCTGGAATAGAAACAGTTAAGGGATTTCTACACATGGCTTAAATGCTGCGCATTCTCTGGATTGGAATTGCATGCGGAAAATCTGCAGCATTTAGAGTAGCAGCAAAGTGGATGAGATATCAGAAATCACAGGGAAGCTGATCAGAGTTGATGGGAAGATGGATGGAGCTAAATACAGGGCAATCCTGAAGGAAAACCTGTTAGAGGCTGCAAAAGACTTGAGTGTTGGGCGGAGGTTCACCTCCCAGCAGGAGAATGATCCCAAACATACAGCCAGAGCTACAATGGAATGGTTTAGATCAAACCCTATTCATGTGTTCGAATGGCCCGGTCAAAGTCCAGACCTAAATCCCATTGAGAACATGTGGCAATACTTGAAAACTGCTGTTCACAGACGTTCTCCATCCAATCTGACTGAGCTTGAGCTAATTTGCAAAGAAGAATGGGCAAACATTTCAGCCTCTAGATGTGCAAAGCTGGTAGAGACATACCACAGTGAGCATGAATAAAACGTAACCTTTAATGTTATTTTTAAATAATCAATGATCCACCCACTTTAAACAAACAAAGATACAAACGAACATATATAAGACCTGATAGTCTCGATAGTAATTGAGGGGGAAGACAGAGTAAGAGGGGGAGGACAACTCGAGGGACCTCACTATCCTTATGTGGACCCTTACTATTGCCTCAACCCACAGGAACACCATGATGGTGGATGGCCTGTGGTCCCGTACCTGCCCTAGCTCTCCTTCAAACGACCCTAAGACCTCCCAACGCGTTTCCCCTAGAAAAGGTTCATCAGGGGAGAGATAATGGGTAAAGAGACAAATCAACACATACAATAACGTATAAGTCTTGGATAAAAATTTGATAAATCACCCGATGCCGGGTACAGATATTACTGTTAATCAAAGGCACCTAGAATAAATAAATAATCACGCCTATGACACCAGCTCATATAGTTATAACAGATATACAATTTATAAGATATGTCCAGGAGTCACACCTATGTATGTAAAGAGACACATGTTAGTCCCTATACTGATCATTATTCAGATGTCACAAATGATAATCAATCAAGCACTTGTTCCTCAGGGTCACATGTATAAAAATAGCGATGTCACATACTGTGAACCTTATTTTGATGCAAGCACTTAAATCCACCAGTCCACATGCATAAGATCTTATTGTCACTGCATACTATGACATAAATGCATACTACTCCTATTCATACCCTAAGGCCTCATGCACACGACCGTTGTGTGCATCCGTGGCCGTTGTGCCGTTTTCTTTTTTTTTTCACGGACCCATTGACTTTAATGGATGCACACAAGATTGACATCCGCGTCCGTGGCCGTAGGTTACTTTCATACAGACGGATCCGAAGATCCGTCTGCATAAAAGCTTTCTCAGAGACTCATATCCGACAGTATATTCTAACACAGAGGCGTTCCCGTATTGATGGGGACGCTTCTAGTTAGAATATACTACGAACTGTGTACATGACTGCCCCCTGCTGCCTGGCAGCACCCGATCTCTTACAGGGGGCTGTGATCCGCACAATTAACCCCTCAGGTGCTGCACCTGAGGGGTTAATTGTGCATATCATAGCCCCCCTATAAGAGATCAGGGGCTGCCAAGCAGCAGGGGGCAGACCCCCCTTCCTCCCCAGTTTGAATATCATTGGTGGCCAGTGTGCGGCCCCCCCCCCCACCCCCCCTCCCTCCCTCTATTGTAATATCATTGGTGGCCAGTGTGCGGCCTCCCCCGGCCCCCCCTCCTTCCCTCTATTGTAATATCATTGGTGGCCAGTTTGCGGCCTCCCCCGGCCCCCCCTCCCTCCCTCTATTGTAATATCATTGGTGGCCAGTGTGCGGCCTCCGTCGGCCCCCCTCCCTCCCTTTATTGTAATATCATTGGTAGCCAGCGTGCGGCCCCCTCCCTCTATTGTAATATCATTGGTGGCCAGTGTGCGGCCCCCCCCGGCCCTCCCTCTATTGTATTAATATCATTGGTGGCCAGTGTGCGGCCTCCCCTCTCCGATAATTGGTGGCAGCGGAGAGTTCTGATCGGAGTCCCAGTTTAATCGCTGGGGCTCCGATCAGTAACCATGGCAACCAGGACGCTACTGCAGGCCTGGTTGCCATGGTTACTTAGCAATATTACAATATTAGAAGCATCATACTTACCTGCTGCGCTGTTTGTGACCGGTTGGGAGCTCCTCCTACTGGTAAGTGACAGATCATTAAGCAATGCGCCGCACAGACCTGTCACTTACCAGTAGGAGGAGCTCCCGGCCGGTATATGATCCGCTGCCACCAATGATCGGGCAGGGGGGGGGGGGGGGAGGGGAGGCCGCACACTGGCCACCAATGATATTACAAACAGGATTCCAAAAAAGTTGGGACACTATACAAATCGTGAATAAAAACTGAATGCAATGATGTGGAGGTGCCAACTTCTAATATTTTATTCAGAATAGAACATAAATCACGGAACAAATGTTTAAACTGAGAAAATGTACCATTTTAAGGGAAAAATATGTTGAATCAGAATTTCATGGTGTCAACAAATCCCCAAAAAGTTGGGACAAGGCCATTTTCACCACTGTGTGGCATCTCCCCTTCTTCTTACAACACTCAACAGACGTCTGGGGACCGAGGTGACCAGTTTCTCAAGTTTCGAAATAGGAATGCTCTCCCATTCTTGTCTAATACAGCCCTCTAACTGTTCAATCGTCTTGGGCCTTCTTTGTTGCACCTTCCTCTTTATGATGCGCACAATGTTCTCTATAGGTGAAAGATCTGGACTGCAGACTGGCCATTTCAGTACCTGGATCCTTCTCCTACGCAGCCATGATGTTGTGATTGATGCAGAATGTGGTCTGGCATTATCTTGTTGAAAAATGCAGGGTCTTCCCTGAAAGAGATGACGTCTGGATGGGAGCATATGTTGTTCTAGAACCTGAATATATTTTTCTGCATTGATGGTGCCTTTCCAGACATGCAAGCTGCCCATGCCACACGCACTCATGCGACCCTATACCATCAGAGATGCAGGCTTCTGAACTGAGCGTTGATAACAACTTGGGTTGTCCTTGTCCTCTTTGGTCCGCATGACATGGCGTCCCAGATTTCCAAAAAGAACTTCGAATCGTGACTCGTCTGACCACAGAACAGTCTTCCATTTTGCCACACTCCATTTTAAATGATCCCTGGCCCAGTGAAAACGCCTGAGCTTGTGGATCTTGCTTAGAAATGGCTTCTTCTTTGCACTGTAGAGTTTCAGCTGGCAACGGCGGATGGCACGGTGGATTGTGTTCACTGACAATGGTTTCTGGAAGTATTCCTGAGCCCATTCTGTGATTTCCTTTACAGTAGCATTCCTGTTTGTGGTGCAGTGTCGTTTAAAGGCCCGGAGATCACGGGCATCCAGTATGGTTTTACGGCCTTGACCCTTGCGCACAGAGATTGTTCCAGATTCTCTGAATCTTCGGATGATGTTATGCACAATTGATGATGATAGATGCAAAGTCTTTGCAATTTTTCGCTGGGTAACACCTTTCTGATATTGCTCCACTATCTTTCTGCGCAACATTGTGGGAATTGGTGATCCTCTACCCATCTTGGCTTCTGAGAGACACTGCCACTCTGAGAAGCTCTTTTTATACCCAATCATGTTGCCAATTGACCTAATTAGTGTTAATTGGTCTTCCAGCTCTTCGTTATGCTCAAATTTACTTTTTCCAGCCTCTTATTGATACTTGTCCCAACTTTTTTGGGATTTGTTGACACTGTGAAAATTGGAATCAACGTATTTTTCCTTTAAAATGATACATTTACTCGGATTAAACGTTTGATCTGTCATCTATGTTCTATTACAAATAAAATATTGACATTTGCCATCTCCACATCATTGCATTCATTTTATATTCACAGCCCCCTGTAAAAGATCGACTACGAACTGTGTACATGACTGCCCCCTGCTGCCTGGCAGCACCCGATCTTTTACAGGGGGCTGTGATCAGCACAATTAACCCTTCAGGTGCCGCACCTGAAGGGGTTAATTGTGCGTATCATAGCCCCCTGTAAGAGATCAGGGGCTGCCAGGCAGCAGGGGGCAGACCCCCCTCCCTCCCCAGTTTGAATATCATTGGTGGCCAGTGTGCGCCCCCCCCCCCCGGTCCCCCCTCCATTGTAATATCATTGGTGGCCAGTGTGCGGCCTCCCCCGGCCCCCCTCCCTCCCCCTATTGTAATATCATTGGTGGCCAGTGTGCGGGAGCTCCTACTACTGGTAAGTGACAGGTCTGTGCGGCGCATTGCTTAATGATCTGTCACTTACCAGTAGGAGGAGCTCCTGGCCGGTCACATACAGCGCAGCAGGTAAGTATGATGCTTCTAATATTGTAATATTGCTAAGTAACCATGGCAACCAGGCCTGCAGTAGCGTCCTGGTTGCCATAGTTACCGATCGGAGCCCCAGCGATTAAACTGGGGCTCCGATCGGAACTCTCCGCTGCCACCAATGATCGGGGGGGAGAGGGGAGGCCGCACACTGGCCACTAATTATATTAATACAATAGAGGGGGGGCCGGGGGGGGCGCACACTGGCCACCAATGATAATACAATAGAGGGATGGAGGGGGGGGGGGCCGCACACTGGCCACCAATGATATTACAATAGAGGGAGGGAGGGGGGGTGCCGGGGGGCGCACACTGGCCACCAATGATAATACAATAGAGGGAGGGGGGGCGGGGGGCCGCACACTGGCCACCAATGATATTACAATAGAGGGGGGGGGGGCCGGGGGAGGCCGCACACTGGCCACCAATGATATTCAAACTGGGGAGGGAGGGGGGTCTGCCCCCTGCGGCCTGGCAGCCCCTGATCTCTTATAGAGGGCTATGATATGCACAATTAACCCCTCAGGTGCAGCACCTGAGGGGTTAATTGTGCGGATCACAGCCCCCTGTAGGAGATCGGGTGCTTGCCAGGCAGCAAGGGGCAGTCATGTACACAGTTCGTAGTATATTCTAACTAGAAGCGTCCCCATCACTATGGTAACACCTCTGTGTTAGAATATACTGTCGGATATGAGTTTTCACGAAGTGAAAACTCATCTCTGAAAAAGCTTTTATGCAGACGGATCTTCAGATCCGTCTGTATGAAAGTAACCTACGGCCACGGATCACGGACGCGGATGCCAATCTTGTGTGCATCCATGTTCTTTCACGGACCCATTGACTTGAATGGGTCCGTGAACCGTTGTCCGTCCAAAAAATAGGACAGGTCATATTTTTTTGACGGACAGGAAACACTGATCACGGATGCGGCTGCAAAACGGTGCATTTTTCGATTTTTCCACGGACCCATTGAAAGTCAATGGGTTCGCGAAAAAAAAACGGAAAACGGCACAACGGCCACGGATGCACACAACGGTCGTGTGCATGAGGCCTAAGAAAAAGTAACAGGTGCGGTCCAAAGGACCTCTTACTTGTCCCCAGCGATTTTGCTCCCAGGATGTCCTCCTCTGCACAAGCTCCCTTCACCAGCGACGGCCATGTAATGTACCCATCAGGTTTTCTATCAAAGGACAAGTAAGAGGTCCTTTGGACTGCACCTGTTACTTATTCTTAAGCCGTATAAAAGATTGTTATGTACTCCTTAGGGTATGAACAGGAGTAGTATGCATGAATTTGCTCCTACTGCATAAATTTACAACTATAAATATGTATATCCTCAGCGAGGTTAATACTGGTAGAGACGTACCCCAAAAGACTTGCAGCTGTAATTGCAGCGAAAGGTGGTCCTACAACGTATTGACTCGCTATAGTGGAAGACATATAAAATCCCAATAAACTACATTTAAGTTTTTGCATATAATGTGAAAAAATGTGGAAAAGTTCAAGGGGTATGGATACTTTTTCAAGGGACTGTATATCATGTGTGGCCATATCCTTGCAATGCAGAGGTTGAGAGCAGTAAAAGAGTAACTGCAATCCTGCCAACAAGGCCTCTCCAAAAACTAGCCACTTTTCAAAAAAAAATTGCGGTCGCGGATTATGATTAAATTCACTACTAACTTGCTACATGTGGACAAAGCCAAAAACATTATGGTTCCTCATTCAACCCATTACCTGCCCCCTTCTTAGTACACATGTAGTGCTCTGGAGCAATTGTACTTTAGACTATGGACATTTGTGGACATTTGCCCTTATTGCTACTATGCAAAGTCATTAACTCGCTACTTTATTGCACTTTGAAGGGTTAACTTGCACTGTGATTTATGCTGCTGTGTGCACTTATACTATTCCATATTGTAGAACTGCATTTATATGTTTATTGTAATGTATGTTGTTCATTTGTACTGTTAATGAAAAAAGATTCTGCAGCTAGGGACCAGTGCTTAGTACGAGAGACTCTGCCAGACTATGAGTGATCAGAAGAAGACGCTGAGATGCTGTACCTTGGAAGCGAACCCGAGTTCGGGAAATGTTTTTTCACAGTAAAAATGAATCTATGAAGTTATTACGCGAAGTCATGCGAGACTTCGCAAAGTAATAACTTCGGCTCATCTGAGCCAATACATTCTAATACTGTACAGAGCGCTCGCTCCGTACTGATTTCAAACAAAGTTTTATGCGAATCGACTTTAGATGTTTCATCCGAAGTCGATTCGCTCATCCCTACTTCTAACAGAAGATATGGCTGCTTACAGATTCAGGCCTCATGCACACGACCGTTGTGTGCATCCGTGGCCGTTGTGCCGTTTTCCGTTTTTTTTCGCGGACCCATTGACTTTCAATGGGTCCGTGGAAAAAACGGAGAATGCACCGTTTGGCAGCCGCATCCGTGAGCCGTGTTTCCTGGCCGTGAAAAAAATATGACCTGTCCTATTTTTTTCACGGCCAACGGTTCACGGACCCATTCAAGTCAATGGGTCCGTGAAAGAACACGGATGCACACAAGATTGGCATCCGTGTCCGTGATCCGTGGCCGTAGGTTAGTTTTTATACAGACGGATCCGAAGATCCGTCTGCATAAAAGCTTTTTCAAAGCTGAGTTTTCACTTCGTGAAAACTCAGAACCGACAGTATATTCTAACACAGAAGCGTTCCCATGGTGATGGGGACGCTTCTAGTTAGAATACACTACAAACTGTGTACAAGACTGCCCCCTGCTGCCTGGCAGCACCCGATCTCTTACAGGGGGCCGTGATCAGCACAATTAACCCCTTCAGGTGCGGCACCTGAAGGGGTTAATTGTGCTGATCACGGCCCCCTGTAAGAGATCAGGGCTGCCAGGCAGCAGGGGGCAGACCCTCCCCCCCTCCCCAGTTTGAATATCATTGGTGGCCAGTGCGGCCCCCCCCCCCCTCTATTGTAATAATTCGTTGGTGGCACAGTGTGCCCCCCCCCCCCCTCCCTCCCTCTATTGTAATAATTCGTTGGTGGCACAGTGTGCGCACCCCATCGGCCCCCCCTCCCTCTATAGCATTAACAACATTGGTGGCCAGTGTGCGGCCTCCCATCTCTCCCCCCCCCCCCCCCATCATTGGTGGCAGCGGAGTTCCGATCGGAGTCCCAGTTTAATCGCTGGGGCTCCGATCGGTAACCATGGCAACCGGGACGCTACTACAGTCCTGGTTGCCATGGTTACTTAGCAATAGTACAATAGTAGAAGATTCATACTTACCTGCTGCTGGCTGCTGCTGCGATGTTCGTGTCCGGCCGGGAGCTCCACCTACTGGTAAGTGACAGGGTCTGTGCGGCGCATTGCTAAATGAACTGTCACTTACTAGTAGGAGGAGCTCCCGGCCGGACACGAACATCGCAGCTCCCAGGTAAGTATGAATCTTTTACTATTGTACTATTGCTAGTAACCCGCTGCCACCAATGATCGAGGGGGAAGGGGGGGGGGGAGATGGGAGGCCGCACACTGGCCACCAATGTTGTTAATGCTATAGAGGGAGGGGGGGCCAATGGGGGGCGCACACTGTGCCACCAACGATTTATTACAATAGAGGGAGGAAGGGGGGGGGCGCACACTGTGCCACCAACGAATTATTACAATAGAGGGGGGAAGGGGGGGGGGGGGGCGCACACTGTGCCACCAACGAATTATTACAATAGAGGGAGGAAGGGGGGGGGCACACTGTGCCACCAACGAATTATTACAATAGAGGGAGGAAGGGAGGGGGGGGCCGCACTGGCCACCAATGATATTCAAACTGGGGAGGGGGGGGGTCTGCCCCCTGCTGCCTGGCAGCCCTGATCTCTTACAGGGGGATATGATAGTACAATTAACCCCTTCAGGTGCGGCACCTGAGGGGTTAATTGTGCTGATCACGGCCCCCTGTAAGAGATCGGATGCTGCTAGGCAGCAGGGGGCAGTCATGTACACAGTTTGTAGTATATTCTAACTAGAAGCGTCCCCATCACCATGGGAACGCCTCTGTGTTAGAATATACTGTCGGAAATGAGGTTTCACGATCTAACTCATATCCGACAGTATATTCTAACATAGAGGCGTTCCCATGGTGATGGGGACGCTTCAAGTTAAAATATACCATCGGATTGGAGAAAACTCCGATCTGATGGTATAAAAGGGACTCCAGACTTTACATTGAAAGTCAATAGGGACGGATCCGTTTGAAATTGCACCATATTGTGTCAACGTCAAACGGATCCGTCCCCATTGACTTGCATTGTAATTCAGGACGGATCCGTTTGGCTCCGCATGGCCAGGCGGACACCAAAACGACTTTTTTTTCATGTCCGTGGATCCTCCAAAAATCAAGGAAGACCCACGGACGAAAAAACGGTCACGGATCACGGGAAAACGGAACCCCGTTTTGCGGACCGCAAAAAAATACGGTCGTGTGCATGAGGCCTTAAACAGAGCACGTTGTACCAGCTCAGTGACATAGACAAGAAATAGGGAAAAGAACAAACAGCAGGTGATGCTATACAGATGCCCTTTATTGAATACCTCAATGGCTATATTAATTTTTTTATTACAAAAGTATTCAGATCCAGGTGCTGGTTTGAAAAATGTAGGATCTGTTTAGTTACACAATCCCTATTTTACCACTTCAAGAAATTGGTGCCTTATATATCCCACTTCTTGACAGGTACCATTGTCACAAGATAATGTTATTTACTTTGAGTGTTTTGCGGGCTGCGGATCAGAACTATCCATGCTGACAGCACACGGTGTGCTGTCTGCATCTTTTGCGGCCCCATTGAAATCAATGGGTCCGCTCCCGTTCCGCAAAATTGAGGACCCATTCATACGGTCATCTGAATGAGCCCCTAGGGCCGTTGTTTTGGTCCGCATCCGAGCCGCAGTTTTGGCGGCTTGGATGCGGACCCATTCACTTTAATGGGGCTGCAAAAGATGCGGACAGCACTCCGTGTGCTGTCCGCATCCGTTGCTCCTTTCCGTGGCCCCGCAAAAAAAATATAACCGCGCTTTGCAGACAAAAATAGGCAGTTATATTAAAGGCTGTCCGTGCCGTTCCGCAAATTGCGGAACGCACACGGACGCCATCTGTGTTTTGTGGATCCGTGGTTTGCGGACCGCAAAAAACGGAACGGTCGTGTGCATGAGGCCTAATACAGTTTTTAAAGTCAAGACCAGGAGTGGATCAAAAAATAAATAAAAGTAGTATCTATGCTTAATACTTTCTCTCGTTTCATGACCCACTCCTGGTTTTGTTTTAAAAAACCTGCATGTATGGCAACACCCTTACTAAAGTAGTAATACATTTTAATAATTCATAAATAAATATCCATGTTTTATCTAAAACAAGATGTAACAAAATGTCTTGTTCTGTTGAGAACTTGTTTAAGGCCTCTTGCACACAAACGTGTTTTCATTCCGTGTCCGTTCCGTATTTTTTGCGGACCATATGCGGAACCATTTATTTCAATGGGTCTGCAAAAAAAAAAACGGAAGGTACTCCATGTGCATTCTGTTTCCGTATTTCCGTATATCTGTTCCGCTAAAAGATAGAACTTGTCCCATTAGGTCTCTTTCACACGACCGTATGTGTTTTGCGGTTCGTTTGTCACAGTTCCGTTTTTTGTATCCATAGTGTTTATGTTTACGTTCCGTATTTCTGAAAAAAATCTCTGTATGGTTTACGTATGCGATCCGTTTTTTGCGGATCGCAAATAGAAACTGAAAATTTGTAATCATTACTGTAATGTACTGTAATGTTTGTAAACAGTAAACACAGGGGCAAAGTCGGCATGGATCCGCAAAAAACTGATGAAATACGGATGTGTTCCGTATGCATTCCGTATATTTTAGGGACCCATTGACTTGAATGGAGCGATGGATCGTTATTTGCGGCCAATAATAGGAAAAGTTCTATCTTTTAGCGGAACAGATATACCGAAATACGAAAACGGAATGCACATGGAGTACATTCCGTTTTATTTTTTGCGGAACCATTGAAACCGCAAAAACTGAATGGGCAAGGAAAAAAAATATATTTGTGTGCAAGAGGCCTTATTGTCCGCATAACGGACAAAGATAGTACTGTTCTATTTGGGGGCCAGCTGTTACGTTCCGCAAAATACGGAATGCACACGGACGTCATCCGTATTTTTTGCAAGAGGCCTAAGGCAAATATACATTCATAAGGCTGGGTTCACACATCATTTCTGCTTCTAATCTGCAGCACAATAAAACATACCAAATGGTGTGTGCACACGCTGCGGATTTTGTTGCAGAAAAGCTGCAGATTAGATGCAGTGAAAAGGATGAAATCCGCTGGATAAATTTACATGCTGCCGATTTCAAATCCCCAATACTGCAGCTCTTCTGCTACATTTTTTTTTACGCAGCATGTGGATGAGAATTCAGAAATTCTCATCCCCTTTGCTGGTACTGTACAACGCTGCAGATTTGCTGCACAAAAATCCACAACAGCAAATTCGCAGTTAATCAGTCAGGTGTGAACCCAGCCCAAAAGTCCACTTTTACTTCATGATGCTGGACATGTGACTTTAACAGTCTATGACGACAAAGCACTACTGCTATGGGTGAAGATTTCACAATTACAAATTTTCTGTTATGACCCAATGGTTCACACAGTCATTTATAGTTTACAACATAGCTTACTTTTACTAGGGTTTGACTTTCAGGGCAGCTGCAGGGGTCCTACTCTGCTTACAGTATCCTATGTTAAAGGAGTTTTCCAAGACTTTTATACTGATGACCTATCCTCTGGATCAGATACTCAGTATCAGTATAAGAGTTTTGGAAAACCCCTTTAATGCAGCTTTACATTATGAAAACCCTGAAAATAACTCCCCACGTCTCAGCTTATGGAGTCCCTGTGCTTATGACATGGATGTGAATGTCATTTAAGTTAAAGGGGTTGACCACTATCTATACCAGCTGCACATGTGCTGGGAACAGCATATACATGCATTAACCCTTTCAAGCGACAGCCAGTTTGGACCAAATACCAGAGACCCATTTTTCAAATCTGACATGTGTCACTTTATGTGGTAATAACTTTTACTTATCCAAGCCATTCTGAGACTGTTTTCTCATGACCCCACATCGTACTTCATGTTAGTGGTGAATTTGAGTTGATACTTTTTAACTTTATGCATAAAAAAATCCCAAATTTGCAGAAGTTTTGGAAACATTTGCTATTTTCAAAATTAGAATTTCTTTTCTTTTAAGATGGATAGTGATAGTTCTTAAAATAGTTATCACTTTACATTCCCCATATGTCTACTTTATGTTGGCATCATTTTGCAAATGTTATTTTATTTTTTAAGGAAGTTAGAAGACTTAGAAGTTTAGAAGCACATTTTTAAATTTTTTACAAAATTTCCAAAACCCACTTTTTTAAGGACCATTTCAGTTATGAAGTCACTTTGTGGGGCTTACACAGTAGAAACCACCCATAAATGACCACATTTTAGAAATTAGACCCCTCAAGTTATTCAAAACTGATTTTACTAACTTTATTAACCCTTTAGGTGTTCCACAAGAATTAAAGCAAAATGGAGGGGAAATTAAAAAAAATTTAGATTATCCATTTAGAAAATTTAGATTATCCATTTAAATCCAATTTTCCTGTAACACAGCAAGGGTTAACAGCCAAAGAAACCTCAATATTTATTACCCTGACTCTGCAACTTACAGAAACCCCCCATATAGGGTCATAAACTGCTTTATGGGCACACGGCAGGGTGCAGAGGGAAAGGAGCGTCATATTGTTAACAGAGGACAGATTTTGCTGGAATGGTTTTCAGATGACATGTCACATTTGAAGAGCCCCTGAGGTACCCCTAGAAAGAAAACCCAAAAAAGTTACCCCATTTTGGAAACTACTCCCTCAAGGAATAAATCTAGTGATGAAGTGAATGCTTTGACCCAACAAGTGTTTCATAGAATTTAGAAACACATGCCTGTGAAAATAAAAAATAACTTATTTCTAATATAAAGTTGCTTTAGCCCCAAATTTTTCATTTTCACAAGGGTAACAGCAGAAAATGCACTTCAAAATTTGTTGTGCATTTTTTCCTGAATACAGCAACACCTAATATGTGGTCATAAACCGCTGTTTGGGGGCACGTCAACATTCAGAAGGGTAAAAGCGGCATTGGGATTTTCTAACATGCAATTTGCTGAAATTAGTTTAGGGCCCATAACATTTGTATTTTTTCACCAGTGTAACTTGTTTTTTTGTGGGACGGGCTATAGTTTTTATTGGTATCATTTTGGGGTACATATGTCTTTTTGATCACTATTTATACCATTGTGGAGGTGAAGTGGGCAAAAATGGCAATTCTGACAGTGTTTTTGATTTTTATTGTTTATGGGGTTCCTTTTGTGGTAAATATTATATGATTATTTTATTCTGTGGATGTATAAAGTTATGGCGATACCAAATTTATGCAGTTTTTTTATGTTTTACTACTTTTTCAGCAATAAAATCACTTTTGTATTAAAAATAAATGATATTTTGCATCGCCATATACTAAAGTCCAGAACTTTTTTTATTTTTTCACCAACGTAGCTGTTTGGGGGCTTGTTTTTTGCATGATGGGCTGTAATTTTTATTGGTATCATTTTGGGGTACATATGTCTTTTTAATCACTTGTCATTTATTTTTTGTGGACGTGAGGTGACAAAAACAGCAATTCCGTCATTTTTTTCAAAATTATTTTTTACGGCGTTCATCGCGCGGGATTTTAATATGATATTTTGATAGGCCAGGTTGTTACGGAGGAGGCGATACCAATTATGTGTAGTTTTTTATTGATTTCATTTTTTTAATGACATAAATGAACGGCTATGAGAAAAGACAATTTTTTATTTTATTTCTATTTACATTTTTATTTTTTTACTTTTTTTTCACTTTTTTAAAAACTTTTTAGCTCCCTCCCTCTCAACTCCATGGTTGCGGGTGGCTGCTGACCGCGACATCTATGGGGTTAAACGGCCAAGATCGGTGCAAGCACCGATTTCGGCCATAGCAGCAGAGTGTCAGCTGTAAGTTACAGCAGACACTCTCTACTGATGGCAGCCATCACAGCCGGCAGAGAGGACATGGCAGCAGGTGGCATCTGACAGCGATGGGGGGTAGTGGGGGGCACTGGGGCACGGTGGCAGTCATGCCTGTTTTCAGGCTGTGATCTCAAGCGTGGAGATCAGTCTGAAACCATAATTCTTCTCAATGAAGCACTCTGATTGTTTAGTCTGCATTGGTCCCCCACCGGATTCCTCAGGTGTCTCTGCACTTTGGGAGAGCGGAGACTCTAGGGCTGTCACACTTTATAGTGTCATAGCCCCGGTAAGCAAATTGGACGTGACTGTGTATGTCCAAATGCAGAAAGTCACTTGCAATTTGGGTGTTCAGTTACGTCGAAATGTGTGAAAGGGTTAATATGTATTATTAACCCCTTGGTGACATTTGACATAATAGTACTTCTCAGCGGGAAGTGACTTCACGCAAATTGACGTACTACTATGTATTACTGCAGAATCAGGGTAATAAATATTGTCTTTTGTTTTGCTGTTAACCCTTGCTGCCTTACTGGAAAAAATGGATCAAAGTGGAAAATCTGTAAAAAGAAGTGAAATTTTCTTGTTTCTTCATAACTGAATTGGTCCTTTAAAAAGTTTTTTTTTGGGATTAGAAACTACATCTAAAATTCTAATCCATCCAAAAAACAATAAAATTACATTTACAAAATGTAAGTAGACATATAGGAAATGTAAAGTAATAACTATTTTATGAGGTATCACTATCTGTCTCAAAAGCAGAGAACTGAAATTGAAAATTGCGATTTTTTTTCCAAATTGTCTGTAAATCTTTAATTTTTTTTTATAAATGAAGGTAAAATATATTGACTCAAAATTTACCACTGTCATGAAGTACAATGTGTCATATGACACTATCAGAATAAGGCTTGGATAAGTAAAAGTGTTCCAAAGTTATTATTACATAAAGTGACATGTCAGATTTCCAAAATGTGGCCTGGTCCTTATGCTTAATTTTTATTTATTCACAGGTCCGCTTATCTGCTTCTCATTGCTGTGCTGCCATAATGGATGCTGATGGAGAATTATTTTACCAGTCCCATCCATTCACTGTTATACAGGCGGGTGAGGACCCACTGTGCCAATGACCGCTGGACAATCGCAGCGCACAGCTCACAGCCTGGGAGAAAAAAAACTCCCAGGCTGTGAGCTGTGCGCTGCGATTAGCCAGCGCTGCAGCCTAGGAGAAGGAGACGCCCACAGGACAAGGGAAGACACCGCCTACTATAACTTACAGAGCAAAGGTACCGGAGGGCGTAACGGGAGAACGGAGCGGCGCCCGGGGATAATAGTAAGTGCAGTGAGATCCCCGGGCGCCGCTCTATATGTCAGCATACTTAGTTCACATTGTTTTTACAAGTGAAAGGTCCTCTTTAAATACATCCTGCAACCCAGTCATAGCTGGGGAGATAGAGTGCGTGTATGTGCTGCCTCACAAATGGAGGAGAGACACACCCATGCACGTCCTAACAAACAGGACTCTAAGCAGGAAGGAAGCTCCGGCATGGATCTCAGATAAAACAGTTTAAGCTACCTGCTGCCCACACTTGTCAGCATGGCAGCAGGATGGAAAGAGGGAGCCTGGTGCCCATGCACGCGTGTAGGGGCAACAGTGCAGGCACGGAGCGTTGGGCTAACAGTACCCCCTCCCCCCTTACATTCCCTCTCCTTACATGCTTGTTAGCATCAGGGTGATGGAGAACTGGAGCTGCAGAGAAGTCCTGTTTCAAGGCTTGAAAAGCTGATTCACCCTCAGTTGTCCAATTCTTGGGATTTGCTCCTTTGCGGGTCAAGGCAAGGATGGGAGCTGTCAAGGACAAAAAGTGCGGCACAAACTGGCTATAGTAGTTGGTGAATCCCAGGAACTGCTGGATTGCTTTTAAACCAGAAGGACGAGCGCCATCTCCATGAATCGAACATCTCCCAACGACAGGGTTAGCAGCAGAGTCAGAGGGAGAGAGAAATGTCTTTGCCTAGGGTTGCGTCCCCAACAGACCCTAGGTTCAAGAGCTTCCCGACTTCAGAGGACAGGAATGGAGAATATGTCCAGCACAGCCACAGTAGAAGCAAAGTCCCCTTTTATGACGGTGATCACGTTCTTGTTTAGTCAGCCCGACAAGGTCAACCTTCATGGGATCTGGCATAGCAGCAGACGTGGAAGGTTGAGGGACTGGATGATACGGTCTACTCTCACTAGATGATATGGTCTATTCTCATGTGCTACCTCCTTAGCATGTTCCTGGAAGTGCAGATCAAGGGCCGAATGGCCAGTATATCCTTAATTTTCCCGGAGAGACGCTCCCAGAAGGAGGCCACTAAAGCCTCATTATTCCAACCCAATTCAGAGGTAAGGGTCCGGAACTGCAATGCATACTGGCCCATGGACTGACTTACTTGGGTTGATCCAAGCCAGGGCTTCTCCTGTAAGGTGCAAGATAAAAAAAAGTGACCTTGGCTCGATCAGAGATGAACTGATGCAACAACAGTTCAAAGTGCAGAGTGCACTGATTAATAAGCCCCCTGCACTGTTTAGGGTCTCCATCAAAGCATGGCGGAGCTGACAGATGGGGGCTTGATCCTGGCACATAGGGAGTCAGCGGAGCAGGTGCCAGGTTAGCCATTGCCGGGGGAGCTTCAGGTGCAGGGTTGGTGGGCATCAGGTGATTAAGGCGCATGTTCACATTGTGCAGATAGGACAGAATCTGATCCTGCCGTTCTCTCTGTTGAGCCATCTCTCGGTGCATTTCGGTGAGGCTTGGAGAATTCACATCAGCAGGTTCCATGGCCTGAGCAATCTATTATGCAGGCGGGGGTGGACCCACTGCGTCACTGACCAGCTATACCCCAGAGGGGAGTGACTAAGTAACTACCTGGTCTTCACTAGAGCCTCTAAAGATGAGAATAGGCTTGGGCCATTAGGGTAGTTACCAGGTACCATTCCAGAGCAGTCCCCTGGCCAGTGGCAACTGACCTGGGAGTCAGAGATGCCAGTGCAAATCACCAAGTGAAAAGAAGTGATCAGGAAGTCTGGAGTCAGGGCAGGCAGCAATCAAGCAAAGATCCTTGTATAAATGAATAAAAATCCAGCTCACCAGTTCAGTCGTGCAATGGAAAAGCCAGGTCAGCTCAGCGACATGTTTCGAGCCAGCCAGCTCTTAGTCATGATTTAGTCATCAGCTCATGACTAAGAGCCGGCTGGCTCGAAACATGTCGGTCTGACCAGGGACATTGAGGTACCTCTTTCACTGCACCATGTGTACGTTTGGAATATTCCATAAAGAACATGCAAGATTTTATCTCTTTCGTGCTGGAAATCTGTCTATTTGAATGAAGTAATAAGGAAAAGTCCATAATCGAAGTGCAAGGTCAGGGGTAGTAGGCAATCAAGCAAAGTCTGTTTAATCGAGAAGCAGGATCCAGTATACAGTAAAACAGAAACTTCCAAACACCTTAACACAAGGAACTAGACAGGCTAGTGACCAAGATTGCTCAGGTACCTTCCTGGGACAGGAAGCGCCTTTAAATACATCCTGGAACCCCCCCCCCCCCCCCCCCATAGGCTGGGGATATAGAGGGAGTGTACGTGCTGCCTCACAAAAGTAGGAGAGACACACCTGCGCACGCCCTAACAAACAGTATAAGGAGGAAGGAAGCTCCGGCACGGGCCGCAGATACAAGTTTAAGCTACGTGCTGCCCGCACTTGTTAGCACGGTGCTCAGCAGCAAGAGGGAATAAGGGAGCCCGGCGCCTGTGCCTGCAAATATGGGCTGCAGCACTGGACTAATATTCACTTCACTTACATTGTGGACAGACTGCACATGCTCTAGTTCTTGTCCATCCCCAGTGTAAGGGAATGGAGGCTGCTGATGGACACGATTGGTCACATGACCCAGGGCCGATCCTAGGGTCACAGGCGCCTGGGTGCAGAAATATTTCTGGCGCCCCCACATGGGCGTGGTTATCTTACTAACTCCTCCCCTTTACAATGTTTCTATGGCAACAACTTCAGCCCCCAACTTCAGCCCCACCAATTTGCTTTGACAATAACTTAGTCAACGGCTTTGACAAGTCAAAATAAATGTCATGTGCCAGTAGCCAGAGCCCCCCCATATCATGTGCCAGTAGCCAGAGCCCCCCATATCATGTGCCAGTAGCCCCCCTTATGTGCCAGTAGCCCCCCTATGTGCCAGTAGCCCCCCTTATCATGTGCCAGTAGACCCCCTTATCATGTGCCAGTAGCCCCCTTATCATGTGCCAGTAGCCCCCCTTATCATGTGCCAGTAGCCCCCCATATCATGTGCCAGTAGCCAGAGCCCCCCCCCTTATCATGTGCCAGTAGCCAGAGCCCCCCCCCCCATATCATGTGCCAGTAGCCAGATCCCCCCCATTATCATGTGCCAGTAGCCAGAGTGCCCCCATATCATGTGCCAGTAGCCAGAGTGCCCCCATATCATGTGCCAGTAGCCCCCCATATCATGTGCCAGTAGCCCACCTTATCATGTGCCAGCCCAGTAGTCCCCCCTTATCATGTGCCAGCCCAGTAGTCCCCCCTTATCATGTGCCAGCCCAGTAGCCCCCCCTTATCATGTGCCAGCCCAGTAGCCCCCCTTATCATGTGCCAGCCCAGCCCAGTAGTCCCCCCTTATGTGCCAGCCCAGTAGCCCCCCTTATGTGCCAGCCCAGTAGCCCCCTTATCATGTGCCAGCCCAGTAGTCCCCCCTTATCATGTGCCAGCCCAGTAGCCCCCCTTATCATGTGCCAGCCCAGCCCAGTAGTCCCCCCTTATGTGCCAGCCCAGTAGCCCCCCTTATGTGCCAGCCCAGTAGCCCCCCTTATCATGTGCCAGCCCAGTAGTCCCCCCTTATCATGTGCCAGCCCAGTAGCCCCCCTTATCATGTGCCAGCCCAGCCCAGTAGTCCCCCCTTATGTGCCAGCCCAGTAGCCCCCCTTATGTGCCAGCCCAGTAGCCCCCCTTATCATGTGCCAGCCCAGTATTGTACCTATATAAAAAAATAAAAAAAAATAATACACTTATACTTACCTCCAGCAATGCGATGCGATGCAGGCCGCCTCTTCCGTCTGTGTCCCTCGCTATACGGCTCAGGCGACGCGATGACGTCATCGCGCCGCCTGCACCGGCCTCTGATAGGCTGCCAGCACTAAGCCGGCAGCCTATCAGAGGAACAGGAGGGGACACACCTCTCCCTCCTCTGCCGCAGCACAGGCATCTGTATTGCCGTCCTGAGGACGGCAATACAGATGACTATGGAGATGAGCGCTTCCGCAATGGAGGCGCTCATCTCCTGCTCTGCCCTGCCGCCGGCCGCGGCCGCCCCCACTTGTCACCAGGGCCGCGGCCTTGCGGCACTCAGGCTTGCCGGCCCACAGGGAAATTTCCCGCTATCCCGGCAGGCCAGTCCGGCCCTGCGCTCGGCGCCTTTCGGGTGACAGCGCTGGGGTGCGGGGCACCCACTGCACCCCGTGTAGGATCGGCCCTGACATGACCCTCCATCTGTGGCCATTTTGAGAGTCCAGTACAGGGAATCAGGGAAGTGGACCTGCAAGTAATCATAAATTAGGCATATTAAACCATCAAACATCAGCGCCAATGGTTTAATAATGCCTATTACTAAATTCATATATGTACTGTTCCCAACACATGCAGCTACTATTAGATAGTGGCCAACCATTTTAAAGAGGTTATCCAATACCCATTTTCATACCAAAACTCCTGAAAGTCTGTTAATGGTTGTTTAGAGTAATTTTAAATGTTTCTAGCATAAAAAAATACTATTTTCATTGTTTCATGTGCCTCCTTTGGTGCTGTCATCACGGGAGGAAGACATGGCAAACCAAACATTTCAAATCAATTTCAAGTGAATGGCCCCCATGTAATGCTTGGATGTGCCAAGTTCAGTGCCAATTCATCAATGGAGTTTAAGATTTGTACACCATGGCAAATGGTTTATACACCTTTCTGTCAAAACAGATTTATTTATTCCCAAGTTCATTACAGTATCTTCTGCCACAACCCAGGATAGACTTGCTATCCCTTATGTAAACTAGTAAAGTATGTACAGAACATATATACGTGTATGACAATTGCTAGCTTACCTTCTAATGTGTGATGGATTTCATCAGATGATCTCTGCGGTCGCTTATATTTGATCTTCCTTTCAATTTTAACCTGCTTTTCTAGTGATCTACTTTTCAGATATGTCTCTAAATTTCTGTCTATTTCACACACTAAGAAATTTTTCTCTGACACTTCCCCCTTTCTTACGTTCCTCTTTAACATCATAAAAGGAAGTTAAACATTTAGAAACTGCAAATGTTCATGAGATATATGTGCATACTCATTTTCTATACATTTAGTTAATGTCAATTTATGCAATAGCGTTTGTGAAATCTGGGAGGTTTTACTATGTACACCTATCCACATTTGCCTACGCAATGTGCTTTGTGACACGTCTTATATGACGTTTCTGATGCAGCAGGAATGCTGTACTATGTTGATTTGATTGCTAAAAAAAACAGGGTGGTTAGTCAGCACATCCCAATGCGCAAGTGCGTGTCGCCATGGCTAAAAGCACAAAAGCAAAGCACAATGCAACAACACTCTACAAACACAAATAACAAAATATATACAATAGTGCCATACTCACTATAGAAAATATACCAGTGTTAAGCTCATTATATAAATGTGAGCTTCTTGGCAAATACATTTTATACAAGGTTATTTTTGCCTGTCCGCCCCGGCAAGGCGATCTCTTTAGGACAGGAGCCTATGCTAAATACTACCTCCTCTGGTGCCATACTGGCCTCCGTTAAATTTAGGGAAGGTAGTCTTCATATATACATTGAACCCACTCTGTATTGTACCTTTCCTGGTGCCAAATGGCCTCCATTGAATACAATGAGAGCAGGCTACAGCTTTATACTTGCAGTAAATAAAATCAGCTTGTGGGAAAGATGGGTTAGTTAGGAGTGCATGACAAAAATGGAGACAGCCACACCTCCAAATGCATACTGTAAAGACAAAAGGGGGGGTTAGTCAGCATATCCTAATGAGCAGGTGCACATCACTATGGTTGAAAGCGTAAAATAAACACAATGCAACAGCACTCTGCAAACACAAATAATAAAGTAAATACAATAATGCCAGTCTCACTGTAGAAAACAAATACTAGTGTTGGTTCTATTGCGTCTAAAGACTGTAAACCATATTGCACATAGTCCATGATATGGTAATAGGCTCCTCATATATTTGATTGGGTTCTCATTTTCCTGGAGCATCCCCATAAGGAAGTGGTCATAGTGGAGTGGTGCATTCTCTGACTGTACAGTAGTGTACGGAACATATTTTGTCATTAGGATTTACTTTGATGGTGCAGTCAGGTTGCAGGTTTTACTACAACAAAATAAAATAGACTTGAGTATCTGATAGTAGCAGGGGAATTGTGCCAAACACAATTCCATTGCATGGATTAATGTTCCCCATTACTGTACAGACTACAAAACTATTATAAGCTGTATATATCTTCAGTAGGTCCAGTAAATGTCCCATGGCTGTGACTCAGAGACGGAAGCCTTCCTTAAAGGGGCGTGGCCAGGCATCGGAGGGAGATCGCTGCTTAACTTCAGGGCTCCTGCACCCAGCGAACAGCGGCAACAAATAGCCCGGCACTTATATCCTAAAACAGGGACACAGCAGCAGCGATTCCGCCCTACATAGCTAGAAGCCAGCTGGGATGGGGAAGATCCACAGAACACAGCACAAACAAGACACTGATCTGTGAAAGTTCTTTGAGCCGGAGCACAGCAAAGATGGCGCCGCCGAGTGCTCCTCGCTCCGCTCTCCTCCGACCTCACCAGACCCGGAGTGCTCCTCACTAAACTGTCTACGCCACATCTCTCTCCTATATCAGAAAGCACAGACCCCACTATAGGGGATTTGGAGCAGGACGTACACCAGGGGGCTGGGACTAGGCCTAGCACGCCGCATTCAAACATGTCTGACCCCTGCAGCCTAAGACAAGGTGATACACACCCTGAAAACCTCCAGAGTGTATTTAACGCTGAAGATGCCACCTCACTAAGTGAAAGATCAGTTGGCCATGCTAATGATGCTTTACCCACTCTACCCGCCACTCATTCCCCAGTGTCTGAACAGGCCCTGAAACGCATGCTCCTAGCTCTGGAATCTTCTCTCACAGAGGACATTACTGCACTACTAGCACCTATATCTTCCTTGGTGCAAGCCTTTGACGCTAGAGTATCACATTTTGAAACTAAAATGGGAGAATATGCTGAAGCCCAAAACAATGTAATTGATGCCCACAATGATATGGCGAATGAGCTGGAACGGGTGAAGTCTAACCTTGCGAACTTAGAAGACCGCTCATGGTGCAATAATATCAAGCTGCGAGGAATTCCAGAAGCAATCCTCCCATCTAATATCACCTCGTACATACAGAAGCTCTTCAGGTCCTTGATTCCTGACTTATCTGCGCAAGATGTGATCACAGGGTCCCTAGACTGGCGCATTTAGCAGACACAGTACCCAGGGACACACTAGTCAGAGTGCATTTCTTTCACGTTAAAGAAGCCATATTATCTGCCGCCCAAAAAATGTCAGTCCTACCGGATCCTTTCCAAGCCGTCAAACTTTACACAGACCTCTCAGCGACAATTCACCAAAGAAAATAGTTGGCTCCTATCACAGCCACGCTGAGACACAGCAATATTCCTTACCGCTGGGGATACCCGGTTAAGATCATGGTAAAAAAGGATGGCACTGTGCATACAATCAAGACCTTGGACAACGGCAAGAAGCTGCTATCCTCATGGAACCTAAGTCTGGTAACCAAGGAACCGAATCAACCTCGGAAATCACCCGGGAGGAACGAAGATGGAAGACGGATTTCACCCTCACCGCATTCACCAGGCTGAACTTATGTTATGCTACCAAGATCTTTGGTGCAGAATAAGATGTAAAACCCTCTTTCTGGTATTACATCGGGACTAAACCCCCAGTTTACTGATCACAGCCTGGAGCTGTGCTTGTATCCTTTTACGTTTTGGGACTCCAATGATTTAATTCCTAGTTTGGCTCATTTTCTTGTTCATGTTTATTTTTATTCATGCACACTGTCCTGAGTCGGATTATCATAAAGGTATACACCACCTAAATGGTTCTCCAGTTTATGTCACTTAATGTGAAGGGCCTTAACTGTCCACAGAAAAGAATCTGTGTGTAAACTAATAAGAAAGGATTAACAAAGTCAAGCAGGGGCGCCTGCTTATCTGCGGGGATTTTAATAGCATTTTGGATCACTCTATGCATACCAGCAATCCTGCTAGACTGGTGGACATAGGCCTATCATCATTTGTACATTCAGAAGAACTCTTTGATGTATGGAGGGCACACCACGGTACGGAGAGGGATTTTACTTTCTTCTCAGAAAGGCATATTCCCGCATTGACATGTTTTTAGTTAATCGTGCATTATTATACAGGGAGTGCAGAATTATTAGGCAAGTTGTATTTTTGAGGATTAATTTTATTATTGAACAACAACCATGTTCTCAATGAACCCAAAAAACTCATTAATATCAAAGCTGAATATTTTTGGAAGTAGTTTTTAGTTTGTTTTTAGTTTTAGCTATTTTAGGGGGATATCTGTGTGTGCAGGTGACTATTACTGTGCATAATTATTAGGCAACTTAACAAAAAACAAATATATACCCATTTCAATTATTTATTTTTACCAGTGAAACCAATATAAAATCTCAACATTCACAAATAAACATTTCTGACATTCAAAAACAAAACAAAAACAAATCAGTGACCAATATAGCCACCTTTCTTTGCAAGGACACTCAAAAGCCTGCCATCCATGGATTCTGTCAGTGTTTTGATCTGTTCACCATCAACATTGCGTGCAGCAGCAACCACAGCCTCCCAGACACTGTTCAGAGAGGTGTACTGTTTTCCCTCCTTGTAAATCTCACATTTGATGATGGACCACAGGTTCTCAATGGGGTTCAGATCAGGTGAACAAGGAGGCCATGTCATTAGATTTTCTTCTTTTATACCCTTTCTTGCCAGCCACGCTGTGGAGTACTTGGACGCGTGTGATGGAGCATTGTCCTGCATGAAAATCATGTTTTTCTTGAAGGATGCAGACTTCTTCCTGTACCACTGCTTGAAGAAGGTGTCTTCCAGAAACTGGCAGTAGGACTGGGAGTTGAGCTTGACTCCATCCTCAACCCGAAAAGGCCCCACAAGCTCATCTTTGATGATACCAGCCCAAACCAGTACTCCACCTCCACCTTGCTGGCGTCTGAGTCGGACTGGAGCTCTCTGCCCTTTACCAATCCAGCCACGGGCCCATCCATCTGGCCCATCAAGACTCACTCTCATTTCATCAGTCCATAAAACCTTAGAAAAATCAGTCTTGAGATATTTCCTGGCCCAGTCTTGACGTTTCAGCTTGTGTGTCTTGTTCAGTGGTGGTCGTCTTTCAGCCTTTCTTACCTTGGCCATGTCTCTGAGTATTGCACACCTTGTGCTTTTGGGCACTCCAGTGATGTTGCAGCTCTGAAATATGGCCAAACTGGTGGCAAGTGGCATCTTGGCAGCTGCACGCTTGACTTTTCTCAGTTCATGGGCAGTTATTTTGCGCCTTGGTTTTTCCACACGCTTCTTGCGACCCTGTTGACTATTTTGAATGAAACGCTTGATTGTTCGATTATCACGCTTCAGAAGCTTTGCACTTTTAAGAGTGCTGCATCCCTCTGCAAGATATCTCACTATTTTTGACTTTTCTGAGCCTGTCAAGTCCTTCTTTTGACCCATTTTGCCAAAGGAAAGGAAGTTGCCTAATAATTATGCACACCTAATATAGGGTGTTGATGTCATTAGACCACACCCCTTCTCATTACAGAGATGCACATCACCTAATATGCTTAATTGGTAGTAGGCTTTCGAGCCTATACAGCTTGGAGTAAGACAACATGCATAAAGAGGATGATGTGGTCAAAATACTCATTTGCCTAATAATTCTGCACTCCCTGTATAGGAGCAGCTCAACTAGTTTTGATCTAATTAAATGGTTGGATCATGTGGCAATAACACTGGTAATCCAAGAGGGAATTTACAACAATTCAGATAAAATATGGAGAATACTTTCTTCCTCAGCCACTCCTTATATGGGAAAGAAATAAAGATATTTTTTTAGCTTCAACACAGGGACAACATCTAATGTATACTTTGAATGGCAGGCCTATAAGGCTTTTATAAGGGGCATCATGATGAAGATTAGTAATAAAGATAGGAAGGCTAGAGAATCTAAACAAACCACATTATTGACTGAACTAGACAAACTTGAGAAACTGAACAAATAGAACCCAACTGCTAGTACTTCCCAGTCCATAAGGGATGTTCGTAATCAACTGAGAAGTTTACTCTTACATGACTATGAACGAACCCTTGTGAAAACTAAAGTCAGATATTATGCTCAAAGCAATAAAGCTGGCAAACTCCTAGCTTCCAAATTAAAATTACAACACACCCGCTCCATAATCCCCTACATTAATCATCCAACAATGGGGACCAAATATATAGACCCTAGGGATATTGCCGCTCAATTTAAAGAATATTATCATGATCTTTATAATATTGGAGATCAACAACCCCCTCCAGATGATTTGTCTACCTCAACGCATGACTTTCTAAATAAAGCACAGTTACTGAACTTGACAGAGGAACAGCTAACTTCTCTATGCGCCCCTATCACAAAAATGGAGATCCTTAACACTATTAAGACACTATCTTCCAGTAAATCCCCAGGCCCAGAAGGCCTTTCAGGCGAATTCTATAAAAAAACTTTCCATATTACTATCCCCCTGCATAGAAGCAGTATTTCAACAAGCCTCACAGGGAACCCTATTCCCATCAGAGATGCTCTTTAATAATAACATTACCTAAAACGGGAAAACAAGCAGATGTGCCCCAGAACTTTAGGCCTATATCTTTACTAAATGTAGATATTAAACTCTATGCCAAGATACTGGCATCTAGATTGTCATCAGTTATATCCCTTTTGGTACAATCTGATCAAACAGGGTTCGTCAGAGGACAACAAGCTTTTGATAATACCAGGCGGGTATTAAATATCCTAGATTACGCAGAGGTAGCGGTCATGTTGGATGCCAAGAAGGCGTTTGACCGTATTAATTGGTCCTTTGCCTTCTCGGTATTGCAACACATGTGCTTTAAAGGAACAATACTCTCGGCTATACAAAATCTATACAGTAACCCCTCGGCCAGAGTTTTCACTAATGGAGCTTTTTCTGAGCCCTTTCAGATCCGTAATGGAACACATCAGGGGTGCCCTCTATCCCAACTGATTTTTATACTGACCATTGAACCCTTAGCACAACATCTGCGCCTGAATGATAATGTCAAAGGAATCAACATTGGAGGCAGACGACACCTTATTTCTCTATATGCTGATGACATCATCCTTACTTTGACTGAACCAAATAGTTTGCTACAGTGTGCTCTAAATATCATCTCTAAGTATAGCTCCCTATCTTATTATAAGATTAACGTATCCAAGTCCCAAATACTACCATTGAATATCTCTTAAAATACTTTTCATGCGATGAAATCTTCCTTTCACCTAGATTGGCAAGACACCGAGATAAAATACTTGGGTATCCGCCTCACTAAGACCCGATCACTATTATATTCCTATTATTATAAACCACTGCTGAAAACAATAGAACAAAACGTATCCACTTTTGCAAAGCATGACATCTCGTGGGCGGGCAGAAAAGCTACTTTTCAGATGTTCACATTACCTAAAGTATTATATATTCTCCAGACTCTTCCATTGTCCCTACTTACCAGTTTCTTTCAGAAAGCTAAACAACTCATTAATAAGTTAATCTGGGGAAACGGGAAACCTAGAATCTCCTACAACTTAATGATCCGAAGAAGAGGCAGAGGAGGATTGGCGTTGTCGTGTCTTCATCATTATTATATAGCTACCAACGTCTCTATTTTGAGAGATTGGTGGACAGGAAATACTGAAAAACATTGGGTCCATATAGAGCAAAATATAGCCCCAACCCAAAATCTCAGAGCCTTACTGTATAGTTCCGTGTTAGATACCACTAGATATTTAGGGAGGTCACACGTAATACGGAAATCTGTAGATATGTGGCGTAGATTCCAGACTTCAGTAGGCAAAACATCACAGGACTGCATAACAACAGCCCCTCTAGAGGCCTTGGAAGGATTAATTGACGATATATCTCTGCTTAATTGGAAACATAACGGGATAAACACAATTCAACAATTGTACTCCCAGGAGACGTTTGCGATCCTTTGAGGACCTGCATGTGACATATGGAATCTCAAATAAGGATTTTTATAAATATCTGTGTCTGAAACATTTGCTGTCAGCTCTCAATAAATCTTATGCTTCCTTCCATACTGACACTATAGCACTTTTCAACCTTACCTCCCCCAAGGCCAAAATAATGAGACCGATATTACACTATAGCACGAAATACAATATTTGTGAAAACGGCCCCTATAATAACCTGGGAAAAGGAACTGGGCAAAATTTTCACAGCTGAAGCCTGGAGTAGGGCCATTCTCTTTTCCTCCACAACATTTAGATGTGCAACCCACTATGAAACAGCCATGAAGACCGTTTTGCGTTGGTACTATTCACCTAATAGATTACACATCATTTTTCCGACTTCTTCACCTCAATACTGGCGACTATGTGGTCAGAATGGAACATTATACCACACTTTGTGGTCATGTCCCATCCTTCTTACTTACTCGAACGCGGTATTCTGCCTCTTATCTGAGATATTACGTTACACAGTGGAACCTTCCCCAGGCTTAGCTCTCCTCTTCCTTGATATAGATTCTTTTCCCATACCCGCCCGTACTATGGTGGGTTATGTCTTGGTAATCGTAAAGCTAGTGGTAGTGCGACATTGGAAAGAAATAAAAACCCCAGATATGAAAGAAGTAATAGCGACTCTTAATACCACATATATTTATGAAAAACGACTTTCCTATAGGTTTTTACATAGCTGTAAAGTGAATAAGGTGTGGCAACTGTGGACAATGCACCCTTCATGTAAACACGGAGACATATAGAAATAAGCTGAGACTCAGAGACAGTATGTTGTATTATTTTATTTAACTTGTTCCAACCTACAGTCGTGGCCAAAAGTTTTGAGAATGACACAAATATTAGTTTTCACAAAGTTTGCTGCTAAACTGCTTTTAGATCTTTGTTTCAGTTGTTTCTGTGATGTAGTGAAATATAATTACACGCACTTCATACGTTTCAAAGGCTTTTATCGACAATTACATGACATTTATGCAAAGAGTCAGTATTTGCAGTGTTGGCCCTTCTTTTTCAGGGCCTCTGCAATTTGACTGGGCATGCTCTCAATCAACTTCTGGACCAATTCCTGACTGATAGCAACCCATTCTTTCATAATCACTTCTTGGAGTTTGGCAAAATTAGTGGGTTTTTGTTTGTCCACCCGCCTCTTGAGGATTGACCACAAGTTCTCAATGGGATTAAGATCTGGGGAGTTTCCAGGCCATGGACCCAAAATGTCAATGTTTTGGTCCCCGAGCCACTTAGTTATCACTTTTGCCTTATGGCACGGTGCTCCATCGTGCTGGAAAATGCATTGTTCTTCACCAAACTGTTGTTGGATTGTTGGAAGAAGTTGCTGTTGGAGGGTGTTTTGGTACCATTCTTTATTCATGGCTGTGTTTTTGGGCAAAATTGTGAGTGAGCCCACTCCCTTGGATGAGAAGCAACCCTACACATGAATGGTCTCAGGATGCTTTACTGTTGGCATGACACAGGACTGATGGTAGTGCTCACCTTTTCTTCTCCGGACAAGCCTTTTTCCAGATGCCCTAAACAATCGGAAAGAGGCTTCATCGGAGAATATGACTTTGCCCCCAGTCCTCAGCAGTCCATTCACCAAACTTTCTGCAGAAGATCAATCTGTCCCTGATGTTTTTTTTTGGAGAGAAGTGGCTTCTTTGCTGCCCTTCTTGACACCAGGCCATCTTCAAAAAGTCTTCGCCTCACTGTGCGTGCAGATGCGCTCACACCTGCCTGCTGCCATTCCTGAGCAAGCTCTGCACTGGTTGCACTCCAATCCCGCAGCTGAATCCTCTTTAGGAGACGATCCTGGCGCTTGCTGGACTTTCTTGGACGCCCTGAAGCCTTCTTAACAAAAATTGAACCTCTTTCCTTGAAGTTCTTGATGATCCTATAAATTGTTGATTGAGGTGCAATCTTAGTAGCCACAATATCCTTGCCTGTGAAGCCATTTTTATGCAACGCAATGATGGCTGCACGCGTTTCTTTGCAGGTCACCATGGTTAACAATGGAAGAACAATGATTTCAAGCATCACCCTCCTTTTAACATGTCAAGTCTGTCATTTTAACCCAATCAGCCTGACATAATGATCTCTAGCCTTGTGCTCGTCAACATTCTCACCTGAGTTAACAAGACGATTACTGAAATGATCTCAGCAGGTCCTTTAATGACAGCAATGAAATGCAGTGGAAAGGTTTTTTTGGGATTAAGTTAATTTTCATGGCAAAGAAGGACTATGCAATTCATCTGATCACTCTTTATAACATTCTGGAGTATATGCAAATTGCCATTATAAAAACTTAAGCAGCAACTTTTCCAATTTCCAATATTTATGTAATTCTCAAAACTTTTGGCCACGACTGTACAATGGTTATTTACATTATTTGTTGATAACTGTGATTATCTGCTTCACCCCAGCGATTGATATTGTATCTTTATTTTCTCTTTTTATATACACTGCGTGCAGAATTATTAGGCAAATGAGTATTTTGACCACATCATCCTCTTTATGCATGTTGTCTTACTCCAAGCTGTATAGGCTCGAAAGCCTACCAATTAAGCATATTAGGTGATGTGCATCTCTGTAATGAGAAGGGGTGTGGTCTAATGACATCAACACCCTATATTAGGTGTGCATAATTATTAGGCAACTTCCTTTCCTTTGGCAAAATGGGTCAAAAGAAGGACTTGACAGGCTCAGAAAAGTCAAAAATAGTGAGATATCTTGCAGAGGGATGCAGCACTCTTAAAATTGCAAAGCTTCTGAAGCGTGATAATCGAACAATCAAGCGTTTCATTCAAAATAGTCAACAGGGTCGCAAGAAGTGTGTGGAAAAACCAAGGCGCAAAATAACTGCCCATGAACTGAGAAAAGTCAAGCGTGCAGCTGCCAAGATGCCACTTGCCACCAGTTTGGCTATATTTCAGAGCTGCAACATCACTGGAGTGCCCAAAAGCACAAGGTGTGCAATACTCAGAGACATGGCCAAGGTAAGAAAGGCTGAAAGACGACCACCACTGAACAAGACACACAAGCTGAAACGTCAAGACTGGGCCAAGAAATATCTCAAGACTGATTTTTCTAAGGTTTTATGGACTGATGAAATGAGAGTGAGTCTTGATGGGCCAGATGGATGGGCCCGTGGCTGGATTGGTAAAGGGCAGAGAGCTCCAGTCCAACTAAGACGCCAGCAAGGTGGAGGTGGAGTACTGGTTTGGGCTGGTATCATCAAAGATGAGCTTGTGGGGCCTTTTCGGGTTGAGGATGGAGTCAAGCTGAACTCCCAGTCCTACTGCCAGTTTCTGGAAGACACCTTCTTCAAGCAGTGGTACAGGAAGAAGTCTGCATCCTTCAAGAAAAACATGATTTTCATGCAGGACAATGCTCCATCACACACGTCCAAGTACTCCACAGCGTGGCTGGCAAGAAAGGGTATAAAAGAAGAAAATCTAAGGACATGGCCTCCTTGTTCACCTGATCTGAACCCCATTGAGAACCTGTGGTCCATCATCAAATGTGAGATTTACAAGGAGGGAAAACAGTACACCTCTCTGAACAGTGTCTGGGAGGCTGTGGTTGCTGCTGCACGCAATGTTGATGGTGAACAGATCAAAACACTGACAGAATCCATGGATGGCAGGCTTTTGAGTGTCCTTGCAAAGAAAGGTGGCTATATTGGTCACTGATTTGTTTTTGTTTATTTTTTGAATGTCAGAAATGTATATTTGTGAATGTTGAGATGTTATATTGGTTTCACTGGTAAAAATAAATAATTGAAATGGGTATATATTTGTTTTTTGTTAAGTTGCCTAATAATTATGCACAGTAATAGTCACCTGCTCACACAGATATCCCGCTAAAACTAAAAACAAACTAAAAACTACTTCCAAAAATATTCAGCTTTGATATTAACCACTTGCCATCTGGGCCATTTGCCCCCTTCCTGACCAGGCCAAATTTTGCAAAACTGACATATCTCACTTTATGTGGTAATAACTTTGGAACGCCTTTACTTATCCAAGTCATTCAGAGATTGTTTTCTCGTGACACATTGTACTTCATGATAGTCATAAATTTGAGTCAAAATATTTCACCTTTATTTATGAAAAAATCCCAAATTTACCCAAAAATTTGAAAGATTCGCAATTTTCTAAATTTCAATTTCTCTGCTTTTAAAACAGAAAGTGATACCTCATAAAATATTTATTATTTAACATTCCCCATATGTGTACTTTATGTTGGCATCATTTTGGAAATGTCATTTTATTTTTTTAGGACGTTAGAAGGCTTAGAAGTTTAGAAGCAATTCTTCAAATTTTGAAGAAAATTGCCAAAACCCACTTTTTAAGGACCAGTTCAGGTATGAAGTCACTTTGTGGGGCCTACATAGTGGATACCCCCATAAATGACCCCATTGTAGAAACTACACCCCTCAAGGTATTCAAAACCGATTTTACAAACTTTGTTAACCCTTTAGGCGTTCCACAAGAATTAAAGGAAAATGGAGATCAAATTTTTAAATTTCACTTTTTTGGCAGATTTTCCATTTTAATCAATTCTTTTCTTTAACACATCGATGGTTAACAGCCAAGAAAAACTCAATATTTATTACCCAGATTCTGCGGTTTACAGAAACACCCCACATGTGGTCATAAACTGCTGTATGGGCACACGGCAGGGCGCAGAAGAAAAGGAACTCCACATGGTTTTTAGATGCCATGTCCCATTTGAAGCCCCCTGATGCACCCTTACAGTAGAAACGAAAGAAGTGACCCCATTTTGGAAACTAGGGGATAAGGTGCCAGTTTTATTAGTACTATTTTTGGGTACATATGATTTTTTGATCATTCATTATAACACTTTATGGGGCAAGGTGACCAAAAAATTGGTTGTTTTAGCACAGTTTCTATTTATTTATTTTTACAGCGTTCACCTGAGGGGTTCAGTCAAGTGACATTTTTATAGAGCAGATTGTTACGGACGTGGCGATACCTAATATGTATACTTTTTCTCATTTATTAAAGTTTTACACAATAATAGCATTTTTGAAACAAAAAAATTATGTTTTAATGTGTCCATGTTCTGAGAGCTATAGTTTTTTTATTTTTTGAGAGATTTTCTTATGTAGGGGCTCATTTTTTGCGGGATGAGGTGACGGTTTTATTGGTACTATTTTGTGGGACATACGCGTTTTTGATCACTTGGTGTTGCACCTTTTGTGATGCAAGGTGACAAAAATTGCTTGTTTTGACACAGTTTTTTTAAAAAAATTTTTACGGTGTTCACCCGAGGGGTTAGGTCATGTGATATTTTTATAGAGCTGGTTTTTACGGACGCGGCAATACCTAATATGTATACTTTTTTTTATTTGTTTCACTTTAACACAATAATAGCATTTTTGAAACCAAAAAAATGATGTTTTAGTGTCTCCATGTTCTAAGAGCTATAGTTTTTTTTATTTTTTGAGAGATTTTCTTATGTAGGGGCTAATTTTTTGCGGGATGAGGTGACGCTTTTATTGTTACTATTTTGTGGGCCATGCGCGTTTTTGATCACTTGGTGTTGCACCTTTTGTGATGCAAGGTGACAAAAATTGCTTGTTTTGACACAGTTTTTTTTTTGTTTTTTTTTACGGTGTTCACCCGAGGGGTTAGGTCATGTGATATTTTTATAGAGCTGGTTTTTACGGATGCGGCAATACCACATATGTCTATTTTATTTTATTTTTTCTATTTTAAATTTTTTTTTTTTATTCCTTACTTGGGAACTTTTTTTTTTTTTACATGTGAAACTTTATTTTATTTTATTTTTTCAACCCTTTATTTTTTTATTTTATTTTACACTTTTCGTCCCCCATAAGGTCATACAAGACCTCTGGGGGACATTTACTTCACTTTTTCTTTTTTTTTTTCACTGTTGATTTCTCCTGTAACTGGGGCTGACATAGTAGCCCCAGTTACAGGACAAATGCACCCCTAGAGAGGCTGTACAGCAGCAATCCAGCGCTGTACAGCCTCAGAGCAGGGCTGATCGAGGTCTCTGAGAGACCTCACACAGCTCCTGCACTCTCCGGTCCCGGCGGTCACATGACCGCCGGGCCGGAACAGGAAGCGGAACAGGAAGCGATTAGCGTGCAGGTGCGATTTCTGAACGGACGTTTTAAAACGTGCGTTCAGAAATAGACGTCCACCCATAGGACGTTTATATCCTATGGGCGGACGTAAAGCGGTTAATGAGTTTTTTGGGTTCATTGAGAACATGGTTGTTGTTCAATAATAAAATTAATCCTCAAAAATACAACTTGCCTAATAATTCTGCACTCCCTGTATATATATATATATATATATATACACAGTACAGACCAAAAGTTTGGACACACCTTCTCATTCAAAGAGTTTTCTTTATTTTCATGACTATGAAGGCATCAAAACTATGAATTAACACATGTGGAATTATATACATAACAAACAAGTGTGAAACAACTGAAAATATGTCATATTCTAGGTTCTTCAAAGTAGCCACCTTTTGCTTTGATTACTGCTTTGCACACTCTTGGCATTCTCTTGATAAGCTTCAAGAGGTAGTCCCCTAAAATGGTCTTCCAACAGTCTTGAAGGAGTTCCCAGAGATGCTTATCACTTGTTGGCCCTTTTGCCTTCACTCTGCGGTCCAGCTCACCCCAAACCATCTCGATTGGGTTCAGGTCCGGTGACTGTGGAGGCCAGGTCATCTGGCGCAGCACCCCATCACTCTCCTTCATGGTCAAATAGCCCTTACTTTCAAAGTTTTCCCAATTTTTCGGCTGACTGACTGACCTTCATTTCTTAAAGTAATGATGGCCACTCGTTTTTTTTTACTTAGCTGCTTTTTTCTTGCCATAATACTAATTCTAACAGTCTATTCAGTAGGACTATCAGCTGTGTATCCACCTGACTTCTCCTCAACGCAACTGATGGTCCCAACCCCATTTATAAGGCAAGAAATCCCACTTATTAAACTTGACATGGCACACCTGTGAAGTGAAAACCATTTCAGGGGACTACCTCTTGAAGCTCTTTAAGAGAATGCCAAGAGTGTGCAAAGCAGTAATCAAAGCAAAAGGTGGCTACTTTGAAGAACCTAGAATATGACATATTTTCAGTTGTTTCACACTTGTTTGTTATGTATATAATTCCACATGTGTTAATTCATAGTTTTGATGCCTTCAGTGTGAATCTACAATTTTCATAGTCATGAAAATAAAGAAAACTCTTTGAATGAGAAGGTGTGTCCAAACTTTTGGTCTGTACTGTATATATATATATATATATATATACACTGCTCAAAAAAATAAAGGGAACACAAAAATAACACATCCTAGATCTGAATTAATTAAATATTCTTCTGCAATACTTTGTTCTTTACATAGTTGAATGTGCTGACAACAAAATCACACAAAAAAAAATATATGGAAATCAAATTTTTTAACCCATGGAGGTCTGGATTTGGAGTCACCCTCAAAATTAAAGTGGAAAAACACACTACAGGCTGATCCAACTTTGATGTAATGTCCTTAAAACAAATCAAAATGAGGCTCAGTAGTGTGTGCGGCCTCCACGTGCCTGTATGACCTCCCTACAACGCCTGTGCATGCTCCTGATGAGGTGGCGGACGGTCTCCTGAGGGATCTCCTCCCAGACCTGGACTAAAGCATCTGCCAACTCCTGGACAGACTGTGGTGCAACGTGACGTTGGTGGATAGAGCGAGACGTGATGTCCCAGATGTGCTCAATTGGATTCAGGTCTGGGGAACGGGCGGGCCAGTCCATAGCATCAATGCCTTCGTCTTGCAGGAGCTGCTGACACACTCCAGCCACATGAGGTCTAGCATTGTCTTGCATTAGGAGGAACCCAGGGCCAACCGCACCAGCATATGGTCTCACAAGGGGTCTGAGGATCTCATCTCGGTACCTAATGGCAGTCAGGCTACCTCTGGCGAGCACATGGAGGGCTGTGCGGCCCTCCAAAGAAATGCCACCCCACACCATTACTGACCCAATGCCAAACCGGTCATGCTGGAGGATGTTGCAGGCAGCAGAACGTTCTCCACAGCATCTCCAGACTCTGTCACATCTGTCACATGTGCTCAGTGTGAACCTGCTTTCATCTGTGAAGAGCACAGGGCGCCAGTTGCGAATTTGCCAATCTTGGTGTTTTCTGGCAAATGCCAAACGTCCTGCACAGTGTTGGGCTGTAAGCACAACCCCCACCTGTGGACGTCGGGCCCTCATATCACCCTCATGGAGTCTGTTTCTGACCGTTTGAGCAGACACATGCACATTTGTGGCCTGCTGGAGGTCATTTTGCAGGGCTCTGGCAGTGCTCCTCCTGTTCCTCCTTGCACAAAGGCGGAGGTAGCGGTCCTGCTGCTGGGTTGTTGCCCTCCTATGGCCTCCTCCACGTCTCCTGGTGTACTGGCCTGTCTCCTGGTAGCGCCTCCATGCTCTGGACACTACGCTGACAGACACAGCAAACCTTCTTGCCACAGCTCGCATTGATGTGCCATCCTGGATAAGCTGCACTACCTGAGCCACTTGTGTGGGTTGTAGACTCCGTCTCATACTACCACAAGAGTGAAAGCACTAGCAGCATTCAAAAGTGACCAAAACATCAGCCAGGAAGCATAGGAACTGAGAAGTGGTCAAGTCACCACCTGCAGAACCACTCCTTTATTGGGGGTGTCTTGCTAATTGCCTATAATTTCCACCTGTTGTCTATCCCATTTGCACAACAGCATGTGAAATTGATTGTCACTCAGTGTTGCTTCCTAAGTGGACAGTTTGATTTCACAGAAGTGCGATTGACTTGGAGTTACATTGTGTTGTTTAAGTGTTCCCTTTATTTTTTTGAGCAGTGTATATACAATGAACTTTAATATGTTGAAAACGCAATAAAAAGTATTGAAACAGAAACCTTCCTTAAACTATTATTTCACAAAAATACATGCGATCTGATAAGCAGAAACCGGTTGTAGGAAGTGTATTTTGGATCTATTTGAAGCCATTCCCCTGGCTGACATAAAATGCACTGTTGTTCTGGCTCTAGGTGCATCTAACATCTTATTACAGTTTAGCACAGAATGATGTTTTAACATATGAGATTACACTAAAACTGATTTCTGACAAAAGAAAATATTTGCAATATTATTTTCTGGAATATGGATGCCTTGATTGATTTTTATGTGGCCAATACAGCTCCATAGTAGAAAATTAGCTCACTGGCCAGATGCAGATATGTTGACTTTTTTATGATTCACTTACTTATTACATACAAGCAGCAATTTCAGAATGTCCTAGATGCTTGCATACATCTGCCAACCACTTGGACGAATGTCTGGCCAGTAGCGACCTATGAGCACATTAGGTGAATGTAGTCTAACACTACAGACAATTTTGGCATGGAAAAAAGTATTCTTACATGTGGTTATCTTGATTCAAAAAGTTGTACTAAGTGTAAGGCTGCAATGTTCAGGCTGCAAAATTCAGTTTGCAACCTAGTTTCATACTTTTACTAAGCATGCCCCTCCCAGCAAAACATGCTGGATTTGTGTGTCCTGGATGCTGCAACCTTCACTAGGTCTCATATATTAGCCCGGCTTCTCCTACACTGATTTTTCTTTTTACACCCCATGTGGGATCTCCTCTGACAGTGATGCTGAGGAGAATGTGATTTCTTCCTGCCTCCCTCTGCAGGATTCTTTCCGCCCTCTCTATACACAGAAACATAGCTTATGCGATTCATCACCTGCCCTCCCTGAATTTTTGGATGCACACCTCCCTCTCCACACTGTTATATGCAAATATAACCTCCTCCCACTCCCTGGTGCTGTGTCTCTTAGATAGAAGTAGATTGGTGAGCAGTCATCAATTGTCAGGCCAGCCATACAAGTTTTAGTCCACATTGGTCATTAAAGTCATTCAAACTGGGAATATGTGTTCAATGACGGTGGGCAAAGGACAGGGAATCTTTCACTGTAGAGCGTTCACACAACAGTTATTCGTATGGAGTCTGACTACACTATACAGAGTCAGTCTGATAAAGCTTTGTATGCTCTTAAATCTATCCTAAAAATGATCATTTGGATTTCAATTGCCTGTTTTGAACAGATTTATATTAATGTGTATAAGGCCTCATGCACACGACAGTTGTTTTTCTCGGCCTCCGTTCCGTTTTTTTTGCGGATAGGATGGGGACCCATTCATTTCAATAGGTCAGCAAGAAAATGCTGATAGTTCATCCGTTTGTGTTCCGCGTCCGTTGTCCGTGTTTCCCTTCAGCAAAAAAAATGCGGACAAGGATAGGCATTTATTACAAGGGATCTGTGGAAAAAAACGGATCCGCCACAATTTGCGGATGCAAAAAACAACTGTCGTGTGCATGAGGCCTTAGGTAGGAAGAGAGCATAGAGAGGGGAATCAGCAAGGAGCAGTGTGCTGTTAGATCTATGTGAGAAGCAGCATGACTGCTAGCTACGTGAAGGCTTGACATTTTTAATGAAGGCAATATAGAAAGTTTCTCAATTTAGCATTTAGGAAGAAAAAGAACAATAAAACACTTCCATTGTCTCATTAAGACAATCCCTTTCTATATGGTCTTTTAGAGCATATGGATGTCGTAAGTGGGTCCCAAACCTATGGCCCCCTCCATAAGACAGAGCAGAGAGCTGCTAACAAGCCGTTTGAGTTAACATCAGTTGGCCATTAGACCAATTTAGATCGCTATTGCTCTGGTTGGATAGAAATTGGACAGTAATCTGTGTGCATTCTCAAATCCATTTTTTCAGCACTTGCTTGCATGTAACTTTATATTATGACAGACAACAAGCTCTTCATGCAGGGACGATACAATAAATTACTCAAGTTGAATCTGTCTTTTCAACAAATCCGTTTCACTGTGCAAGACAGAAAACTGAGTTTCCATGGCAACACAGATGGACTTTCCAGGCAAAATCCTCCTCAATGACTTCATGGTATCACCATGGGACCTCCCTTAAATAGCGGACGTTTATCGGTTTCCAACAGGGAAGAGATGTGGTAGAAGTGGAGCTGAATGGTCTAGCAAGGCTGCCTGGTTGCCAAGGAAACAGAAATGCTTCTCCAAAGCCCCAAATGGTCTTTGTTGCCAGGCAGCCAAGAGAGACGCTTTGGGGGAGTTCAAGGACTGTTCAACACTTTCTCATTCCCAACCATCACTGAGCTTATCTTATAAGAGGAGCAAGGAACACAAGGGGGGCTGCTGACATTATTGCTATTTGATGTTTGCATCTATATATTTCATGTAGAAGACTAAAAACGATACCTGAGATAAGTAATAACCCATTCAGTACTGGTGCTGGATGTTAAACACAGGATTTTAAAGCAATTTGTCTGTGGTATGCTTTTTGTAGTTGCTTAATATGCTGGCCATACACCTGTCATCTAAATGTTATCTCTCCTGATCCCCCATAGAAATGGCCTTGCGGTTCACCCGGCGGTCGTTTTGCAGAGAACTTTGCTAGTTCGCGATTCACCAAACAGGCGAACATATGGTGATGTCCTCCAGAGCCATATTATTTTGCATTGTGCAGAACTTTGACCCATGACACATTCAGGTGGTACAGGACAGCCAATTGAGATGTTTAAGCACATGGACACACACCCTAGCCTACAAATAAACCTGATCTCGCCGCCATTTTACATTCAGTCTTTTGCCAGTATAGGGAGTAGTTGCTGTGTGGAGCAGAAACAGACTGTTATGGACACCAAACGCTAGCTAATAGGGCCACAAAAGTCCTTTTAAGGACTGGTATAGGTGTGCTATCGATAGGTGTGACTTACTGAGGGGTGTGATATACTTATAATATACTTTCTAACATAGAAAGTATATTATAGTGCATTTGTATTGTGCAGCAGTTGTTTGCGGTTCTGCTGCGATCCTGCAGCTATACAGAGGGACAAACGCTATTGGAATAACTAATTGCAACTGGTGTGATATACCAGTTGCCCCCCAAAAAAAACTGATTGAGGCAGGGGTGTGATATACCTATAATATACTTTCTTTACAGTGCATTTGTATTGTGCAGCAGTTGTGTGCGGTTCTGCTGAGATACCGCAGCTATACAGAGGGACAAACGCTATTGGAACAACTAATTGCAACTGGTGTGATATACCAGTTGCCCCCCCCCCCAAAAAAAAAACTGATTGAGGCAGGGGTGTAATATACCTATAATATAATTTCTATATAGTGCATTTGTATTGTGCAGCAGTTGTGTGCTGTTCTGCTGAGATACCGCAGCTATACAGAGGGACAAACGCTATTGGAACAACTAATTGCAACTGGTGTGATATACCAGTTGCCCCCCCAAAAATCTGATTGAGGCAGGGGTGTGATATACCTATAATATAATTTCTTTATAGTGCATTTGTATTGTGCAGCAGTTGTGTGCGGTTCTGCAGCTATACCGCAGCTATACAGAGGGACAAACGCTATTGGAACAACTAATTGCAACTGTTGTGATATACCTGTTGCCCCAAAAAACTGATTAAGGGGTTTGATATACCTGCTTCCACAAATACTGCTCTTCTATAGGGACTTTGTCAAAGGGTCATTTTGGAAATGACAGGCAGAGGAAGAGGCAGGCCATTCCGCAGGGGTGGTAGGGGTCGGGCAGGTGCACCAGGCCGGAGCCTAAGTGGGAAGTTAGAGAAGGTGAGTGCGATTAAGTCAAAGGACGCACCAAAGTTGGTTGAGTGGCTCACTCAGCCTTCCGCTTCTGCCCCATCTTCATCCTCTGTATCAGCACCCTCCTCACTCTCTGCTGTGTGCACCCCCAAAGACACCACCACCACCAGCACCATAGCTCCTCCCCTCGAGTCAGAGGAATTATTTTCCCATCCATTCCCAGACATTACTGATGCGCAGCCATTCTTGGCATCGGATCAGGAAGAGGAGGTAGCAATGGCTGCCACCCAGAGGTCTGATGACAGTACCCAGATCAGCCAAAGGAGGGTGGTCCCGCTGTTGCTTCCTACTCCTAGATCTCTAATGTCAGTGGTGGTGAAGGTGACAATGATGACGTGTCAATGGACGTGCCTACAAGAGAGGAAGAGAGTTCAGAGGGAGAGACGGAGCAGCAGATAGGAAGGAGAAGGAGGAAAAGCAGGCACAACTCACACTGCACCAGAGGCAAAAAAGCAGACTGCAAATGTATCTGGGGAAAGCCATCCAACATGCATGGTAACATCTGGCACTCCCAGTACGCCGACACATGGATCCGCAGTGTGAGCCTTTTTTAACGTTTGAGCTGCTCACAATAGTGTTGCCATCTGCAACCTGTGCTGTCAACACATAAGCCCAACACTCACCTAGGGACGACCGCCTTAAGAAGGTACCTGGCCTCCCATCACCCAGCCCAGTGGGAGCAACACTGTCAGAACCCACAAAGCCACACTCCCGGTGCTCCATGTCCTGCCTCTTCCTCTTCTCCTCTCTCCTCCCATTTGTCCTCCACTCCACCTTCCACCATGCCATCATCGCATTCATCTGGCAAAAGGCAGTATTCCGTGGCCCAAATGTTCGAACGGAAAAAGTTGATGACGCCAGATAACCCTCTTGCCCAACGGCTGACCGCCGACTTGTTGGAGCTGCTAGCCCGCCAACTACTGCCATATAAACTGCTGGACTCGGAGGCCTTTAGAAATTTTGTGGCCTTTGGCACACCGCAATGGAAGGTTCCCGGAAGGTATCACTGCCTAAATGTACAGTTAAAAGGAAATCTTTATTGAAAAATTTATTAAAATCACTATGCTCAAGTGCCCTTACTAGGACTAGGCAGAAAAGGAAAAGCGCCTGAGTGGAGCTGTGTGAAGGAATACCCACAGTCCCACTGGCCCTAAAGTGGTCAGAGCAGTAGGTATGCTGATAGATAGTCGCAATACCTCTGTATATAGTACTTCTGTATCTCTGCCCTGAACCACTTCCCAATAGAAAATTAGTTGTAATTTGTAAACTCACTGGACCTATTGTGCGTCCACAAGTGAGTACCACTAATAATGTCAGTGTCAAACGCTATTTATATATCCTGGGTAAGTCACCAGGTATCACCACAAATTAGCCGTCTGAACACTAAAAAATCTCTATATCAGGCTGGGGCATTGAGAAAGTGTTAGCCCCTAATCACCTGACTAGTCAGACGTCTGATTTGTGACTGCCCGACGCGCTGGAACTCCACCTTGTATATATGCTTGATAGGCTGCTCCAGCAGAAATGTGCTGTTAACGACTACCTGTACGAACTCTGCGGCAGGACAGGTTCTGGGGAGCTTGTTTTTTTCCCACCGTGTCAGTGGTTGCTCATGCGCGACGCATGCAGACTTATGCAGACTTATGCAGCCATTTGATGAGATCACCAAACTGGTCAGTCGCAGCCAGGGCGCCATCAGTAACATCGTACCTTACGCCTTCTTTCTGGAGCATGCATTGCGTCATGTCATTGATCAAGCCGTCGAGGAGCAGCAAGATGAGGAAGTCGCAATGCTGAATGAATTCCCAGGGGGGCTACTCCACCTGAGACAAGTCAGCAGGAGTCTGAAGAGGAGTCAGAGGAGGATGGTGCTTGGGAGGAGGAGGAGGAGCAAGAAGAGCAGGCTTTATACTTTTCTGGGATCCCTGGTGTTGTCCATGGATGGGGGGAGGAGACCAAGGATGACATTCTCCTGGGCGATGAGCAATTTAGTGCAAATGGGGGCCTTCATGCTCCAGTGTTTGAAGAAGGACTCCCGTATAAAAAGCATAAAGGGCAAAGCCAAGTACTGGGTGGCAACGTACTTAGACCCCAGGTACAAATACAAAATGGCGGACATGTTACCAGCATCACAGAGGGCTGTCACAATGCAGCATTTCCAGGCCTTGCTTCGAGAGATGCAGCATTCTGCTGTTGCGGGTGCTGGCAGAGGAATTTCCACCCACAGAGAAACAGTTGCGGGTACCAATCCTACAGTGCATGCAAGAAGAGGGCGGTTTGAAGATGTGTTGGTCACTTGGGATAGGAGATCATTCTTGCAGCCAACCCATCGACTGCCGCCCTCTGGATCCAGCCTCACGGAACGCCTAGACCGACAGGTGTCCGACTACATCGGGTTAACGGCCGATGTGAATGCTCTGAGAAGTGAGAAACCTCTTGACTACTGGTTGTGCAGGCTTGACCTGTGGCCAGAGCCTGCACAATTTGCCATGGAACTCTTGGCTTTCCCCTCGTCGAGTGTCCTGTCCGAAAAGACGTTCAGCGCAGCAGGGGGATCGTGACCGATAAGCGCACTCGCCTAGCTCACAACAGTGGACTACCTCACATTTCTAAAAATGAATGAGGCATGGATCTTGGAGGAATTCAACAAACGTATTTTTAAATTTCAGCATAAGGCCACAACATAAAATGTGAAAATGTGAATGCATTATATCTGGCACAGTGACCTTGAGGAATGATAGCACATGACTTCTGAAGGAGTTAAGGTGGCCATACATATTAGATAGAAGATGGTTGATTAGGAGTTGAACAAACAAACATCTGGTGAACATTCATTTTGCAGAAAAGCTCATACACATTTTAGGCTACTTTCACACTTGCGTTCGGGGCTCCGCTTGTGAGTTCCGTTTGAAGGCTCTCACAAGCGGCCCCGAATGGATCCGTCCAGCCCTAATGCATTCTGAGTGGATGCGGATCCGCTCAGAATGCATCAGTTTGGCTCCGTTTGTCCTCCGCTCCGCTCAGCAGGCGGACACCTGAACGCAGCTTGCAGCGTTCGGGTGTCCGCCTGGCCGTGCGGAGGCAAACGGATCCGTCCAGACTTACAATGTAAGTCAATGGGGACGGATCCGTTTGAAGTTGACACAGTACGGCTCAATTTTCAAACGGATCCGTCCCCCATTGACTTTCAATGTAAAGTCAAAACGGATCCGTTTGCATTATCATGAAAAAAAAAAAAAAAAAATTTTATTATTTTTTTGTTCATGCTAATGCAAACAGATCCGTTCTGAACGGATCTAAGCGTTTGCATTATAGGTGCGGATCCGTCTGTGCAGATACCAGACGGATCCGCACCTAACGCAGGTGTGAAAGTAGCCTTAATCAATATTGGTCGTTACAGTTGTTCAAACTGTCCATACACGTTCAATAAAACTGAATGTTGAACAAAAGATCTGTCTTGGAATGTTCTTTCAAATTTGCTGTCTGCTATGTAGCAAAAAAATGTTAAATAAAAAAAGATATACTGACTAGTGTTGAGAAAACCCGAACTGTATTTTTGGACCCCGAACCCGAACATTTCAGTAAAAGTTTGGGTTCGGTGTTCGGCTAATTTATGGCGCTGTTTGAAAGGCTGCAGAGCAGCCAATCAACAAGCTTTTAACTCTGTGCCCTTAGAAGCCATCACTGCCTACTAATAGCATGGCTGTGATTGGCCAGTGCAGCATGTGACCCAGCCTCTAGATAAGCTGGAGTCACATAGCGCTGCACGTCACTCTGCTGTTACTAGTGTAGGGAGAGGATGCTGTTGCTGTGAGGGAGAGAATAGGAAATAATCTTTAATCAGAAGTACTTGTAAACTCAGCGATCTACCATACCTAGATTTAGTTTTGTGGGTGCAGTGCACAATCTTTTTACCCTGCCCTGAGCCCAGTGACCCAGAAAAATAACTTTTATCCGTCTGTTAGTTAGGTGGGCGGTGGCGGCCATTTTATGCAAGCTCAGTGCACCAGCACAGCATATGTGCTTTTGTGCTTGAAAAACTGCAATAATAATCTGGGTTTAAAAAAACACCCATTTTTGGCAATATCCAACATCTGGTACCTTTGCAGCATTTGTCAGTGTGCAATTTAAGCTAGAAATACAGCAATAATTTTCTGGGTTTTAAAAAACACCCTTTTTTGGCAAAATACTCAATTTTACAGCCCTTGCTGCATCTGTCAGTGTGAAATTCAAGCGTTATATAATGCTGTTAGTAAAAAAAACACCCAATTTGGGCAAAGTAATTAATATTGCAGCTTTTGCTGCATCTGTGATTGTTAAAAACAAGCTTGAAATAGTTCAATAATTTTGTGGGTTTAAAAAAAAACACCCATTTTTGGCAATACCCTCCATCTGGGGACTCTACCGCATTAGTCAGTGTGCAATTTAAGCTAGAACTACAGCTACGGACATATTTCACCTTAAGGACCAGACCATTTTTTGCAAATCTGACCAGTGTCAATTTATGTGTAAATAACTTTAAAGCCCTTTTACTTATCCAGGCCATTCTGAGATTGTTTTCTCGTCACATATTGTACTTCATGACAGTGGTAAAATGGAGTCAAAAAATGCATTTTTATTTATTTAAAAAAAAATTGGGAAAAATTAGCAAATTAGCAAATTTCAATTTCTCTACTTTTATAATAGATAGTAATACCTCCAAAAATAGTTATTACTTCACATTTCCCATATGTCTGCTTCATGTTTGGATCAATTTGGGAATGCCATTTTATTTTTTGGGGACGTTACAAGGCTTAGAAGTTTAGAAGCAAATCTTGAAATTTTTCAGGAAATTTCTAAAACCCACTTTTTCAGGACCAGTCACTTTGTGGGGCTTACATAATAGAAACCACCCAAAAATGACCCCATTTTACAAACTACACCCCTCAAGGTATTCAAAACTGATTTTACTAACTTTGTTAACCCTTTAGGTGTTCTACAAGAATTAATGGAAAATAGAGAGAACATTTCAAAATTTCACTTTTTTGGCAGATTTTTCATTTGAATCCATTTTTTCCAGTTACAAAGCAAGGGTTAACAGCCAAACAAAACTCATGGCCCTGATTCTATAGTTTACAGAAACACCCCATATGTGGTCATAAACTACTGTACTGTCACACGGCAGGGCGCAGAAGGAAAGGAATGCCATACGGTTTTTGAAAGGCAGATTTTGCTGGACTGGTTTTAGGTCATGTGATATTCGTATAGAGCAGATTATTACAGACGCGGCGATACCTAATATGTCTACTTTCTTTTATTTATGTAAGTTTTACACAATGATTTCATTTTTTAAACAAAAAAAATCATGTTTTAGTGTCTCCATAGTCTGAGAGACATAGTTTTTTCAGTTTTTGAGCGATTATCTTGGGTAGGGTATGATTTTTGAGGGATGAGATGACAGTTTGATTGGCACTATTTTGGGATGCGTATGACTTTTTGATCGCTTGCTATTACACTTTTTGTGATGTAAGGTGACAAAAAATTGCCTTTTTTTACACCGTCTTTTTTTGGGTTCGGGTTTGGTGTTCAGCGCTTTCTTGGCGCTTTTTGAAAGGCTGCAGAGCAGCCAATCAACAAGCGGTTAACTGTCTGACCTTAGAAGCCATCACAGCCATGCCTACTAATGGCATGGCTGTGATTGGCCAGAGCAGCATGTGACCCAGGCTCTATATAAGCTTGAGTCACATAGCGCTGCACGTCACTCTGCTGTTACAAGTGTAGGGAGAGGATGCTGCTGGACTTGTGATTTCAGGGAGAGAATAGGAGAGAATCTAACTCAGCGATCTACAGAGAAATAGTTGTGTGGGTGCAGGGCACAATTGTTTTACCCTGCCCTGGGCTCATTGACCAAAAAAAACTAATTTTTTGAATTCTGTTAGTTAGGTGGGCGGCGGCGGCCATTTTATGCAAGCTCAGTGCACCAGCACTGCATCTGAGCTTTTGGGACATTGCAAATCACCATTTTTTGGGGCAAACTACAACATCTGGATTAGTCAGTGTGCAATTTAAGGTAGAAATACACCCATCATTTTCTGGGGTTTTAAAAACACACTTTTTTGCCAAAAAACTGTATTTTCCTGATCTGCAAGTGTTAAATTCAAGTTTAATATATACAGCTTTCATATTCTGTTACCAAAAAAAGATTTTTTTGGCAATCTACAAAATCTGGATTAGTCAGTGTGCAATTTAAGCTAGAAATACACCCATCATTTTCTGGGGTTTTAAAAACACACTTTCTTGTCAAAAACAGTATTTTCCTGATCTGCAAGTGTTAAATTCAAGTTTAATATATACAGCTTTCATATTCTGTTACCAAAAAAACACTTTTTGGGCAATCTACAACATCTGGATTAGTCAGTGTGCAATTTAAGCTAGAAATACACCCATCTTTTTCTGGGGTTTTAAAAACACACTTTTTTTGCCCAAAAACTGTATTTTCCTGATCTGCAAGTGTTAAATTCAAGTTTAATATATACAGCTTTCATATTCTGTTACCAAAAAAAGACTTTTTTGGCAATCTACAACATCTGGATTAGTCAGTGTGCAATTTAAGCTAGAATTACACCCATCATTTTCTGGGGTTTTAAAAACACACTTTTTTGACAAAGAACACTATTTTCAGGCCTTGCAGCATCAGCACGTATGAAATTACAGGCTTATATACTGCTGTCAAATTCAGTTGTTAAACAAACACTCATTTGGGCCAAGAAAATTTAGTTGGCAGCCTTTGATGCAGATGTCATTGTGAGATACACCCTTAATTCATTTGGGTTAGATTCAAAGATTTGAAATACCGCCATTTGGTGCACCAATATTGAATTCAGCCCTACACTGGTTCAGGCCCTGTGAGATACACCCTCTACATACAGGGGTTTGATTCAGTACATTTGAAATACAGCCATTTGAAATACAGCCATTTTGGGCAAAGAGATCTTTAATTCAGGCCTACACTGGTTCAGACAGTGTGAGATACACCCTCTACATACACGGGTTTGATTCAGGCATTTGAAATACAGCCATTTGAAATACATCCTTGTTGGGCAAAGAAATATTTAATTTAGGCCTACACTGGTTCAGACCGTGTGAGATACACCCTCTATATACTGGGGTTTGATTCAGGCATTTGAAATACCGCCATTTGGTGCACCAATATTGAATTCAGGCCTACAGTGGGTCAGGCCGTGTGAGATACACCCTGTATATACAGGGCTTGTATTCTGTCATTAATAAAACACCCTTTTTGGGGCAAAATACACAATATTTCAGGCCTTGCAGCATAAACACGTTTGAAATTCCTGGGTTATATACTGCTGCCATATTGAGTTATTAAACAAATACCCGTTTGGGCAAAAAAAGGTTATTTGTCAGCCTTTGCTGCATATGTCATTGTGAGATACACCCTTAATACATTGGGATTCAGAGATTTGAAATTCCGCCATTTGGTGCACCAATATCGAATTCAGGCCTACAGTGGGTCAGGCCATGTGAGATACACCCTATACATACAGGGGTTTGATTCAGGCATTTAAAATACAGCCATTTAAAATACAGCCATTCTGGGCAAAGAAATCTTTAATATAGGGCCTACACTGGTTCAGACAGTGTGAGATACACCCTCTACATACAGGCGTTTGATTCAGCCATTTGAAATACAGCCATTTGAAATACAGCCATTTTGGGCAAATAAATATTTAATTCAGGCCTGCCACGGAGGTTCATGCTCCTAGACTTGTTCGAAAATTTCATTTAGAACACACTGAAAGGCCATCGCCTGAAGTCTTGGGTCCGGTGGCCCCTCGTAAAAGGGGGGGTACTGTAACGGGGTTCCGAAGGTACACTCGGTCCCCCATTAGCCGCAGACCTGCTGCTTAGCTTCGGCAACGAGGATCTGTGTTTTACCTCGTTCCCAGGGCGGCTTTACTAGCTGGGTGGCTCCCTGCTCCTAAGTCTGTGTTGAGCGCCGAGCTGATCACTCGGTGCTCGACTGGTTGGTCTGTCGGTCATGTGACGCTGGCCACGTCACATGACCCTCACTCCCCACTATAAATACAGGCAGCCTGCTGGCCACAGGTTGCCTGTTAATTTAGGTTCCACCTGTGATTTGGTCTTTCCTGGCGTACTTACCTCCTGCTGAATTCCTGATGATCCTCTGCCTGCTCCTTGTGTACTTTGTTGCTCTCCTGGTATTCTGACCCCGGCCTCCTCCTGACGATCCTCTGCTGACTCCTTTGGTACTTCACGTCTCTCCTGGTATTTATGACCCCGACTTCTCCTGACAATTCTCTGCTTGCTCCATTTGTACTTTGTAGCTTTGCTGGTATTGACTCGGTCCGTTCACTTCCTGTTGTTTGTCTGTCTGTCATCCCTGCACTTATTCCAAGTTAGGGATTGCCGTCCAGTTGTCACCTGTCATTAGGACTCGTGAGACAAGTAGGCAGGGCCAGGGGTAAGGGTGGAGCGCAGTGGTCACTTCCCTCCCCCCTGTGTGTGTGTGTACACGACCGTTACAGTTAGCATGGCAGAAATGTGGAAAAGCTTTGTCAGCACGCCACAACAACCAGCACTACCAGCTGATATGGAACATCTTAGCAGGAGGCATCATTTCAGCAACATGGTGGAGCAGTATGTGTGCACACGCCTACACGTACTGAATGACGGGTCTGCCCCCTTCAACTTCTGGGTCTCCAAATTGGGCACATAGCCTGAGCTTGCCCTTTACGCCTTGGAGGTGCTGGCCTGCCCTGCAGCCAGTGTATTGTCTGAACGTGTGTTTAGCACGGCAGGGGGCGTTATCACAGACAAGTGCAGCCGCCTGTCCACAGCCAATGTGGACAAGCTCACGTTCATTAAAATGAACCAGGTATGGATCCCACAGGACTTGTCCGTACCTTGTGCAGAATAGACATGTATACCGGCCTTAACCAGCCATTGTTATACTACAGCGCAATTGCTCATTGTTGTATTTTAGATATTTCACACTCTTTTGGAGTGTACCCTAATTAAAAAAATAAATAAATGAAAACCAAAAACCAGTGTTGGCTACCTCGTCCCCCTCCACCGCCGCTTCCACCTACACCGCTACATACACCCCCTCCTCAAACTCCTACTCCATATGGACCTCCTGAAATTCACCAATTTTTGGGTGTGATATACCCCTGCTCTACTTAGTAGACAGGTAACATTTCACTAATTTGTCTGTTACATATTCGTGTGAAATTTACCAATTTTTGGGTGTGATATACACCTGCTCTACTTGTAGACAGGTAAAAACATTTCACTAATTTGTCTGTTACATATTTGGGTGAAATTCACCACTTTTTGGGTGTGATATACCACTGCTATACCTAGTAGACAGGTAAAAAAAAAATCATTAATTTGTCTGTTACATTCTCGGGTGAAATTCACAAATTTTTGGGTGTGATATACCCCTACTCTACCTAGTAGACAGGTAACATTTCACTAATTTGTCTGTTACATATTCGGGTGAAATTCACCAATTTTTGGGTGTGATATACCACTGCTATACCTAGTAGACAGGTAACATTTCACTAATTTGTCTGCTACATATTCGGGGGAATTTCACCAATTTTTGGGTGTGATATACCCCTGCTCTACCTAGTAGAGAGGTTAATAAATTTCATTAATTTTTCTGTTACATTCTTGGGTGAAATTTTACCATTTTTGCCGTGAATAACCCCCTGCTCTGCATAGGTGACAGGGACCAAAATTTTTAAAAATCATCTGTTCCATTGGTGGGTGACATTAACCCATTTCTGGCGATGAAAAACCCCTGCTCTGAATAGGTGACAGGCAATTAAATTTGTAAAATTCGTCTTTAATTGTCCCTTTCATTCGATTCTTCCGCTTTAATAACTTGTCCCGCATTTCAGCTCGATCACATTGCAGCCATTGACCTCCCTTGGATGTGGTATCCCTTTCTCACGCTCCCTCTCCGGCGTGGAACCCTGATTCGCCAATAACTGTGATCAAAATGGTATGCTCAGAAAAGAGCATCGAAAGTTGATAGAGAAGATATCCAAATGGATCGTGGACGTCACAGGGACGTGCGATCAGGCAGAAGTTATCTAGCGTCAACAAAACGGCAGCAGGGCTTCTCCTGTCTAACGTTTCCAAATCCTAAATACCCCAGTGACATTCCCTATAATTTTTTATTAATTATTCCAATAACAGGGCATCTTAAAGGGAATCTGTCACTAGCAATTTACCCCAATTTTTTTTTCATGAATCCATGTTTAACAGAGTACCTTTTTTCCATCGGTCTTGTTCTTTTGATTGTCCGTCTTGTCATTTCTTCAAAAAATCGATTCTTATGATGTGTAAATGACGCTGTAAGGAGCCCAGAGGGGCGTTCTTCTTTCTCCACGGTGCCCAGGAACGCCCCTCTGAAGTGCCGTGCCTGCCTAAATTTGAAATCTAATAACGCCTCCAAGTTCATCTAAATCCCCTCGCAGAGGCGCGGCTAAGTGCTCAACACCCCCCCCTCCTCAGCGCCGCGCTCTGCGGCAAACACCCCGATCCTCCTCTCGCCGGCATCCCAAATCCCGCGCAGGCGCAGTGCCGGCGATTGCCTGCGCTATGATGAGATGAGTGACGGCATTGCTTGGAGGCGTTATTAGATTTCAAATTTAGGAGGGCACGGCACTTCAGAGGGGCGTTCCTGGGCACCGTGGAGAAAGAAGAACGCCCCTCTGGGCTCCTTACAGCGTCATTTACACATCATAAGAATCGATTTTTTGAAGAAATGACAAGACGGACAATCAAAAGAACAAGACCGATGGAAAAAAGGTACTCTGTTAAACATGGATTCATGAAAAAAATTTTTGGGTAAATTGCTAGTGACAGATTCCCTTTAAGAGTCCTGTATTGTTATTTATCGTCACTACCTCCCCGAGTCGGGAGTGGATAATTGCTGCGCGACCCCTCCTCTCCTTCAATTCTTCTGTTTTAATAGCTTCTCCCACATTTCCGCTCGATCACAATAAAATTTCATCCATTGACCTCCCTTGGATGTGCTATCCCTTTCTCACGCTCTCTCTCCGGCGTGGAACCCTGATTCGCCGCTAACCGTGATCAACATGGTAGATGCAGAAAAAAACATTGAAAGTTGATAGAGCAGATATCCTATTGGATCGTGAACATCACGGGAATGTGCGATATGTGGAGCAGTATGTGTGCACACGCCTACACGAACTGACTGATGGGTCTGCCCCCTGCAACTTCTGGGTCTCCAAATTGGGCACATGGCTTGAGCTTGCCCTTTACGCCTTGGAGGTGCTGGCCTGCCCTGCAGCTAGTGTATTGTCTGAACGTGTGTTTAGCATGACTGGAGGGGGTTGTCACAGGTTATATTTCCCAATGTTTTGGGGTGTACCCTAATTTAAAAAAATAAAAATAAATGTAACACTAAAAAGCAGTGTAGGCTACCTCCTCCTCCTCCATCGCCGCTTCCACCTACACCGCCACATACACTGCCTGCTCAACCTCCTACTCCATATGGACCTCGTCCTCTTAGATCAAGATTATATATTTTTTTTTTACGTATTTTATGTTGTTTAAAGTCATTTCCTTATCCACATTTGTTTTCAGAGAACTTGCCATGCTTTTAACCACATTTTGATGCAATTTGCAGCCCTCTAGCCCTTTCCATGACATTTTTAGAGCCATTTTAGTGCTCAGAAGTTCGGGTCCCCATTGACTTCAATGGGGTTCAGGTTCAGGGTCAAGTTCGGGTCCCAAACTCGAACTTTTTTGTGAAGGTCGGCCGAACCCGTCGAACCCGAACATCCAGGTGTCCGCTCAACTCTAATACTGACACATACCAGGACACTCACTTTTCTGGCCTCAGTCAGATGTCACATATAGCAAATGTGCACTGCATTGTGAAAGTTTGTGTCATCATTCATTGAAATGTTTTCCTACTTTTTTAAGTAAAAACACTGTAGTAAGATCTTTGCTGTTTGTTAATATAAATAGCATTAAGCACATAGTTTTTGTTTGTGATATTTTTTTTTTGCATTTTTGTTCACAAAACATAGCATTTGCATGTTTTGGTGCAGCTGTTTTTAAATGCATTTTAATTGCACCAAAAAATATGCAAAGGTCACTTTATGAGAGCAATACTATCGGTTCAGACAACATCTAACCTGTAGATAAGCCATAAATAATTAAAATGGGAATACCAACTGTTCATACAGATTTATTATTATGCTCAATGGTAGCTGACTAAATCTATATGTAATGACCTCCCTCTGGTGGTGGCTTCAAGAACATCATTTTATCTCAGATGGATAGGGATCTGGAGCTCTGTAAAAACAATGGCTCATCTGGCATACCTTGGGGGAGATTTGAGGCAGAAAGCGCAGGTCTTGATATCAGGTTTCAAATTTTTATGACAGAAATCAGACATAAGGAGATGATAAATCTCCCCCTTTGTTCCAAAATTGTCTACGATTGTAGAGCAATTTGGAGTGTCTAATTTTGGACACATTTATGAAGCAAGTAAGCCAAAAAGAATAATTCATTGCGTCAAGGGGCATGCCTTAATGGAAAAGGGATGTGGCTTTAGAAGAACCATTTTGCAGCAAGTTTTGTCATAAAATTCTGTTGCATAGTAAGCAAACCAATTAGCTGGCAAAGGTTGTATAAATGTAGACAAACGTGTCTAGCAATGCACCAAATTTGACCATTATGAAAAAAGTTACCGGGGGTTTTCTATGCTAGTTTTGATAACCTCTGCTCTGTTGGAGTTCATGTAAAATGTAGAGCAGATAACCAGTGGCACTACACCAAACCTAAAATTGTCAGGATGCGACTGCCGAGGAGTGGTGCCTCACGGAGGTGCTCAGCCTGTAGCTGCAGTGAGCATATGTGATAAAAAGAAAAAGAAAACAAAACGAGCGGCACTCACCGTTAAAAGGCAGGTTACTTTATTCCATGGCAGGAGGGGGGTGCAAGGGTTGCAGATACAGCAGCAAATAAGCTTATTTGCTGCTGTATCTGCAACCCTTGCACCCCCCTCCTGCCATGGAATAAAGTAACCTGCCTATCAACGGTGAGTGCCGCTCGTTTTGTTTTCTTTTTCTTTTTATCACATCTGCTCTGTTGGAGGATGCGAGGTTCATCATGAATTAGGTGCATCCTCATACAGTCTGTGTGCCTAAAATAAAATCTACAGAGGCTCAGAGCTGCCGTAGATTTTTGTCATAATTTACACCAGAAAACTAGTGTAAATATTGAAATGTGTCACAGTGTACTCCATCACACCATCGTTCCCTGGGGTTCTGTGCATTGAAAAGGTGGTGTGAACGGATCAGGGAGATGTAGATGAACAGCAAGCTGCAATGTCTGTAACATTCCAAAAAGAAGGGCAATTATAGTAAATTAAAACTTAACTTTTAATAAATAGTATCTAAAAAGTAGACAAAAGTGTAACATAAGTACAAAAATTAGAACAGTCTTAACGGTATACTAATGGATTGATTGTAACCTGGATACCGGACCGGCTAAGCTGATGCCGCTGACGGGGGATTCGATGAGAAGGAGGGGTTAAGGTGTGCGTATCCTGTACCTACCTTTCCCTGTCAGGTCTATTTTGCCCTAAGAACCTCCTAATACAGAGTGGCCCCGTCGGGAACCTAGCCCTGTTATCAGTCCCTGGAAAACCCTATTGGGGAAAATTAGTGCAGGGAATCACTATCACTACCCTGCCTATTCCAGGAGTTCAAAACCTAAACCAAAATAAATCAGAAATTGAGTCCATTGTGGGGACGCATTTTTGAAAACATTTTTAACCATTTTTGATTTATTTTGGTTTAGGTTTTGAACACCTAAACAATCCTCTTTTTGTATTGTTTAAGGTATATTTGCAAGGGAGCAAAGTAGAAGTATACCATTTGTGCTGCTACGCAGTTAAATTTATATAGTTTAATTCGTTGAACCATTCTTATATTCTATATTTGGTCATATGCTCCCATCTAGTGGCCGTTTTTGGTATTGCTCTTTGTTTTTCTGTTCATCATCTGTCATTTATTTCTTTGCTCCACCCTTTCTTCTGTGTACCTCGCTTCCTGTATCTTCATTCTGCTCCAGGAATTCAACAGGTACACATGTATTCTCATGCAAGCTTGCAAAAGCATCATCTTTTGACCGCACAACACCACAATCCATCTGTTCTGCTGTACTCTGTTATCTGGCTTACAGAATAAAGCAACTTGCATGGATAAACTCGGTGTTGGTGAGTTCAAGCTATCTGATAAGGATTGTCCGCAGTGATTATATCTGCTTATACAGGCCAGGCATAGAGGTCTCACTAGGGATAAATCGCTATTACAACAATCTGAGTCAGAATAGTCAAAAGATGCATAGAATTCCTACAGCCTGCTGTGTATATGTGTGTGCCTAATCTGCAATCAAGCTCAGTGCCATCCGCCATCTTGTGAAAGCACATGGTCGCACAAGTTTACTGCACTTCACGTGAATGTTGAAAACTGTTTCTCTATATTGCACTGTGTTACCTCACCTGTCTAAGCCACTGTTCGTCTTCTTAAAGAGACAGTACCATTTTTAGCTGTGCGTCTTCTTAAAGAGACAGTACAATTTTTTCTCTGAACACTCTTTTATGGCTGAACCAATGCAGATACATCATGCCTTTGAACCCACAGACGTACAGGGAGCAGATTCTGCAGATATTACTGAACAGAGTGTAAGACCCAAAGGTACAATAAAACCAACACAGAAACTCAGAGAAAACTATCAAGCCACTACATATGAGTTCTCCACTAATCTGTCAGACATCTGGGACAGAACCTCACACCGCATGTCAGTTTTCTCACACTCTAATGGTCAACCAGCTGAAATAAGAGACTCTATAAATCGCCTATTTGCTGTGGCTGTACGCTACCAGTAGCTGTCTGCAAAATACTCAGCCTTCTTGCAGGACTCTAATATAGAAGATTCTTCAGCAGAACTGACCAGGACTGATGCACTGAACCAACAAAGGGATCTCGCAGTACAAATGCTAAGCTTAGGGTAGAACTCTGCATTACTCAACTGCACGAGACCAGATCTCACAGATCCACCCCAACCAAGCGCACTGCACTTTCTTCCAGATCCTCTCGTTCCAGAAGATCAACATTAAGCGACAAGTTAATAGAGGCTCATGCTGATGCTGAATCAAAAAGGGCACAAAGCTCCTTTACCAGAAATCAAGCAGAGATGGAAGCTCAAATGGCAGTTCAGCAAGCAGAGATGGAAGCTCAAAGGGCAGCTCAACAAGCAAAGATGGCAGATCATCAAGCAGAGATGGAAGCTCAAAGGGTAGCTCATCAAGCCAAGATGGAAACTCAAAGCAAAGCTCTCCAAGCAGAGGCAAATTCACAAATAAAGATTCTGCAAATGGAAGGGGAGGAAGCAGCTTCCCTAGCAAGGTTGAAAGTCCTTGAACAAGCAATGGGACAAAGTACTAATTCAGACTGCCTTATCCCAGCAGAACTGGAAGATCCAGTTGAACGCACCAGTGAGTACGTTCTAAAGCATAACATCTGCAAAGATACAGTCATCTCCTGTACCTCCTACTAACAACACTGTTCTGACTCCCAACGCAGAGACCTCTCAGCTCTAGATGCCTGAGCCTCTTCAGATCTACAACGCAAGTACATCTATGCAGCAAACCGGATCAACTCATGTCAACAACAAGGTGACTTCCAGTGATAAGCCGCAGCTCAAACCAAAGCCAGCACAAGCCTCAGAGACTACACCACAGTTAAACGCTCATGCAACATCATTTTACCCTGGTAAAACTCACCCTACATCACCAGAGAACTTTCACACCCAAGGGGTGAGAGACCAGACATGAATGACTTTGCCAGATACATGGTACGCCTTGAGCTCATTAACACCAGCCTCTCAAGGTTTGACGACTGTCCAGAGAGCTACAGGGCCTGGAGATCAACCTTCAAGGCTACTATTGCCGATCTCAACCTTACTGCTAAGGAAGAACTTGATTTGCTCATAAAGTGGCTGGGACCAGAATCTGCAGGTCGTGTTAAAAGACTCAGAACAGTACATGTTGATCACCCAGATGAAGGTCTTGTTGCTGCATGGGCAAGACTTGAGCAAGCCTATGGTAGCTCCGAAGCCATAGAAAGCGCTCTATTCAAGAGACTGCAAAACCTTCCAAAAATAGGGAACAAAGACTACTGCAAGCTCCAAGATCTAAGTGACCTCCTCATGGAGCTAGAGTTGGCAAATACTGACCCACGTCTACCTGGGCACCGCTTATGGTGTCAACCCAGTAGTGTCTAAACTGCCATACGGCCTACAAGAGAAATGGGCACAACAGGGCTCAAGATACAAAATAGATTATAATGTATCCTTTCCTCCATTCTCATACTTCTGCAGGTTCATCAGTGATCAATCCTGGATGAGAAACGATCCCAGCTTCAGCTTCAGTGAACCCAACCTGCCTGCTTCATCCTCACCATCATCAAGGTATGATAATACAGCAGCTAAACGTAGAGACTTAAATATAGCTATATCTGTTAAAAGGACAGACATCCAGTGACATAGCATGTGTTGCCAGCACCCGGGGCGAACCTAACTTTTGTGCATGCGCCTTTTTATAGAATGACGCCCCACAGGCATACCAAGACCAATATTACCACTAATGCTATAAAAGAGACATATACCGCAATCCATTGCAGGATCTCATAAAATACAGGGTTCCATATGGCTTTACATACCATATATAATGGACACTGATATCCAGTTTCATCTTGATCTGTTCCCATGAGTCCAGAACACAGCTCTACACAATCCCTGATCCATAGAAAGCTTCTGTGCTTAGATTCCTACTGCCAGTTACTGTCATGGCACTGCTGTACTGTGCAACATCCTGATAACAGATAAACTCTGATCTGCCGCTGAATTGGTTTGTAGTAAAACAAGAAGTAAAACAAGAAGCAGGCCAGAACCTACAAAAAACAAAAGCATACTTGAAATCTAGTAGACAACATTATAGCTAATGTTCAGTCAATTCTAAATCCAAGTAAATCCACTTACCTCATGGCACTGCTCTACTGTGCAACATCCTGATAACAGATAAACTCTGATCTGCCGCTGAATTGGTTTGTAGTAAAACAAGAAGTAAAACAAGAAGCAGGCCAGAACCTACAAAAAACAAAAGCATAATTGAAACCTAGTAGACAACATTATAGCTAATGTTCAGTCAATTCTAAATCCAAGTAAATCCACTTACCTCAATTTAAAATCGCCTGCTTCAATCACGGTTTCGAACTCTACTTTGAAATCTCGCTTGATTGAAAGCATTGCTAGGTTATTAGTCAGTCTTTCCTGGCTCATTGTAGATCTTAGATATGTTTTGATTAATTTCAGTTTGGAAAAACTTCTTTCACAACTGGCAGTTGAAACTGTGATGGTTAAAAATATTATTAATGCAACAACAAAGTTAGTCAAACTCTCCTGCAGCTTCCACTTCCCACCCATCGAAGCAAATCTAAAGGGGTCCAGTTAGCAGACTGCTCATCGGTGTTGACTTCCTTATACAAGACAATGTGCTTCCGAAGGCGATTTATTTCAGTGCTAAAGAAAGTTGTAGACTTTGTTCCAACACCAACTGCATGCACACCGGCCAGATTGAGCGAGTGATTGTTACATGGCACAAACACTGCTTTGGGATTGATATCCAAAATGCGCTTCTGTACTCCACAAATGTGTCCAGCCATAGTTGCTGCGTTGTCGTATCCTTGACCATAGCAGTGCTCCAGCTTAAGGCCATCTGTCTGTAACTTGTCAACTTTTGCAATAATATCTGCTGATTTCCCAGATAACTGAATAAAATCAATGAATGATTCGAGAACGTTGACTTCAGTATCTTCAATGTGAACATATCGAATCACTTGTGACATTTGGTCAGCGTGAGAAATATCTGGAGTGCTATCAAACATGATAGCAAACTACTTGGCAAGATGGCTGTTCTAATATGATTACCAAGCAAGCTGATGAACTCATTCTGGCTCTGTGGACAGAGGTAAGGATACAGAGTACCCATGTGACTGCTGAACTTTGTGAAGGTGCTGATTGGCAACTGGGTCATATTTTGCTAGTAGCTTGAAAGTTTCTAGGAAGTTTCCACACTTATCATCAGTGCTTATATTTTCAGAGTGACCACTTAAGGGTAAGGATTGCCTTGCTAGATATAGCACACAGTCAAGTATTCTGGCTAGGATTGCCTTCCACTTTTCAAGTGACCTCTGTTGTGCAAGCTGGGCAGCAGCATCAATAGTTTCTTGTTTTTGTAGCCGCATTTCAAATTCTTTCCACATTGTAAATGCATGAAGGTGGTAAAAACTACATGCTTTAAATCCATTAGACTTTCCAAAAGAACTTTTGCCTTTGGCCTTCTGGAAAAGCATACAAGGAAAGCAATATGCAGCACATGTCATAGGTGAAAGCACTAACCATGTCCTTAACATAGTCTCACCATTCTCCAAATTCATGTAGAACCAGTCCTTAGAAAATGACCTGCCATCACTATCTTTTGGAAACAATGCATCCTTATTCTGTAGTTCCACTGTTCCTCTCTTGACAAGTTCAGTTTTCAAAGTTTCATCCACAGTTTCTGGCCAATAGCCAATATCGGTGAAGACTTTGAGGTCAATTCTTTCTAGTATAATATTTGGCTGAGCAGAAGTAGGAGCATCTTCACACAAAGCTGTCTCTTCTGTTTCTAAAGTAACAAAAGGAATGTCCACAGGCACTTGTTCCAGTTCGTGAGGCTCTTGTGATGCTACTGGTGATGGTGATCCTAATGTACTTACAGCTGTGTTCACAAGAAACCTGTCAAGGCTTCCAGCTATTTTAGCTTGCTGCTTCTGCTCTATCTTTCTCTTCTTTCTGCCTTGTGCACCTGATTCTTTTTTGTTTGGCATAATAGCTAACAGCAAAGGTGTAGTCTTCTGCCCAAAAAATAATAATTCTAACTAAAATATTTATTCACGGTCACTCATTGGGCCAGCATACACATGACAATATCATGGTTAGACATGTGTGTCCATGCATTCACTTACCTTGTGTCTTTGTGATGATGTGGAGAAGGTCCTTGTTTATCCTGGTATGGTATAGTTTAAGCTGGGTAAGGAGTTTCTCCTTATAGTTGACCGCGTTGGTCTCCAAACCGCAAGAGCTGGAATGACACAGGAAGGCATCTTACAAATTCAGCCACACTCACTATCCACCAAGCATGGGTGTCCATCCATTTACTTACCTTGTGTCTTTGTGATGATGTTGAGAAGGTCCTTGTTTCTCCTGGTAAGGTATAGTTTAAGCTGGGTAAGGAGTTTCTCCTTATAGTTGACCGCGTTGGTCTCCAAACCGCAAGAGCTGGAATGACACAGGAAGGCATCTTACAAATTCAGCCACACTCACTATCCACCAAGCATGGGTGTCCATGCATTCACTTACCTTGTGTCTTTGTGATGATATTGAGAAGGTCCTTGTTTCTCCTGGTAAGGTATAGTTTAAGCTGGGTAAGGAGTTTCTCCTTATAGTTGACCACATTGGTCTCCAAATGGCAAGAGCTGGAATGACACAGGAAAGCATCTTACAAATTCAGCCACACTCACTATCCACCAAGCATGGATGTCCATCCCTAAAAAACAAGTACCAGCAAACAAGCAGCTGCCTGGACCCCATGTAGACTGACCCATGGCAGTCACAGGCAGAGCTGCACACAGACTTGACATCCTCCCTCCACAGAACCCAGGAGCCCTCTCACAAAGTTGCATTTTTTTTTACGACCATCACACGTCTGTTTTAAGACCAATGGTAGTCTATGGGGTTATTCACATGGCAGTTTTTTGACTGTCAGTGAAAAACAGACGTCAAAAAATAGAACATGTTCTATCTTGTCCGTTTTTAAATGACAAACTGCCCCCATATAATTGAATGGATCCAAAGGAATCAGTGAAATAATTTTTAACTGACTTTTTTTTCACAGTCGTGTGCATTTTGCCTTAGTCCCCAGGCTAGGTGGCCACACAAACAGGGCAGAGGGCATCACCAAGGTGAGGTGCATGGCTCCTGCACCCAGCAAGGCTGGAGACAAACCGCCCCTAAACTCAGTCACAAAGGTCTATAAAGAGCACCTAGTGACCACACACCCAGACCAAGACCATTAACCCCATCAGAATTAAACAGGGAGGGGAGCCCGCATGAATACTGAAGTGACAGCACAGGCTGCAGTACTGGACGTTGCTCCTAGCAACCAGCGCAGCCTGACGTATCTGTCCCACCGCTAGTTTACACGTGCCTCTGGACTGCCGCTCCATTCTCATTGACTATAATGGTGGTGGTGGCTGAGTTCCGGCGGCAGTACGGCAGCGCACAGTAAGAGGCCGCCAGAACTCCACCACCGCCCCCATTATAGTCAATGGGGATGGATCGTCAGTCCGGGGGCACATGTAAATCACCGGCTGGATCCGACAGGCTGTTCACCCACCGGAAGAGCCTGCCCTGCCGCTAATGAGAAATTAGCCTAAAACTTGGTCAGCGACTGCAGAGATACTTGTCTCGACATGAGGTGAAGAGGAAGCTGATAGCCAAACAGCAGGTATGCAGTGAAGTGCCATGAGAGCCAGGCAGGCCAAGCAGGTGGCAGTCAGGGTGCTGGTGAAGGATGACCAGAGACAGTACTAACTCTAGGATGCCATCTGCCCATCTCTGCTGTCCATACCAGCCCAGGCCCAGGGTAGGCCTGGTACAGTAGAGATGGGCAGATGGCATCCCAGAGGCAGTACTGTCTCAGTGCCTCTCTACCGTTATCCTGCCACATCAGAACCATGAATGCCAGACTGCCATGCAACCTATTTGGCCTGGCAGAGCTCTGGCACTTCACTCATTGATTTATTACCCTTATTATTACATGCCCAGACAGTGCACACTGTAAACCCACCAGCCACCATCCCCCCACACACAGACTCAGGGAGGGTCATCATGGTGACATGGTCACCCAACTTAATCACTGACAGTGACACTAACTCAGCGGCGTCTCAGCCTCGGCTTCAGCACAGGCGCAGCAGCTGCCTGGCTCCCCCTCTACCTCTGCTCTGTAGTCTGGAGTGGAAAACTCTAGGCTCAGACTAACTGGTCAGTGACTGACTCAACAGTTCTCTCTGGACTGGAGTCTGACACTCTGACTGGACTCAGTCTTCCGCCGCCGCCTCCTGGCAATCTTCTTCTGGCTTCTGCTGGCTCCCGCGCTCCGCACTGTGTTTCCCGCCTGGAAAGTGGGCGGAGCCGAAGGGAGCCAGGCCAGCCTAATTATTGCATATGTTAACTGAAGTGCGCCGCGCCCGCACAAATGAATCATCAGGGCGCGGCGCACTATCAAACAGCTCTCAGGCATTGCGCAGGGCCTGGCAGAGAGAGCGCCTGAAAAACTTACTTTTAGCAGCCAGTGCCCCCCTGCAGTTTGGCGCCCGGGGCAACGGCCCCCCTGGCCCCCCCACGCTACGCCCCTGCAGACATCTCACCCTCCACAACCTCACCTACTGATCAGGGTGTTGTGGATGAAAGAGATAAAGACTCTAATCGTCAGTATCCTATTCACAAGAAGCCTCACCCTCTTAAGAATTATCGTGGGCTTAGGGCAAAAACTTTGCAAGAGCGCAGGGAGATTCTCTGGAAACTTGGCATATGCTACAAGTGATATGCTTCTTATAGTCATTTTGCTAAAGACTGTAAAGTTGTCTTCAAGTGTATAGAATGCGGTAGTGACAGACATGTTACAGTCATGCATCCTACTCCACTTCCAGACAACCCACAACAGCTTCCTACCTCCACTCCCGTCTCAAATCATGGCGGGGAGCAACAAGGTCATGCTCCAACCAAAGATAATGTCTCTTCTTGCTGTGCCAAGATATGCCTAGTCAAGATATACCCAAGGGATCATCCTGAGAAAGCTGCTAGGATGTATGCCATAATAGATCAACAGAGCAACAGATCCCTGGTTAAGCCTAAATTCTTTGAGATCTTTGGTATAGAAGGTCACGCAACACCATATACTCTCAGAACCTGTTCTGGCCGTGTAGAGACCTTCGGCAGAAGGGTTGATAGATTCATGGTCTCTCATATCAACGAGAGAGAGGGCATACCCCTACCAACGTTAGTCGAGTGCAACCAGATACCAGACGAAAGGGAAGAGATTCCCACTCCAGAAGCTGCGTATCAACATCCTCATTTAAGGCACCTTGTTGATGAAATTCCTTCAATGGACAAGAGTGCTGAAATCTTAGTCCTGTTAGGAAGGGACATTCTCAGAGGACATAAAGTACGCGATCAGTGCGATGGGCCTGACAACGCCCCTTATGCACAAAGATTTAACCTAGAATGGGTAATAGTGGGCGATGTATGCTTGAACAGATTGTGTACGCCATCTGAGATCCACTCCTTCAAAACTTGCGTGTTGGGAAATGGACATGTATCCCACTTCAAACAGTGCCCTCACCATTATGAAGTAAAGGATAAGCTTCTTGACATCATCCAAGTACCTGATGCTACTCCTGTCCTTTGTGATGACAACCTACAGTGTTTTGTACTACAAGTGAGAACAACAAAATAGCCTTGTCAGTGGAAGACAGACAATTCATCCAAATAATGGATAAGGAATTATTTTTGGATGAGTCTAACATCTGTGTTTCGCCATTACCTCTTCGTGCTACAAGGGTCAAACTCCCAACCAATCGTGAGAAGGCTTTATCCAGATTCAACTCACTTCTACGAACACTAAGGAACAGGCCTTCAATGAAGGACCATTTCATCGCCTTTATGAAAAGGATCTTTGACAATGATCACGCCGAACCAGCGCCACCACTTCAAAGACACGCTGAGTGCTGGTATCTGCCTTTCTTCGGAATGTATCATCCACGTAAGCAAAAAAAAATCAGGATAGTATTTGACTCCAGTGCCAAGCATCAAGGTGTATCCCTAAATGATGTTCTTCTCACTGGCCCGAATCAAAGCAACAACCTCGTAGGCATACTTATGAGATTTAGAAGAGAACCAGTTGCCATAACTGCTAACATTGAACAGATGTTTCATTGCTTCATTGTACGTGAAGACCATAGGAACTTCCTAAGGTTTCTGTGGCACTGTGACAACAACATGGACAATGAGATTATTGAATACCGCATGAAAATACATGTTTTCGGAAATAGCCCCTCACCCGCTATTGCAACATACGGTTTACAAAGGACTGCCATTGATGGAGAAAAGGAGTATGGCGCGGATGCTCAACACTTCGTTGAGAGAGACTTTTATGTTGACGACGGACTTAAGTCTTTACCTACAGACGAAGAAGCCATAGACCTGCTCCAAAAGACAAGCTTTCAAAGTGGGAGTCCTGGAAGCAATCTCTACACGCCTTAGATGGAATCCATATACCACGCTGCTATACCTCAGCTTCCCTTGCTACGAGCCGGAGAAAAGAGCTTCACATCTTCTCAGACGCATCTACTGAGGCCATTGCGGCTGTTGCCTACCTTAAGGTAAGAGACTCTTCTAATCAAACCCACATAGGGTTTCTGTTTGGGAAAGCTAAGTTAGCACCTAAGCCTGAGCACACAATTCCTAGGCTTGAACTTTGTGGGACTGTGCTAGCTGTAGAAATCGCAGATTTCATATTACGCGAGCTAGACATTCAGATAGATGACACCAAATTCTACACAGACAGTAAGGTTGTTCTGGGCTACATATACAACCAGACTAAACGTTTCTATGTCTACGTCAGCAACCGTGTAGAAAGAATCAGGAAATCATCTAAACCTGAACAATGGCATTATGTCCCATCTGAAATTAATCCTGCAGATCATGCTACTAGGCCAGTGTCTGCAAGTGTATTTGAAAATTCTTCCTGGTTAACAGGTCCAGAATTCCTGCTGGATCACACAGAAGAGACCACAGCTGACGTCTTCTGTCTTCTAGAACCTGACTGTCACCGCCAGTTCTGTGAGAAGAACTGGTAGACGTTCTTCTCTACCTCTTGTATGATGTTCTTTGTTTTGGTTTCACTTTCTCATCTCCTTTCCTTCTGCCAGGTGTCACTTATTTCGACTAATTGTCTTCCTTTATAATCCCTCCCATACTGCCTCACTTTGCGGTTTATACTACTTCCTGGATTAGGTGTTCACTGCTGGAGGCTGCTTCTGCTGTTTGTTCAGATAAGTCATTTACTTTATTGTGTTTCCTTGCTGACTTGAATCTAGGTGACCCTGACTCCGTCCGTATTAAGTGCAGGTGGCCGGTGGTCGTGTCCCCTCACTATTATAGGGTTTTCAGGTGTCACACAGTATTAGGTACGTGGGCATGCAATCGTCTACCATACAGACCCTTGCATGTGCATAGCAGTCAGGGAGAGCTCTTAGGGTTTTATAGGGTTCACCTATAAGCTCCTTAGTTTGGGATCAAGCCAGTCGCTCGTTTATTTATATGTTCCAGCTATCTGCTAACTTCATCCGTGACACTTACAAGGATCCAGAGAACCCAACTATCCTTACCCCAGCTACCCTGCTTACCCAGAAGCTTGGGTCCGTTCCTGTTCCACCTGGAAACTTTAAAGACGGAAATCTGTGCTATGATCAATGGAAGCGAGTACAGAACCTTGCCAACTGCTTCTGGAATCGTTGGAAGATGGAGTATCTTTCCACTCTGTAAGGACGCATGAAATGGCAACGGCAGTACGCTAACATACAAGTTGGAGATCTCATTCTGCTCAAGGAACAGCAAGCCGAAAGAATCGAGTGGCCTATGGGACTTATTGTTAAAAGCGTTCCTAGTGATGACGGTAAGGTACGCAAGGTGGAGGTGAAAGTTGCAAGACAAGGGATTGTAAAGACTTTCATCAGGCCTATCACGGAACTTGTTCTGCTCTTGCCCTTTGGAGAATGAACTTATTTGCCTAGGCTGCTGAATCCTACCTGAAACTTCAAGCAAGAAGTGTTTGAACTTTACTTGATACACTTGAAGTCTTACATTTTTGTTGTTGCATTATATGCCTGTTCTCTTTATGTTTTTCAGGTCCTCGGACATCAAGCAAATTGCACTGTTGTTTATTTGCAATTAAATAACTACTGTTATGGTTTAAATAGTGACATTTTCAATGCCAGACGGGGAGTGTGCTGCTACGAAGTTAAATTTATATAGTTTAATTCGTTGAACCATTCTTATATTCTATATTTGGTCATATGCTCCCATCTAGTTTTTGGTATTGCTCTTTGTTTTTCTGTTCATCATCTGTCATTCATTTCTTTGCTCCACCCTTCTTGTGTGTACCTCACTTCCTGTATCTTCATTCTGCTCCAGGAATTCAACAGGTACACATGTATTCTCATGCAAGCTTGCAAAAGCATCATCTTTTGACCGCACATAATCCATCTGTTCTGCTGTACTCTGTTATCTGACTTACAGAATAAAGCAACTTACACGGATAAACTCGGTATTGGTGAGTTCAAGCTATCTGATAAGGATTGTCCGCAGTGATTATATCTGCTCAAACAGGCCAGGCATAGAGGTCTCACTAGGGATAAATCGCTATTACAACAATCTGAGTCAGAATACCATTATATACTCGTACAGAATCACACATCTTGAGATTAGCAATGTCTGTAACCCCAAATGATGAGGTATGATGGCAGGCAATATGGCAGACAATAGCACTCTAGAGTTGACCTTCTCTCTCTCGTGGTTCCCCTTCGCCTGTGGCTATAGGTGTCTACTTGTGTGATGCAGGCTTTTTAGTGTGCCTGTCCTGAACTGTAGTGATGAGCGTCTTAACTTGTTATCCCCTCACCTGCAGTGGAATCTGTATAGGTGTAGTGCTGATAATTCTGTTGACTTTGTATGCTGTTGTTTGCAGAACTTCTGTGGCCTGGGACTCGGCAGTCTCCCTGGAGTACTGGCCCTCACAGTCGAGCTGAGCTCTCGTCCCAAAGTCGAGCAGGAGCAGATGGATGTGCTCCCTCACTCCAGACTTGCTAAGCTAACTCTCGAACTCTTTAGAACTCTCCCTCCTGGCAGGAAGCAGGACCAGCCCACTCCCACCATGAGGGGAGGAATTGAATGGTAAGTTCCATTTCTAATGTCCACCATACCTTATCATTGCTGTAGCATACAGCAAATACATAAAACATAATGTGACATTAATACAAAATATAACAAGTGATTTGTATATACCCCCTGGTCTAAGGTACTGCAATTAAACAATGACATTCAGAGCCATGAAAAACAGATGCAAAATGGCCATTAAAAACAGACGGACAGAAAATGGATGCACACATGGATGCAGAATGGCCATGAAAAACTGACAGTGTCTCCTTTTTTTCATGGTCTTTTTTTTCCATTGTTGTATCTACATTTTAGACAGGATTAATAAATCTGCCCCTGCATTTAGAATAAATAAGGTAAAATAATAAAATTTTCTATACTAGACCCAAGGGCAGACTGGCCGACTAGGAGCACCGGATTATTGTGCATCTAGCCAGCGGCTGCAGGACGGTGATACAACTGAATATTGTGGCGGGGGTCACAGTACTTTCTGCTGCATTGTGGTATTTGAATCTGCTGGGGAGAAGTTCCATGTTGCACTATGGTATAGCTGACCCTGCCCACTTCTGTTGTCCCTGCCTATTTGTGTTAGCTCTGCCTACTTGTGTTGCCCCGCATTCTACCAATTTGACCTGCTTACAACATGGGGCTGATTTATTTTATTTTTTTCAGGGCCACTTTAAGATCCCAGTCCACCCTGTCTAGACCAACAACCATTCACCATCCAAAAAATACTAGGAATAATTACTGTATCTTTTGCTCTATAAGCTGCACTTTTTCCCATAAAGTGAGGGGAAAATGGCAGTTTGTCTTATGGAGCAAATACCAGTGAGTGCTTCCGTTATGTAACCGCTCACTAGTACATGGTAGGACCAGAGAATGTTGAATACAGAACTCCTGGTGCTGGCTGTACTCACCACTCAATAGTCTTCTCCAGGAGTTGCACTTAGGTAATCGTTTGAGTCCAGTACTTAGGTGCTAGCTTGCAACGTTGCAAAAACATCTCAAGGAGCACAAGTGGTGTTTGAGTCCATTCCTTGAGGCAGTGACTTGGAAAGTTGCTGAACAAATCTTAGGTGGGTTTTGCTTAACCTGATAAGGTAAGGCTCAACAGGCGCTGTAAGGAATTATTCTTATCTTCCCCTGATGTGTACCCCAGGTACAAGACCTCGGTATTCAGCTTGATTTGATTCCTATATCTGACGCCAGAGAGAGCCATAATGAGATATGACACAGTGCTGTGTAATTTCAAAATGACTCTGAACTTTATTATTTTTGTGACACATATTTATAGTACTCAAATGCCGTGATGTTTAAGTTAAACAGTAACACATGTTTTTAGCCAGCTACACCTTTATCTTCTACCAGAGTCCAAGGCTATCTATATATACGAGAAGAACCTCTTAGTCATATGGACTTTGACCCATTACGTGTCCATGCTTATGTAATTAATGTATGGAACATGATGTAATATAAAATTATATAAAAATAGGTTTTGAACTGAAATAGAATCCTTCAATCCTCTCTTTAAAACCTATTTAAATATATCTATAGAATGTGTTTTTTTCAGTTTGTTCCTTTTTAGTTTTTTCCTCAATTTGCTTGTAAGCCTTTAGGTATTCCATGTACCCTTCAGGAGTATAATCCTGAGGCTTTGTTGAGGTTGTGTTTGCCTCTTCTACCTATACCGGAGTATAGAGGAATGTTGAGTGTACCCCTCTTTCGGCCATATTTTTACATATGGTAAGAAGAGAGGGCACACACTGCAGACAACAGCAGAGACACACTATTGCAGCGACCACGGCGAGTGCCACTCCTAAAACATATCTTATTTGACCAAAGTCCGGTATCCAGCCAAAAAGCCAGTCCCACCAACCTTGGTCAACATCTTGTTTTATATGTTTTATCATCTCTTCTAGTTGGCCTATTTTATCTTTTATTCCACGGGAGTGATCTGATAAATTGAAACAACACATCCCTGGAACGCTGAGCATCCTATACCATGTTGAAGCAATAAATAGTCAATAGTTGCCCTATTCTGCAAGATAGCCTTTTTATATGATTGTATATCCAGCAGCATATCTTGCAGAACTGCACCAGTGACATCTATCTGTTTACCATACAACAGGCAAGTTTTGATATTGTCCTGTGGTTATATATGGCCAAACCTGGTACTCCTATCAAAGATACCCCTTAACTAATATATTCTGATCTAGAGAGGAGATTCACATTATAATCACAATTTTCTGGTAACTGTAGAGAAGTGTCTCTCGTGTGTCGTGTCTGCATTGCTGGGACTAGTGATATCATTGCTAATGTCAACCTAGCTATTGTACAGGGTCCCTCTGTAATATTGGCCGGTATATATGTGTGACTAGTATTTCCACAGGCCAATACCCATCCTGCTGGTAGAGGTACATGTTTGTCTAGGGATGGTACTGTTTTTGCAATATTACATTGCATATATATATTTTTTTTTTTTTTCTGATACTATCTTTTTACAACTTTCTGGATTTCTATCATATTACTTTGCAGAGTGTCATATGTAGGACAGTTATAAGAAGCATGATAAGGATTTACATATCCATATTTAACATCATGATCCTGCAAATCTGTGTCATTTGATTGGGAACGTAGGAGCCCCGTCCATACATCTACTGGGGTGGGGACTGCAATTATCAAGGCACTACATTTCAGCCATCTCGAGGAATTTCCCGACTGCGTCATCTCGTTGGGGGTCAAGGCCGTCTGCCTCCGTTAGTACCCCTTCTGTATCTTCTTCGAGGTCAAGGCTGTCTGCCTCCGTTAGTACCTCTGGGCCTCGTTGGAGGTCAGGGCTGTCTGCCCCCGTTAGTACCCCTCCTGTCCTTCTTCAAGGCCAAGGCTATCTGCCTCCGTTCCTGCCTCCTCTCTTTCTCTCCCAAGCTTCACTCGGGTGGCGTGGATTCAAATTGGAGATTGTTCAGTCAGCACAGCTGTTATGATTACTGCAACGACGGTAGTAGGTGGGCCGTATACGAAATCACCTTGAGCTCTTCCTTTCTTCAGTGTTTCGACCACCATCTCATCCCCCACCCTATATGGGTGGGTGGGTTCCTGTGGAAAAGAGGGAGACTTACAAGCAACTTTGTCCTCAGTTTTGTTAAGTACCTGTATCAATTTGGTGACATAGTCTTCCCTAATCTGGTCTATGTCGCCTTCCTGTACCACTAGGGGGTGACTTGCCCAAGGAGTTGGAAAGGGCCTACCCATAAGGATTTCAATGCTGTTATGTCCTACTCCGTAGAAATGTGCTATTAAGATGGAAGCACTGTATTGGGGGAATGCATAACTTCCCCTCTTTGCAGACTAATTCTAATCCTGTCTTAGGATTTTTCTGCAATACTGGATAACACCAGTCTTGCTGTTCCTGTTCAATGGCATACCACTGAAGATCAGTAAGCATTTGCAACATCTCAGGGGTTGGAGGTGCCGAACATGGCATCTCCCAATGGTTACACAAACCTGTGAGGTTGCATTTGGCCACTCGTTTCGCCACCTTATCTGCCAGCGCATTGCCCTGTGAGACATGATCCTTACCATCTGCTGCCATGAATCCTCTCCTCTGCCAGATCATACCATGGTCCCACACTACCCCATGTGTGTACCTACTCTCAGTATAAATGGTGACAGGTCTGTCAGCATGTAGAATACATGCTCTAGTGAGTGCAATGAGCTCAGTTGCCTGCTGTGTTGAGTGCGGATGTCCTTGAGTAGGCCCACAACATCATGAGTGGTGTGCAAAATGGTGTAATGTCACATTGTGAAAGGAGTTGCCAACTCTACCATCATAGCACAGGCTGCAAGAGAACACAGACATGCCGGCATCCCCTGGACAGAGGTGGGCATAACCTTTGAGAAAAATACACAAGGACGCAACTTGCCTCCGTTTTCTTGTGTCAGTACACCCGCCATGGTTTTACAATTTTGGCGTGCAAACATGTGGAAGGGCATATTATAGTCAGGGAGGCCCAGCCCTGGACTCGACATGAGTAAACATTTCAGATAATCAAATGCATTGTACATTTCAGAAGACCATTTAATCAAATCTGGATTTTCTTCCAGAGTGGCTTGCCTCAAAACATTGTAAATAGTGGGAGCAATCAGGAATCCATTGTCTACAGTAATTTATCATACCAAGGAAAGATAACATTTCTCTCTTGGTGTGCGGGGCGACCAAACCCGCAATAGACTGGACTCTTTCTGCGCTGATTCTCCGTTCACCTTTTGTGAGGACAAAGCCCAAGTATTCAACCTGCATTTTACACCATTGCATTTTCTTAAGTATCACTTTGTGACCACATCCTGACAATCATTATAACAGTGATAAACCATCCTGAATGCTGGCCTCCGCTGACATGCTACACAGTAACAAATCACCGACATATTGCAGCAGCACAGAACCTTGGGGGGGTACCATGGTTCTAACATCGCTTGGAGGACTATGCTGTACACTATAGGTGAATCAGCATATCCCTGGGGCATTTCTGCACCAGGTCAGTTGGCGTCTGTCAAAGGAAAAAGCAAAAAGTAGTCTGGTTATCTTATCAACTGGGATAGAAAAGAATGCATTTTTCAGATCTATCACACTGAACCAAACAGCGTCTACTGGAATGGCAGATAATAATTAAGTGACATCAGGTACAACAGGGGCTATAGGCACAATGATGTTGTTGATGGCCCTTAAATCCTGTACAAAGCGGGTAGCACCATCTGCCTTTGTCACTGGATTCACGGGCGTGCTGTAGGGTGAAATCACCTCTTCCAGGATTCCCTTTTGTAGGAATTCTTCTATCATTGGCCTAAGTCCATCAAGTTTCTCTTTTGACAGCGGGTATTGTTTCTGGAACACTGAGGTGACACCTGGTTTCACAGTAGCTTTGTAATGTGTGCAATCTATGAATCCTGTGTCATATTCATTTGAGGACCATAATGCAGGGTTAATGTTATTAAGTTCTGGGTGGTCCTGTATGTTTGCAAGAATCAGTGGCACTGGTGTAGAGACTGGAATGAGATCTGAGTGTACTCTTATGCCCTGAGTCTTTGCTGATACCTGCAAGTCAAGCCTAATGAACAAATCTCTCCCTAATAGGCTGACTGGGCAATCTGGTATAATGCTGAAGACATGATCTGTGACGTATTCCCTGTCCATGGTCTCGAGTGGTAGTGAGTCAGTTTTTGAAAGGTTTTGTCAAAACCCCATTAATTCACATAGAAGGCTCACACTTCCTTCCTACCACTCTGTCATCTAAGTCCACCCCCTTTCAGTCGGACGCTGTGGTCCTCCCTTTGTCCGTCAGTAATCTGCCAGCTGTCCATTAGAACAGAGCTCTGATGTTTAGCACAACACTTAACATGTAACATGTAACTTCAAACATTGAAACAAACCGATCTGACAATACAGACATGAACACACAAAGGGCCCATAAAAACTTTCATTGACTTCAATAAAAATAAAAAAAATGTACAGCTTGATCAATGCTGTTGGCACCAATAAAAACCAAAAACTTCCAAAAAATAAATAAAAATAAAATTCTCAATGCGCATATTATATAAAAACAAATACCGTATTCCATACACATTCACATACATTTTCATGTACTTAAAACAGCTCATAATCAGTCTTCACACATATTCGCCTCAATTACAACTCAAAGCCACACCCATTCACATTCCACTGAATCATTCATGTCTTCCAACCCACATTGTTTCATCCCGAAACTTGCAGCACAGACAAACACAGCTTTCCTGACAGATATCCACACAACACAGAGTTTGTTGCTGCATTTTCCAATCTCTTCTGGTTTTCCCTCTGTGATTAATCAACTCTTATAAGAAGACAATATACATGTTATAAATATAGTCATTTTGTTAAAAGCTGGATTCCCTGGGGAAGAAAATGACCGAACAATTCTTAATTTTGTATAATATATTACACATTACTTACTCTCCTGGTCGCTTTCCCTTATCTCAGGAATGTGTTTGTGTGAAGGCGGGGGAAGTGGATTTCTATAGCTCACACTAGAACTAGATACATACAATTCTTATCCATTAACTGATGTTGTCTGAAGTCCACGTGGAGACGTTCTTTTTTATGGTAAGCATTAGTCCATCAGATTGTTACCCTGCCTCCTATTTCCAGCAATCCACAAATCTCCAGAAATCAATAACGCTTTCTGAGGGTTTTTGCTTACATGTCACGGCTACTGGGAGTGAAGACTTTTGTTTAAATCCCTCTATCATGTGTTTTCCTATCTCCTTTCATATAATCGATATCTCATGAAGGGTTAGGTTCAAAATACGGTCAGGCGGCAGTGTCGCCTAAGCATAGACCCTTGACCATGTCCATGTGATATATGCTATTGTCTCCTTCCCTGGGAAAGGGGTCTACCGCTTCCATTGCCTCTGTCCACTCTGCCAATTTATCTACCCATGGGTTAACAAGGTAATACTGTGTAGGACTGACTCAAGCAACATATTGTTTACATGTTTCTCCTGGTTCTGGTTTAGGGTATTCTATCTTAGATTTTTTTTGGACTACCCATTATTAAAACTTATTTTCTTACAAAAATAATTCAAAACACAGAATGTTAGTCTTGGGACGACAGCTGTACACTTACGAGCCAGTCTGTCACTTCCCCTTATATAACTATTAGACAAAACAAGTTATCATGCAAAAACTTCTACAATTATCAAACAACTTATCATGCAAAAACTTCTACAATTATCTTATTAAGAATCAAATCAAGCTGTTAAACCTTCTGTTTCCTAAACAGATCTTTTACGGGACTCCCTGAGCCCGTTGAAGTGCACTTTCCTGGTTCTGGATTCCCTGAATCCTTTCTGTTCCCGGAACAGATTTTTTACGGGGCTCCCGGAGCCCCCCTGAAGTTCACTTGTCTTATTACCGGATTCCCTGAATCCTAAGGCAAAAACTCCCTGAGTTTATGCTTACTGTATCCCTGACACAGTACTTCGAAGTCTATCTAAGGGTCCCTTATGTACTTACTTGAATCGAGACGTGGTCAGTGCCCCTGGAATGGCCTAAAGGACAAAAATCAGTGTCTCTTCTTACCAAACTTGAGGGATGACCTTCCCAATTCCGGACGAAAGCCCCCAAATTGTAAGGAATTATTCTTATCTTCCCCTGATGTGTACCCCAGGTACAAGACCGGTATTCAGCTTGATTTGATTCCTATATCTGACGCCAGAGAGAGCCATAATGAGATATGACACAGTGCTGTGTAATTTCAAAATGACTCTGAACTTTATTATTTTTGTGACACATATTTATAGTACTCAAATGGCGTGATGTTTAAGTTAAACAGTAACACATGTTTTTAGCCAGCTACACCTTTATCTTCTACCAGAGTCCAAGGCTATCTAGATATACGAGAAGAACCTCTTAGTCATATGGACTTTGACCCATTACGTGTCCATGCTTATGTAATTAATGTATGGAACATGATGTAATATAAACTTATATAAAAATAGGTTTTGAACTGAAATAGAATCCTTCAGGCGCCAACTTGAAATAGATAAAGAGAGTGTATGCAAGAGGCAGGAGGGTGGCTGTGTAGGGCCTAAACATTAAAACAGACAAACAGGGACCAGTCTCATGTATCTCATCCTCCTGAAGCTCGTCGGTCTCCTATGCCTTACAGGTTTACTGAAGAACTTAAGGCCTGGTCAGAACCCTTGGCCCCTTTTGCAGCAAACTGGTTCCTAAAATGTGGAATCCTCAGTGCTGTTATTGCTAGCTATGGTGCTCTCTGCAGCTGTAACTCCAGTAGAGGTTTCATTTGTGATCCCCTGGTAACCTCTTGTGGTAGAACTTGCAACTTCAGGGTTAATTTCTGCTTTTGCTAATGAGGAGGGACCATGTGGCCCAGATGCAGGGGCGTAACTATCAGGCCTGGCTGGGAGAGGGGATGGGGGTCCGCAGCCCCGCAACCTGCTGCAAGTAATTTTCATTTTTAATGGTTTAATGGCCAGTCTGGTCGGGCCTGGCGGCCCCAGCCTCTGGGCCTGGCCGGCGGCGCAGCACTGCTCAGTCAGATTAGTTACGCCCTATCCTGATAACCACAACCCCACCCATCCGGCATTGCGCCATTCTTGCTGTAATGAATGATCCAGACCTGTGACCTCAGCACTGGCGGGTCTCGTGGGATCACGCAGGTTGACACCGACCCGCGGCGCACGCCAGATTACTGGATTGTGCGAGAACAAGACTGCGGGAGAGGAGCAGTCTTAGAGTAGGTAAGTATTTTTTTTTTTTGTATTTGTAAATGTGCACACACCACCGGCTTCATACTGACAGGGAGGCACCTGGCAGTGCAGCACAGTGGGACGACGGCACGGCACTGGCAGCAAATGCTTCATAGGGGACCGGCCTCGGGGGGGGGGGCAATATCATGTAATATGGGGCAAAATGCAAAAAATTAGGGGGCAAAAAATAAATATATACAGAGGGGGCAAAAAAATAAATATATACAGAGGGGGCAAAAAAATTAATATATATAGAGGGGGCAAAAAAAATAAATATATACAGAGGGGGCAAAAAATGAAATATATACAGTGGGGACAAAAAATGAAATATATACAGAGGGGGCAAAAAATGAAATATATACACTAGGGGCAAAAAATGTTATATATATACACAGGGGACAAATGGATATATATACAGAGGGGGCAAAAAGGATATATATACAGAAGGGGCAAAAAGGATATATATACAGAGGGGGCAAAAAATATATATATATATACAGAGGGGGCAAATGGATATATATACAGAGGGGGCAAAATGTATATATATACAGGGGCAAAATGTATATATATATATACAGAGGGGGCAAAATGGATATATATATAGAGGGGGCAAAATTAATATATATACAGAGGGGGCAAAATGGATATATATACAGAGGGGGCAAAATAATAAAAATAAATTAATAACAAAGATTAAACACCTACCTCTTCTATTTAATATTCTACTACAACACATTCAAACCTATAGTGGGCGGGGGTTGGGGGGCCCAATTCAAAGTTTGCCCTGGGTCCCATAGAACTCTGGTTACGCCACTGCCCAGATGATTCTGCTGGAGCTTGAGGATGGAGTAGCCCACTGCCACTAAGGATGGACCAGGCCATTCCCACCAACAGAGGAGGAACATACGTTCATTGGTGGTATAAATAGCCATGAAACAAACAGTGAAATACAAAGCATAACAGTAAACAATTTATAGTACCCTGAGGTCTGGGATACTACTTCTGATCTGAGGCCTAATGAGGACTGAGGTTCTTATCTGAGGTCTATTGAAAATTTAGGGTCTGATTAAGATTGGGAGTCTGATCTGTGGTCTGATGAAAAAAATATATTTTTTCTTATTTTCTTGCTATAAATCCTAGTTGCATCTTATAGTCCGGTGCATCTTATGGATCAAAAAATATGGTAATTGCCATATCACCAAGGACACTGGTCGTCTAGGAGACCAATGTCCTAAACCAATAGAGAAAACAGGCATTTCTCCATTGGATGCCGTATTATAGAGGTTGCTTTGCTTCTAGGGGACAATGGGATACAAAATAGTGTTACCATAAAGCAGTATATGGCTCTGTAACAGAGAGCTGTATGTACTCTGTGTGTCTGTGCATACGGGTCCTTCATAAGGCACTACAGGGATTTTTCAATAGTTTTTTTTACTGATGAAGTAACCTCTGGATAGGTCATCAGTAGCTGATCGGTGGGGGTCTGACACCAATTAGCTGTTTGAGAAGTCACCGGCGCTCCTATGAGTAGCTCACATATAGGGCGCTACATTTTCAAACCCTCTTTAGTGCGAAATAGGATAAATTATACACTCACTGAAGTCCCTCCTCAGCATCTTTTCACATATCCACCCCCTTGAAACAGATCAATTATATCAAATATTTGCAACAAAAATACCTACCAACTGTTTCAGGTCCGGCAGGACAGTCCCAGATGTGGCGGCTGTCCTGAAGTCCCTAGACGGCTGAGTTATGTCCCACTTTCAACTGCATCTTGAGGATGCAGAGACAGTTAAGTACAATGGTGAAGCAGGGAGTCGTCACCTCCCTGCAACACCATTCATCTGGCCAGTTCTCTCCCCAGAAGCAGGAACGATGCAATGACCTCATTCGTCTGCAGGGCTCAACAAGAGTACTCTGGCTGGGGAATAATGATCACTCCCCAGCCTTTGCTTTCTTGTGCTTAGTGCAGCCGGCACAATGATGTCACTTTATTATGTCTGCTGCTGGGGTTAACAGGATGAGCTCCATTTGTCGGGGGAAGAGGTCAGTGTTACTATTTTACAGGCTAGTACAGGATTCACTACTTTAAGGGGTTACATTAATATGATATTGGGAGGGGGCACTTTGAGGGCATTCTGCTGTGTACGGGGCTACTAAGAGGGTATTCTACTGTGTAGGGGCACTAAGGGCAAATCTAATGTATGAGGGCACTAAGGGGTAATAACTACTGTGTGGGCACTAAGTAAATATAATTACTGTGTTTTGGCAATATGGGGGCATAACTACTGTGTGGGGGCTATTGGAGGCACATCTAGTGTCTTGGGGCACCAAGGGGGCATAACTACTGTGTGGGGGCTATCACAGGCACATCTAGTGTCTTGGGGAACCAAGGGGGCATAACTATAGTGTGTTAGGACTAAGCAGGCATAACTGCTGTGTTGGGACACTAAGGGGCACTGTGTGGAGTGACTAAGGGGGCACAACTACTGTGTTGGGGCAATAAGGGGAAATAACTACCATGTGGAGGCACTAAGGAGGCATAACTACTGTGTGGGAGCACCTAGGGCGCATAACTACTGTGTAGAGGCACTAAAGGAAATAACTACTGTGTGGGGGCACTAAGGAGGTATCAGTACCTTGTAGGTGCACTAAGGGGCATAACTACTGTGTGTGGGCACTATGGAGCAAGTGATCCAGCAGATTGAATGTTCAAGTCCCCTACAGTGAAGGCAAATTACTGTTTAAAAAATATATATATAAGAAAAAATAAATAGTAAAGTTTTACACATAGAAAGTAATAAACAATAAAAAACATAATAGTTAAAAGTTAGAACTATTCAAATTTAAATATATATTTCCTGCACAATGTTCACCGAAATGGAAAAAATTACACAAGATAGGTCTGCAGCATATTTTCCGTATGCGCCAGAAATTAGCAAAAGTAAAACCTACACCAAATGGTGCGGACTTTGTTGCTGAATTATTGTGTCTGCCATTGGTTTTTCCATATGCATTGCAAATATTGAAATTCATGTTGCCAATCTCCAGCATTAAATTGACATGTTGCGTATTTAAAATCCACAACACAGGTCAAATTATGAGTGAAACTTTTTTTGCAATGTGAGGATGATATTTTTGAAATCTCATCCACTTTACTATTTTTGCACTTAATTTTGCAACATATTCACCATTTGCGTTATTACTCTTAAAAGGTCACAACGTTTTTACAAAACTTTTGATATGTCATAGAGACATATACAAAAGTTTAGATTATGTTGGGTTTGAGCGCCGAGACCTCATCCCATTCCTAGAACACCCCTTCTCTCCCCTCGTTCTAGGGTTCGGTGGGTGGCACAGCATTCAGACCTCCACTGATTTAAATTTTTTATATGTCTCTATGACATGTCAAAAGTTTTTTTTTAAAGTTAGTGACCCTTTAATGGGGTTTCATGTGATTGAAGTGGGTTTGGACACCCCCATTAATGAGCTGCTATCAAATGGACAAGGATGGAATGTAGTACTGTATGCTAGCCAACCATGTAATACATGAATTAGTCAGGTTCACAAGTGCTGATCTCCATTTGGCTTAAAGAAGCACTGCAGTGAAAATTTTATTCTACCCACAGACAGCTACTATGACAATATAGATACACCTGTGGGCAGGGGCATTGTTAGGTTAAAACATTCGGGGCCTGGGCCCCTAATGTTTTGTCCCAGGCCCCAAATCCTCAGGGCGGCAATACAATTTAATCTAATGCCTTGCAAGAGCTGAAGGACCTGTGATGACATCACAGTCCATGTGATCAGTTCTAAATGCAGTAGCTGAAAATGACCTGTGATGATGTCACCATCATGTGACCAGTGCAGGAGAGGACGGCTCAGCAGTGAAGAGAAGTCCTGGGAAGAAGCTGTGGTGAAGTCTGCTACATGAGGAGAGGTAAGTGAAGGGGTAGATTACTCAGTGTGAGAGGCAGAGCAATGTTGGGAGTTGTAGTTATTTAACTGGGACTGTATGTTAGGGTTGAAGTTATTTATGTGGGACAGTAGGGTGGAGTGATGTTATTTATATGAGACTGAATATTGAGGGGTGACGTTATTTACATGGGACTGTATCTTGAAGGTGGCTGGGTGGGTGATGTTATTTACATGGGACTGTATTTTGGAGGGGGCTGCAGATAGAGAGGGATGTTATTTACATGGGACTGTATATTGGAGCGGGCTGGAGAGATGGTATGATGGTATTTACATGGGATTCTATGGCGGAGGGAGGGAAATAATGTTATTTACATGGGACTGTAAGTTGGATGGGCTGAGGAATTATAATTTCTGAGGACAGTAAACAGAGGAATATAACTACAGGGGGCACTGCAGGGGGCATTATAAATACTGGGGCACTTCAAGGCGAGCATTATAACAGTAGGGGGCAATATAAATATTGGGGGCACTGTGTGGGCATTATAACAATAGGGGCTATATAAATACTGGGGCACTTCAGGGTGAGCATTATAACAGTAGGGGGTATTATAAATACTGGAGGCACTGTGGGGACATTTTAAATCCAGGGGACATGAAGTGTTCTTATTACTACTGGGGGCTCTATAGGTGGGACTTATAGATCCACATTATTTCTATTAAGAGCATTATGGGGGGCCTTATTACTACTGTCTGTGTTTCACACTCTGCAGAGACGAGGCACGGCTGAGAGAAGTTGTCCGGACCGAATGGAGAAGATGATGACAGAGAAGATCTACAGCAGAGGAGACGTCACCCAGGAGGCACTGGATGTGAAAGGTACGTGCTGCTGTATAGCTGTTTAGCAAGTACTGTAAAATGTCTTCAGTGCTAGTGTTTGCAGGGGGAGGGGTTGGGGGGGGGGGGGGCAATTGGTGGACTTAGGGTACTTTATCTGGGAAGGGTTAATTTATTGCTTAAACACTACTGCCTGTACGGCTGCCAACCACTCTTGTCCTAGACTGATAAAACATAACTTTTACTTGTTTATGTTAAAAAACAAGTGAAATAATAAATTGTGAGCTACCTATAGGGTTAAAAACACTGAGCCCCATGAGACTTGCTGTATATTAAGGGTCACTACGGTGTATGGATTGACGGGAGTGCACTGACACCGCTCAACCACACACCAGAAACCCTGCTGTATAACCAGATTCAGACTGTGCCTGATAACTCCTTGGCCCCCGTGTCTGGGGTTTAAACACCAAGATTGAAAACGCCTAATTTTTTGGATCCACATCTAAAGTGCAGGTCTTCTCTTATTATTTAATGGCAGGTTTTCTATCTCACAAATTGACCCCAAGTACTTTTACGGCTGAGGCGGCAAATGTCTTTTCTAGGGAGGATCTACCAATAAACCTATGCGATATAAATACAGGTTTTAGGGAACTGAACAGAACTTATAAGCAATTCATAAGGTCCCTATGGGAAGTTACCAGTCTGGAAACTTATGTACAGCAAGGGTTGGTATACAGGGGGATGAGGATAAATATATTCCCCAATTTACATCAGGAAGACCCTGATTTCATTAAAGGATGGCAACAATTGCTAACTGAAAATTCACTGCGAATGCAGCAATATCTCCTAACTTATGAAAAAAGTGTACTTAGCAAGGTAGGCACACGGCTAGAACAAGAAATAGCTCAAATACAGGGCTTCAAGGCAGTAGCGGACTTCTCCACATATGAGCAGAGGCTACAAATAAATATTGAAAGGTTGCAGACAGAAATAAAAGAAAGGAAGCACAGGAAGTATATCAGAGATAGGCGAGATTTTGATACAGGGCAAGTGTATACAGTAAGAAACAGGAACTTTCAGCCGTATAATAATAAAAGAACAAATAATCAAGGTAATACACAGACATCTAACTCTGACGTCTCAGAGTCAGATATTTCTGGACCAGAGGACGCTGTACCTAGACCCTACTCTAACAAACAACAAGTTACTAAACGTAAAAATAAATACCGGCCTCCATTTCCACCAAGAAAAACCTCTGCACCTCAAATAGCGTCACAGGCAGGAACTGCTAATTTAGGATGGGTGAACCCATCGAGAAATGGAGAGGTAGAACCTGTATGCCCAATAAAAATGCCACAGCCAGTGAGCAACATGATGATGGGGGCAACGGGGGGACCAATGTTATCCTCTGCCTGTGTATCTACATCCTCTGCTTTAGGGGCCAATACAGTCACTACAATAAACCCTATGATGGAACTGACACCTTCTTTTTTAGCCCAGGGTGTCCTGTTGAGGGACAGGGACAAATGGGCGTACAACCCCAGAACTTAAATAGTACAGACAGTTTCCAGATTGTAAACCTCTCGGATTTCCATTTTGAGGAGAGACACCTCAAACTACTTAGGAGAGGTTTTTCTTTCACTCCAACACCCAACTTTGAATGCTTCAGTTGGGTGAAAGATGTGAACGTGTTTGCCAGAAAGCTGGCTTTACACAAGACACACAAACAGCAGGAGAGAGACTGGAGAGTGGTAAAAGAAAAGGAAAAGACAGCTATAGAGATCCTGGAATCCCTCGACTGTAATAACCAAACTAATATTGAAAATATCGACCCCCCTTTCTCAACGCTTAAACCGCGTTCCAAGTTCACCCCACCTTTCTCCCAATATGGAAACATTGAAACTTTTGTCAATCTAGTCACCAATGACCTGAAAGGGATCCAAACCTCACGGTCACTGAGTAATGATAATCTAGACCCAGATGAAAAAATAGCCTTGAGGGAACTGATGGGAAATTCAGAGCTAGTACTCAAACCGTCGGATAAGGGCGGAAATATCGTGGCCATGGGGGGGAAAATGTATGAAAGTATGGTGATGGACCTGCTGAAGGACACACAGACATATAAAAAATTAGACTCTAACCCTACGGCACAATATGTAGAGGAACTGAGGGCGATACTAGGGGTGGCGAAAAATGATAATCTCATCTCTAAGGATGAGCATAAATACCTTCTAAATCTGCGACCAACTATAGCAACGATATATGCCATTCCCAAGATCCATAAGCAGAGACACCCCATACCAGGGAGACCGATAATTTCGGGTAACAACAGCCTTATGGAGAATATTAGTGAATATGTCGACAAATTTATCTCACCGTTTGTTCCTTCCTTACCATCCTATGTTAGAGATACCAAGGATGCGGTCGCCAGATTACAGGAGATTCAGGTCACAGAACATACCCAACTTGCCAGCTTGGACATTGAAGCTTTGTACACTAACATTAAACATGATTTGGGAATCAATGCAGTAGCATCGTTTCTCTCTACTAAAGGTACACAATTTCACGCGCACAATAAGTTAGTACTTACACTTTTACGGTTTCTCCTCACACATAATTATTTTTTATTTAATGGGCACTTTTATTTGCAGCTAGTTGGGACAGCTATGGGGAGCAAATGCACACCAAATTTCGCAAACCTTTTTTTAGGTTGGTGGGAGGACACTATAGTTTTCACAGATATCTTTTCACAGTACACTAAGCACATTATTTTTTGGGGTCGCTATATCGACGATGTTCTGATTTTGAGGGATGGCACAACAGCATTGTTTCACAATTTTGTTGCCAGTCTTAACCATAATGATGTAGGTATGAAATTTACCTCAGAAATACATCAGCATACGCTCACATTTCTTGACCTTCGAATCTCTCTGGAATCTGGCGGCCGCATCAGGACAGAGGTTTATCGAAAACCTACCTCAACTAACACCTTGTTACATTGGCAGAGCTATCATCCTCTGCCTCTGAAAAGAGGAATTCCTACTGGCCAATACTTACGTCCTCGCCGGAACTGTTCTGATGATCTGGGTTTTGCTCAGGAATGCAATACTTTATTGCACCGTTTCCATCAACGGGGGTATCCAAAAAAGACCCTACATAAAGCTTTTCATAGGGCTAAAAGTACTAATCGAGTAGACCTCTTAGCAAACAAACCAATGACTTTTGAGACGTCACCAATAAGATGCATTGGCACCTTTGATGCACAACACCGTAAGGTGTTCCAAATCTTACAAAAACATTGGCATGTGCTAAGCACTGATAATGACCTGAGGGAAGTGGTGTCAAACAAACCCAAGATCACATACCGGAGGGGTAAAAATCTAAAGGACTTTTTAGTGCATAGTTTTCATAGCACGGATCCACCTAAAACCACCTGGTTGAAGTCTAGTACAGTGGGAACCTACCCTTGTGGTAGATGTAGTTTTTGTCCGTATATACAAAAACTTAAGATGTTTACAAACACCCTGGATGATAAGAAATATGAGATTAGGGAGTTTATTAATTGCCAAACAATGGGTATTATTTATATTGCATTGTGTCCGTGTCCCAAATTATATGTGGGCAAAACATCTCAAGAATTCCGACGACGAATTTGCCAACACATAAGCAGCATTAATACTAAGTCGGATACAACAATATCAAGACACGTTAGAGCTTTTCACAATGGTGACCCAAAATCCCTAAAGTTTTGGGGTGTATGTAAAAAAACCTTGGGGCCACGGAGAGGGAACTTAGACCAAATCCTGCTACAGGAAGAGACAAGGTGGATTTACCGCCTAAACAGCCTTAGCCCAAAAGGGCTCAATGAAGGCTTCACCTATACATCATTTCTGTAAGATGAAGACAGCACATTGTATTTTTCCGAAATAAATAGAATCCAATGTGAGCAGATACAAACGCTGGTTTATCTAATTTTATTAATATTATACTGATTTAGGGTATTTAAATATATATACAATTTTTCCCCTGTGGGTAGTAGAAAACAGACCCGGATATAGGAATTCTCAGATGGGGCCAACATCTCCTCATGTTAATGAGTTGACAATAGCGATTAGCTATAAGCTAAGACCTATATGATATATGGCGGTGATTTTGAAGTGATAGGTGCCTGTCAGGATAGCACTATAAATGCAAAAAGCCATATAATGTAAAAACAGTGTATTGAAAAACCACCATTATTATATAAGGTTTGTGTAAATAAGTGTATAGCTTTTTAGGTCTCCATAACTGGGTTTACAAACTAGGTTAATTCGCAGTATATACACGCGCAATAACATAGATACATGTGGTAGGGTCTCTTCTTTTGTAACCTGCTCTACAGACGCAAGTATATACGATTTTGTGGCAATATGAATATAGCATGGGAGCAGCCACAGTATCCTCATTAGCTCAGTTTTTCTCCAAGTCCCGGCGCATGTGCAGTAGTGAGCAGTAGGGGCGTCCAGAGGCTAAGTATGAGCCTTCTATTACTAATGTCATTCTGGAGTCTAAGTCCCAGCGCATGCGCATTATGGAGATAAAAGTAATCAGCAAACACTGTATCTCCACCGTGCGTCTGTCTAAGTGCCGGCGCATGCGCAGAACGTCAGAAAGCGCGAACTAAGTACAAGTGTTGGCGGCGATCGGCACTGCGCAGTAGGCTGTTGTCATCTAAGTCCCATCGCATGCGCACTAGGATACTTCGGGCTCACATGTAGGGTAAGTGTGTGCGGGTGTTCCCACTGCGCATCGGGTCATCCTGGACCTTCCCCCATAAGTGACGCCACAAACCTGTCATTGCAACATTTGTAGCAATGATAGGTTAGAATTAACCATTTTGATCCAAACCTGTTCAGGATTGGTGCTTCCTCCCACAGGAAGTGAAAGATGAGAGGTTAAATTCCTCTACCAGCGGTAGCTATTCAAGTCTGCCCGAAACCCCTGATGAAGCCAGAATAGCTGGCGAAACATGTTGGGGGGCGGAATTTAGGTTTTTAATCTGCTGACCGTATTGAGCCTTTGCAGTGATCTGTGTGCCTGATATATCAACATATGCTGCCATCAGGCGTTTTCAATCTTGGTGTTTAAACCCCAGACACGGGGGCCAAGGAGTTATCAGGCACAGTCTGAATCTGGTTATACAGCAGGGTTTCTGGTGTGTGGTTGAGCGGTGTCAGTGCACTCCCGTCAATCCATACACCGTAGTGACCCTTAATATACAGCAAGTCTCATGGGGCTCAGTGTTTTTAACCCTATAGGTAGCTCACAATTTATTATGTCACTCGTTTTTTAACATAAACAAGTAAAAGTTATGTTTTATCAGTCTGGGACAAGAGTGGTTGGCAGCCGTACAGGCAGTAGTGTTTAAGCTTAGGGTACTTTCACACTTGCGGCAGAGGATTCTGGCAGGCAGTTCCATCGCCGGAACTGCCTGTCGGATTCGTTAAAAGGTATGCAAACTGATGGCATTTGTCAGACGGATCAGGATCCTGATCCGTATGACAAATGCATTGAAATTCCGGATCCGTCTCTCCAGTGTCATCTGGAAAAACAGATCCGGCATTTTTTTTTCAAATTTTTTGCGGTCTGAGCATACGCAGACCCTAATGCCGGATCTGTTTTGCTGGAACACTCAGGGCCGGATCTGGCATTAATACATTTCAATGGGAAAAAATTCCGGATCTGGCATTCCGGCAAGTGTTCCGGAATTTTGGACGGAGATAAAACCGCAGCATCCATCCTGAAAAGTCAAAAAGACTGAACTGAAGACAACCTGATGCATACTGAACGGATTGCTCCCCATTCAGAATGCATTAGGATAAAAGTAAACTGATCAGTTCTTTTCCGGTATTGAGCCCCTAGGACGGAACTCAATGTCGGAAAAGAATAACGCTAGTGTGAAAGTACCCTTAGAGAATTGGACAATATTCATTGGGGCTTGGGCGCCGAATCTTTTGAGACCTGCAACGCCCCTGCCTGTGAGTACCTTTTTTGATGTCCCTTTACCCAGAAAAAATATGCCTATTGTGGGGATTCGCTCTGGTAGTTAGGATTAGCGGGTGCAGCACAGAGGCAAAGTACAAGTTCTTGGTTCAAAACATTAGTGTTATTCACACGTGAAAGCAAAACAAAAATGCAAGTTGCTTGGTGATCGTTCACACACATGAAAAGTCACCTTTTCTCCTGGGTGTTACTTCACACCCTGTTGGAAGTTCTGCCTTGTCAAGTCCACAGGCAGGCGTTAGGCGGCCTGTTTGCCCTTACAGGGGTCTGAGCCCTCCAGCCCGGCTCAAGCCGCGGATCCCAACACAACCCCCAGATCACAGCACATAGACCTCCTGAGCTCCACTGTCAGATGGAGGTAATCCTCCCCGCCTGGCAGTGCTGGCTGGTTTTTATGCTTGGCAAAACCCGGCCTGGAACATGGGGAGTAGTCACCCACCCAGCACTTTGACTACTCCCCGTAAGAGCCGTCCTGGATCAGCTATTATAGCCATACTAAGTATCAAGGTGTCAAACAGCAACCGCTGCTGACACAAAAAATACGGCTCTTACTCCACCGAGGCCAGGAACCTCGGTGACATGTATCTGTCATCCACGATTATTCCTTGTACCTTCTTACACTATACTTGGATTTACACTTCCCGATTGTTGGACAGATTGTCGGGTATGAACGTTCATTTCAAAGCTCCTTCTCCTATAATCTCCTATAATCTGTCTGTGTAAAGGTGATGCAAAAGACCCGATGAACGAGTAAAACTCTTGTTCCTCAGGTTAAACAGTCTTTCATGCGGACACCTAAATCATTTGTTTGGGCAGCAGATCGTGAGGTATAATTAGCTATATCTCTTCCAGAAACAATAAATCTGTATAGGGATGAACGATAGCAGCAGCCATTTCTTCATTTCCACTGAGAAGTAGCCATTTTTCGTGAATAATCACCTGCTCCATTGGGCTGTGTAAATCGTACTTCCCTTTCATACCTCCCCAACCATCCTAGATTCAAGAGGACAGTTCCGGATTTTGGTAAATGTCCCGCGGTCTCGGAATGGCTGAGCAGGGGTGTAATGATCACCATGATCCGTGCGACTGGGCCCAGCGGGGGCTCGCTGCATTCACATATAACGGACCCCGGCACTGTCACAGTACTTCATGCCGGGTCCCATCAGAGTGCACATGTCAGCTGCATCACATGCGGTCAGTTCAGGATCTATCAGGCCCCAGCTCTACTAGTAGTATTTATATATGACTCGGGTGGGCAGAACCTCACTAACAACGGTCAGGCTCCTCCCACCCGCTTGATAGATCCTGAACAGACCACATGTGATGCAGCCCGGCATGAAGTACAGTGACAGTGCCGGGCCCCGTTACATGTGAGTGAAGATTGGGACACTGGGGGACATTACTGGGGGCCAGGGGCATTGCTAGGGTCTCAAAAGATCTGGGGCCCAAGCCCCAATGCATATGGCCCCAGTCAACTCCTCCTGCCCGCACTAGCACTAAAGACATTTTACTTGCTTTACTTGCTGCATAGACACTATCAAACATACAGGAGTATACAGCAGCACATACCTCTCACATCCAGAGCCTCCCAAGTGGCATCTCTACTGATCTTCTCTGTCATTATCTTCTACATTAGGTCAGGACAACTTCTCTCAGTCATCCCTCGTCAGCCCTCTGCAGGGTATGACACACAGACATCTTAGCTTCCTCCTATTTCTATCATCACCCCTAACAACCTGGAGCCCAACAGTGTTATCCTGCTGCTCGCTGTTGCCACCAATACCCCCAAATACTACCCTGAAAAAAAATTACTGCCATACAAATAGTCCCCCTATAGTAATAGTGCTCCTCGAAGTCCCACCAATAGTAATTCCCTTCTAGAATGCACTCATTAGTAATACTGCCCCAGGCTCGGACTGGCCCACAGGGGTACAGGTGAATCCCCTGGTGGGCCCCTGAGCAAGGTGGGCCCCTAGTCTCCCACCCCCTGCACAAGTGGCCCCTAGTCTCCCACCCCCTGCATAAGTGGCCCCTAGTCTACCACCCCCTGCACAAGTGGCACAGAACACAGTAGACTTACTGCTCTACATACATATATTCAATGTCCAGCACCTCAACCAGCCTATGTTCATAGGCAAAACTTGATAGATTATTAAAGAAACTCCCCAGTTTATTATATAGTCACGATCAGAGATGAGATGACTTCTAGGTATAGAGAAAAGCTACCAGTGTCCTCTTCTCCCCAGGACCTACCTTCTCAAAGTTGCTGCAGGGACCCCCATAATCAATCATCTGGTAGCATCTTGCTGCTGTATGAGCAGGTAATATTTGAATGAAGCCGTACGGTGGGCCTCCAAAATAAATTTTACTGGTGGGCCCTAGGCACCCCAGTCTGACACTGTACTGCCCCCTACAGTGTCCCCAATCGTGATAATGCTCCCCAAGAGTGCCCCCATTAGTAGAAGAGCCCTCCAGTATTAATAATGCCCTCACACAGCCCCCAGTAGAAATAAGGCCCCCCTATTGTTCCCCCAGTGGTAATAAAGCTCTCTCCAGCCCGATGTATAAACACTCCTATATAGCCCCCTGTAGCAATCAGGACCCCAATAATGTCCTCTGTATTTATAATGCCCCCCTGCAGTGACCCCTATAGTTATAATCCTCCCTGTAGTGCCCTCAGAAATTATAATGCACCAGATATTCCAAATACAGACCCAATAACATAATTTCCCTCCCTCCACCATACAGTCCCATGTAAATAACATCACACCATCTCTGCTGCCTCCTCCAACATACAGTCCCATGTAAATAACATCAATCCCCTGTCTTCAGCCTCTCCAACATACAGTCCCATGTACAAAACATCATTCCCTCCCTTCAGCCTCATCCAACACACAGTCCCATGTAAGAAACATCACTCCCTCCCCAACCGCCTCCATCATACAGTTCCATGTAAGGCTACATGCACACGAATGTAAAAATAAATAAATAGGCGTTTAGAAGCAGACGCAATTCATACCCATTTTCTAACCCTTTGTGCATTTTCTTGTCATCTAGCTGTTTAAAAATGGATGAATTTCATTGGCTTATCCCAACCCCCCATAATGGCCCCAATTGTAAATAACGCCCAAATATTGGCCCCCAGCATTAATAATGTCTCTCATAGTGGCCACCAGCATTAAAGGGTTTCTACCACCACATTTTGGCCTAATTAGCTGTCAGACACTAGCGATCTGCTAGTGTCTGCTCTACCTAACCATGCTATTGTAATTCCTTTCTCTGCAGCGGTTACCCTAAAAAACGTAGTTTTATTGGTATGCAAATGAGCCTCTAGGTGCTATGGGGGCGTCTTTTCAGCAACTAGAGGCTCCGTCCACTCACCATTTCTGCCGCCCAGCGCGCTCCAGCCCGCCCCTCTCCTCTAGATTGACAGCCTACTCGCGCCTGCGCCGTGTGCTTCTGTATTCGGCGCAGGCGCAGTGACTGTTGGACTGCTCCCTGCGCCGTAATCGGCGCAGGTGCAGTGAAGATGCCGGCGCAGGGAGAAAGTCCCTGCGCCGAATACAGAAGCACACGGCGCAGGCGCGAGTAGGTTGTCAATCTAGAGGAGAGGGGCGGGCTGGAGCGCGCTGGGCAGCAGAAATGGTGAGTGTACGGAGCCTCTAGTTGCTGAAAAGACGCCCCCATAGCACTTAGAGGCTCATTTGCATACCAATAAAACTAAGTTTTTTAGGGAGCCGCTGCAGAGAAAGGAATTACAATAGCATGGTTAGGTAGAGCAGACACTAGCAGATCGCTAGTGTCTGACAGCTAATTAGGCCAAAATGTGGTGGTAGAAACCCTTTAATATGGCCCAAACCCTTTAATATGGCCCACTGGATGCAGCAGAACCTGATGTGATCGTGTGATGTCATCACGCTGGGAGCGCAGGTCCTTCTGCATCCAATGAGGAGTCTGTGTCCCTGTGCTTTGGATGAGGTGAGTATTTTTAAAATTATTTTAACGCCTGAAATATTATTTATCCCCACTGTACCTGTTTTTATCAGCTGTTAAACGGGCACCCTTCTGTCTAGACAGCTGTTAAAAATGGCCCCATTGATTTCACGGCCAAAAATAGGACATGTCCTATTTTTTGTTGGCCGCTATTTACTAGATCTTTAAAAAAAAACAGCAAAAAAAAAAAACAGCCATGTGAACAGCCACATAGACTGCAATTGGTTATAATTGGTTATATATGGACGCTACTTAAAGGGGTTCCGCAGTTTTTTTAAACGGATGATCTATCCTCTAGATAGATCATCAGCATCTGATCGGCGATGGTCCGACACCCGGAACCCCTGCCGATCAGCTGTTTGAGAAGGCAGCGGCACTTGCAGTAGCAATGTGGCCTTCTCGCTGTTTACCACAGGCCCAGTGACGTCACGACTAGTATCAATGGCCTGGGCGGAGCTAAGCTCTGTTCATTTGAATGGAGCTTAGCCCCACTACTGCCAGCGCCGCTGCCTTCTCAAAGAGCCGATCGGCAGGGGTCCCGGGTGTCGGACCCCCGCCGATCAGATGCTGATAATCTATCGTGAGGAAAGATCATCAGTTTAAATTAAAAAAACCTGCAGAACCCCTTTAAACTGCTGTCACATGACCTAAATAACATCACTCTCCTCCAAGATACAGTCCCATGTAAACAACATCACTCCCCGCCCTTCAGCCCCTCCAACATACAGTCCCATGTAAATAATATCACTCCCTTCCCTTCAGCCCCTTCAATATACAGTCCACATGTAAATAACACCCCTCCCTTCAGCCCTAACATACAGTCCCTTGTAAAAAACATCACTCTCTCAACTAAGCTGGGAGGTGGTGTAAGACAGCAGGACTACAACTCCCAGCATTCCTCTGGCTCTCACACTGTATCCATCCCTGCACTTACTTCTCGTCAGTCACAGAAGCCATCATAGTCAAGATCTTCTCCACTAGTTCTCCTCTTCACAGCTTAGCTTCGCCCCCTCCTGCACTTATCACATGACGGTGAATCATCGGTCCTTCGCCACCACTGAGCTCTGCCTCTAGCACAGATCACCTGACTGTGATGTCATCACAGGTCCTTCAGCTCCTGCAGTGCGTCCCTGATTAGTAGTCACGCGCTTTTTTTTTTATTAGCAGGCAGTACATTCGGGGCCTGGGACAAAACATCTGGGGACCAGACCCCGAATGTTTTAACCTAGTGACGCCCATGCTGGGGGCAGTGGGGGACATTAGTGGGGGCAGTAAGGGACATTACTGGGGGAATTGAGGGACATTACTGGGGGCAGTAAGGGACATTACTGGGGGCAATGAGGGATATTATTGGGGGCAGTGAGGGACATTACTGGAGGCAATGAGGGATATTAATGGGGGCAGTGAGGGATATTACTGGGTGCAGTGAGGGACATTACTGCGGGCAGTGAGGGACATTATTGGGGCAATGGGGGACATTACTGTGGCAGTGGGGGACATTACTGGGTGCAGTGAGGGACAATACTGCGGACAGTGAGGGACATTACTGGGGCAATGGGAGACATTACTGTGGCAGTGGAAGGACATTACTGGGGGCAGTGGGGGACATTACTGGGGGCAGTGAGGGACATTACTGTGGACAGTGAGGGACATTACTGGGGCAATGGGAGACATTACTGTGGCAGAGGAAGGACATTACTGGGGGCAGTGGAAGGAAACTACTGAAGGCACTTTAAGGATATTACTGTGGGCGCTATAGGTAATATTATTATTACCAGAGACCAGGGATGTAACGATCCATTTCAAAGAAAGGGCCAGCGGGGAGGAGGGAGGTTTTGATAGGGGCAGGAGGTGGGTCCTGATCCAAAGTTTGCCCTGGGGCCATAGAACTCTAGTTACGCCACTGTGGCTGAGATATGTCCCACTTTCAGCTGTCTCTGCATAAATAGTTGCAAAGAAGTTGCTGGGGGGGGCAGGGGTTTAAAAAATTTGCTGTGGGCCCAGTCAGTTGCAGTTTTGCCACTGTGAGGGGGCACATATCTGGGTATAACTATTGTGAAGGGGCACATGTGGGCATAACTATTGTGAAGGGGCATATCTGAGCTTAACTACTATGAAGGGGGCACATATCTGGGCATAACTACTGTGAAAGGGGCATATCTGGGCATAACTATTATAAAGGGGCACATGTGGGTATAACTATTGTAAAGGAGCACATGTGGGCATAACTATTGTGAAGGGGACACATCTGGGCATAACTACTGTAAAGGGGGCACATCTGGGCATAACTACTGTGAAGGGGGCACATCTGGGCATAACTATTGTGAAGGGAGCACATGTGGGCATACCTATTGTGAAGGGGGCATATCTGGGCATAACTACTGTGAAGGGGCACATCTGGGTATAACAATTGTGAAGGGGGCACATGTGGGCATAACTATTGTGAAGGGGACATATCTGGGCATAACTACTATGAAGGGGGCACATATCTGGGCATAACTACCATGAAGGAGGCACATATCTGGACATAACTACTGTGAAGGGGGCATATCTGGGCATAATTATTGTGAAGGGGCACATGTGGGCATAACTATTGTGAAGGGGCACATCTGGGTATAACTACTGTAAAGGGGGCATATCTGGGCATAACTACTGTGAAGGGGGCACATCTGGTCATAACTATTGTGAAGGGGCACAGTGTAGGCACTACTACTGTAAAGGGCACAGTGTGGGCATAACTAGTGTGTGGTGGCATAAAGGGGGAATAATGACTATTATTGGGTGTGTATAGTTATGTTTGAGGTGGAGTTAGAGGAATTGTCCCTCTTTGTGCTTTTCAAAAGTTGGGGGGTATGCCCTTTTGCTGCGATTCATGACGCTAAAGTGTCTCCCTGTATTTTGTTTCTGTAGCAGCTGGGGGTCTCCACCTGCCTGCGTGATCCAGTTCCTGCAGACTGCAAACCTGTATCCTTTCCAGGATGCCGCTAGAACACCACAGCAGGGGTGTTGGCAAATATTATATTGTGAGGGCAGTGTTATTTGTCATCAGGACACAAGGGAGGCACATCAGAAGTAAAAAAAAGTTCAAACATGGCTCCAAATGGAGAGATTTGAAAAGTTATGGTAACAATAAGGACTGCTTGAATGATAAATACAATGCAGTTATTTTATTAGACTACTGGTTTGTGATTTATTGGGCAATTTTTTTTTTTATGGAGTGGAGTGTTTCTTTAGTGGGGCATATGATCAGGGGTTGTCTTTATGAGACAACCCCTTTAGACTGTATCGCACATAGGTAGTGTGGCACGTCGCCAATCACGTGAATCACCTTTTAAAAAAAATGCATACCCAATAACTGCATCTACAGCAATTCATGGCAAAAGGCTGTTTATGGAGTTACAAATGGTGGTTATGGAGTTACCGAATTTCCACTTATATATCTATGAAGATACTACACTGCAGTGGTATTCTTTTCATAATCTCTTTCCACCTGACAAGCACATATTCTTTATTATCAGAATATGCCTACTTGCAAATTGAGCAGTTCAAGTCACTTTATTAAGGAGTTGTTACACTTCAGTAATATATTGCTGCATTTTTGTCAAAGGACAGCAGATGTCACTGTTGTAATTTGTGTCCACAGAAAACCTGTAATCTTTGGTTAATCAACTAGTACAAGACGTGCTAATGTTTGACATATAGAACAATATATTAAGATAGTGGAAATAGAAAAATGAGCGGGCACTCATACACTTGGCCACCAGGTTGAAATATGCAGAAAATGTATTAATTACTATACCCCATAAAATATCTAAGATAATAAAATGCAATAAAAAATGGTACAATCAAAATACAATAACATATAGTGCAAACAATCAGGATGTTTTGTAATATATATTGCACCCGAACTTGATATATACTATTGTATCAAAAAGGGATTTCCTTTATGTCTCTATCCCAAGTTGGGAAAGTGAATGTCACTTTAGGTGCTGTTGGTGTATTTACCACAGGAACGCAGTGTGTTCATGTATCATCCAAAGGGTTCAAGTGGTACTGAACGTAAAGTCTCTTTCAACACTTCTCTTAGGAATAAAGGTGGATTGTTTATCAATATTCGGCTTACCGTTTGGTGCCAGCTGTCTCCCGGTTGCTTGGAACGGAGCTTTAGATACTCGCCGGCATATTCAGTTGCTCCTTGAGGCAAGCTAGTTTGAATCTCGCGGGAGTTCCAAAGATCGCGGGAGTTCACACTCTATACCGTGACTTCCTTCGGTACAGCGTTCAAAGAGAAGAATGTTTGTTCTTTTTCTATAAGGATTTTTCTGTATGGCCATACAATTTATCAGAGGACTTTCAATACAGGTACATCACTTGTTTCACCATACAGGTACATCACTTGTTTCACCATACAGGTACATCACTTGTTTCACCATACAGGTACATCACTTGTTTCACAATACAGGTACATCACTTGTTTCACCATACAGGTACATCACTTGTTTCACCATACAGGTACATCACTTGTTTCACCATACAGGTACATCACTTGTTTCACCATACAGGTACATCACTTGTTTCACCATACAGGTACATCACTTGTTTCACCATACAGGTACATCACTTGTTGAGCTCGCAGCACCATACCATAACTATTGAACGAGTGAGCCACCACAACCTACTATTATCTTCAATATATTAAGATACATTCCTTATTTATCTGAAGGATTACTTCTGCAAGGGAAGAGTAGTGGGGTGTAATGTATGGAAATATATGTGTGTGTGTGTGTGTGTGTGTGTGTGTATATATATATTCAGTAGCCAGTGGGTGAGACATAAAGAATTACATTTGATCTCCCAATATCTATGATGCCCTGGTCCTGGACTTTGTTCCAGAAAGAACCCCCAGAAGGTTGTCAGGAATGGAATCATGAGTCATCCCCAGGATGGGGTTGGGAAAAGTGACAGGCCAAAAGGACAAGATGCAAGTGTAGTTAAGAGTGAAGCCAAAGGTCTGAACCAGAAGTAGAGCTACAGGTACCAGGCAGATAATCTACAGGATAATGCAAGAGTGTAGTCAGGAAGAAGGCCGAGGTTAGGACCATGATCATTCTCAGAAAGAAATGCAGTAGAAACACAGAAACAAGGACCAGGGTAGGATAAATATCAAACACCAGACAAGGCAGGGTGATTCCCCTTTAAACAGACCAGGTGGCTTGATGTCATCTTTGGCTACTGGTTGCCTTAGCAACCCAGCACCACAGTGGATTCAAAGCTACAGAGCCATGGCCCAAACCAGCTGAGATGTGGTGAAGACCAAGAGCCAGAGAAGAGGAGGTTAAAGCATCTGGTTTCCTAGCAACTGCAAGAGGGTATTCACAGTAGTTTTTGGAGCATTTTACAAAGAAATAGTGTTGCAACTGCAGTGTGATATATTTATTAACCATTTGTGTCTGAATTTAAACCATATATTCCAATCAAGGGTGACCACAGCACTCGTGTATAAGGCTTTTGTGGGTGCACGCCTCCAATCAATTCCTTTCACCCAAGGAGTCTTGTATACAATTTTCCACAAAAGATGGCGGAGACAGCACACCAGGTGAAGTTGCTATTTAGGCAATTTATTCGTACAGTAGTACACATGATTACATTTACGGCTAATGCAACGTTTCGGGCCCTGATACAGTGCCCTTTATCAAGCTATCAATGCAAGAAAAAATAATTTATAATCAAAAATTCATTCTGTGTCACGATACATAATCATCTCATATTTAAAAAAATCCAACACAAAAAATTCATCATAGGGATGATACATCATCAGGGGAAAGTAAATAGATGGAAAGTACATACACAGGACCAAAGGTGAAGGTAAGTGACAGACCAGGTAAGAGGACCAGAAAACATAAGGTGGGTTGAAAACAAAAAGAAGGGATAAGGAGCAAATAACATATACAGATAACCCCTAAGGCCCCTTTTCACACGGGCGAGTTTTCCGCGCGGGAGCAATGCGTGAGTTGAACGCATTGCACCCGCACTGAATCCTGACCCATTCATTTCTATGGGGCTGTGCACATGAGCGGTGATTTTCACGCATCACTTGTGCGTTGCGTGAAAATCGCAGCAAGCTCTATTTTGTGCGTTTTTCACGCAACGCAGGCCCCATAGAAGTGAATGGGACTGTGTGAAAATCGCAAGCAAGTGCGGATGCGGTGCGATTTTCACGCACGGTTGCTAGGAGACGATCGGGATGGGGACCCGATCTTTATTATTTCCCCTTATAACATGGTTATAAGGGAAAATAATAGCATTCTGAATACAGAATGCATAGAACAATAGGGCTGGAGGGGTTAAAAAAATAATTTAACTCACCTTAATCCACTTGTTCGCGCAGCCGGCATCTCTTCTATCTTGTTCTGTGAGGAATAGGACCTTTGATGACGTCACTACGTTCATCACATGGTCCGTCACATGATCCATCACCATGGCAAAAGATCATGTGACAGGGATATTCGGGGGTGTGGTTAAGTCATACGACTCCTACTTCATAGCGACGGCTTGTAGTTGAATGCGCGCATGCGCTTTGAGCATGGAACGTCCTAACTAGGACGTTCCATGCTCAAAGCGCATGCGCGCATTCAACTACAAGCCGTCGCTATGACGTAGGAGTCATATGACTTAACCACGCCCCTGAATATCTCCTACACGGCACTACTGGGCACCTATTGCCTTATACGCGCACGCGCATCTAATTTAGGTTGCCTACATGACATAGCAGTCAGGTGACTTAACCACGCCCTCCTTATCTCTTGGGCACTGTATTACTGGGCACGTCTTGGCTTTTAGCCGTCACCTTATGACGCGATTATACTAGCCAATGGCGCGACGTTTACACTTTAACCACGCCCACATATCTTTCAAGCGCATGCTATAAAATGCGACTGGGCCGCATCCAATCCACACCACGCCATGTCCGCCATAATCTAAGCTTAAGGTATAGTTCCTTTGCATCTAACTTTGTGCTTTTCCTTGTTTTGATTAGCATTGCGCATGGTACTTGCTCTTTCTTTTTGCAGCTGGCATTTCCAATATCATTACAGCTATCCATGTGTTGTGGCTTAATCACTAGTAGCCTCAGTAGCAGTAATGAGCCATTTTCATGTTAATAGCTATTTTTGATTAATCTTGTGGAACACTTAGGGGTTATCCGTATATGTTATTTGCTCCTTATCCCTTCTTTTTGTTTTCAACCCACCTTATGTTTTCTGGTCCTCTTACCTGGTCTGTCACTTACCTTCACCTTTGGTCCTGTGTATGTACTTTCCGTCTATTTACTTTCCACTGATGATGTATCATCCCTATGATGAATTTTTCGTGTTGGATTTTTTAAATATGAGATGATTATGTATCGTGACACGGAATGAATTTTTGATTATATATTATTTTTTCTTGCATTTATAGCTTGATAAAGGGCACCGTATCAGAATTTAAACCATAAATTTGTTAGAATATTTGTCAATAGAATAGCCTAGCTTCAACTTAAAAGGGTTTTCCGAGTCTTAAATGGTGGTAGTCTGACACCCGAGAACATTTCTCTCCCACCTATGCCTTCAGCATACAGTTTGGATAGCTGATGGTCAAACGCTCCCTAGGCCATCAGCTATACCTAACAATTCCCCCATGTGCTTAAAGTGGTTGTCCCACGAAAAATAGTCTACAGTTTTCAAAAACAGTTTTTTTAATTGTAATTAAACATAGCCACAAAAACAAGTTAATGACGGTTCTCACCTGCCCCTTCTCTACTATGAGCACAGAGGATAAACCGCACTTGAATGCGGATAAGGCTAGGCTACTTTCACACCTGCGTTAGGTGCGGATCCGTCTGGTATCTGCACAGACGGATCCGCACCTATAAATGCAAACGCTTAGATCCGTTCAGAACGGATCCGTTTGCATTACCATGAACAAATGTTTTGTTCATGATAATGCAAACGGATCCGTTTTGACTTTACATTGAAAGTCAATGGGGGACGGATCCGTTTGAAAACTGAGCCATATTGTGTCATCTTCAAACGGATCCGTCCCCATTGACTTACATTGTAAGTCTGGACGGATCCGTTTGCCTCCGCACGGCCAGGCGGACACCCGAACGCTGCAAGCTGCGTTCAGGTGTCCGCCTGCTGAGCGGAGCGGAGGACAAACGGTGCCAAACTGATGCATTCTGAGCGGATCCGCATCCACTCAGAATGCATTAGGGCTGGACGGAGGCCGCTTGTGAGAGCCTTCAAACGGAACTCACAAGCGGAGCCCCGAACGCTAGTGTGAAAGTAGCCTTACTTGGAATCCAAACAGAAAGCGAATATCCAGCTCAGTCTCGCAAAGGTTCAACAGTACTTTATTTTTGCGGTTAAAAATATACATCCAGTACAACCAGTCTTTGTCTACGCGTTTCGGGCTATCAGGTATGTAAGCGCTTACTCATGACATGCTAGACATATAACTGAATGCAGCATATATAGTGGGTCAACACCTGTGCCCCTAATTGGGCTGTCACGTGACCCAAAAGAGATGCTGCTATTCACATGCATCAAATCTTCAATTAAAAAGTTATACAATCCATTTTCTAAAAACATATCAATGTTCGACACAAAAGAACATCTGAAGTGGGGAATATATATCACTGTATCACATCGCATTATTGCTGTAATATCTGATCCAATCTTTTATTGAGCCCCTTAGGGTGACGGCTGCTCAACTGAAAAATCCAGAAGGACTTCCTGTTAAGAAGTTTCCTCCTGTAGTCACCTCCTCTGATTGGTGCTTTAACCCTCTCAATCCCTTGTACTTGCATAACGGATGTGTCTCCACCATGGGCTACCGCAAAGTGTAAGCTGGCCGCAGACACATTGCGGCTCCCATAGTGTGGCACGTCCGAGATGTGCTTGCGTATTCTCACCTTGATAGCATTGGTGGTGCAGCCGACATACTGTAAGTTGCAGATCTTCCATGTGATTAAATATATTGCGTATGTAGTGTTACAATTAAGGTATGACCTTTATAGTAAAGTCTTTACCATTAGCAGCAGACCTAAACGATTTGGCTACCACTGTATGATCGTAACATATACATTTACCATGTCCACATCTGAAACTGCCTTTCGTTATTAACCAAATTGGCTGCAATATTTCTTGTCCTGAAAAAGACTGGGGCTAACATACGTCGCCACTGTGGGAGCTCTACGGGCCACACACCTTATACCTCCCGCTGCTATTGTTGCCCATTGCTTATCATATGCCAAAATTGGAAGATGCTTTCTAACGATCTGGTTAACGGCGATTTTCTATGCCTCCTGCCCGCCCTTAGTTTTTTGCAGCCATCTTGTGGGAGACATTACTTGTCGAGGGGGGAGAGGCATTGATGGTTGAGGGAGAAGCTGTTTCAAACTCCGAATCAGGGGAATCCATGTCTGTAGAACTGAACGAAACCTTCTGTGAGTTTCTCCTTCTTAAGCATGATTTCTTTAATATGGATCGGGGCGTATTCGCCTTGGCTTCAGTCCAGGTATACACTTGTTTTGATCCATAATCCAGAAGGTCTCGGTTATATTTCACCTGTTTGAAATGTATCAAATCGTCCTCAGTTTTTTTAAGATCCTCCTTAAAGGGGTTTTGCACTTTGTTTAAACTCATGATCTAGATCATCAGCTTCTGATCGGCGGGGGTCCGACACCCGGGACCCCTGCCGATCAGCTGTTTGAGAAGGCAGCGGCGCTCCAGTAGCGCTGCGGCCTTCTCACTGTTTACCGCTGGCCGAGTGACGTCACGACTTGTATCAACTGGCCTGGGCGGGGCTACGCTCCATTCAAGTGAGCGCCGCTGCCTTCTCAAACAGCTGATCGGCGGGGGTCCCGGGTGTCGGACCCCCGCCGATCAGATGCTGATGATCTATCCAAAGGATAGATCATCAGTTTAAACAAAGAGCAGAACCCCTTTAAGTTTGTTATCCATTTTTTAAAAGTCTGGAATGGATTATTAATGTGTGCACAGAGGGACTCTTATGTTGTCTTGATTTATTTTCTAAGATCCATGAGAGCCTGACTTTTATTATGAGCAATCAGTTCCATCAGCCTGAGGGAACAATCCGAAAGAATGGCTTCCCACTCTGATAAAAAGGTGTCTGAGTATATAATGGTAGGTTTCTTTTTTAACCTGAGACCCCGAGGGATCATTTGTTTATCAATATACTTCTTCAGTGATGTAAAATCCCACCATGTACATGCAACGTGCCGGTCCGCAGGGGAGAACGCGTGAGGTTCATGGTGGGCCGTGGGGTACAACAGTTCATCGGGTACTCACAGTTAGCAGATACCTCCCTGAGCCAGCAGTGCAGTGAAGAGGAAAACAGCACAGTAATTCTCCGGAGCACACTCTGATATGAGGGACACAGGCCAGATGGTGGCTGAGGTGCCCTTGGTGGTAACTTGGCTTTATGTGCTTATGGCTAGGTCCCTTTAGTCATGACACCAGTACCGTTGGGGTACAACAATGGTGAGAGTAGTAGTTGAGTTAAGGAGTAAGACAGCAGTTTATTCCAACTCACAACTTTTACTGTTTTGCTGGTTCTCAGTAGCAATGACATTCACAGATAACACAGTCTCTCTTGTATGCAGAGGTAATAAATTGTAATCCCAGGCTTTTGTAAATAGGGATGTCATGGATTCAAGTTATGAAATTGTCCTTACTGGTAGGTGGTTTTCATGGGGTGCCAAAGGCGCACTCGGTCTCCCATCAGCCGCAGACCTGCTGCTTAGCTTCGGGAGAGAGGATCTGTGTTTGACCTCGTTCCCAGGGCGGCTTTGCTAGCTGGGAGGCTCCCTGCTCCTAGGTCTGCCTTGAGCGCCGAGCCGATCACTCGGTGCTCGACTGGTCGGTCTGTCGGTCATGTGACGCTGGCCACTTCACATGACCCTCACTCCCCACTATAAATACAGGCAGCCTGCTGGCCACAGGTTGCCTGTTAATTTAGGTTCCTGGCGTTTGTTGGATACCTGTATACTTACCTGATCCTGTTCCCTGACGATCCTTTGCCTGCTCCTCCTGTACTGCGCATCCCACCTGGTATTTTGACCTCGGCTTCCACCTGACTATTCTTTGCGGACTCCTTTGGTACTTCTCTACTCTCCTGGTATTTATGACCCCAGCTTCTCCTGACCATTCTTTGCTTATCCCTCTGTACTGCGTTGTCCTCTTGGTTTTGACCCGGTCCGTTCACTATCCGTTATTTATCTTCCCGCACGTATCCTAAGTTAGGGACTGCCGTCCAGTTGTCCCCTGTCATCAGGACTCGTGAGGCAAGTAGGCAGGGCCAGGGGTGAGGGTGGAGCGCAGTGGTCACTATCATTCCCCCTGTGTGTGTGTGTACGTGACCGTTACAGATTAACAGGCCCAATAACCACTGTATAATGAATCCTCTGGTGACCCTGACTGACCATGTCTCTAATCTGACGCAGATGGTGCAGGAGCTAGGGGAAAAACTCTGTTCTTTTGAGTTAGGGCAAGGTTCTTCCACTCCTCAGGCCTCCAGTCCGCATTTTGAGCCCCAGATTAAGCTCCCAGAACCCTTTTCTGGAGACCGGAAGAAGTTTCTCTCTTTTAAGGAGAGTTGCAGACTTTACTTCCGTTTGCGCCCCATGTCCTCTGGCCCCGAGAGTCAACGCGTGGCATTATCATTTCCCGACTACAGGGTGATCCCCAGGACTGGGCGTTCTCTTTACCTGCTGGCGCCAGTTGTTTAACTTCTGTGGAGGGGTTCTTTCAGGCCCTGGGTACCCTCTATGATGAACCAGACAGGGCTCTGGTAGCCAAGACGGCTCTAAAGGCACTGGTTCAGGGCAATCTACCTGCGGAGGATTATTGCACCCAATTCAGAAGGTGGTGTGTCCCCTGAGGATGGAACGAACCAGCCCTGAAGAGTCAGTTCAGGTCAGGTCTGTCTGATAATTTAAGGGATCTTCTGGTCAGTTATCAACTTCCAGAGACCTTAGAGAAGATGATGACCCTTGTTGTCCGACTTGACCCGAAGCTTTTGGTACCCATTACGATTTCTCTGGGGGTAGATAAATGGCCGGGTAAGGCCTTTATTGATTCTGGCTCAGCTGCCAGCTTTATTGACTCTGAGTACGCTGTAAGATTGGGTATTCCAATGTTTGCTTTACCAACTCCTATCCATGTCATGGCTATTGATGCTACTCCTCTTATTGGTGGTACGGTGAGCTCATGTACCACAGAGATTTCTCTAACTGTGGGTGTGTGCCACTCAGAGAGATGTTCCCTTTTAGTCCTGGAGAACCTACCAGTTGAGGTGGTACTAGGGTTGCCTTGGCTCCGACTACATAACCCCACTATAGATTGGTCCAAGGGGGAGTTGGTGAGATGGGGGCCTAAGTGTGACTCGTGCTTGTCCGTGGTACAGGCTGGGGTCTCAGTAAAGTCTGATACTTTACCCACTGTTGTTAGGGAATATTCTGATGTATTCTCATCACCAACCCCGGAGGTTCTACCCCCCCCCCCCCCATAGACCTTATGATTTTTCTATAGAGCTAGTAGAGGGGGCCAAGTTTCCTAAGGAGCGAATTTATAATCTTTCTAAGCCCGAACGCAAGGCCATGGAAGATTATATTAAAGAGGACCTTTCACTAGTTTAAAAACTAAAAACTAACTATATCAGTGGGCAGAGCGGCACCCAGGGGTCCCCCTGCACTTACTAGTATGTCTGGGCGCCACTCCGTTCGCCCGGTATAGGCTCCGGTGTGTGCAGCTCCCTCTTTTGTATGGGGCGGAGTTTTTGTATTAGGGTTGTCCCTTGCTGCAGCGCTGGCCTATCGTAGCGCACAGCTCATAGTCCCAGGCTATGAGCTGTGCTTTTTAAACTAATGAAAGGTCCTCTTTAAGGAGAGCCTTGGTAAAGGGCATATTAGACCTTCTGTCTCTCCTATGGGGGCGGGGTTTTTCTTCGTTAAGAAAAAAGATGGTGGTCTTAGGCCATGTATCGATTACCGGAGATTAAATAAAATCACTGTCCAGAATAGATACTCCCTCCCATTGATTCCGGATTTATTTAACCAGGTTCTGGGGGCAACCTGGTTTTTCAAGATTGACCTGAAAGGGGCATACAATCTAATCCGAATCAAGGAGGGAGACAAATGAAAGACGGCGTTCAATACTTCGGCAGGACACTTTGAATATCAGGTGATGCCTTTTGGACTCAGCAATGCCCCAGCTGTGTTCCAAAACTTTATGAATGACATTCTTAGGTAAATTTGTTATTGTCTATCTTGACGACATTTTGATATTCTCTCCTGATTTTGAATTCCATGTGTCTCATGTTAAACAAGTATTAGAGGTGTTGAGGGAGAATCAGCTATCCGCTAAGCAAGAGAAATGTGTCTTTGGTGTACAGGAGATTCTGTTTCTAGGGCATGTTCTGACTCCTCATGCCTTCAAGATGGATCCTGGTAAACAGTGGCGTAGCAATGGGGGTGTGGGGGGTGCGGGCCACACCGGGTGACACCAGCAGGGCCGGCAGCGCCCTGCCTGTGTCACAACTTGCACACTTCTCATTTACGAATCCCAGGCATAGTCATCTGTATTGCCATCCTCAGGAGAGGATGTGTCTGGGATTTGAACCCACGACCTTCTGTATCAGAGGCAAAGCACTTACCCACACAGCCATAAGAGCTGCATTGCCACTGACTGAAAAAATATGAGACTTCTACTGTTATAGCTGGCTAAGTGTACATCTATACACATGACAGCTGCCCCAACACACCCAGCACTGCTATATCTCTATATGACAGCTGTCCCAGCACACTCAGCTCAGCTGTCCCAGCACACTCAAACTACGACATAGGGAATAGGGAGCTCCTGTATTACTGTAGATTCATTGGTGGCCAGTGGGCCCCCCCCCCTCCCTCCCCTGTAGTACTGTAGATTCATTGGTGGCAGGTGGGCCTCCCCTGTATTACTGTAGATTCATTGGTGGCCAGTGGGCCCCCCTCCCTCCCCTGGCACATGGGGGGGTTTGGCACTTGATACTGGCACATGGGGGGGGTTTGGCACTATGATACTGGCACATGGTGGGTGGGAAGGAGAGAGGGACTTGATACTGGCACTTTTGGGGGGGGAGATGGCACTATGATACTGGCACATGGGGGGGGGAGGCACTTAATACTGGCACATTGGGGGGGAGATGGCACTATGATACTGGCATATGGGGGGAGAGGCACTTGATACTGGCACTTTTTTTGGGGGGGAGGAGATGGCACTATGATACTGGGACATAGGGGGAGGAGAGAGGCACTTGATACTGGCACATGGGGGGGTTTGGCACTATGATACTGGCACATGGGGTGGGAAGGAGAGAGGCACTTAATACTGGCACATTGGGGGGAGATGGCACTATGATACTGGCACATGGGGGGTGGGAAGGAGAGAGGCACTTGATACTGGCACATTGGGAGGGGAGATGGCACTATGATACTGGGGCATGTGGGGGGGGGGAGAGAGGCACTTGATACTGGCACATCATGGGGGGGCATCTATGGGGACACTTACTGGCACATTATTGGGGGGCATAATGGGGGACACTAGGCCGGCAGCCTATCAGAGGCCGGACACTGAGGGCATCTACTGGGGCACTATATATGTGGCATTTTATACTGGTACATTATGGGGGGCACTAGCAGGAAGGGGGGAGAGGAGCACTATGGGGGAATTTACTGGGGGCACTATATAGGGGTATTTTATACTGGGACATTAAAAGGGGGTATTTTTTGCACTGTCACATTAAAAGGAGAATTATTTCTACTAGGGGGGGCATTATGGTGAGCTTTATTACTCCCATATGGTATGACCCCCTAGTAGCAGCACCAGCCTCTCCCTGCTCTATTATCCCTCTGCCCTTTCTCCAAATCCTTATTATGAAATCTTTCTCATTAGGAAAAAACACAACATCAGCTCCACCGAGCCCCCGGCCAAGTGTTTAAGTGGTGTCCGAGATCCCCAAGGGCCAAGCCAAGTAATTGTAAGTTTTCATATGAAATATTTTTATGTTATACACATACAGCATACACTGTGCCACACAATATACAGTATACCGCTACACTGTGTAGTCTGTTCTATAAGCACCATTCTTTTGTGGCGGCGGACAGAAAATAATCTAGAAGTGCCCCTCCCGAGACCAGGCTTTGACTGCTATGGGGGGTCTGCTGAGCTAACGGATGCCCCCTATAGCACCACCATAGCCCCCATATATGGCTAAAAAATTATTGCTTCGGGAGGGGGAGGTGACACAATTTTCTAACGCAGCGGGTGACACCAGCCCTAGCAACGCCACTGCTGGTAAGGTACTAGCAATTAAGGAATGGGTAAGACCTTTATCCATAAAGGCCTTACAACGGTTCTTAGGTTTCGCCAATTACTATTGTAAATTTATTATGAATTTTTCTGTAATTTGCTAAACCGTTGAACGACCTTACTAAGAAAGGGGCGGATTTGGAGAATTGGTCTACTGAGGCCATTTCTTCATTTGAAAAATTAAAAAAGGCATTCAGTAGCGCTCCCATTCTGATCCAGCCTGATCAGGAGAGACCTTTTATTGTGGAGGTGGATGCGTCCGAGGACGGCGCAGGAGCAGTCCTTTCACAAGGTCCTGCTAGCCTCACTAACCTTAGACCGTGTGCCTTCTTCTCCAGGAAATTCTCTCCCACGGAGAGAAACTACGACATAGGGAATAGGGAGCTGCTGGCCATTAAATGAGGGGTTAGTTGTGCATATCATAGCCCCCTGTAAGAGATCATGTGCTGCCAGGCAGGAGGGGGCACCCCCCCTCCCTCCCCAGTTTTAAATTCATTGGTGGCCAGTGGGCCCCCCCTCCCTCCCCTGTATTACTGTAGATTCATTGGTGGCCAGTGGGCCCCCCCCCTCCCTCCCCTGTAGTACTGTAGATTCATTGGTGGCCAGTGGGCCTCCCCTGTATTACTGTAGATTCATTGGTGGCCAGTGGGCCCCCCTCCCTCCCCTGTAGTACTGTAGATTCATTGGTGGCCAGTGGGCCCCCCTCCCTCCCCTGTAGTACTGTAGATTCATTGGTGGCCAGTGGGCCCCCCCTCCCTCCCCTGTAGTACTGTAGATTCATTGGTGGCCAGTGGGCCCCCCTCCCTCCCCCTCCTAATTAAAATCTCCCCCCTATCATTGGTGGCAGCGGAGAGTTCCGATCGGAGTCCCAGTTTAATCGCTGGGGCTCCGATCGGTAACCATGGCAACCAGGACGCTACTGCAGTCCTGGTTGCCATGGTTACTTAGCAATTTTTAGAAGCATTATACTTACCTGCGAGCTGCGATGTCTGTGACCGGCCGAGCGCTTCTCCTACTGGTAAGTGAAAGGTCTGTGCGGCGCATTGCTTATAGCACAGACCTGTCACTTACCAGTAGGAGGAGCGCCCGGCCGGACACAGACATCGCAGCCGCGGATCACAGCCCCCTGTAGGAGATCGGGTGCTGCCAGGCAGCAGGGGGCAGTCATGTACACCGTTCAAAGTATATTCTAACTAGAAGCGTCCCCATCACTATGGAAACGCCTCTGTGTTAGAATATACTGTCGGATCTGAGTTTTCACGAAGTGAAAACTCAGCTCTGAAAAAGCTTTTATGCAGACGGATCTGCGGATCCGTCTGTGTGAAAGTAGCCTACGGCCACGGACGCGGATGCCAATCTTGTGTGCATCCGTGTTTTTTCACGGACCCATTGACTTGAATGGGTCCGTGAACCGTTGTCCGTCAAAAAAATAGGATAGGTCTTATTTTTTTGACGGACAGGAAACACGGATCACGGATGCGGCTGCAAAACGGTGCATTTTCCGATTTTTCCACGGACCCATTGAAAGTCAATGGGTCCGTGAAAAAAAACGGAAAATGGAACAACGGCCGCGGATGCACACAACGGTCGTGTGCATGAGGCCTTACCCTGCGCAGAAACTTCCGCCCGGCAATGTGTTCGGTGACATCACCGGCTCTGATGGACAGACTTTAGCACTGCCCTAGCCGTTTTACTGGCTAGGGCAGCGCTAAAGCCCACCCATCAGTGCCGGTGACATACAGTCACTAGGCTTCTTACAGCTTGAACTAGCGGATGATTTTCCAGCGGGATGGATTCCTACCAGAGCTTGGTAGTCTTGGCCTTGAATTCCAAGAACGGCTCGGCACCACAGGAGTGTTTCAGTATTTGGTTTAAGGATTACTGGTTGGTTACTACTGATGCGGGCACAACAAATTTCTCCTTTCTCATTGGTGAATTTCTGTTGATCACTTAACACATGGATAGTCTGTTGTATCACCTTTTTAGAAGCAGGTGAAGCGTTAGGCATAGATTGGTGTAAAACTTCAAGCATTTCAGTATAACAGTTCCTTAGCACATTCATTCCTAGGACTATCGGAGGGTTATTATCTTCTCTGACTTGCACAATAATGATACCTTGTTGGGATAGTGTAGTTCCTCCTACTTGGATAGTATGCTCCCAATAACCATGTACTGGCACGGGTTTGCCGTTACTGGCTATGAGACTCAGCCAGAATTCTGGGGGTTGTGTAAGCTGGTTTTGATCCCAGTATTTTTCAAATGCAGTTTGTTGAATAGTTGTAGCTTGTGATCCCGTGTCCAATAAGGCGACAAAGGGGATTCCATTGACTCTGAGAACCACTTCTGGGGATTCCATTGATTCTGAGAACCACTTCTGGACGGGATCCTACATATCTGGGCATCCAGTTGTGATCTTCTGGACCTACTGGTTTACCTACCGAGGGGCGATCCTTGGCCTCGGTAGTCGACCTTTTAACTGCCAGCACGTCATTTCTGTATGTCCTGACTTGTGACAGTATGTACAAGTTGGTCGCTTCTGAGCATTGAAGTGGTTAGAAGGGTGTCCACTACAGTTTCTGGGAGATGTCTCTCTCTATAATTAGGAGGGAAAAGTTCTCTTCGTAAGGGTGTCTCATCCTCCAATACTAAGGGTTTCTCCCACTGTTCTAGTTTCTTACATACTTTCTCCAGACTTTTGGTCAGAAAATGGACTTGCTCTGTCAAGGCAGCAACTGAATCAGGAACCGGAGCTTGGGTCACCTGACTGACTATAGGGTAGCACTTTGAAGGGGTAGTTAGCTTATATACAGACGTTTCAGCAGGCCTAGAATACTGATGGCTAACTCTTTAAAGTCTAGGAAAGTAGAACTTGGGTGCCGTGCAGCTAACATCCATAACTGGCTCTTTAACCGCCTCCGGACCGCCTAACACAGGATCGCGTTCCGGAGGCGGCAGCCCTGCGCAGAGTCACGCATATATGCGTCATCTCGCGAGACGCAAGATTTACTGTGAACGCGCGCACACAGGCGCGCGCGTTCACAGGATCGGAAGGTAAGCGAGTGGATCTCCAGCCTGCCAGCGGCGATCATTCGCTGGCAGGCTGGAGATGCGATTTTTTTTACCCCTAACAGGTATATTAGACGCTGTTTTGATAACAGCGTCTAATATACCTGCTACCTGGTCCTCTGGTGGTCCCTTTTGTTTGGATCGACCACCAGAGGACACAGGTAGCTCAGTAATAAGTAGCACCACACTACACTACACCCCCCCTGTCACTTATTAACCCCTTATTAACCCCTGATCACCCCATATAGACTCCCTGATCACCCCCCTGTCATTGATCACCCCCCTGTCATTGATCACCCCCCTGTAAGGCTCCATTCAGACGTCCGTATGATTTTTATGGATCCACTGATACATGGATCGGATCCGCAAAACACATACGGACGTCTGAATGGAGCCTTACAGGGGGGTGATCAATGACGGGGGTGATCACCCCATATAGACTCCCTGATCACCCCCCTGTCATTGATCACCCCCCTGTAAGGCTGCATTCAGATGTCCGTATGTTTTTTACGGATCCACGGATACATGGATCGGATCCGCAAAACACATACAGACGTCTGAATGGAGCCTTACAGGGGGGTGATCACCCCATATAGACTCCCTGATCACCCCCCTGTCATTGATCACCCCCTTGTAAGGCTCCATTCAGACGTCCGTATGATTTTTACGGATCCACTGATACATGGATCGGATCCGCAAAACACATACGGACGTCTGAATGGAGCCTTACAGGGGGGTGATCAATGACAGGGGGGTGATCACCCCATATAGACTCCTTGATCACCCCCCTGTCATTGATCACCCCCCTGTCATTGATCACCCCCCTGTAAGGCTGCATTCAGATGTCCGTATGTTTTTTACGGATCCACGGATACATGGATCGGATCCGCAAAACATATACATATGTCTGAATGGAGCCTTACACGGGGGTGATCACCCCATATAGACTCCCTGATCACCCCCTTGTCATTGATCACCCCCTTGTAAGGCTCCATTCAGACGTCCGTATGATTTTTACGGATCCACTGATACATGGATCGGATCCGCAAAACACATACGGACGTCTAAATGGAGCCTTACAGGGGGGTGATCAATGACAGGGGCTGATCACCCCATATAGACTCCCTGATCACCCCCCTGTCATTGATCACCCCGCTGTCATTGATCACCCCCCTGTCATTGATCAACCCCTTGTAAGGCTGCATTCAGATGTCCGTATGTTTTTTACGGATCCACGGATACATGGATCGGATCCGCAAAACACATACAGACGTCTGAATGGAGCCTTACAGGGGGGTGATCACCCCATATAGACTCCCTGATCACCCCCCTGTCATTGATCACCCCCCTGTAAGACTGCATTCAGATGTCCGTATGTTTTTTTACGGATCCACGGATACATGGATCGGATCCGCAAAACACATCCGGACATCTGAATAGAGCCTTATAGGGGGGTGATCAATGACAGGGGGGTGATCACCCCATATAGACTCCCTGATCACCCGCCTGTCATTGATCACCCCCCCTGTTATTGATCACCCCCTTGTAAGGCTCCATTCAGACGTCCGTATGATTTTTACGGATCCACTGATACATGGATCGGATCCGCAAAACACATACGGACGTCTGAATGGAGCCTTACAGGGGGGTGATCAATGACAGGGGCTGATCACCCCATATAGACTCCCTGATCACCCCCCTGTCATTGATCACCCCGCTGTCATTGATCACCCCCCTGTCATTGATCACCCCCTTGTAAGGCTGCATTCAGATGTCCGTATGTTTTTTACGGATCCACGGATACATGGATCGGATCCGCAAAACACATACAGACGTCTGAATGGAGCCTTACAGGGGGGTGATCACCCCATATAGACTCCCTGATCACCCCCTGTCATTGATCACCCCCCTGTAAGACTGCATTCAGATGTCCGTATGTTTTTTTATGGATCCACGGATACATGGATCGGATCCGCAAAACACATCCAGACATCTGAATGGAGCCTTATAGGGGGGTGATCAATGACAGGGGGGTGATCACCCCATATAGACTCCCTGATCACCCCCCTGTCATTGATCACCCCCCTGTCATTGATCACCCCCTTGTAAGGCTCCATTCAGACGTCCGTATAATTTTTACGGATCCACTGATACATGGATCGGATCCGCAAAACACATACGGACGTCTGAATGGAGCCTTACAGGGGGGTGATCAATGACAGGGGGTGATCACCCCATATGGACTCCCTGATCACCCCCCTGTCATTGATCACCCCCCTGTCATTGATCACCCCCCTGTAAGGCTGCATTCAGATGTCCGTATGTTTTTTACGGATCCACGGATACATGGATCGGATCCGCAAAAGACATACGGACGTCTGAATGGAGCCTTACAGGGGGGTGATCACCCCATATAGACTCCCTGATCACCCCCCTGTCATTGATCACCCCCTTGTAAGACTGCATTCAGATGTCCGTATGTTTTTTTACGGATCCACGGATACATGGATCGGATCCGCAAAACACATCCGGACATCTGAATGGAGCCTTATAGGGGGGTGATCAATGACAGGGGGGTGATCACCCCAAATAGACTCCCTGATCACCCCCTGTCATTGATCACCCCCCTGTCATTGATCACCCCCTTGTAAGGCTCCATTCAGACGTCCGTATGATTTTTACGGATCCACTGATACATGGATCGGATCCGCAAAACACATACGGACGTCTGAATGAAGCCTTACAGGGGGGTGATCAATGACAGGGGGTGATCACCCCATATGGACTCCCTGATCACCCCCCTGTCATTGATCACCCCCCTGTAAGGCTGCATTCAGATGTCCGTATGTTTTTTACGGATCCACGGATACATGGATCGGATCCGCAAAACATATACATATGTCTGAATGGAGCCTTACACGGGGGTGATCACCCCATATAGACTCCCTGATCACCCCCTTGTCATTGATCACCCCCTTGTAAGGCTCCATTCAGACGTCCGTATGATTTTTACGGATCCACTGATACATGGATCGGATCCGCAAAACACATACGGACGTCTAAATGGAGCCTTACAGGGGGGTGATCAATGACAGGGGCTGATCACCCCATATAGACTCCCTGATCACCCCCCTGTCATTGATCACCCCGCTGTCATTGATCACCCCCCTGTCATTGATCACCCCCTTGTAAGGCTGCATTCAGATGTCCGTATGTTTTTTACGGATCCACGGATACATGGATCGGATCCGCAAAACACATACAGACGTCTGAATGGAGCCTTACAGGGGGGTGATCACCCCATATAGACTCCCTGATCACCCCCCTGTCATTGATCACCCCCCTGTAAGACTGCATTCAGATGTCCGTATGTTTTTTTACGGATCCACGGATACATGGATCGGATCCGCAAAACACATCCGGACATCTGAATAGAGCCTTATAGGGGGGTGATCAATGACAGGGGGGTGATCACCCCATATAGACTCCCTGATCACCCGCCTGTCATTGATCACCCCCCCTGTTATTGATCACCCCCTTGTAAGGCTCCATTCAGACGTCCGTATGATTTTTACGGATCCACTGATACATGGATCGGATCCGCAAAACACATACGGACGTCTGAATGGAGCCTTACAGGGGGGTGATCAATGACAGGGGCTGATCACCCCATATAGACTCCCTGATCACCCCCCTGTCATTGATCACCCCGCTGTCATTGATCACCCCCCTGTCATTGATCACCCCCTTGTAAGGCTGCATTCAGATGTCCGTATGTTTTTTACGGATCCACGGATACATGGATCGGATCCGCAAAACACATACAGACGTCTGAATGGAGCCTTACAGGGGGGTGATCACCCCATATAGACTCCCTGATCACCCCCTGTCATTGATCACCCCCCTGTAAGACTGCATTCAGATGTCCGTATGTTTTTTTATGGATCCACGGATACATGGATCGGATCCGCAAAACACATCCAGACATCTGAATGGAGCCTTATAGGGGGGTGATCAATGACAGGGGGGTGATCACCCCATATAGACTCCCTGATCACCCCCCTGTCATTGATCACCCCCCTGTCATTGATCACCCCCTTGTAAGGCTCCATTCAGACGTCCGTATGATTTTTACGGATCCACTGATACATGGATCGGATCCGCAAAACACATACGGACGTCTGAATGGAGCCTTACAGGGGGGTGATCAATGACAGGGGGTGATCACCCCATATGGACTCCCTGATCACCCCCCTGTCATTGATCACCCCCCTGTCATTGATCACCCCCCTGTAAGGCTGCATTCAGATGTCCGTATGTTTTTTACGGATCCACGGATACATGGATCGGATCCGCAAAAGACATACGGACGTCTGAATGGAGCCTTACAGGGGGGTGATCACCCCATATAGACTCCCTGATCACCCCCCTGTCATTGATCACCCCCCTGTAAGACTGCATTCAGATGTCCGTATGTTTTTTTACGGATCCACGGATACATGGATCGGATCCGCAAAACACATCCGGACATCTGAATGGAGCCTTATAGGGGGGTGATCAATGACAGGGGGGTGATCACCCCAAATAGACTCCCTGATCACCCCCTGTCATTGATCACCCCCCTGTCATTGATCACCCCCCTGTAAGGCTGCATTCAGATGTCCGTATGTTTTTTTACGGATCCACAGATACATGGATCGGATCCGCAAAACACATACGGACATCTGAATGGAGCCTTATAGGGGGGTGAGCAATGACAGGGGGGTGATCACCCCATATAGACTCCCTGATCACCCCCCTGTCATTGATCACCCCCCTGTCATTGATCACCCCCCTGTCATTGATCACCCCCTTGTAAGGCTCCATTCAGACGTCCGTATAATTTTTACGGATCCACTGATACATGGATCGGATCCGCAAAACACATACGGACGTCTGAATGGAGCCTTACAGGGGGGTGATCAATGACAGGGGGGTGATCACCCCATATAGACTCCTTGATCACCCCCCTGTCATTGATCACCCCCCTGTCATTGATCACCCCCCTGTAAGGCTGCATTCAGATGTCCGTATGTTTTTTACGGATCCACGGATACATGGATCGGATCCGCAAAACATATACATATGTCTGAATGGAGCCTTACAGGGGGGTGATCACCCCATATAGACTCCCTGATCACCCCCTTGTCATTGATCACCCCCTTGTAAGGCTCCATTCAGACGTCCGTATGATTTTTACGGATCCACTGATACATGGATCGGATCCGCAAAACACATACGGACGTCTGAATGGAGCCTTACAGGGGGGTGATCAATGACAGGGGCTGATCACCCCATATAGACTCCCTGATCACCCCCCTGTCATTGATCACCCCGCTGTCATTGATCACCCCCCTGTCATTGATCACCCCCTTGTAAGGCTGCATTCAGATGTCCGTATGTTTTTTACGGATCCACGGATACATGGATCGGATCCGCAAAACACATATGGACGTCTGAATGGAGCCTTACAGGGGGGTGATCACCCCATATAGACTCCCTGATCACCCCCCTGTCATTGATCACCCCCCTGTAAGGCTGCATTCAGATGTCCGTATGTTTTTTTACGGATCCACGGATACATGGATCGGATCCGCAAAACACATACGGACATCTGAATGGAGCCTTATAGGGGGGTGAGCAATGACAGGGGGGTGATCACCCATATAGACTCCCTGATCACCCCCCTGTCATTGATCACCCCCCTGTCATTGATCACCCCCCTGTAAGGCTCCATTCAGACATTTTTTTGGCCCAAGTTAGCGGAAATTATTTTTTTTTTCTTACAAAGTCTCATATTCCACTAACTTGTGTCAAAAAATAAAATCTCACATGAACTCCCCATACCCCTCACGGAATCCAAATGCGGAAATTTTTTTAGACATTTATATTCCAGACTTCTTCTCACGCTTTAGGGCCCCTAGAAGGCCAGGGCAGTATAAACACCCCACATGTGACCCCATTTCGGAAAGAAGACACCCCAAGGTATTCGCTGATGGGCATATTGAGTCCATGAAAGATTGAAATTTTTGCCACTAACTTGTGCCAAAAAAAAAAAATTTCTATGAACTCGCCATGCCCCTCATTGAATACCTTGGGGTGTCTTCTTTCCAAAATGGGGTCACATGTGGGGTATTTATACTGCCCTGGCATTTTAGGGGCCCTAAAGCGTGAGAAGAAGTCTGGGATCCAAATGTCTAAAAATGCCCTCATAAAAGGAATGTGGGCCCCTTTGCGCATCTAGGCTGCAAAAAAGTGTCACACATCTGGTATCACCGTACTCAGGAGAAGTTGGGCAATGTGTTTTGGGGTGTCATTTTACATATACCCATGCTGGGTGAGATAAATATCTTGGCTCAAATGCCAACTTTGTATAAAAAATGGGAAAAGTTGTCTTTTGCCGAGCTATTTCTCTCACCCAGCATGAGTATATGTAAAAAGACACCCCAAAACACATTGCCCAACTTCTCCTGAATACGGCAATACCACATGTGTGACACTTTTTTGCAGCCTAGGTGGGCAAAGGGGCCCACATTCCAAAGAGCACCTTTAGGATTTCACAGGTCATTTACCTACTTACCACACATTAGGGCCCCTAGAATGCCAGGGCAGTATAACTACCCCACAAGTGACCCCATTTTGGAAAGAAGACACCCCAAGGTATTTCGTGAGGGGCATGGCGAGTTCCTAGAATTTTATATTTTTTGTCACAAGTTAGCGGAAAATTATGATTTTTTTTTTGATTTTTTTTTTCTTACAAAGTCTAATATTCCAATAACTTCTGACAAAAAATAAAAACTTCCATGAACTCACTATGCCCATCACGAAATACCTTGGGGTGTCTTCTTTCCAAAATGGGGTCACTTGTGGGGTAGTTATACTGCCCTGGCATTTTAGGGGCCCGAATGCGTGAGAAGTGGTTTGAAATCAAAATCTGTAAAAAATGGCCGGTGAAATCCGAAAGGTGCTCTTTGGAATGTGGGCCCCTTTGCCCACCTAGGCTGCAAAAAAGTGTCACACATCTGGTATCACCGTACTCAGGAGAAGTTGGGCAATGTGTTTTGGGGTGTCTTTTTACATATACCCATGCTGGGTGAGAGAAATATCTTGGCAAAAGACAACTTTTCCCATTCTTTTATACAAAGTTGGCATTTGACCGAGATATTTATCTCACCCAGCATGGGTATATGTAAAATGACACCACAAAACACATTGACCAACTTCTCCTGAGTACGGCAATACCAGATGTGTGACACTTTTTTGCAGCCTAGGTGGGCAAAGGGGCCCACATTCCAAAGAGCACCTTTCGGATTTCACCGGCCATTTTTTACAGATTTTGATTTCAAACTACTTCGCACGCATTTGGGCCCCTAAAATGCCAGGGCAGTATAACTACCCCACAAGTGACCCCATTTTGGAAAGAAGACACCCCAAGGTATTTTGTGATGGGCATAGTGAGTTCGTGGAAGTTTTTATTTTTTGTCACAAGTTAGTGGAATATGAGACTTTGTAAGAAAAAAAATGAATAATCATCATTTTCCGCTAACTTGTGACAAAAAATAAAAAGTTCTATGAACTCACTATGCCCATCAGCGAATACCTTACGGTGTCTACTTTCCGAAATGGGGTCATTTGTAGGTTTTTTCTACTGTCTGGGCATTGTAGAAGTTGGCATTTGACCGAGATATTTATCTCACCCAGCATGGGTATATGTAAAATGACACCCCAAAACACATTGACCAACTTCTCCTGAGTACGGCAATACCAGATGTGTGACACTTTTTTGCAGCCTAGGTGGGCAAAGGGGCCCACATTCCAAAGAGCACCTTTCGGATTTCACCGGCCATTTTTTACAGATTTTGATTTCAAACTACTTCGCACGCATTTGGGCCCCTAAAATGCCAGGGCAGTATAACTACCCCACAAGTGACCCCATTTTGGAAAGAAGACACCCCAAGGTATTTTGTGATGGGCATAGTGAGTTCGTGGAAGTTTTTATTTTTTGTCACAAGTTAGTGGAATATGAGACTTTGTAAGAAAAAAAATGAATAATCATCATTTTCCGCTAACTTGTGACAAAAAATAAAAAGTTCTATGAACTCACTATGCCCATCAGCGAATACCTTACGGTGTCTACTTTCCGAAATGGGGTCATTTGTAGGTTTTTTCTACTGTCTGGGCATTGTAGAACCTCAGGAAACATGACAGGTGCTCAGAAAGTCAGAGCTGCTTCAAAAGGCGGAAATTCACATTTTTGTACCATAGTTTGTAAACGCTATAACTTTTACCCAAACCATTTTTATAGTTACTACATTTTTTTTTTTTTTACCCAAACATTTTTTTTTTATCAAAGACATGTAGAACAATAAATTTAGAGAAAAATTTATATATGGATGTCGGTTTTTTTCCCCAAAATTTTACAACTGAAAGTGAAAAATGTCATTTTTTTGCAAAAAAATCGTTAAATTTCGATTAATAACAAAAAAAGTAAAAATGGCAGCAGCAATGAAATACCACCAAATGAAAGCTCTATTAGTGAGAAGAAAAGGAGGTAAAATTCATTTGGGTGGTAAGTTGCATGACCGAGCAATAAACAGTGAAAGTAGTGTAGGTCAGAAGTGTAAAAAGTGGCCTGGTCATTAAGGGTGTTTAAGCTAGGGGGGCTGAGGTGGTTAAAGAGGACCTTTCACTAGTTTAAAAACTAACTATATCAGTGGGCAATGCGGCGCCCAGGGGTCCCCCTGCACTTACTAGTATGTCTGGGCGCCGCTCCGTTTGCCCGGTATAGGCTCCGGTGTCTGTAGCTCCCTCTGTTGTACTGGGCGGAGTTTTTGTATTAGGGTTGTCCCTTGCTGCAGCGCTGGCCAATCGTAACGCACAGCTCATAGCCTGGGAGTCCCAGGCTATGAGCTGTGAGCTACGATAGGCCAGCGCTGCAGCAAGGGACAACCCTAATACAAAAACTCCGCCCAGTACAACAGAGGTAGCTGTAGACACCGAAGCCTATACCGGGCGAACGGAGCGGCGCCCAGACATACTAGTAAATGCAGGGGGACCCCTGGGCGCCGCTCTGCCAACTGATATAGTTAGGTGACTAACATAATAGATGGCGGAGGTGTAGTAGACATCGCTTATCTAGACTATAGAAAGGCTTTTGATACTGTCCCACATAGAAGGCTTATCAATAAATTGCAGTCTTTGTGCTTGGACTCCCATATTGTTGAATGGATTAGGCAGTGGCTGAGGGACAGACAACAGAGGATTGTAGTCAATGGAGTATATTCAGACCATGGTCTTGTTACCAGTGGGGTACCTAAGGGATCTGTTCTGGGACCCATTTGTTTAATATCTTTATCAGCGAAATTGCAGAAGGCCTCGATGGTAAGGTGTGTCTTTTTGCTGATGACACAAAGCTTTGTAACAGGGTTGATGTTCCTGGAGGGATACACCAAATGGAAAATGATTTAGGAAAACTAGAGGAATGGTCAAAAATCTTAAAATTTAATGTTGATAAGTGCAACATAATGCACCTTGGGGGTATAAAAACCCAAGAGCAGAATAGAAAATCAGTGATACAGTTCTAACCTCAGTATCTGAGCAAAGAGATTTAGGGGTCATTACACTGCGTGCAGAATTATTAGGCAAATGAGTATTTTGACCACATCATCCTCTTTATGCATGTTGTCTTACTCCAAGCTGTATAGGCTCGAAAGCCTACTACCAATTAAGCATATTAGGTGATGTGCATCTCTGTAATGAGAAGGGGTGTGGTCTAATGACATCAACACCATATATTAGGTGTGCATAATTATTAGGCAACTTCCTTTCCTTTGGCAAAATGGGTCAAAAGAAGGACTTGACAGGCTCAGAAAAGTCAAAAATAGTGAGATATCTTGCAGAGGGATGCAGCACTCTTAAAATTGCAAAGCTTCTGAAGCGTGATCATCGAACAATCAAGCGTTTCATTCAAAATAGTCAACAGGGTCGCAAGAAGCGTGTGGAAAAACCAAGGCGAAAAAATAACTGCCCATGAACTGAGAAAAGTCAAGCGTGCAGCTGCCAAGATGCCACTTGCCACCAGTCTGGCCATATTTCAGAGCTGCAACATCACTGGAGTGCCCAAAAGCACAAGGTGTGCAATACTCAGAGACATGGCCAAGGTAAGAAAGGCTGAAAGACGACCACCACTGAACAAGACACACAAGCTGAAACGTCAAGACTGGGCCAAGAAATATCTCAAGACTGATTTTTCTAAGGTTTTATGGACTGATGAAATGAGAGTGAGTCTTGATGGGCCAGATGGATGGGCCCGTGGCTGGATTGGTAAAGGGCAGAGAGCTCCAGTCCGACTCAGACGCCAGCAAGGTGGAGGTGGAGTACTGGTTTGGGCTGGTATCATCAAAGATGAGCTTGTGGGGCCTTTTCGGGTTGAGGATGGAGTCAAGCTCAACTCCCAGTCCTACTGCCAGTTTCTGGAAGACACCTTCTTCAAGCAGTGGTACAGGAAGAAGTCTGCATCCTTCAAGAAAAACATGATTTTCATGCAGGACAATGCTCCATCACACGCGTCCAAGTACTCCACAGCGTGGCTGGCAAGAAAGGGTATAAAAGAAGAAAATCTAATGACATGGCCTCCTTGTTCACCTGATCTGAACCCCATTGAGAACCTGTGGTCCATCATCAAATGTGAGATTTACAAGGAGGGAAAACAGTACACCTCTCTGAACAGTGTCTGGGAGGCTGTGGTTGCTGCTGCACGCAATGTTGATGGTGAACAGATCAAAACACTGACAGAATCCATGGATGGCAGGCTTTTGAGTGTCCTTGCAAAGAAAGGTGGCTATATTGGTCACTGATTTGTTTTTGTTTTGTTTTTGAATGTCAGAAATGTATATTTGTGAATGTTGAGATGTTATATTGGTTTCACTGGTAAAAATAAATAATTGAAATGGGTATATATTAGTTTTTTTTTAAGTTGCCTAATAATTATGCACAGTAATAGTCACCTGCACACACAGATATCCCCCTAAAATAGCTAAAACTAAAAACAAACTAAAAACTACTTCCAAAAATATTCAGCTTTGATATTAATGAGTTTTTTGGGTTCATTGAGAACATGGTTGTTGTTCAATAATAGAATTAATCCTCAAAAATACAACTTGCCTAATAATTCTGCACTCCCTGTATTTCAGAAGACTTAAAGGTAGGCAGACAATGTCATAGAGCAGAAGGAAATGCTAGCAGAATGCTTGGGCTTATAGGGAGAAGCATTACCAGTAGAAAGAGGGAGGTGCTCATGCCGCTCTACAGAGCACTAGTGAGACCTCATTTGGAGTATTGTGCTCACTACTGGAGACCATATCTCCAGAAGGATATTGATACTTTGGAGAGAGTTCAGAGAAGAGCTACTAAACTAGTACATGGATTGCAGAATAAAACTGTCACGACTGTGACTGATCCAGACAGGTCTGGGAGGAGAAGGTTGCAGCGACTTGCTACTCGCGATAGCTTGTGAGTTTGCTCCGTGGTTCAGGGTATGTCATCTGGGTTTTGCCTTGTGAACCTTTTTGTCCTGACTGGGAGTTTGTAGGCATCCTTCTCAGGTGAGTCCTGTCTGCCACTCCCAGCTACTATATTAGTTTCAGTTTCACTTGCAGTCATTGCCAGATATAGTCCTTACTTCCAGTGCTACTCTGACCTTGGAAGGAGATCGTTTGATGGTGTTGCTGTGGAGCTCTTGTCCGGCGTCGACTGTTGTGTTTGGGATCGCCTTCTCTGCTCGTGACTGGTTAAGTCTATCTCTGCTGTTGTTTGTTTGTTGCTGTCTTCCCCTGTTGTTTTCCTAGACATGAGTGATGGTGACTAGCGCTCCCATCGGCCTTTCCCCAGTCCAGTCTTGTTAGGGCGACTGAGGGTTCAGGCATCCTGCTCGCCGCACGGGTTCACACCCCGTCTAGGGTATCAGGGCAGACAGGTGCCAGCTTAGGGTTAGTCAGGGGTGGCCATTCTATTTCCCATCCGTAGATAAGGGTCCCCCTTCCTCTCCGTCTGGTGCGACACGACTGCTGCTGGGATAGCGGTCGTGACAGAATATCTGGCCTTTCAAAAGAAGGGGGGGGGGGGGAGTGACATTTCTTTTTTTTTTTTTCTCTCTTTTTTGCTTGCTGTTTTGCTTTGTATTTTGTCTGTTCCACTATGGATCCGGTTTCGGTTTTGGCGAAACAATTACAGGGGTTATCCCTTGAAGTGGCAGGATTAAAAGCAACAGTGCTGCAGCAGCAATCCTTGGGTTCCACCGTTGCTACGGGAAACCAAGGTACTCCTGAGCCAAAAGTGGCTTTACCCGATAGGTTCTCTGGAGGGAGAGACCAATTTTTAACCTTCAGAGAAGCTTGCAAATTGTTCTTCAGGTTACGCCCTAGATCCTCCGGCGGTGAGGAACAACGGGTGGGCATTGTAATTTCTCTCCTGCAAGGAGATCCGCAGGCTTGGGCTTTCTCGCTACCATCAGACTCTCCGGCCTTACGATCAGTGGAGGAGTTTTTTGAAGCCCTGGGTCTCGTATATGATGACCCGGACAGGGTCTCACTGGCTGAGTTTAAGCTACGTAGACTTCGGCAAGAGAACCGGTCTGCTGAACTATATTGTTCCGAATTCCGTAGGTGGGCTACTGATACGTTATGGAACGACTCGGCCCTTAGGAGTCAGTTCTGCCAGGGGTTGTCTGAAAAATTAAAAGACGCGCTGGCGGTATACGAGGTCTCTGGGTCTCTTGAGGCTGCTATGTCTCTGTCCATAAGAATCGACAGACAACTCAGGGAGAGACTATTAAATTTTACGGCGACCTCTATAGGGCAGGGATCGGTCTGTTATGGTCCAGTCGAACCAATGGGAGGGGGTGCCACTAGACGGGTGAATCCTCCTAAGTTCCGCCGTAGGTCAGAGGTTTGTTTTCGTTGTGGGGGGAGGGGTCATTTTGTAAAGGTTTGTCCCTCAGAACCCAAGAGACCACAAACAAAGGAGCCGCCGGAAAACTAGAGTCCCCAGATTGTGCGGAGGAGAACAGTCTGGGCATATTCGTTTCCTCCATACGCATGTCTCAGTTTTTGTTGTCCGCTACCGTTGAGGCGGGCAATAAAACTGAGATCTGTTCCGTCTTTTTGGACAGTGGGGCGGGGGTCAACTTGGTGGATTCACGGTTTGCTCAGGCTCTGGGTTTTACTCCGGAACCGGTATGCAGAACTATTCCTGTGTTTGCCATCGACTCCTCCCCTCTTACTCAGAGAGAGTTAACTCAGATCATCCATAATATCCATCTGCAGGTAGGGGACCTCCATAAAGAGCATATCTCTTGTTATGTCCTGGACGGTCTTCCGGCTCCTATGGTATTGGGGCTTCCCTGGCTGGTGACTCACAATCCAGTGGTGGATTGGCAGGCCGGGGAGATTGTGGAGTGGAGTGAACATTGTAAGGACAACTGCTTGAGTAGTAGGTGCTCTACACTCTCTGTAACATCTTTACCTGCCTTTCTGTCAGATTTTATGGATGTGTTCTCTGAGAAGGGTTGTCAGGGGTTACCACCTCATCGTCCATATGATTGCCCGATTAATCTATTACCTGGGGCAAAACTACCTAAAACCCGGTTATACAATCTTTCCGGCCCGGAGAGGAAGGCTATGAAAGATTATATTTCGGAGAGTTTGGCTAAGGGACACATCAGACCCTCTTCTTCACCTGTGGCTGCAGGGTTCTTTTTCGTTAAAAAGAAAGATGGGGGCCTACGTCCTTGCCTGGATTTCCGGGAATTAAACCGGATAACTATCCGAGATCCCTATCCTCTTCCTCTCATTCCCGACCTCTTTAATCAGGTTGCTGGTGCTAAATGGTTCTCCAAAATGGATCTCAGAGGAGCCTATAACCTGGTTCGCATCAAAGAGGGGGATGAGTGGAAGACGGCTTTTAATACTCCGGAAGGGCATTATGAAAATCTGGTCATGCCATTTGGTCTTACTAATGCGCCTGCGGTATTCCAACATTTTGTCAACAATATTTTTAGTCACCTTATCGGGAGATTTGTTGTGATATATCTTGATGACATCCTGGTCTATTCCCCGGATCTGGATACACATAAGATCCATGTGAGATGAGTGCTGCAGATATTAAGGACCAACAAATTGTTTGCTAAGTTAGAAAAATGTGTGTTCGCCGTAAAAGAACTGCCATTTCTGGGGTATGTGTTGTCAGATTCAGGTTTCCGCATGGATCCAGAGAAAGTCCGGGCGATTATAGACTGGGATCTGCCTGAGAACCTGAAGGCATTGCAACGCTTCCTGGGGTTTGCCAATTTTTATAGAAAGTTTATAAAGAACTATTCCTTGGTGGCCAAACCACTGACGGACATGACCCGAAAGGGATCCGATTTTTCCAAATGGTCACATGCAGCCAAAACTGCCTTTGCATCTCTGAAGGAGAGATTCACCTCGGCCCCTATTCTCGTACAGCCAGATGTCTCGCTTTCTTTTATTGTAGAGATTGACGCATCAGAGGTGGGGGTGGGAGCGGTACTATCTCAGGGCCCGTCCCCTGGTGAATGGCGTCCGTGTGCTTTCTTTTCGAAGAAATTGTCTACTGCAGAAAGGAACTATGATATTGGCAACAGGGAACTTTTGGCTATTAAGTTGGCTTTTGAGGAGTGGCGTCATTTTTTGGAGGGGGCGGTTCATCCCGTCACGGTGATTACTGATCACAAAAACTTATTATATCTGGAGTCTGCTAAACGTCTCACCCCAAGACAGGCTCGGTGGTCGTTATTTTTTACTAGGTTTAATTTTGTAATAACCTATCGCCCGGGGGCAAAAAATACTAAGGCGGATGCATTGTCTCGAAGTTTTCCTGGAGGGGGTGATGTTGAGGTACCAGAGCCCATTTTTCAAAAGGGGGTGGTGGTCTCTGCATTACACTCAGGTTTGGAGGGGAGGGTGTTGGAAGCTCAGGGGGACGCCCCGGCCTCCTGCCCCTCGGGTAAACTGTTTGTGCCAGAAAATTTAAGCCTGGAGATACTAAAAGAACACCATAACTCCACACTGGCAGGACACCCAGGTAGTAGGGCAACCTCTGAGTTAGTGTCTCGTCGGTTCTGGTGGCCTAAATGGCGCCAGGAGGTGTTGAATTTTGTGTCTGCATGTGCTACCTGTGCTCGTTCTAAGGTAGATCATACTCGTCCGGCAGGGCGTCTTTTACCTCTGGCCATCCCCAACAGGCCTTGGACGCACCTGTCAAGGGATTTCATTACGGATCTACCAGTATCAGCGGGGAAGACTGTTATTCTTGTAGTTGTTGACAGATTCAGTAAAATGGTGCACTTTATTGCTCTTGCCGCATTGCCTAATGCTAACACACTGGCTCAGGTTTTTATTGACCACATCGTGAAGCTTCACGGGGTCCCTTCCGATATTGTTTCGGATCGTGGTACCCAATTCGTTTCTAAAATTTGGAAAGCTTTTTGTTCTCGTTTAGGGGTTCATCTGTCGTTTTCTTCATCTTTCCATCCACAGTCCAACGGTCAGACTGAACGTACCAATCAAAACCTAGAGACATATTTGAGATGCTTTGTTTCCGAAAATTAGGAGGAATGGTCATCTTATTTACTGTTAGCCGAGTTTGCCATTAATAATCGTCGTCAAGAATCCACCGATAAGTCACCATTTTTTGGTGCGTATGGTTTCCATCCTCAGTTTTGTACGTTTAGTGAGGGGGGGCCGTCTGGGATTCCCGAGGAGGAACGATTTGCGTCTTCACTTTCTTCAGTGTGGCAGAGTGTGCAAGAAAGTTTGAAGAGAATTGGTGGTAGATACAAACGTGCGGCTGATAGGAAGCGCTCTGAAGGTCCGGACCTTGGGGTGAATGATTTGGTGTGGTTGTCTACCAGAAATATCAAGTTGAAGGTTCCCTCGTGGAAATTGGGTCCGAGATTTATTGGTCCTTATAGGGTAATTAAGATCATTAACCCGGTGGCTTTTTGTCTGGAGCTACCTCAGACTCTAAGGATCCATAATGTCTTCCACAGATCTCTGCTTAAGAGATATGTAGAACCTCCTGAACCATTGCCACTACCGCCTCCACCAGTGGTTGTTGATGGCAGTCTTGAGTTTCAGGTAGAAAAGATTGTTGATTCACGATATGTTCGCCGCTCTCTTCAGTACCTGGTGCACTGGAAAGGTTATGGTTCCGAAGAGAGAATGTGGGTTCCAGCATCAGAGATAAAAGCGGACAGACTCATTCGGGCTTTTCATAGCTCCCATCCGGAGAGGCCTGGTCTTGAGGGTCCAGGGGCCCCTCGTAGAAAGGGGGGTACTGTCACGACTGTGACTGATCCAGACAGGTCTGGGAGGAGAAGGTCACAGCGACTTGCTACTCGCGATAGCTTGTGAGTTTGCTCTGTGGTTCAGGGTATGTCATCTGGGTTTTGCCTTGTGAACCTTTTTGTCCTGACTGGGAGTTTGTAGGCATCCTTCTCAGGTGAGTCCTGTCTGCCACTCCCAGCTACTATATTAGTTTCAGTTTCACTTGCAGTCATTGCCAGATATAGTCCTTACTTCCAGTGCTACTCTGACCTTGGAAGGAGATCGTTTGATGGTGTTGCTGTGGAGCTCTTGTCCGGCGTGGACTGTTGTGTTTGGGATCGCCTTCTCTGCTCGTGACTAGTTAAGTCTATCTCTGCTGTTGTTTGTTTGTTGCTGTCTTCCCCTGTTGTTTTCCTAGACGTGAGTGATGGTGACTAGCGCTCCCATCGGCCTTTCCCCAGTCCAGTCTTGTTAGGGCGACTGAGGGTTTAGGCATCCAGCTCGCCGCACGGGTTCACACCCCGTCTAGGGTATCAGGGCAGACAGGTGCCAGCTTAGGGTTAGTCAGGGGTGGCTATTCTATTTCCCATCCGTAGATAAGGGTCCCCCTTCCCCTCCGTCTGGTGCGACACGACTGCTGCTGGGATAGCGGTCGTGACAAAAACTTACCAGAAAAGGTTAAAGGACCTTAACATGTATAGCTTGGAAGAAAGACGAGACAGAGGGGATATGATAGAAACTTTTAAATACATAAAGGGAATCAACAAGATAAAAGAGGAGAGAATATTTAAAAGAAGAAAAACTTTTCTGAGAGAGTAGTGGATAAATGGAATAGCCTTTCTGCAGAAGTGGTAGCTGCAAATACAGTGAAGGAGTTTAAGCATGCATGGGATAGGCATAAGGCCATCCTTCATATAAGATAGGGCCAGGGGCTATTCATAGTATTCAGTATATTGGGCAGACTAGATGGGCCAAATGGTTCTTATCTGCCGACACATTCTATGTTTCTATGTTTCATCCTCTTCCTCCTCTTCGGCCCATCCACACTGAACAGATGGAATAATCCTGCTCCACCTCTTCCACATGCAAAGCATCCGCCTTCATTGTGAGCAGCGAGCGTTTCAGTGGACACAGAAGTGGGATGGTTACGCTGATAATAGCGGCATCGCCACTCACTATCTGTGTTGATTCCTCAAAGTTGCGTAAAACCTCACAGATGTCAGACATCCATGCCCACTCGTCGCTTGTGAAGAGCGGAAGCTGACTGGAAAGGCGATGACCATGTTTCAGCTGGTATTCCACTACTGCCCTCTGCTGCTGACAAAGCCTGGCCAACATGTGGAACGTGGAGTTCCAGTGCGTGCTCACGTCGCACAACAGTCGATGAGCTGGCAATTGCAAGCGCTGCTGCAGCGTTGCCAGACCGGCGGAAGCTGTAGATGAGCACACACCCGGCCCACCTTCACCAGTAGGTCAGGCAAATTGGGGTAGGTTTTGAGAAACCACTGAACCACTAAGTTGAACACGTGGGCTAGGCATGGTTACGGCATTAGAGTGAGTGCCAGTACCTCCGTGAACGTTTATTGGCTGCGTAGCAGCCAGCAAACGTGCGGGGAGGAGACTCGATCATCGCGCTCGAGCACACACGGTGTTGCTGATGCGCATACGCACTTCGCTCAACGAAGCCGCTGCCAGGAGTCTGCGGCGCATCAGGCTGAGCCTATTGCGCAGGCACCGGATCTAGCAGAGGGATGGGAGGATTGCAGGCGGGGCTGAGGTGAGGAAGGCGGCGCTGGGCACCAGACGGCGAGGGGTGCGGGCGGGCACCCTGGGTTAACGTAAAACCCCTTGGACACCTTAGGTAGGTGAGTGACAGCTTATAAAAACCATTTTTTTGGGCTAATAGAGCCACAAGCAGGTTTAATAAGGGCAGTTTAGGATTCATGTTATTAGTACGGACATGGCCATATGTTTAGCTTATAGGGCTCAAAAGTATCATCATCCGCTTTTCCAGGAAGCGGAGCCCCTTTACATTCAATGTGATTATTTGCATAACCATTAATGGTTTGGACAGATGGCAGTAAAACCTCTCTGTTATTCCGTTTGTTCTGAGGGAAGAGGAGGAAGACCCTCTGCTTTGACACTGGCATAAAAACTTTAGTTGAACATAACATAACCCAAACAATAAAATAAAGAAAGTGCAAAATAGAACATGAATTGCTAGGTGTCATGTATATTCTCCCTGATCACACCCTTTGCATATGTGACTTAACTTTTTTCTGGATGTGGGCTGCCCACATCCCCCAAACTATCCCGCCTAGAAGTATCCGTTATACCTTCTCCCCAATAAGTAATATTAGGATGCAAGCCTCACAATAACTTCTTCCTCCCAGGTGTTATACTATTCCCATCTAACCTAGCCCCGAATAGGAGGAAGACGGGAGCATATAGTGGTGTTAACAGAAGTAAAACATAGTCCCAGTCATCCTTCGCCCACTCTATGTACATGTTTGAGGATCGTATATATAATTCAGAGTATTTATCACTTGGTTCGCGTGTCCCCACAGTCCAGTCTCTGGGATCTTTGTCCTTTAGGGGAGCCTGTAAAGCAGTGTTCAGTTGGAGCTGTGCCATTGTACCACCGGATATCTTGTTTTCCCCACTGGGTTAGTGCATAGTCTGTATGCTTGATCAAAGCTCCTGCTTCATCTGTGTCTTGCTGCTTACTGGCTATCCAGCACCACTCTTCCAGGAAGGTTTGAGCTTCCCTTGCTGACTTGAAGGTATGACTGCCCCCTTGTGGTGTGGCTAAGCGTAGCACTGCAGGATACAGGAGCTGGAATTTAATGCGTTTCGCATAGAGGACTGAACAGATTGAACTAAACTCTCTTCTTTTACGTGTGACCTCCACAGAGTAGTCCGCAAAAACCAACACTTTCTCCCCTCTAACTTGAAGTGAGGATTTGCGTGCACGAAAAATCTCCTCTTTATGATTATAGTCCAAATATCTTACCGTCACTTGACGGGGTCTACTAAGTCCATCAGCCTCCTTCTCGTTGCACGGGTCCAACTCATTGCGCTCTCTCTACCCTTTTAGGGTAATTGCCTTTGGTAATTCCTCTTCACATAATTTCTGCAGAGTGTGAGGCTTGAGGTTGTTTCTCCTGGATCTGTTTTCAAGGTTTTCCAGCTAGCCTTGCATTAGCTTTAAGTAGTTCAGTAATTTTGGTCATGGAGTTTGAGGAGTCATCCTCCAGCAGACTCACCCGGTGTTCCAGCTCATCTAGTCTGTTGGTATGTATGACAACCTCTGCTTGAATTTGTTGCATAGATTCCATGAGTGTGGAAGCTAGGGTGGCCTTAAAGAGGTTGTCCGGTCCCAAAATCAAAATGTTATTATGTGCTCCTAACACCCCTCACCATCCATACATATGCCCCCTGTTATGGAAATTTTATTATGCGGACATTTTACTTTAGGATGTGTGTGTGTTTTTATAGATTGTCATCTGTCTCCCTGTGTCGGATTTAGCCAGAGAACACTCTACCAGAGGGTAGTTTGGCTGAATCGGGACCAGTGGTAAAACCGTCAGTATGAAAACCTTCTCATGGGCTTGGAGACGTGTTCTCAGTGTGTAGGGGGGCGTTTGCCGGTTTGTGAGCACTAAGTGCAAGCACTGGGCTTCTTCACTTCAAATGTCTATACACATTGGAGAAGTGAAGTCTGCATAACAAGAGATACATATCGTTTCTGGATACGTATCTGCTTTTAAGACCGTATACTGACAATAGCCGTAGCAATGTCTCGCAGATAATGTCAAACCAAACCTATAGGAACCAGTAGAATCATCTTTATTAGATACTGATCACCTTTGAGCAGTATTGAATGAGGTCCATGCTGACAGTGATGGGGGGTGGGCGGCCAACTGACTGGTCAGACAATGGACATGACTCATCCTTCCTTATACAGGGATGGGGTGTGTGCATTGTCTGTCCAGCCACATTGATTGCCCCTCCCTGTCCTTTGATATGTCATCACTTCCTGTATGTCATCACTTCCTGTATCCTTGTTTTGGGCCAGCCCCTTTTACACCTTTTGTGAGTAAATAAAAGGTACAGGCTGGGCAGGGAGGAGGAGGGGTTGCTCAGAATTTCAATCAAGATGGTAGCACCTGGGTCTGTCTCTGACTGTGGCTGAGAGAAGGGATTCACCTTTTTCCTTACACAAACTTTGATGCGAGCTGATTACAACTATTTATATTTCTACAACACCCCAATACCTGTTTTTCATGTCTGAGCTTTCCTTTCTCCCTTGAAGACATCAGATTATCCTGGCAGATCTGTTTACTTTCTCCCCTTCTTGTTTTGTTGAATGCATAACTTTATTGACACACAAGCCTGGCTGCACTGCACAGTGATGAGTCACAGGCTGGACACGCCCCCCACTGCTCTGTCGGTAGCAGCTACTCCATCTATAACTCCTGTGTCCATCTTTCTGCACAGAGACATGAATCTACTTCTCACCCAGTGTCTAAATCCCATCACTGACAGTCCACAGGTTCTGCCCTCACATGTGTATCTAATCCTATCCTGTGTGATACAGCCTGCTGAGTTGTGTATCTAAGGCTACTTTTACACTCGCGTTTGGTGCGGATCCGTCATGGATCTGCACAGATGGATCCATTCAGATAATACAAACGTCTGCATCTGTTCAGAATGGATCCGTTTGTATCTTTAACATAGCCAAGACGGATCCGTCTTGAACACCATTGAAAGTCAATGGAGGATGGATAAGTTTTCTGTTGTGCCAGATTGTGTCATAGAAAACAGATCCGTCCCCATTGACTTACATTGTGTGCCAGGACGGATCCGTTTTCACTGACACAATATGGCACAATAGAAAACTGATCCGTCCCCCATTGACTTTCAATGGTGTTCAAGACGGATCCGTTTTGGCTATGTTAAAGATAATACAAACGGATCCATTCTGAACGGATGCATACGGTTGTATTATCTGAACGGATGCGTTTGTGCAGAACCATGACGGATCCGCACCAAACGCGAGTGTGAAAGTAGCCTAATCCCATCACTGACCGTCTGCAGGCTCTTCCCTCACCTCCAGAGTGTGAAAAACAGCTTGAATCAGCAAGTGTATCCAATCACATATGTATCTAATCCTATCCTGTGTGATACAGCCTGCTGAGCGGTGTATCTAATCCCATCACTGACCGTCCATAGGCTCTTCCCTCACCATCTCCAGAGTGTAATAAACAGCTGGAATCAGCAAGCGTATCCAATCACATCTGTATCTAATCCTATCCTGTATGTGTGCCTGATACACATCCTGTTGTGTGCGATACTGCCTGCTGAAGTGTATATCTAATCCCATCTACTATGATACTGCCTGCTAAAATGTGTATCCAATCCCATTTTGTATGATACTGCCTGCTGAGCGGTGTATCTAAGCCTATCTTGTATGATCCTGCCTGCTGATCTGTGTATCTCTATAAATCTGTATAAACCCTTATGCACACCGTATCCATTTTGCGATCCACAATTTTGGCAGTCCCATTGAGTTCTATGGATTTGAGGTACTCATTTTGAGGACCATAATAGGACATGTTCTGTCTTTACTGGAACTGACATACGGATGTAAAAAACACACACAAAATGTGAACCGCACACGGACAGTAACCTTAATTACTGGATAAGCGACTTGCAGACCGCAAAACAGATACGGTTCTGTGCATGAGCCCCCCATAACAGTGATATCCACAGTGCCCCCATAACAGTGGCGTCCACAGTGCCCCCATAACAGTGACATCCACAGTGCCCCCATAACAGTGACATCCACAGTGCCCCCATAACAGTGACATCCACAGTGCCCCCATAACAGTGACATCCACAGTGCCCCCATAACAGTGACATCCACAGTGCCCCCATAACAATGACATCCACAGTTCCCCCATAACAGTGACATCCACAGTGCCCCCATAACAGTGACATCCACAGTGCGCCATAACAGTGCCATCCAGTGCCCCTAGTGCCATCCAATGCCCCCATGTGCCATCCATTGCTCACATTGTGCCATTCATTACCCCCGTGGGCCATCCAGTGCCTCCTGTTTGCCATCCAGTACCCCCTTGTGCCATCCAGTGCCCCACTTGTGCCATCAATTGACCCCCTTGTGCCATCCAGTTCCCTATTGTGCCAACCATTGCTACCTTGTGCCATCCAGTGCCCCCTGTGCAGTGGCGACTCTAGGAACAATATATGGGTGGCACATAAGATACCACAGTCAGAAATGGGGGGGCACTAATAATTTTCACCACTTAATCATACTACTGAAAAAAAACTAAATAAGTATATATAAATAAGATTGCAAAATACGAGAGTATTGCGGTATGCAGGGATACCTTTTTATTGTACTTACCTAATACATTTTTTTCGGTATGAGGTGGTTTGAATGGTACTATTTTGGGGTGCATATGACTTTTTGATCGCTTGGTATTACACTTTTTGTGATGCAAGGTGACAAAAAATAGCTTTTTTGGCACCGTTTTTTTTTAATGGTGTTCTCCTGAGGGGTTAAGTCATGTGATATTTTTATAGAACAGGTACTTACGAACGCAGCGATACCTAATATGTATACTTTTTATTTATTTATTTCACTTTAGCACAATAATAGCAGTTTTGAAGCAAAAACAAATCATATTTTAGTGTCTCTATTGTCTGAGAGTGATAGCTTTTTTATTTTTTGACCGATTGTCTTAGGTAGGATCTAATTTTTTGCAGGATGAGATGGTGGTTTGATTGGTATTATTTTGGGGGGCCTTTTTGATCGCTTGGTAGTACACTTTTTGTGATGTAAGGTGACAAAAATTGCTTTTTTACAAAATTTTTCTATTTTTTTTGGTGTTCACCTGAGGGGTTAGGTCATGTGATATTTTTATAGGGCAGGTACTTTCGGACGCGGCAATACCTAATATGTATACTTTTTTTATTTATTTTACTTTAACACAATAAAAGCATTTTAGAAAGAAAAAAAACATGTTTTAGTCTGAGAGCCTTTAGCAGAAGCCTGATCCGACTTACCTATACCATGGCAAGCCGGAAGCCTATTAAGGCGTCTGGTTGCCATGGTAACCATTGGACTCTGCCACAACAGAGCAGCAGCTGATGAGGGAGGGAGACCCCTCCCTCTGTGATCCTGTCAAGTATCGGGTGGCTGCAACGGCATAGCAGTGCCCGATGGGAGAGGGAGCTCCCTGCCTGTTAACCCCTTCCATACAGCGGTCCCTATGGACCGCGGCATGGAAGGGGTTAAACGGCTGACATCGGTGCCAACACCGATGTCGACCGACTGCTTTTAAGCAGAGTGTCAGCTGTATGCAGACACTCTGCGAACTGCTCGGCCATCCTGAAAATGGGGGAAGTGGGGGGGGGGGGGGCGGGATCGCGGGGATATTATATATATATACATTTTAGAAGGTTCTTATTCCCGCAGTCACGGACTGCGGGGATCAGAACCTGTCAACCGGCATTAGGATCGTCTGATTGGCGGAAGGCAAGGGATAACCTGGGGGGGGGCAATTGCCCCCCTGTAGTGACGACTATGTTCCTGTGACATGCATAGCATAGTGATCAGCCTCTGTGTTCACATAGAAGCTTGTACAATACAGAGAGTGGCCGGCGGTCCTGCACATGCACATTCAGCCTAGTGTGCTGTGAAGACGGCCGCCTCCTGCTGGAGAAAGGAAGAGAAGACAGGAAGATAAGAAGACTGATTTCGGCCGGAAGCACAGAAAAGCCATCTGGAGGGACCACGTGACCGGGAGGCAGATCTCAAGAATGGCTGCACTGTGGAAGGTAAGTATGTGACCAATAATCTTTCCTCCACAGGTTAGCATGTAATAGCAAAAAAAAGGTTAAGCCCGGAGAACCCCTTTAACCACCTCAGCCCCCAGTGCTTAAACACCCTGAAAGACCAGGCCACTTTTTACACTTCTGACCTACACTACTTTCACCGTTTATTGCTCGGTCATGCAACTTACCACCCAAATGAATTTTACCTCCTTTTCTTCTCACTAATAGAGCTTTCATTTGGTGGTATTTCTTTGCTGCTGACATTTTTACTTTTTTTGTTATTAATCGAAATTTAACGATTTTTTTGCAAAAAAATGACATTTTTCACTTTCAGTTGTAAAATTTTGCAAAAAAAACGACATCCATATATAAATTTTGCTCTAAATTTATTGTTCTACATGTCTTTGATAAAAAAAAAATGTTTGGGTAAAAAAAAAAAAATGGTTTGGGTAAAAGTTATAGCATTTACAAACTATGGTACAAAAATGTGAATTTCCGCTTTTTGAAGCAGCTCTGACATTCTGAGCACATGTCATGTTTCCTGAGGTTCTACAATGCCCAGACAGTACAAACACCCCACAAATGACCCCATTTCGGAAAGTACACACCCTAAGGTATTCGCTGATGGGCATAGTGAGTTCATAGAACTTTTTATTTTTTGTCACAAGTTAGCGGAAAATGATGATTTTTTTTTTTTTTTCTTACAAAGTCTCATATTCCACTAACTTGTGACAAAAAATAAAAAGTTCTATGAACTCACTATGCCCATCAGCGAATACCTTGGGGTCTCTTCTTTCCAAAATGGGGTCACTTGTGGGGTAGTTATACTGCCCTGGCATTCTAGGGGCCCAAATGTGTGGTAAGGAGTTTGAAATCAAATTCTGTAAAAAATGACCTGTGAAATCCGAAAGGTGCTCTTTGGAATATGGGCCCCTTTGCCCACCTAGGCTGCAAAAAAGTGTCACACATCTGGTATCTCTGTATTCAGGAGAAGTTGAGGAATGTGTTTTGGGGTGTCTTTTTACATATACCCATGCTGGGTGAGATAAATATCTTGGTCAAATGCCAACTTTGTATAAAAAAATGGGAAAAGTTGTCTTTTGCCAAGATATTTCTCTCACCCAGCATGGGTATATATAAAATGACACCCCAAAACACATTCCCCACCTTCTCCTGAGTACGGAGATACCAGATGTGTGACACTTTTTTGCAGCCTAGGTGGGCAAAGGGGCCCATATTCCAAAGAGCACCTTTCGGATTTCACAGGTCATTTTTTACAGAATTTGATTTCAAACTCCTTACCACACATTTGGGCCCCTAAAATGCCAGGGCAGTATAAATACCCCACATGTGACCCCATTTTGGAAAGAAGACACCCCAAGGTATTCAATGAGGGGCATGGCGAGTTCATTGAAAAAAAAAAATTTTGGCACAAATTAGCGGAAATTGATTTTTTTTTATTTTGTTCTCACAAAGTCTCCCTTTCCGCTAACTTGGGACAAAAATTTCAATCTTTCATGGACTCAATATGCCCCTCAGCGAATACCTTGGGGTGTCTTCTTTCCAAAATGGTGTTATTTGTGGGGTGTTTGTACTGCCCTGGCATTTGAGGGTCTCCGCAATCATTACATGTATGCCCAGCATTAGGAGTTTCTGCTATTCTCCTTATATTGAGCATACGGGTAATGAGATTTTTTTTTTCCGTTCAGCCTCTGGGCTGAAATAAAAAAATGAACGGCACAGATTTCTTCATTCGCATCGATCAATGTGGATGAAAAAATCTCTGCCAAAAAAAGAAAAAGGAGGGGAAAGGCGTCTGCCAGGACATAGGAGCTCCGCCCAACATCCATACCCACTTCAGCTCGTATGCCCTGGCAAACCAGATTTCTCCATTCACATCAATCGATGTGGATGAATAAATCATTGCCGGGATTTTTTTTTTTATATATACAAAGTGTTTGCCAAAGTATATGAACACCGCCACCTCCTCAGCTCATATGCCTCGGCAAACATATCTTTTACTGCAGAGGAGAAATCTCGTCTTGCAGCGCCGCATACACCGACTTGCGTGTAATCTGACAGCAGCGCAATGCTTCTGTCCGAATGCACATCAGTGCTGCAGCTGGTCGATCGGTTGGTCCACCTGGAAGGTAAAAAAAACAAAACAAAAAAGAAAAAACCAGGCCACAAAGCAAAACCTTTATTAACTTTAGAACAGAACATATTAACTTTTTTTTAACTTTTTTACTTACCGGTAATTTTTTTTTTGTTTCGTTTTTTTTACCTTTATAGAACAAACCTCTCCTTCCCCATGGGACAATGTGCAAAGCGCAAATCGCCCAAAGATGTGGCGAAGTACGTTATGCACTTTATCCCAGGTGAAAGGAGAGGTTTGCAGCAGCTGAGAGTAAAAGGGCCCTAATAGCCCTGTGTGCCTGTCCTGTGAGATGCAATCTCTATGCTAGGTGTACCTGTGTGTGGTACTTCCGGAAACACTCACCAAAGCATAGGGCAGGGTGGTCAGGACAGTCAGGACAGAAATAGCGGGTGTCACGCCTTATTCCACTCCTGCTACAGACACGACATCTTTTTCGGGGTGACGGTTGGGTTGAGGTACCAGGAACGACACTGGGGAAATGTCGCTCGTGTAGACGGCTAACTACACTGGTGGATTGGGCCACGGAACCTCCTGGGTAAAGGAGGTTCTCGATGATCTCTTCCTGGAATTTGAGGAAAGATCGTGTTCTCCCAGCCTTACTGTAGAGAACAAAACTATTGTACAGCGCCAATTGAATTAAATATACAGACACCTTCTTATACCAGCGTCTGGTTCTGCGGGAAACTAAATACGGAGACAACATCTGGTCATTGAAGTCCACCCCTCCCATGAGCGCATTATAGTCGTGGACACAGAGGGGCTTTTCAATGACACGGGTTGCTCGCTCAATTTGGATTGTCGTGTCTGCGTGAATGGAGGAGAGCATGTAAACGTCACGCTTGTCTCTCCATTTCACCGCGAGCAGTTCTTCGTTACACAAGGCAGCCCTCTCCCCCCTTGCAAGACGGGTGGTTACAAGCCGTTGGGGGAAGCCCACGCGACTAGTTCGCGCGGTGCCACAGGCGCAAATCCGTTCTAGAAACAAATGCCTAAAGAGGGCCACACTTGTGTAAAAATTGTCCACATAAAGATGGTACCCCTTGCCGAATAAGGGTGACACCAAGTCCCAGACTGTCTTCCCACTGCTCCCCAGGTAGTCAGGGCAACCGACCGGCTCCAGGGTCTGATCTTTTCCCTCATAGATCCGAAATTTGTGGGTATAGCCTGTGGCCCTTTCACAGAGCTTATACAATTTGACCCCATACCGGGCACGCTTGCTTGGGATGTACTGTTTGAAGCCAAGGCGCCCGGTAAAATGTATTAGGGACTCGTCTACGCAGATGTTTTGCTCGGGGGTATACAAATCTGCAAATTTCTGGTTGAAATGGTCTATGAGGGGCCGAATTTTGTGGAGCCGGTCAAAAGCAGGGTGGCCTCTGGGACGGGAGGTGGTGTTGTCGCTAAAATGCAGGAAACGGAGGATGGCCTCAAATCGTGCCCTGGACATAGCAGCAGAGAACATGGGCATGTGATGAATCGGGTGCGTTGACCAATATGACCGCAATTCATGCTTTTTTGTCAGGCCCATGTTGAGGAGAAGGCCCAAAAAAATTTTAAGTTCAGAAACTTGGACTGGTTTCCACCGGAAAGGCTGGGCATAAAAGCTTCCCGGGTTGGCGGATATAAATTGTGTGGCATACTGGTTGGTCTCTGCCACGACTAAGTCCAAGAGCTCCGCAGTCAAGAACAGCTCAAAAAATCCCAGGGCCGAACCGATTTGAGCCGTCTCAACCCGAACTCCAGACTGGGCGGTGAAAGGGGGAACTACAGGTGCGGCTGAAGTTAGTGACTGCCAATCAGGGTTTGCCAGCACCTCAGGGATTCTAGGGGCTCTACGGGCCTGTCTGTGCGGTGGCTGCGACGGGGTAACTAGTGCACGTGCCACCGTACCAGCTTCAACTGCCCTTCTGGTGCTCGCCACGTCACCATGTTGTACGGAAGTGCTGGTACTAGGTCCAGGGAGGGCTGCGCTGCTGGTGTATGCCTCACCACGTGATCCGGCAGCGACAGCCCCACTCTGCTGCTCTTGAAGCGGATCCTGCATAACCTGTGGTCTAGCGACATGGGGCCGGGTACGCTTGGTGCTGCCAGGGACCTCCACCTCCTCGTCCGAACTTTGGGTCAGAGAGCCACTGCTTTCCACAGGTTCATATTCTGACCCGCTAGATTCATCAGATGAGGGTTCCCACTCCTCATCCGACTGGGTCAGAATCCTGTAGGCCTCTTCAGAAGAATACCCCCTGTTTGACATTTTGGACTACTAAATTTAGGGGTATTCCCTGAGACTACCCAAGAAAAAAAGCAAGCCTGTCTTACAAAGGGGAAGCTAGCGAAGTACCGGAGGCCGCTGCGGTTGATAAAAAATATCAAAACTGATTTTTTTATCGCCGCAGTGCGTGTAAAATGAATGTGCAGTGATCAAAAAATATATTTTTTTTGTCACTGCGGTGGGGCGGGCGTGGGTGAACGCACGTGTGGGCGACCGATCAGGCCTGATCGGGCAAACACTGCGTTTTGGGTGGAGGGCGAACTAAAGTGACACTAATACTATTATAGATCTGACCGTGATCAGTTTTGATCACTTACAGATACTATAAAAGTACAAATGCTGATTAGCGATACGCTATTCAGCGAAAAAAAGTGACTGCGGTGCGGTGGGGTGGGCGCTAACTGACGCTAACTACCTAACCAAGGGGTCTAAACTATCCCTAAAACCTAACAGCCAATACTAGTGAAAAAAAAAAAGTGACAGTTTACACTGATCACTTTTTTTCCTTTCACTGGTGATTGACAGGGGCGATCAAAGGGGTGATCAAAGGGTTAATTGGGGTGCAGGGGGGTGATCAGGGGCTACAGTGAAGTGTTTGGTGTACTCACAGTGATGTCTGCTTCTCTGCTGGATCTAACCGACGAAAAGGACCAGCAGAGGAGCAGAGAAGCCATATAACAGATCATATTTACTAATATGATCTGTTATATGGCTTGTGATTGGATTTTTTAAAAATCGCCAGCCTGCCAGCCAATGATCGTTGCTGGCAGGCTGGTGACGAACTTGTTCTTTAACTTTTGCCGGCCCGCGATGCGCATGCGCGGGCTGGCTTGGAGCGAAATCTCGCGTCTCGCGAGATGACGCGTATATGCGTGACTGTGCGCAGCGCTGCCACCTCCGGAACGCGATCCTGCGTTAGGCGGTCCGGAGGTGGTTAATATCCGGAGCCAGTTCTTTAGCTACCTCCAAGGTCAGCAGTCTGTAGTTAATCTGAGCACCGACATCCTCATTTCCCTGGGAGGCCTAGGCTGCCTGTAATACTCCTGGGGACGGAGCCATATGATATTCGTCAGTTATGGCAGAGGCTGCGGCCGTATTGGCTGCTCTGGTGTTGTCTGAATCCTCAGATGAAGCTGCCAGAGCAGGTACCGTTCCTCAATGCCAGCCTATGGTTCTCTAGAGAGACAGAGAGAGGGAGTACTATAACCCCCACCATTGCTGTTGTCCATACATTGCTACTGAGGAAGGATTTGCTCTGTGATCTGCTTTGCCATTGTCAGATGTACTTCTACTCCTATTCTGCGCTGTAGTAAAGGGTGACATTTATTTACACCAACTGGCCTGGTTGCTGACTCCACCATTCGCCACCCATTGCACCTGCCCTCCTGCCTAGCACCCAAAACAACACTGAACACCAAGGACACCCCAACTACAACCAGACAGGAGCCCTAACATCAGGGTATGCCCCGAGGGACGAAGGGGTGCACCCTCCAGTCACTGCTAGAGCCAGAGTAGAGATTGCTACTGTGATCTGTGACCATAACAACCACCCTGTGGGCCACAACTACCACTCCCATCCTCCGCTTCCCTTTCCTGAGCTCGCTGTGAGAGTACCAAGGGAACACAAAACCATAGTCAGTGACAGGCTAAGGTCAGGGCAGACAGAGTATGCGCAATCCCATAAACAACCCAAGTTCAGGGCGGGCAGCTCAGGCTCAGTACAGTGGTCAAGCAGGGGGGAGGTTAGGCTGTCTGCAGTAAAATCCCCCCAAAAAAGGCAGGCACATAGGCAATCAAATGTAAATCAGCACACTTTATCAGGACACTAGAAAACTAGAACATATTTCTCAGGCACCCTCCCACAGTGGATGGTACCCCTGTGTGGCCTGCCATAGGCTGGGGAAGACTTAGGTGCATTTGCTGGCCATTGGAGAAAGCGCATATGCAGTAATGTAGTGGCCTCACGGACTAAGCGTGGGCACTACACGAGGGTCAATTGGGGTGTGCGTGACTTCTCTTCACAAGGGACAGGAGTGTCATTTCCAACTGTGCATATGTTATGTACAGTGGCGTAACTAGAGTGTTATGGGCCCCAGTGCAAACTTTGTATCGGGGCCCCCCTACCCCCCGATTTTTATAAAGAAGCGGCAGATTTTCTTACTAATGGCTTTCCCGTGTGGCTAGTCCGCTGCGTGAATGAGGGCCAAGCCCCATTCCGGACAGCAGAGACACGGAGCAGTAACACGATTGATAATGCTCCGTGCCTCTCTGTGACCTTTTTACTAAAAAATCACAGGGAGATAAAGTGGTCACCGTGATTTTGTAGCAAAACGATCATAGAGAGGCATGGAGCATTATCAATCATGTTACTGCTCGGTGTCTCTGCTGTCCGGAGCGGGGCTTGGCTCTCTTTCACACAGCAGATTAGCCACACGGGATCCGCTCGTGTGAAAGAGCCCAATGCATGGCTACACTCACCCAATCCTAATAAAATCTGGTCCTACCTCATCCAGGGTGTCGCTGGCGTCGGTGTGATGTCCGCTGGATCCAGAACAAGGTCCCTGTGGTGATAGAAAAAAAAAGAATAATCACATAAGGAAGGGATGGTGACTACCCCTGTGAAACTACCAGCTGGGGGCGCTCTGCTGGCCTGGTAGACTGAGCTATGCCAATGTATAGCAGGGTAATTTAGGACATTTCCCCTAAGTGCTACCACACAGTACTAATGTCCACATTGTGGCCCCTCACAGTAGTAATGCCCATCTTGTGGCCTTTCACAGTAATTAAGCCCACCTTGTGGTCCCTTCACAAAAGTTATGTCCTTCTTGTGGCCCCTCACAGCAGTTATGCCCACCTTTGTTCCTGTCACAGTAGTTATGCCCAGATATGTGCCCCTCACAGTAGTTATGCCAAATATGTGCCCCCTAACAGTAGTTATGCCAAATATATGCCCCCTCACGGTATTTATGCCAGATATGTGCCCCTCACAGTGGATATGCCCAGATATGTGCCCCTCACAGTGGATATGCCCAGATATGTGCCCGCTCACAGTGGTTATGCCCAGATATGTGCCCACTCACAGTAGTTATGCCCAGATATGTGCCCCTCACAGTGGATATGGCCAGATATGTTCCCCCTCACAGTAGTTATGCCAGACTATGTGCCCCTCACAGTAGTTATGACCAGATATGTGCCCCCTACAGTGGTTATGCCATATTATGTGCCCCTCACATTAAATATGCCCACATATGTGCCCCTCACAGTGGTTATGCCAGATTATGTGCCCCCCTCACAGTAGTTATGCCTTTATATGTGCCATCTCATAGTTATGCCTTTATATGTGCCCCCCTCACAGTAGTTATGCCAGATATGTGCCCCCCTACAGTGGTTATGCCAGATTATGTGCCCCTCACATTAGATATGCCCACATATGTGCCCCTCACAGTGGTTATGCCAGATTATGTGCCCCCCTCACAGTAGTTATGGCAGATTAGGTGCCCCCTCAGTAGAGATGCCCACTTTTGTGCCCCCTCACTCTAGTTGTGCCCATCAACCCCCCCCCCCCCTTCCCCTTTGCCCCCAGTCTGCAGTGTTAGGAAAATAAAAAAAAAACACATACTTACCCTCTTCCCTGATGTTGCGCTGCCACACTGACATCGCACTGCTGGCTGTACTAAAGGCAGTTTCCCGGGCCTTCAGAGCTCCTCCCACAGCCAGCAGCCCGATGTGCGGCCAGCAGAGGGAGCGCTAGAGCTCCTGCTTCACTGATGATCTGGAGACAGCCCGGCAGTGACAAGAACTGCCGGGCCGAGTGTATGTGAGTGAGTGCGCGCGTCCTCCCTCTTCCTCCCACCCCCTCTGCGCAAACCTCCCCCACCTTGCCTCATATTAAACATGTAATGGAGCCAGTGGCGTAGCGTGGGTAACAAGCACCCGGGGCAAGCCAAGTATTGGCCCCCCCCCCCCAACCTGTGACCACGCCCCTTTTTTAAACAAATAATGTAATAGATGTCACCTGCAGTCCTATGTAACACCACAGATAACACGGTGATAACTCTGAGTACAGATAATGTAGTAGATGGGTGTGAGGCCCCAGAATTCAGAACACACACAGTGTGACCTCAAGTCTGGGGCCAGGCTGAGGCAGTGTGGGACAAATTCTATATACCCCCTCCCCCCTACCGTGAAACAGATATTTGGATGGACATAACATACATTGCTATGAAATATACAGGAGAATACCGCACCATACCTGTTACATCCAGTGACATCTCGTGTTATGTAGACTTTCATCAACGTCCTCATTCGGAGATAGGACCATCATGACACCTTCTTTCAGCCATGTCTCGTCTCTGCAAAGTTTTGCAGAAAATGTTTTAGATTCCTCACTTTACTATCATCCTCAGATAACAGAAGTCTTCCCCTGTAGTGCCCATAAGTATAATGCTCTCTGTATAATTATAATATATAATGGCCCCCTCTGTATTATTATTATAATGACCACCTCTGTAGTATTATAGTAATAATTATGGCCCCCTTCAGCCCCTCCAGCATACAGTTCTGTGTAAGATACAACACTCCCCCTGCCTTTAGTCCTTCTTGCAAACAGTCCCATGTAAAACACATCACTCTCCCTTCAGCTCCTCCAGCATACAGTCCCATGTAAGATACAACCCCCAGAGGATGCTATCTGCCCATCTCTCCTGTCCATATACCAGGCCTACCAGTATTACCCCTTCATATACCGCCTGGTCCCCCCACACCTAACAGTCTGAGTCACTTGTCTCCGTGAGTGTTAGGTGGGGTGACCAGGCAGGCAGGTGGTATATCAATGGCTAATGCTGGTAGACCTGGTATATGGACAGCAGAGATGGGCAGATGGCATCCTCTGGGCAGTACTGTCTCTCTGGTCTTCCTTCACCAGCACCCGGACTGCCACGGTCCTGCTTGGCCTGGCTCTCATGGCACTTCACTGCCTCATGCTTGGCTATCAGCACTGAGTGACTCAGTCAATGTTGCAGTGTGACTGAGTCACTCAGCGCTGATAGCCAAGCACGAGGCAGTGAAGTGCCATGAGAGCCAGGCCAAGCAGGACCGTGGCAGTCAGGGTGCTGGTGAAGGATGACCAGAGAGACAGTACTGCCCAGAGGATGCCATCTGCCCATCTCTGCTGTCCATATACCAGGGTAGGCCTGGTATATGGACAGCAGAGATGGGCAGATGGCATCCCAGAGAGGCAGTACTGTCTCAGTGTCCCTGGTCATCCTTCACCAGCACTCTGACTGCAGTGCCATGGTGCCATCTGCTTGGCAGCCTTGGCCTGGCTCTCATGACACTTACTGGCACTTAACTCATATAATCATATATTACCCCTAAAGCCTGCCTGCCCTCAGCCAATGCCAACAAAGTAAACTACTGACCTAATTACACACTCAGGGTGGGACTTTGGGACTCTGGGACAGTGACACTGACTGTCACTCACTCTGTCTCAGGGTCGCTTGAATCCAGGGCCGGCGCCACCTATAAGCAGAGTAGGCCACCGCGCAGAGCGCACTCTGCCTGGGAGCGCCGGTGCTCTCGAGTCCGAATCCCGACTAGCCGCCGCCCGCTCCACGCCCCCTACTTGTGATCCATCCATCTAAGTTCTAACATCTTCTCCTGATTCCTACCTGGCTGTCATCGATCTGACTCCTCCTGTTTGGCTGTTCCTGTACTTGCTGGCCGGCCGGATAATGGTGGATTGTGCTGCACTGCTGCCCCTGCGAGGGCATGCATTTGTTCAGCCACTTAGTATTACTTAGTGGGGGCACTGGGGGGAAAATTACGTAATGGGCACTGCCCATTAAGTAATTTGCCCCCCAGTGCCCCAACAAAGTAATACTGCCCCCACAGACAGTGCACAACTAACTGCGCACTGCCCATTACGTAATTTGCCCCCCAGTGGCCCACTAAGTAATACTGCCACAACTGTGCACTGTCTGTGGGGCACTATTACTTAGTGGGGGCACTGGGGGGCAAATTACGTAATGGGCAGTGTGCAGTGAGTTGTGCACTGTCTGTGGGGGCAGTTAGTATTACTTAGTGGGGGCACTGGGGGGCAAATTACGTAATGGGCACTGCCCATTACGTAATTTGCGCCCCAGGGCCCCAACAAAGTAATACTGTCCCCACAGACAGTGCACAATGCCCCCACTAAGTAATTCAAGTTGAATCACTGTCTCTAGGCTCATGGCTGGACTACAGTCTCCTACTGATTCAGCTGCAGCCATGATCTTCTGCTTCTTCTTGCTGCCTCCGGCTCCTGGCTCTGCAGTCTGCACTGTACTTCCCGCCTGGAAGGTGGGCGGAGCCTATCGGGAACTGCCGTGCATGCCCCGCCCCCTCTCGCCTCCTCACTCTGCTCTGCAGCCGAACGCTGTGTGAAGAAAAAAAAACACAGCGTCGGCGATTTAACTTGTGCCAGCCCCGCAGACGGCGCCCCCTGCAGAGTGGCGCCCGGGGCGACGGCCCCCCCGGCCCCCCCCCCCACGCTACGCCTCTGAATGGAGCGCCCTGACGGGGCCCGGCATTGTCACTGTACTTCATGCCGGGCCCCTTCACAGCGCTTCATTACATGTTAGTACAGCGGGCCCCCTCCCCCCGCCGGGCCCGGTCGCAGTCGCACTCCCTGCGACCGCGATCGTTACGCCCCTGGTTATGTAAATTGTAAAGTATTGTTTTATATGTGATGTTTTCCCTGTATTATGTGGTATCAGGCCTAGTCTCTGTAGTTAGTCATCCTAGACGCTAGAGGGAGCTAGAGTTGCCTTAGTATAAGTATTCAGGTCCAGACAGGGAAAGGGAGTCCGCTCGGGGTTCGAGTTCAAGGTCAGGAGTCTGCAGAGACCAGTCAGAGCCCAGTCAGAGCCTTCTCCTGACATGCAGCTGGACAGCCCAGGCTGTTAGCTGTAACCAGGGGGCTAGTAGAGCCTACCTGTGGATAAAGAGAGCCTAGGTTAGCTCTGAAGACACCCCAGTAGCAGGAAAACGCCTCCTGGGGAAAACCAGCAGTTATCTTCCCTTCCATTCCAGTCAACACCAGGTCAGATAAGTACCATGATGGGCAGAGTTATATAGAATGCAGCAAGTGCGATCTTGGAGAAGGAACGATATACCAAGGATAAAAGCCAGCATCTAGGCATCCGGGCCTTGGGATCCAGCCAGCTAGAATAGCTGAAGGGGATAGAGCAGGGTTGCACTGTAAAGCAATCATCATTGTGTTCCTCCAAGTATCTTGCCTGTTTATTTCCTGCCACCATCTGAAGTCTACCTGTTTGAGAAAGAACTGTTTGAGGAACTGCCTTACAACCATCCATAAATTGAACTGTATGTGTAAAGTTTGCACTGTGAGTTTCCAGTAAAAAGACATTTGGTTTATCTACTGATTCCTCCATTATTCCATCTGTCACTATACGGTGTGCCACCGTTCAATTGGCACTGGCGTCACGAACCTTAAAGGGACCTTGCCCCCCAGGCACATAAAACACCTGCAACATCCAGGGCACCTCACCCAACATCAGGCCTGGTCCCTAAATACAGAGTGTGCCCCAGAGGACTTTTGTGCCAGCCTCTCCTTCACTGCGATATGCCTGCCCAGGGTTTCCATACATAACGGTGAGTAACCCTCGCTTGCCATTGACCGTGACCTCACATTCGCAATACCCTGCAGGTCTGGCGTACCGCAGTAAGAGGTACTGCTGGCAAGAAGCAGGCTATGGCCTGAACAGCGGAACAGCCAGGTAGCTTCAGCTCCTACAAAGGAGCAGATGAAAGTCAGTGGGTCCAGGCCGCTTTGGCAGACGAGCAAAGTGGCACACATGCCCGTTCGCCTGGGAAAGTGGAGCAGCAGTGGGCACGGGCCACTGAGCCACTGATGTAACATTCCCTTTCTTCATCCAATCCTAAATTTAATCCAAAAATCATGCTGACTATTCCTGGGTGGAGAAGCATCCAGCCACTGCATAGTAGAATAGCTCTATGTGCCTGAAATATAGCACAACCACATCAAGTGAGTGCAGCTTACACTATCCCCTTATTTGTTTTATCTGTCATTATATCTATTAATTAGAAACATTGGCACCACTGAGGGATTGCAGGGTGGTCATAACCCTGAATACAATCAGTGTATAATGTGATGGGAAAATTAGCAAATCAGCAAAGGAGGACAATCACAATACATTAGGAAGTGCCTTGTATTAACTTTCTCTATATGATAAATTCCATTTGCTGAAGTGAGACAACCCCTTTAATTGCAGTGGTGAAGCTGGGAGTTGTCTCCTCCCTGCTTCACTGCTTCACCATTCAACTTAGCAGCCAAGATCCGATCACACCATGCTGTGCTGTGTAGGAGGAACTTCAGACCTGGGATTTGGCATGTGTACTCCTCCTACACAGCCCAGCAAATGCAATGTGTGTGTGACCAGATTGTGCGTGCTGTAGAGCAGTGTTTCCCAACCAGTGTGCCTCCAGCTGTTGCAAAACTACAACTCCCAGCATGCCCAACTACAACTCCCAGCATGCCCGCACAGCCAAAGGCTGTCCGGGCATGCTGGGAGTTGTAGTTTTGCAACAGCTGGAGGCACACTTGTTGGGAAACACTGCTGTAGAGCATAAGATGTGCCCCAATCATCAGGGGAACGGCCTAGGTGAGAACTGATTTTATTTTATTATTATTAACAGTAGGGGGCACTACTGAATGGGTGCATAACTACTGTGAAAGGGACACTACTGAAAGGGTGGCATAACTACTGTGAAAGAGGCACTGCTGAAAGGGAAGCGGAACTACTGTGAAGGGGGCACAGTGTGGACATAACTACTGTGAAGGGGGCACAATGTGGACAGAACTGTGAAGGGTTCACAATGTGGGCAAATCTGCTCTGTGGGGGCACCATGTGGGCATAACTACTGTGTTAGGTGCACCATGTGGTCATAACTACTGTGAAAGGGGAACAAAAGTAGGCCAAACTACTGTGAGGGGTCACAATGTGGGCATAACTACTGTGAGAGCGCACAACGTAGACATAACTACTGTGAAGGAGGCATAATGTCGGCATAACTACTTTGAAGGTGGCACGATGTGGGCATAACTACTGTGAAACGGACATTACTGTAAGGGGGCATAACTAATGTGAAATGGATACAATGTGGGCATAACTACTTTGAGGGGGCACAATGTGGGTATAACTATTGTGAAAGGAGCACAATGTGGGCATAACTACTGTGAAGGGGGCATGATGTAGGCATAACTACTGTGGGGAGGCACAATGTGGGTATTACTAATGTGAGGAGGCAAAATGTGGGCATTACTATTTTGTGGGGGCACAAAGTGTGCATACTACTGTGTGGGGGCAAAATGTAGGCATTACTTCTTTGTGGGGGCACTAATTGGGAATAATTACCAAGTGGGGACACTGTGGGGACTGGGAAAGATTGGTTGTGTATAGATAGGCATTGGTTGGAGTTAGAGGTGTGGCTTAGTATTAAAAAGTCTGCTGCTACGTGCACCGCTGCTATGGTTCCTGTTTGTGATTTTTAACAGGTGGGCAAAGTAAATCTGCCCATCTGTGTTTTAATAATTCACTCCATCCTGTACATAATCCAGTGCTATATCTGCAAGGCTTGCATGGTGGTATTTGTACAGTACACATTGCTGACTGTTTTATAACACTTGACATCACTTCATATCATAGGAGACAGATAGCAATGGGGTCATAGTTTAAACTGAGCAAACACTATTTACATAGAAATGCAGACAAAGGTACCTTCATTTGCAAGAAACACAAACAACTCAGATATAGACTTCTGAATGCCCTTCTCAGTAGGAAAATAAGGTCATGCAGAGATCCAAGTTGAACATTTACAAGAGTGATAGAAACATTCCTATCCTAAAAAGCAAATGAAATGAGTCAGAAAGCATTCCTCCCAAAGCCTGTATTAGACTGGCAGATAGTCTGCTAGATCTTCGCTAACGAACGTTCGTAGTAACACTCGTTAGCGATAATCTGGCAGTGTTATACTGCCATCCATTACCCATTGAATAAGCTTCGGCAATCCCAATCTTTCAACAGGTTTAAAAATCATTGTTTTGCCAGAGGCAGATCCCGGTGTCTAATCACGATCTGCTGCCGGCAAACAGTGATTTAGAATGGGGAAGGATTAGCGATCACTCCTCCCTATACAGTGGAGGAGATCACTGCATGTAATAGCAGCGGTCTCCACTGTTGACAAATAGGCAATTGCTGGGAAGGAACACTTCCTTCCCGACAATCGCCTGCTTAATCTGCAGGTCTAATACAGCCTTATTCACACAAGCGTAAATTCACTCAATCAGTAGCTATATATTTGGCAGATGATGGACTAAAAGCACTTATATATTGGGGTAATCAAAAACATACTTGTGTGACAGCAACAATATATATCAAGTTCTAGCATATACTTGCTCCAGCAGTGGTTAGATCTTAAGCATTAGCATTGGTGGTGCAGTGGCTGCCTCCATGATGGATAGTCTGGGGCCTGTCCATGCCTGCATGGACTCGGCGTTCCTCTAAATACCCGCACGCTCTAAAACTGGAAGTCACGTGACCGGAAGGCATGGCATGCTGTGGAACGCATAATGTAAGTAGGCATGGTGGAACGCATGGTGGAATGCCTGAGGGTCTAGGGTGCCTGAGCATACCAAGTAACAATTTGGTCCACTTTACTTATTACACCCCATGCCTGCATGCTTATGTTTTTTATGCCATTTTTGAAGCCAAACTTAGGTGTGGGTCATCAAAAAAGAGAAAGTATTAAGTACAAATACAACTTATTTTTTGTAATCCACTTCTGGTTTTGGCTTAAAAAACTGCATCAAAAAACCTGAATGTGTGGTGGCACCCTAAGGAAGACTATTTCAAAGAGTCACTTTGGCCTATTAACTACCTGTGCAGCTATGAAACCTCTAACATCCGTGGAAAATGCATTCTATGTACCAGCTGCCAGTCTACTGCATGCTAAAGAACTGTCCTGATCTGTTTGTATTTGGATTCTTCAATAAAGAACTGTTCTACTATACAACTGCCTCACCATTGCTCCCTGCACTACTACTATACTGCAGAGTGTTGGGATCCTGACAACCAGGACCCTGCTTTGCACCTCAAAACCTGCAATACCAATACACTTCAACCATCATCAGACAAGAGAGCGTCAGAACTGGAAAGTGTATCATAGGGAAGAAGGTGTGCCCTTCCACATCACTGCATGAGCACAGGGAGTATCAGAACCGTGAGTACTACTTACTACTCCCATCTAGCCACATCCACCCACATCCACCCCTGCGGCAAACTGCAAATTTAATGATCGTGTCTCCCTATGCAAGAATTATTACATGTAGACAGCACTTAGCGATTGACATACTGTATTGATTACCAATCGTTGACAGGCAGAAATGTAAAAAGATTCTAAGGGTACCTGCAAACGGGTGAGGGCTGTGTAACAGAAATTCTGCATGAATTTCAGTGCAGATTTCTATGCGTTTCTGTGCCAAATCCACACAAGCAATTGTTATGCTGCTGAATTTTAAATCCGTCTGGCAGTTTAATTTCTGCACAGATAAAAAAAGCAAAGTGTACATGAGATTTGTCTAATGTTGTACACTTTGCTGGTACTGTATTACGCTGTAGTATTTCTGCTTGAGATCTGAGTGTAATCCACAATGTGTGCAGGTAGCCTAAAGGTGCTGCCACCCGCTGTGGCTGTGCTGAATTTTGGGCGCAGCTAAAAACTGCATTAAAAAATGCATGTGGCTTTTGTAACAACATGTCTGTGTTTGGCTAGGGCTACACGATGACATTTGTCACAACTACACTGCAACATGTGTCGCGCGACATTGATGTCGCACCAATGTCACGCAACGATTTTTATAATGATAATCTATGGTGTCGTACTGCGACATGCTGCGACTGCGACCCGACAGTCGCAGAAAAATCCATCTTGGCTCATTATAAAAATTGTCGCGTGACATTGGTGCGACAAAATGTTGCGCGATACATGTCGTCGTGTAGCCCTAGCCTTTATGCTGCAACAAATCACACACAGCAAAATACAACATTCATTTACATCAACCCTTTTAAGACACAGCCATTTTTCACCTTCCTGACCAAGTTTTCCAAATCTGTGTCACTTTATGTGGTAATAACTTTTACATGCTTTTACTTATCCAGCTGATTATGAAAAGGTTTTCTCATGACACATTGTACTTCATGTTAGTGGTTAATTTCAATGTATATGTTTTACCTTTATTTATTAAAAAAATCCCAAATTTATATAAAATGTTTGAAAAATTCTCTTTTTTCTAAATTTGAATTTCTCTACTTTAAGGTCTCTTTCACACGAGCATGGCGGATTGGCTCCGGATGCGTTCAGGATGCGTTCAGTGAAACTCGCACCATTTTGAAATCAAGTTCAGTCAGTTTTGTCTACGATTGTGTTCAGTTGTTCATTTTTTTTCCGCGTGGGTGCAATCAGTTTTGATGCGTTTTTCATGCGCGTGATAAAAAAACTGAAGTTATACAAACAACATCTCCTACCAACCATCAGTGAAAAACGCATTGCGTCCGCACTTGCTACATCCTTGACAGCCTTTTTGGACGTTTGTGTGCATGTAGCTTTATATGGGATTGTGCATTGGAGGCGGCTGTTGGAGGAAGTGATGTTATTCACATGGGACTGTACGTTGGTGGGACTGAAAGAAGGGGGGGGTGATGTTTACATGGAACTGTATGTTGGAGGGGGCTGGGCATTATTTCAGGGGGGGGGGAATACAGGGGAGCATAAATCATGGGTTCTAGAGGGTGCAATATAATTACATGGGGCACTGCAGGCGGGCATTAGAAATATTGGGGGCACCGCAGAGGGACATAATTACTGGGGCTACTACAGGGAACATTGTAAATACTGGGGGCACTGTGTGGAATGTTATAACGACTGGGGGCTCTATAGAAGTGCTGTATAGATTGGCCTTATTTCTACTGGGGGGGTCTAAAGGAGTGCCTTATAGAGGGTGTTATTACTACTGAGGGCACTATAGGGAGCCTTATTACCCCTGGTGGCACTATAGGTGACATTATTTTCATTGGGGGCACCATGGGCATTGTTACTACTGGGGGGGATACTGTAGGGGCATTATTATTATTATTGTGCACAATATAAAGGCCTCTTCTACTAATGGAGGCATTCTTGGGAAGAATTATCACAACTGGGGGCAATATCTGTATGGCGCTGTTATTTCTGCAGTTTAGTGATTGGGGAGCACAGTGAGCACAGTATTGGGGGTAGCATCAGGATGATAATGTTGGGGGGGGGGGGGTGATAGAAAAGTGAAGAACCTAAGATATCTGTGTGGTAAACTCTGCAAAGATGAGACATGGCTGACAGAATGAGTTGTGGCATTCTGGAGCAAATTGAGAAGATGAGGAAGGAGAATGTCCACATCAAAGGAAGATACATCACTGGATGTAAGAGGTATTTAGTTCTCAATAGAGATGGCCTTGCGGTTCCCCCGACGGTCATTTCGCGGCGAACTTTGCGTGTTCGCGATTCGCCGAACATGCAAACATATGGAGAAATTTGCGCCCTCTATATTCTTTTACATTGTGAAGAACTTTGACCCATGACACATCCATCAGGTGGTACAGGACAGCCAATTGAGACATTTCAGCACATGGACGTACGCCCTACCTTATAAATAAACCTGATCTGGCCACCATTTTACATTCAGTGTTTTGCCAGTGTAGGGAGAGGTTGCTGTGTGGAGCAGGGACAGGCTGTTAGGGACACCAAACGCTAGCTAATAGGGCCACAAAAGTCTTTTTAAGGACTAGTATAGGTGTGCTATCGAGGAGTGCAATTTACTTATAATATACTTTTATAATGAGTCAAAAACACATAGATCTATATAGTGATCACCTGGAAGTCAGAGGCCTAGGGGCTAGGGGCTTACTAGGGTAATTTTTATATAGGGTAAGGTTCCGGACGAGGTCGCTCTTATGAGGGCGGATGGTCTGTGGTTAGGCTATCAGGGCCAGAATAGCACCTCCCTGTAGGGCAATATCAGGGACCTGGGGCGTAGCTAAAGGCTCATGGGCCTTGGTGCAAGAGTTTAGCTTGGGCCCCCATCCCTCATTGCTTTGTGGCCAGGAGCAGGGAAGCACATTGCCTTCCTGCTGCCTTAGGCAAAAATTTAAACTGCACCCCCCACCATGCCAAATTCTTGACCTAACACCTTCGCTCCAGCCAGAGGTGTAACTTGACCAGCATGCACCTTCTATAAAACAGGTGTCTTCTCATGTGGCACAAGGGTCTTTGGGGCCCCTCAGGCTCCTGGGCCCGGTAGCGACTGCTTCCTCTGCACCCCCTATAGCTACGCCCCTGTCAGGGACAGTTCTTTGCCCAACCTGTCCTTCAATACTACATCATCATCTAGCCCAGGGATGGATGTTTTTTTGCTTTCCCTCCTGGATTCATCGATTTGCACTGGAACCCCCCGAATTGTGGTAGGACATATGGTTTCTGATTTGGTGCCGCCAAGCACCTGATTTAGTGCCGCTGAGCACTTGTTATTGCCTACCACATCTATGCTTTTGGTTAACTTTAATAATTTAATATATTTTCATTTTGAGGGATATCTTTTCCATTCACACGTCCACAAAATTGCGGAACAGATGCGGACCCATTTTGCGGACGTGTGAATGGAAAAGATATCCCTCAAAATGAAATATATTAAAATTATTAATATATAATACACTCACCTAAAGAATTATTAGGAACACCATACTAATACGGTGTTGGACCCCTTTTGCCTTCAGAACTGCCTTAATTCTACATGGCATTGATTCAACAAGGTGCTGATAGAATTCTTTAGAAATGTTGGCCCATATTGATAGGATAGCATCTTGCAGTTGATGGAGATTTGAGGGATGCACATCCAGGGCACGAAGCTCTCGTTCCACCACATCCCAAAGATGCTCTATTGGGTTGAGATCTGGTGACTGTGGGGGCCATTTTAGTACAGTGAACTCATTGTCATGTTCAAGAAACCAATTTGAAATGATTCGAGCTTTGTGACATGGTGCATTATCCTGCTGGAAGTAGCCATCAGAGGATGGATACATGTTCTCATTGTGTTTACGCCAAATTCGGACTCTACCATTTGAATGTCTCAACAGAAATCGAGACTCATCAGACAAGGCAATATTTTTCCAGTCTTCAACAGTCCAATTTTGGTGAGCTCGTGCAAATTGTAGCCTCTTTTTCGTATTTGTAGTGGAGATGAGTGGTACCCGGTGGGGTCTTCTGCTGTTGTAGCCCTTCCGCCTCAAGGTTGTGCGTGTTGTGGCTTCACAAATGCTTTGCTGCATACCTCGGTTGTAACGGGTGATTATTTCAGTCAACGTTGCTCTTCTATCAGCTTGAATCAGTCGGCCCATTCTCCTCTGACCTCTAGCATCCACAAGGCATTTTTGCCCACAGACTGCCGCATACTGGATGATTTTTCCCTTTTCACACCATTCTTAGTAAACCCTAGAAATGGTTGTGCGTGAAAATCCCAGTACTGAGCAGATTGTGAAATACTCAGACCGGCCCGTCTGGCACCAACAACCATGCCACGCTCAAAATTGCTTAAATCACCTTTCTTTCCCATTCTGACATTCAGTTTGGAGTTCAGGAGATTGTCTTGACCAGGACCACACCCCTAAATGCATTGAAGCAACTGCCATGTGATTGGTTGACTAGATAATTGGCATTAATGAGAAATAGTACAGGTGTTCCTAATAATTCTTTAGGTGAGTGTATATAATTTATTATAATATAAATTATATATAAAATATAATTTATATATAATTTAATATATTTTCATTTTGAGGGATATCTTTTCCATTCATACGTCCGCAAAATGGGTCCGCATCTGTTCCGCAATTTTGCGGATCTGCACTTCCGCATGTGTGCTTCCGTTTCCGCAAAAAAATAAACATGTCTATTCTTGTCCGCAATTGCAGACAAGATTAGGCAATTTTCTATTATAGTGCCGGCGATGTGCGGTCCACAAATGCGGAATGCACATTGCCGGTGTCCGTGCTTTGCGGATCCGCAAAACACTTACGGACATGTGAATGGACCCTCATAGTAAAATATTAAAGGTTACGTTTTATCTTCATGTATATTCTAATGGATTGCCTTCCTTGTACAATGTTATAATATACTTTCTATGTTAGAAAGTACAGGGTGTGGCCATTTATATGGATACACCTTAATGAAATGGGAATGGTTGTGATATTCACTTCCTGTTTGTGGCACATTAGTATATGTGAGGGGGGGAAACTTTCAGATGGTGGTGACCATGGCGGCCATTTTGAAGTCGGCCTTTTGAATCCAACTTTTGTATTTTCAATAGGAAGAGGGGTCATGTGACACATCAAACTTATTGGGAATTTCACAACGAAAAAACAATGGTGTGCTTGGTTTTATCGTAACTTTATTCTTTCATGAGTTATTTACAAGTTTCTCTTTGTTTACAGCCATTGACATGTCGCCGAGGTTAACACGTGAGGAGCGGATAGAAATTGTGTTGATGTCTGGTGAATGCAGTAACCGGGTCATTGCAGCAGATTTCAATGCAAGACACCCTACGAGACCACCCATCTCCCATGTTACAGTTAGCAAACTGCTTGCTAAGTTTCCGTGAAACTGGTTCAGTACTGGATTTGCCAAAATGTGGACGCATGAAATCTGTCTCTAATGAAGAAACATCAGTGGCTGTCCTAGCTTCATTCAGCAAGAGCCCACAGCGTAGCACTCGCCCGCATGTCACTGGAGAGTGGCATTAGTCAAACATCCCTTCGGCGGATATTAGCTACTCACAAATGCACCCTAACAAACTCCAGCTACTGCAGCATCTCTACGAGGATGACCAGATCGGCGCACTGGAATTTGCAGAATGGGCAAAACAAAAATTGGAACAGGACCCTCAGTTACGAAGAAGATTTTGTTCAGTGATGAGCAAACTTTTACATGAATGGTGAAGTTAACAAACAAAACCACCGCTATTGGTCTGACACTAACCCACATTGGATAGATCCCTCCAGACTGTTGTGAACAAAAAAATTGATGGTATGGAGTGGTATATTGGGGTACAAAGATAGTGGGGCCATTCTTCATCAATGGAAACCTCAAGGCCACTGGATATGCGAAATGCTACATGGTGATGTGTTTCCCTCTTTATGCACTGAAGCTGGGCACGTTCCCTGACTTTTTCCAGCAAGATGGTGCACCACCACATTATGGGTGTCAGGTGCCGAGCATTTCCTAGCTGAACAGTTTCCTGGAAAGTGGATTGGTCATCGTGGCCAGTTGAATGGCCCCCCAAGGTCTCCCGATCTGACCCCCTTAGACTTTTATCTTTGGGGTCATCTGAAGGCAATTGTCTATGCTGTGAAGATACGAGATGTGCAGCACCTGAAACTACGGATACTGGAAGCCTGTGCTAGCATTTCTCCTGCGGGTGTTGCTATCAGTTGTGAGAGAGTGGGGAGAAGAGGGTTGCATTGACGATCCAACACAATAGGCAGCACATTGAACACATTTTATAGTGGTCAGAAACTTGTAAATAACTCATGAAAGAATAAAGTATACGTTAAAACCAAGCACACCATTGTTTTTCGTGTGAAATTCCCAATAAGTTTGATGTGTCACATGACCCTCCTTCCTATGAAAAAACAAAAAGTTGGATTCAAAATGGCCGACTTCAAAATGGCCGCCATGTCCACCAACCCATCTTGAAAAGTTTCCCCCCTCACATATCTAATGTGCCACAAACAGGAGGTTAATATTCACCAACCATTCCCATTTTATTAGGTGTATCCCATATAAATGGCCCACCCTGTATATTATAGTGCATTTGTATTGTGCGGCAGTTGTGTGCAGATCCTCCTGCGATACTGCAGGTATAAAGAGGGACAAGCGTTATTGGAACAAATAATTTCTACTGGTGTGATATACCAGTTGTCCCCCCAAAAAGACAGATTGAAGCGGGGTGTTATATACCAATTTACTTTCTTTATTAGTGCATTTCGGTACTGTATCGTGCATTTGCGCATGCGCGTATGCAAAAATTGAAATTGCTGATATTTTGCATTGAAAATTTATTTTTATGGAGATCGCAAATTCGAATAATACATCTGGTATGTCACTGTCCATGTTGTTGGACTTTTTGTGCACTTCTAGTAATTATTTCTTGGCTGCAAATATGAGCTGAAGGTTTTTCAGGTTCGCCTGCCATTAAATGGAATGTGACCCGCCGCGAACTTGCGTGTTCGCACGTTCGCAGAACCGTCCCGCAGATGTTCGTCCATCACTATTTCTCAATATTCCTGGCTGGGGAGGGGTTGGATTGAGAGTTTGGCACAGGAAGAAGGAGCGATATTTTCACTTCAGGCAGCAGAAAACCTAGAATCGACCTGGGCTGCCGAGTCAATAAGGTGGAGGAGAAGAGAGGAGAGCTATTCTCCTCCCTCTCCTCTGTTCTGAAGTGCTGGAGTGTTACGCTGATTGTTGGAGCAGCAGTGAGCAGGAACAGCTGCTCCACCATCAGCTCAGTCACCCTCAGTGAGAGACACCAGCACTGCCAAGGAGGAAGCAGGAGCCGCTGTGTCACATGACAAACTATCACTGATATGCCATAAGTGAGCAGACAGTTGCATGGCCTCATTTAGTAAGGGCCTCCTGCACACGACCGTTGTGTTGCACCCCGTGGCCGTTGTGCCGTTTTCCGGGAAAATGCACCGTTTTGCAGCCGCATCCGTGATCCGTGATTCATGGCCGTGAAAAAAAATATGACCTGTCCTATTTTTTTTCACGGCCAACGGTTCACGGACCCATTCAAGTCAATGGGTCCGTGAAAGAACACGGATGCACACAAGATTGGCATCCGGTTGTCCGTGATCCGTGGCCGTAGGTTACTTTTTTATACAGACGGATCCGAAGAACCGTCTGCATAAAAGCTTTTTCAAAGCTGAGTTTTCACTTCGTGAAAACTCAGAACCGACGAGTATATTCTACACAGAAGCGGTTCCCATGGTGATGGGGACGCTTCTAGTTAGAATACACTACAAACTGTGTACAAGACTGCCCCCTGCTGCCGGGCAGCACCCGATCTCTTTACAGGGGGCCGTGATCAGCACAATTAACCCCTTCAGGTGCGGCACCGGAAAGGGTTAATTGTACTAACAAATCCCCCTTGTAAGAGATCAGGGCTGCCAGGCAGCAGGGGGCAGACCCCCCCCCCCTCCCCAGTTTGAATATCATTGATGGCCAGTGCGGGCCCCCCCCCTCTATTGCAATTATTCGTTGGTGGCACAGTGTGCGCCCCCCCCCCTCCCTCCCTCTATTGTAATAATTCGTTGGTGGCACAGTGTGCGCCCCCCATCGGCCCCCCCCTCCATCTATAGCATTAACAACATTGGTGGCCAGTGTGCGGCCTCCCATCTCCCCCCTCCCCCTTCCCCATCATCATTGGTGGCAGCGGAGTTCCGAGCGGAGTCTCCAGTTTAATCGCTGGGGCTCCGATCGTTAACCATGGCAACCAGGACGCTACTACAGTCCTGTTGCCATGGTTACATAGCAATAGTACAGTAGTAGAAGATCATACTTAACCGGCTGCTGCGATGTTCGTGTCCGGCCGGGAGCTCCACCTACTGGTAAGTGACAGCCTCAGGTCTGTGCGGCGCATTGCTAAATGAACTGTCACTTACCAGTAGGAGGAGCTCCCGGCGGACACGAACATCGCCTCTCCCAGGTAAGTATGAATCTTTGCTAGTGACCCGCTGCCACCAATGATCGGGGGGGGGGGGGGAGATGGGGAGGCCGCACACTGGCCACCAATGTTGTTAATGCTATAGAGGGAGGGGGGGGCCGATGGGGGGCGCACACTGTGCCACCAACGATTTATTACATAGAGGGAGGAAGGGGGGGCGGGGGGGCGCACACTGTGCCACCAACGATTTATTACAATAGCGGGAGGAAGGGGGGGGGGTGGGGGGCCCGCACAACTGTGCCACCAACGATTTATTACATATAGATATTCAAACTGGGGAGGGGGGGGGGGGTCAGCCCTGATTCTCTTACAGGGGGGATATGATAGTACAATTACCCCTTCAGGTGCGGCACTTGAGGGGTTAATTGTGCTGATCACGGCCCCCTGTTAACAGATCGGATGCTGCTAGGCAGCAGGGGGCCAGTCATGTACACAGTTTGTAGTATATTCTAACTAGAGCGTCCCCATCACCATGGGAACGCCTCTGTGTTAGAATATACTGTCGGAAATGAGGTTTCACGATCTACTCATATCCGACAGTATATTCTAACATAGGGGCGTTCCCATGGTGGATGGGACCTTCAAGTTAAAATATACCATCGGATAGGAGAAAACTCCGATCCGATGGTATAAAAGGGACTCCAGACTTTACATTGAAAGTCAATAGGGACGGATCCGTTTGAAATGGCACCATATTGTGTCAACGTCAAACGATCCGTCCCAATGACTTGTCATTTGTAATTCAGGTCGGATCCGTTTGGCTCCGCACGGCCAGGCGGACACCAAAACGACTTTTTTTCATTTCCGTGACCCTCCAAAAATCAAGGACGACCACGGACGAAAAAACGGGCACGGATCACGGAAAAACGGGACCCGTTTTGGCGGACCGCAAAAAAATACGTTCGTGTGCAGGAGTCCTAAGAGGTATACGCCAGTGGGCTTCTTAGTAGCACTGCGTCAGAAATGTCTGCCTTAGGCCTCTTTCACACGACAGTATGTCTTTTTCAGTGTTTTGCGGTCCGTTTTAAACGGATCCGTTGTTCCGTTTTTTGTTCCGTTGTGTTTCCGGTTTCGTTCCGTTTTTCCGTTCCGTTTTTCCGTATGGCAAATACAGTATACAGTAATTTCATAGAAAAATTGGGCTGGGCATAACATTTTAAATAGATGGTTCCGCAAAAAACGGAACGGATACGGAGACATACGATGCATTTCCGTATCAATTCCGTTTTTTTTTTGCGGACCCATAGACTTAAGTGGAGCAACGGAAACGTGATTTGCGGCCAAATATAGGACATGTTCTATCTATAAACGGAACGGAAATACGGAAACGGAATGCATACGGAACACATTCCGTTTTTTTGCGGATACCATTGAATGAATGGTTCCGTATACGGACCGCAAAAAACGGCCCGCAAAACGGAAAAAAAAAACGGCCGTGTGAAAGAGGCCTTAGTAAAATGTGCCCAATGGTGTTTTGGAGATTTTTTGCAGCGTAGCTTTCAGTTAAAGGGGTTTTTCCGAGATGTTAATACTGATGACCTTATCCTCTGTATAGTGCTGTGCTTGGTAAGCACAGAGAAGGCCACAGTGCTTACGGGCGTCGGACCCCCACCAATCAGATACTGATGACCTATCCTAAGGATAGGTCATCAGTTATAAAATCTCGGAAAACCCTTTTAAGTACATATGGTTGAATTGTTGGGTATGGCTGATGCCCGTCAGATACAGTTTGTGTTCAAAATAATAGCAGTGTGTTTAAAAAAGTGAAAAAAAAGAAGCTCAAAATCCTTCTAATAGGATTTATTTCCATACACGCAAATGCATTGGGAACACTACACATTCTATTCCAAATCAAAACATGAAGAAAAATATATCCAATTTGTGTTGTTCCTCTAAAAAAATTGAAGAAAAGTGAATATTAGACTGTTTAAAAAAATAGCAGTGTTTGCATTCTTTGCAAACTCAAAAATTCTGTCACAGGGCGCCGGCTTCGCGCTCCTTCCCTTCGGTGCTGCCAGAACCCTGCGATAACTTTGGAGCAAGGACATTCGATGCGTCCTCGTCTCCAGGGCAATGGGGGCAGGGAGGACCCAGCCGCGGCCGCCTCCTTAACATGGTCGGCGTCCTCAGCTCCCATAGTTTCAGCGAAAAGTCTGAGTGACGAACTGTGCACTTGCGCTCAGCAGGATGCAGGAGGATGAGTCATGTGACATTGGCCTTCAAATACTAACTTTCCCTTTAAGTGCAAGGATGTGGTGTGTTATACAACAGTTCGTTACTACTAATGCCCATTATGGACTGAATTACACCTATTAATCCTGCACCTACCAAATTAACTAAGACTTAACTTTTAATAATGCTGCTATTAATACTTAATACTTTAATAAATATCAGCACAGCAGTTCGCTGCAGCCTCTTATGATAGTGTCAAGCAATCACACAGTGCCCGCATATTATACTGGCAGCGCGCAGCCAGTTAGGCACCAGTGTGTATCTACATAGTAGCAGATAGACCCGGTCAGGTGACATACTGACAGGGCACTCTAATTGAGACTCAAAGGCCAGCGAATGCTGGAAGTTTTAATGATTTTGATATTTATTAAAGTATTAAGTATTAATAGCAGCATTAATAAAAGTTAAGTCTTAGTTAATTTGGTAGGTGCAGGATTAATAGGTGTAATTCAGTCCATAATGGGCATGTGACATTGGCCACGTCACATGACTCCCTCACTCCTATTTAACAGGCAGCCTGCTGGCCACAGGTTGCCTGTGATTAAGGTCCTATTCCTTGTGTACATTCCGTTGGCATATTACTTGGTATTTGTATTTTGGCTTGTTACTTGACTTCGTCTTTTGCTTGCTCCCTGTGTCCTATTTCTTCTCCTGGTATTGACTCTCTCATTGATACTTTGACGCTGATTTTGTTTTTTTCCCTGGTACCGCCTTGACCTCCTGGTTTTGACCTCTCTTTGTTTGTCTATTTGTTTGTCTCTCTGCACTTACGCAGGTTAGGGATCACCACCCAGTTGCGCTCCATTGCCTAGGACGGGTAAGTGCAAGTAGGCAGGGACAGAGGAGTGGGTGGAGTCAGTTTGCACCTTCCCTATTCCCCTTCTCGTGACACATTCACTATATAAACTGAAAAATGTTTGAAGATTTTGCTTTCCTTTTAATCACTTAACTAATATTTAGTTGTATAACGACTGTTTATGAGAACTGCTGTACATCTGTGTTGCATGGAGTCAACCAACTTCTGGCACCTGTGAACAGGTATTCCAGCCCCGGATGATTGGACTACATTCCATAGTTCTTCTCTATTTCTGGTTTTTGTGGTATTCTGCCAGGTGCGGGGTGTCCATCGGGTCCCCGCGCTGCTGTGACGAGGACACGATGGCATGGAAGGCAGCCCGATGCCTTCCTTAGGCATCGTGGCTGACTTCCGTGAGAGCCTGTGATATCCAGCCCCCTGGATCTCACTGGCAGTATGTAATACATAAGTATTGTAATGCATTGTAAAGGGGAACAGACCCCCAAAAGTTGAAGTCCCAGAGTGGGACAAAAAAGAAGGTGAAGAAATAAGTTTTACAAACAAATTCAAAGTTTCAAGTTAAAAAAAAAGCGTCCTTTTCCCCAAAAAAAGTTTTAAAAAAATGTTAAAAATAGGGAAAAAAATTAAATTAGACATATTAGGTATCGCCGCATCCGTATCGACCGGGTCTATAAAAATAGCACATGATCCACCCCGTCAGGTGAACATCGTAACATAAAGTAAATAAAAACTGTGTCAAAAAAGTAATTTTCTGGTCACCTTGCCTCACAAAAAGTGTAATACCTTGTCTTATGTACCCCAAAATGGTACCAATCAAACCATCATCTCATCCCGCAAAGACAATCGCCCAAAAAATAAAAATTAAATAGGGCTCTCATAAAATGGCAACACAAAAACAAGATTTTATGTTCAAAAATGATTTCACTGTGTAAAACTTAAAAAAAATTTAAATGATAGACATATTAGGTATCTCCGCATCCATAACAACCTGCTTAATAATGGAGCCTCTGTCGATACTCATTTCTTCTAACTCAAATATAGAGGATTGGGAAATAGCAGGAATTACAGAGAAACTTTCACTATATGCTGACGACATGTTGGTATACTTGGCTGATCCAGGGAATTCCTTAGATACCCTTTTACAGGTTGTGGACCATTTTGGTAGCTTTTCGGGACTTTGTGTAAACTGGGCTAAGTTGAGTCTCTGCCCAATCGATAGATTTGTTCCAACTCACATCTCATTGAATTCTAGGCTTCAGGTTGTTGAGCAATTTACATATCTGGGGATTGTCATTCACAAAGAGGTGACAAAGTTTTATGACCTAAATGTTGTTCCTACAATGCAATATTTTACTAAGAAATTAGAAGCTTGGGAGAACTTGCCTCTGAACCTTATTGGACGTATCAACATTATAAAAATGATTCTCCTCCCAAAGTTGCTATACTTATATAGGGCGGCCCCGATGCTACTCCCCAAGAAACATTTCACTACATTGGATAAGGCAATTACTCCTTGTCTATGGAACAAATCTTCTCCCAGAATAGCGAAACGCACCCTTCAGGCAACCTACATACAGGGAGGGCGTGGCTGTACAGTTGAGCTACGTGGCCTGGTGGGTGCGGGCAGACTCGGGCAATCCGGCGGTAGTGCTGGAAGCAGCATTGATGGGATCTTTTGAAGCACTTACGAATCTGGCATACAAGGGAGGGGCGGGCTCGGTAGAACACTATACCCAATCTATGGCTGCGGTAGTGAAGATCTGGGTCAAATGGAGTCCGGTGACCATTTCTAGAGAGAATATTCCTAGTTGGTCACCCTATATGCCTCTATGGAAAAATAGAGGCTTGCCGGAATTGCTCTCATTAATAGAGTTCGAATTTTGGCCCCAAAAGGGGGTGCGTTACCTCACCCAATTATATGAGAAGGGCTTGTTTAGATCTTTTAGTAGTTTGAAGCAAGAATTTAATCTTCCCCAACATAGTCTATTCAGATACTTTCAGCTCAGACATGCCTGTCAAGCGCAATTTGGTAGAGAACCTCTAAAACTGGAGTGTGGCCCGATAGAAGCAGTAATCAGGAGGGTTCCTCTGGTCAAACCAGTGTCGGCTCTCTATGCGTCTCTAATGATGCTGCAGGATTCTCCCCTTGATAACTCATTGGTCAAGTGGAGAAGAGACGTAGAAGTTCTAGAGGATGTACATATTAAGGAAATTGGTCATACATGGAGGTCTACAGTGGTAAGCGCTAGGGATCAACTGATTCAAGTTAAGTGGCTTCATAGGATATACTATACCCCTGAGAGACTATTCAAAATGGGTAAATTACCAGATCCGCAATGTACGAGGTGTGGGCATGAAAAGGGCTGCCTAATACATATGATATGGCAGTGTCCAGTCATATATAGCTTCTGGGAAGGGATCCATGCCTATATTAACGACAAACTGGGCTTTCCCAATGTCTGTACTCAGCTGACGACTCTGCTGGGGATAACTAATGAGGTTGTTCCCACCAAATTCGGCAGGAAACTATACAGGATTCTCTTGTTTTATGCAAGGAAAACCATCCTCCTCAATTGGAAACCCCCTAAGAGGCCTACGGTGCAGCAATGGATACAAATAATCAATGCTGATCTTGAGCTATACAAGTTTATTTATGAACGTCGAGGAACCCCGGATCGTTTTATGAAAATCTGGGATCCCTAGATTAGTGCCTAAACGCTGATGCCTTAGGTGGTTGCGATATCTGGGCTCTGGCTGATGAAGGAGAGTGTGAATGGGTGGGTGTATGCAGTGCTCTATATTATTCCAGGACATATTCTGATGGGTGCTACTCACAATATCTTGCTATTATCTACTGATGTCGTGTGCAATGGGCTAACAGAACACTGTGGTGATTAATCCCATGCTGATCTATGTACTGCTTCTGTGTGATTTGCCTTCAGATGGTGTGTTTGTAATACTTTGTTAAAATTTAATAAAAAGAGACTATTAAAAAAAACTATCTGAGCCTATATCTTCCAATGGCAGAATTTGAGGAATAGTCTTCACAAATCACAACAGACATGAGACTGAGACTCATTGACAAAAGTCTGTTGTCTATGGCTAGCTTTAGAAAATTTGGATTTCGTATATTTGCTATTCTTATTGGCACGTAAAGAGGACTCTGCTTGTCTTAACCCGAGTAAAGACTGCAGATCAATCATCAACTAGATATTGTGTCGTAAAACCCTCCCTTGCTTCCATGATCCCTCTCTTGACTCATCACAGACAATGTTTGTGGGTCAGCAAATTAAAAAAGGAGACAAAACCTGCTAGCTCACATGGCTTCCAGCAAGTTGCATTAAAGAAAAAACATCTGACGCGATGCATTAAATTGGTCACCACATGAACTTTGAACATATCTTTTTCCTTTTAACTATGTCTGAAATTATATGTCAACATTCGGTACCTGGTAGGCTACTTTTATTGCCTCACCTGCTATACCTTTCATCGATAAGAACAAATGACATTCAGATAAAAATAAGTTCTAACAAGCAGATTAAATAAAGCTGGCAATATAGAAAGCACATCAAATTGCATCAACAAAGAATAGTAAAGAAAAGTGAAGTTCGCTTTAGACTGAATTCTGACACAACATTCTGCACCATTTTGTAACGTTGTTTCAACAAAGAGAATCGGTACAACATGTTTACCTAATAAAGTTAAATTTTTATTGTGACATAAAACAAACATACAAACATACATGTAGAGCCCATACAGTGTGCCTCTAGAGGCAGTTCACAATGCATTCACTAGTAGCAGATCTAAATTGTTTGAATGCCTGCATTCACATGGAGGGTGTTGTGAGTGCAGGGCCTGGATCAGCATGTATTATTTAAAGCTATATCCAGCCCTGTGATCATTCCTTTCTCCAATTTAAAACAGGTATAAGTGTGTATGCAGGCAGGCATAGGTTGCATATATATGCTATGATCGTGACTATTCAAATCATTAATCATCAGGCACTAAAGCCGTGTATATCAGACCGATCTAAATCCTTCACCTACCCGATATCCAGTGGCGTGCGTGTGAGCTGTCTCTGTGCGGCGTACTCCCCGACGTACGTTTCGCTTAATGCTTCTTCAGGAGGATCGTGTGAAGGAGTGTCAGACCTAAATGAAAAGAAAAATGGGGAAGACTTCTCACAGGAGGTGTAAATACATTGACAAATACATTGGCAACAATGTTTGTCACAAAAGTGTCAGTAAAATTTGAAATGGGAATGATACAGACACACATTTAAAGGGGCGTCTGGTATTTAAATATTTTCCAAAAGAAAACATGGCACTCACCATCCGACATTTATATCCACTTTATTGAAGCATTAAAAACAGCCTGGTGTGGACAAGGTTAGAGAGACGGCCGTTTCATGCTGCTTGCACTTCGTCTGGTTCCGAACTGCACAAATGTGCTGCCCCTTGTATCCACATCATGCATACACAGATAATTAATTAAACGTTATCAAAGTTACATATATTACATACAGTATCAATACATAAAGATACAAGAGGTTAAAACACTTGCATATTCTCGGGGATTATCACCTTTTATTTAATCTAAGAATTAATTTGGTATTCTTCTGTAATAACTCCCTATTAGGGTTCAGCGAACCCGAACTATAAAGTTCGGGTTCGTACCGAACTTTAGGTTTTTTTTGTACCCGGACCTGAACCCGAACATTTTCGTAAAAGTTCGGGTTCGAGTTTGGTGTTCGGCGATTTAATGACGCTTTTTGAAAGGCTGCAGGGCAGCCAATCAACAAGTGTTTAACTCGTGTGCCCTTAGAAGCCATCAGAGCCATGCCTACTAATGGCATGGCTGTGATTGGCCAGTGCAGCATGTGACCCAGCCTCTATATAAGCTGGAGTCACATAGCGCTGCATGTCACATCAGCTCTTACTAGTGTAGGGAGAGGATGCTGCAGCTGTGAGGGAGAAATTCTGGTGTTCTTGGTGTTAAATCTGCAAACTACAGCGATTATTTTTGTGGGTGCTATGCTACATTTTTGTACCCCTGAGCCCAGTGCCACAGAGAAATAAGCTTTAATCAGTCTGTTTGTTAGGTGGGCGTCGGCAACCATTTTTGAAAATGTAGTGCACTTGCAACTGCATGTGTGCCAGGGACATTACTTTAATCCTGTTCTGGTAGCTCAGTGGGCGACATCTAGGCATTTTTTAAGGACACCTGCACTGCATATGTGCCAGGGGAAGGAAAAATAATATAGGTAATCCGTCTGTAACTTCAGGGCCCTGGGGGGGGGGACATATTCACATTTTTTTCTGTGAAGTACCCCTGTGCTGAATATCTGACAGGGAAAATCTATTCATTAAATCCATCTGTTAGATTCCAGGGGAACAAATTCTCTTTTTTTGGCGGTCAAGTACCCCTGCGGCCTGCAGTGCATACCTGCCAGCGACAATAATTGAATTACAGTAAAGGGCGAGCACACTTCATTTGGACTAGTACTAAAATGTAATTAAATCACACTAACACGTGTATAACAGATACATAAAATACTATAAAATACAATAAAATACAAAGCATAGGATATACTTCATACAAGCTCCTAGACCTGGATGGGTCCACAGAAATAGTATACCGCAATATTCCTTAGATGCAAGGCTGGATTAAATCGGAATTTTCAATAAACCCGTGGAGATGGTGGTCCACGTATAAATATAGATTGTCAAGATTATTTCAACAGGCTTCTAATTGCATGAATATTCAAACGCTGGTCTCTTTCTGCGGATGCAGTGTAATGGCTGTTTATATATATGTATGTTGCAGTCCCATATACCGTGTTGTATATAAGTAAAGGTGCAAGTTGCCAGATAAAGTTGCACTGGCTTAAGGGATCCTTGAATATTTGAACGCTGGTCTTTTTGCGTTAATACAATATAATGTCCAATTATATATACTCTGATCCCCTAAAATGTCGATTTAGTCCGCTTACCTTCCCCAGCGTTGGCGGTTTGGTCAGGCGAGGGTTGAGCGGCGCGGGACACTGCCGGCGTCTGGCTCCTTGCTCCTCCAACTGACTTACCCGAGATCTCGCGGGAATTCAAACGAGACTTCGGACGAAACTGCAGTCTATGCCCAGTCCAAGTATATCTCGTCCGCTGTAACAGGGAGGTAGATGGTTACTTGCTCTGTCAGTCCTAGTTCAGGTCGTTTTCAACTGTCTTTAAGAGCAGTTTATAGCATGGCCATGCTTTTCTTGCGGAGGTGCTGTTTCACAGGTGTACGGTCCTGCCCAGACGCGTTTCGGGAACTAGCCTTCCCTTCATCAGTGGTACCGTCACCTGTTGCCTCCGCCTTTTATTCAATGTAGAGCACCAAAATGTGGACAACTGGATTTTCTTTCAGAACCGGAAAATGTCCATACCATTTTTATTTTGTTTTTTTATACATGCGTTTTTGCTGCGGTTTTCTTTATGCATATGCGTTTTTTTGTTCTGAGTCCTCCTTATGGTCTTATGGATATCTTGTGTGAACAAATTTTGAATAGGTGGTTTCCTTTAGAAATTATAGCAACTATATGGCATCTCATTAATATGTGATGTCCATAATTCAATATAATGATTGCAATTCTTCTTCCTAATATGTTTAAATATCTTTATGCGATATATATTTTTATAAATACAAATCTGATTAAAATGGATAAAATACTTATGATAAAACAAAACTAAATAAAATAGAAACTTAATTTAAGAATACAAGTAGCGGATTCTATTATTTCCCTATTTAACATGGGATAGTACTAATGTCTGAGTGATAACTTACATTGTTATATACAATCTTTATAAATTGAGGCAGTGCGTCATAGGGACAATCAATGTGTATGTCTCTATTGCGGATTGTCCCTATGACGCACTGCCTCAATTTATAAAGATTGTATATAACAATGTAAGTTATCACTCAGACATTAGTACTATCCCATGTTAAATAGGGAAATAATAGAATCCGCTACTTGTATTCTTAAATTAAGTTTCTATTTTATTTAGTTTTGTTTTATCATAAGTATTTTATCCATTTTAATCAGATTTGTATTTATAAAAATATATATCGCATAAAGATATTTAAACATATTAGGAAGAAGAATTGCAATCATTATATTGAATTATGGACATCACATATTAATGAGATGCCATATAGTTGCTATAATTTCTAAAGGAAACCACCTATTCAAAATTTGTTCACACAAGATATCCATAAGACCATAAGGAGGACTCAGAACAAAAAAACGCATATGCATAAAGAAAACCGCAGCAAAAACGCATGTATAAAAAAACAAAATAAAAATGGTATGGACATTTTCCGGTTCTGAAAGAAAATCCAGTTGTCCACATTTTGGTGCTCTACATTGAATAAAAGGCGGAGGCAACAGGTGACGGTACCACTGATGAAGGGAAGGCTAGTTCCCGAAACGCGTCTGGGCAGGACCGTACACCTGTGAAACAGCACCTCCGCAAGAAAAGCATGGCCATGCTATAAACTGCTCTTAAAGACAGTTGAAAACGACCTGAACTAGGACTGACAGAGCAAGTAACCATCTACCTCCCTGTTACAGCGGACGAGATATACTTGGACTGGGCATAGACTGCAGTTCCGTCCGAAGTCTCGTTTGAATTCCCGCGAGATCTCGGGTAAATCAGTTGGAGGAGCAAGGAGCCAGACGCCGGCAGTGTCCCGCGCCGCTCAACCCTCGCCTGACCAAACCGCCAACGCTGGGGAAGGTAAGCGGACTAAATCGACATTTTAGGGGATCAGAGTATATATAATTGGACATTATATTGTATTAACGCAAAAAGACCAGCGTTCAAATATTCAAGGATCCCTTAAGCCAGTGCAACTTTATCTGGCAACTTGCACCTTTACTTATATACAACACGGTATATGGGACTGCAACATACATATATATATAAACAGCCATTACACTGCATCCGCAGAAAGAGACCAGCGTTTGAATATTCATGCAATTACAAGCCTGTTGAAATAATCTTGACAATCTATATTTATACGTGGACCACCATCTCCACGGGTTTATTGAAAATTCCGATTTAATCCAGCCTTGCATCTAAGGAATATTGCGGTATACTATTTCTGTGGACCCATCCAGGTCTAGGAGCTTGTATGAAGTATATCCTATGCTTTGTATTTTATTGTATTTTATAGTATTTTATGTATCTGTTATACACGTGTTAGTGTGATTTAATTAAATTTTAGTACTAGTCCAAATGAAGTGTGCTCGCCCTTTACTATAGCTTTCCAATTTACATTTTCAGAGGGTGGGTGTCCCTCTCACTAGGGCTAGCAGCACCTGTTCCGTAATCACGTTTGAAGTGAGCCACCATCTTGAATTTCAATAATTGAATTACATTGAATTACATTAGTCTGTCACATATTTGTGTGACCTAAAGCGATTTTTTCTCTTTGTAACACCGACACTGCATAGCTGACAGTCAAATAAAACTAGTAAATACTGACGTTACATTGTCGGTTGACAAATTATCATTTTTTGTGCTAGAAAGTAAAATTTTTGGCCTGCGCTGCGTTTCTGGCAGTCCAATAAAACCATTAAATACTGCTGTTACATTGTCGGTTAAAAAAACACACCCTTTTGGTGCTAGATAGTACATTTGCGGCCTGCGCTGCATTTCTGACAGTCCAATAAAACCGTTAAATACTGCTGTTACATTGTTGGTTGAAAAAAAGCACACTTTTTGTGCTAGATGGTACATTTGCAACCTGCGCTGCATTTCTGACAGTCCAATAAACCCGTTAAATACTGCTATTACATTGTCAGTTGAAAAAAACTCACTTTTTGTGCTAGATAGTACATTTGCGGCCTGCGCTGCATTTCTGACAGTCCAATAAAACCGTTAAATACTACTGCTATATTGTTGTTTGAAAAAACTCACTCTTTGTGCTAGATAGTACATTTGCGGCCTGCGCTGCATTTCTGACAGTCCAATAAAACCGTTAAATACTGCTGTTATATTGTTGTTTGAAAAAACACTCTTTGTGCTAGATAGTACATTTGCGGCCTGCGCTGCATTTCTGACAGTCCAATGAAACCGTTAAATACTGCTGTTACATTGTCGGTTGAAAAAAACTCAATTTTTGTGCTAAATTGTACACTTGCAGCCTGCGCTGCATTTCTGACAGTCCAATAAAACCTTTAAATACTGCTGTTACATTGTCGGTTGAAAAAAACTCACTTTTTGTGCTAGATTGTACATAGCAGCCTGCGCTGCATTTCTGACAGTCCACTTAAACCGTTAAATCCTGCTGTTACACTGTCGGTTGAAAAAAAACCTCACTTTTTGTGCTAGATAGTACATTTGCAGCCTGCGCTGCATTTCTGACAGTCCAATAAAACCGTTAAATACTGCTGTTACACTGTCGGTTGAAAAAACCCTCACTTTTTGTGCTAGATAGTACATTTGCAGCCTGCGCTGCATTTCTGACAGTCCAATAAAACCGTTAAATACTGCTGTTACATTGTCGGTTGAAAAAAAATCACTTTTTGTGCTAGATTGTACATTTGCAGCCTGCGCTGCATTTCTGACAGTCCACTTAAACCGGTAAATGCTGCTGTTATATTGTTGTTTAAAAAAGACACCCTTTTTGTGCTAGACAGTACATTTGCGGCCTGCGCTGCATTTCTGACAGTCCAATAAAACCGTTAAATACTGCTGTTACATTGTCGGTTGAAAAAAACTCACTTTTTGTGCTAGATTGTACATAGCAGCCTGCGCTGCATTTCTGACAGTCCACTTAAACCGTTAAATCCTGCTGTTACACTGTCGGTTGAAAAAAAACCTCACTTTTTGTGCTAGATAGTACATTTGCAGCCTGCGCTGCATTTCTGACAGTCCAATAAAACCGTTAAATACTGCTGTTACACTGTCGGTTGAAAAAACCCTCACTTTTTGTGCTAGATAGTACATTTGCAGCCTGCGCTGCATTTCTGACAGTCCAATAAAACCGTTAAATACTGCTGTTACATTGTCGGTTGAAAAAAAATCACTTTTTGTGCTAGATTGTACATTTGCAGCCTGCGCTGCATTTCTGACAGTCCACTTAAACCGGTAAATGCTGCTGTTATATTGTTGTTTAAAAAAGACACCCTTTTTGTGCTAGACAGTACATTTGCGGCCTGCGCTGCATTTCTGACAGTCCAATAAAACCGTTAAATACTGCTGTTATATTGTTGTTTGAAAAAAAGCACACTTTTTGTGCTAGATAGTACATTTGCGGCCTGCGCTGCATTTCTGACAGTCCAATAAAACCGTTAAATACTGCTGTTACATTGTCGGCTGAAAAAAAAATCACTTTTGTGCTAGATAGCACATTTGCGGCCTGCGCTGCATTTCTGACAGTCCAATAAAACCGTTAAATACTGCTGTTACATTTTTGGTTGAAAAAAAGCACACTTTTTGTGCTAGATAGTACATTTGCGGCCTGCGCTGCATTTCTGACAGTATAATAAAACCGTTAAATACTGCTGTTATATTGTCGGTTGAAAAAAACTCACTTTTTGTGCTAGATAGTACATTTGCTGCCTGCGCTGCATTTCTGACAGTCCAATAAAACCGTTAAATACTGCTGTTACATTCAGTTGAAAAAAAAATCACTTTTTGTGCTAGATTGTACATTTGCAGCCTACGTTGCATTTCTGACAGTCCACTAAAACCATTAAATACTGCTGTTATATTGTTGTTTGAAAAAACTCACTTTTTGTGCTAGATAGTACATTTGTGGTCTGCACTGCATTTCTGACAGTCCAATAGAACCGTTAAATACTGCTCTTACACTGTCGGTTGAAAAAAAAAACACTTTTTGTGCTAGATAGTACATTTGCAGCCTGCGCTGCATTTCTGACAGTCCAATAAAACCGTTAAATACTGCTGTTACATTGTCGGTTGAAAAAACACCCTTTTTGTGCTAGATAGTACATTTGTGGCCTGCGCTGCATTTCTGACAGTCCACTAAAACCCTTAAATACTGCTGTTACATTGTTGGTTGAAAAAAAGCACACTTTTTGTGCTAGATAGTACATTTGCAGCCTGCATTTCTGACAGTCCAATAAAACTGTTAAATACTGCTGTTGCATTGTCGGTTGAAAAAAACTCACTTTGTCACGGGGTTCCGAAGGTGCACTCGGTCCCCCATTGCCCGCAGAACTGTTGCTTAGCTTTTGGAATGAGGTTCTGTGTTTGACCTCATTCCCAGGGCGGCTTTACTAGCTGGGTGGCTCCCTGCTCCTAGTCTGCCTTGAGCGCCGAGCTGATCACTCGGTGCTCAACTGGTTTGTCTGTCGGTCATGTGACGCTGGCCACGTCACATGACCCTCACTCCTCACTATAAATACAGGCAGCCTGCTAGCCACAGGTTGCCTGTTAATTTCTAGGTTCCTGGCTATTTGTTGGACTGCTGAATACTTACCTGATCCTGTTCCCTGACCATCCTTTTGCCTGCTGCTCCTGTACTGCGTTTCCGTCCTGGTATTGTGACCTCGGCTCCCACCTGACTACTCTCTTAGGACTCCTCTTGTACTTCTCTGCTCTCCTGGTATTTATGACCCCGGCTTCTCCTGACAATTCTCTGCTTGCTCCATTTGTACTTTGCAGCTTTCCTGGTATTGACTCGGTCCGTTCACGTCCTGTTGTTTGTCTGTCTGTCATCCCTGCACTTACTCCAAGTTAGGGATTGCCGTCCAGTTGTCCCCTGTCATTAGGACTCGCGAGGCAAGTAGGCAGGGCCAGGGGTAAGGGTGGAGCGCAGTGGTCACTTCCCTCCCCCCTGTGTGTGTGTGTACGCGACCGTTACAGATTAACAGGCCCAATAACCACTGTATTATGAAACCTCTGGTGACCCTGACTGACCATGTCTCTAATCTGGCGCAGAGGGTGCAGGAGTTGGGGGAAAAACTCAGTTCTTTTGAGTTAGGGCAAGGTTCTTCCACTCCTCAGGCCTCCAGTCCGCATTTTGAGCCCCAGATTAAGCTCCCAGACCCCTTTTCTGGAGACCGGAGGAAGTTTCTCTCTTTTAAGGAGAGTTGCAAACTTTACTTCCGTTTGCGCCCCGTGTCCTCTGGCTCCGAGAGTCAACGCGTGGGCATTATCATTTCCCGATTACAGGGTGATCCCCAGGACTGGGCGTTCTCTTTACCTGCTGGCACCAGTTGTTTATATTCTGTGGAGAGGTTCTTTCAGGCCTTGGGTACCCTCTATGATGAACCAGACAGGGCTCTGGTAGCCAAGACGACTCTAAAGGCACTGGTTCAGGGCAATTTACCAGCGGAGGATTATTGCACCCAATTCAGAAGGTGGTGTGTCCCCTCAGGATGGAACGAACCAGCCCTGAAGAGTCAGTTCAGGTCAGGTCTGTCTGATAAATTAAAGGATCTTCTGGTCAGTTATCAACTTCCAGAGACCTTAGAGGAGATGATGACCCTTGTTGTCCGACTTGACCGACGGGTTAGAGAGAGACGACAGGAACAACAGTTCTCTTCCCAGATGGTGGTCCAGCCAGAGGCCTATCCCAGAGACAATGCTGAGGTCTCCACCGAGGAACCCATGCAGGTTGGCATGACCCGAGGGAATCTTCGCCGCAGACGTGGAGAATGCTTTTACTGTGGAGATCCTGACCATTGGATCAACCAGTGCTCTAAGAAGGTCCTCTCTGTCAAGTCTCCTAAGACAAGGCAACCTAAAGACCAGGTACACCCTGAATTTTCTAAATGTAAGCTTTTGGTACCCATTACGATTTCTCTAGGAGTAGATAAATGGCCAGGTAAGGCCTTTATTGATTCTGGCTCAGCGGCTAGCTTTATTGACTCTGAGTATGCTGTAAGATTGGGTATTCCTATGTTTGCCTTACCAACTCCTATCCATGTCATGGCTATTGATGCTACTCCTCTTATTGGTGGTACGGTGAGCTTATGTACCTCGGAGATTTCTCTAACCGTGGGTGTGTGCCACTCAGAGAGATGTTCGCTTCTAGTCCTGGAGAACCTACCTGCTGAGGTGGTACTAGGGCCTTGGCTCCGACTACATAACCCCACTATAGATTGGTCCAATGGGGAGTTGGTGAGATGGGGGCCTAAGTGTGACTCGTGCTTGTCCGTGGTACAGGCTGGGGTCTCAGTAAAGTCTGATACTTTACCCTCTGTTGTTAGAGAATATTCTGATGTATTCTCATCACCAACCCCGGAGGTTCTACCCCCCCATAGACCTTATGATTGTACCATAGAGCTAGTAGAGGGGGCCAAGTTTCCTAAAGGACGAATTTATAATCTTTCTATGCCCGAACGCAAGGCCATGGAAGATTATATTAAGGAGAGCCTTGGTAAAGGGCATATTAGACCTTCTGTCTCTCCTATGGGGGCGGGGTTTTTCTTTGTTAAGAAAAAATATGGTGGTCTTAGGCCATGTATCGATTACCGGAGATTAAATAAAATCACTGTCCAGAATAGATACTCCCTCCCATTGATTCCGGATTTATTTAACCAGGTTCTGGGGGCAACCTGGTTTTCCAAAATTGACCTGAAAGGGGCATACAATCTAATCCGAATCAAGGAGGGAGACGAATGGAAGACGGCGTTCAATACTCCGGTAGGACACTTTGAATATCAAGTGATGCCTTTTGGACTCAGCAATGCCCCAGCTGTGTTCTAAAACTTCATGAATGACATTCTTAGGGAGTACTTAGGTAAATTTGTTATTGTCTATCTTGACGACATTTTGATATTCTCTCCTGACTTCGAATCCCATGTGTCTCATGTTAAACAAGTATTAGAGGTGTTGAGGGAGAATCAGCTATCCGCTAAACAAGAGAAATGTGTCTTTGGTGTACAGGAGATTCTGTTTCTAGGGCATGTTCTGACTCCTCACGCCTTCAAGATGGATCCTGGTAAGGTACTAGCAATTAAGGAATGGGTAAGACCTTCATCCTTAAAGGCCTTACAACGGTTCTTAGGTTTCGCCAATTACTATCGTAAATTTATTATGAATTTTTCCGTAATTGCTAAACCGTTGACCGACCTTACTAAGAAAGGGGCGGATTTGGAGAATTGGTCTACTGAGGCCATTTCTTCATTTGAAAAATTAAAAAAGGCATTTAGTAACGCTCCCATTCTGATCCAGCCTGATCAGGAGAAACCTTTTATTGTGGAGGTGGATGCGTCCGAGGACGGCGTAGGAGCAGTCCTTTCACAAGGTCCTGCTAGCCTCACTAATCTGAGACCATGTGCCTTCTTCTCCAGGAAATTCTCTCCCACGGAGAGAAACTACGACATAGGGAATAGGGAGCTGCTGGCCATTAAATGGGCATTTGAGGAGTGGAGGCATTTCCTGGAGGGGGCAAGACATTGTGTAACTGTTGTCACTGACCATAAAAACCTTATGTTTTTCGAGTCTGCTAAGAGGTTGAATCCCTGTCAAGCCAGATGGGCTCTGTTTCTTACTCGTTTTGATTTTTCCATCACGTTCAGGCCGGGAAGTAAAAATGTGAAGGCGGACGCATTATCTCGGAGCTTCCAGGCTTTTCAACCTACTGAGGTACCACCTGAATCCATCCTACCAGCAAAAATCTTCTTAGCAGCTCTTACCCAGGATATCTCGGCTCGCATTAGGTCTGAACAACATCTGGCACCGGTATCCACCCCAACAGATAAGTTGTTTGTTCCCGTACAATTTCGTCTCCAGCTGTTGGGTGAGTGTCACGATTCTGCCTTTTGTGGACATCCGGGTGTTGAGGGCACTAAGGATCTGGTTTCTAGATCTTATTGGTGGCCCACTCTAACTAGGGATGTCAAGTCCTACGTGTCAGCCTGTGAGGTTTGTGCCAGGTCCAAGACACCTAGGACTCGCCCTGCTGGTAACCTACGACCCCTACCCATTCCCAGTAGACCCTGGTCCCATATCTCGATGGACTTTATAACTGACCTACCGCTGGCGGAGGGTAAGACTGTGGTTTGGGTAGTGGTCGATAGGTTTAGCAAGATGGTTCATTTCATTCCCCTGTCTAAACTTCCGAATGCTAAAACCCTGGCGTCTATTTTTGTGAGAGAGATTGTTCGTTTACATGGCATCCCGGAAAATATTGTTTCTGACAGGGGTGTGCAGTTTGTGTCCAAATTCTGGAGGGCCTTCTGTCAAAGATGTAAAATTTCATTGTCTTTTTCTTCCGCCTACCATCCTGAGAGTAATGGGCAGACTGAACGCCTTAATCAGTCTGTGGAACAATTCTTGAGGTTGTATGTTGCTGATGACCAGCAATTATGGGTCAAATTCCTTCCGTTGGCTGAATTTGCTTTGAATAACCGTGTCAATTCTTCTGCTGGGGTCTCCCCTTTCTTTTGTAACCATGGTTTTCATCCCCGTTTTCATTCTGGGTCGTCCGTCTCCTCCTCTAACCCTGAAGCGGATAAACTCTCCTCCGAACTGTGCACAGTTTGGGCCCGGGTTCAATCGAACCTAGAAAAGGCTTAATGTTCTTAAAAACTCAAGGCCGATAGGAGACGTTCAAGGGGGGTAAACTTTCAGGTTGGGGATAAAGTATGGTTGTCCTCCAAGAATCTATCTCTCAAGGTAACTTCTAAAAAATTTGCTCCTCGTTTTATTGGACCATATAAGATCACGGAAGTGATTAACCCGGTATCTTTTAGGTTGGAGCTGCCTGAGTCATTCCACATTCATAATGTGTTCCATAAATCTCTGCTTAAAAAATATTTTGAACCGGTAGTACCATCAAAAGACTCGCCTCCGCCGGTTCTTGTTAATGATGCTGTCGAGTATGTGGTGTCTAAAATAGTGGATGTCAGGAAGGTACGTAATTCCTTGCAGTACCTGATTCACTGGAAGGGGTATGGACCTGAAGAGAGGTCTTGGGTACCTGCAAGGGATGTTCATGCTCCTAGACTTGTTCGTAAATTTCATTTAGAACACCCTGAAAAGCCATCGCCTGAAGTCTTGGGTCCGGTGGCCCCTCGTAAAAGGGGGGGTACTGTCACGGGGTTCCGAAGGTGCACTCGGTCCCCCATTGCCCGCAGAACTGTTGCTTAGCTTTTGGAATGAGGTTCTGTGTTTGACCTCATTCCCAGGGCGGCTTTACTAGCTGGGTGGCTCCCTGCTCCTAGTCTGCCTTGAGCGCCGAGCTGATCACTCGGTGCTCAACTGGTTGGTCTGTCGGTCATGTGACGCTGGCCACGTCACATGACCCTCACTCCTCACTATAAATACAGGCAGCCTGCTAGCCACAGGTTGCCTGTTAATTTCTAGGTTCCTGGCTATTTGTTGGACTGCTGAATACTTACCTGATCCTGTTCCCTGACCATCCTTTTGCCTGCTGCTCCTGTACTGCGTTTCCGTCCTGGTATTGTGACCTCGGCTCCCACCTGACTACTCTCTTAGGACTCCTCTTGTACTTCTCTGCTCTCCTGGTATTTATGACCCCGGCTTCTCCTGACAATTCTCTGCTTGCTCCATTTGTACTTTGCAGCTTTCCTGGTATTGACTCGGTCCGTTCACGTCCTGTTGTTTGTCTGTCTGTCATCCCTGCACTTACTCCAAGTTAGGGATTGCCGTCCAGTTGTCCCCTGTCATTAGGACTCGCGAGGCAAGTAGGCAGGGCCAGGGGTAAGGGTGGAGCGCAGTGGTCACTTCCCTCCCCCCTGTGTGTGTGTGTACGCGACCGTTACACACTTTTTGTGCTAGATAGTACATTTGCGGCCTGTGCTGCATTTCTGACAGTCTACTTAAACCGTTAAATACTGCTGTTATATTGTTGTTTGAAAAAAAAAAAACCTTTTTGTGCTAGATAGTACATTTGCGGCCTGCACTGCATTTCTGACAGTCCAATAAAACCGTTAAATACTGCTGTTACATTGTCGGTTGAAAAAATAAATCTAATTTTTGGGCTAGATAGTACATTTGTGGCCTGTGCTGCATTTCTGACAGTCCACTAAACCCGTTAAATACTGCTGTTATATTTTTGTTTGAAAAAAACTCACTTTTTGTGCTAGATAGTACATTTGCACCTGCGCTGCATTTGACAGTCCAATAAAACCAGAGAATACTGCTGTTACATTGTTGGTTGACAAATTTACATTTTTTGTGACCGTGAAGTAATTGTATTAAATTGGCCTGTCACACTGTTGTGTGACCTCAAGAAATTTTTCCTCTTTGTGACACCGGCACTGCCTTAGTGTCAGTGAACTTAATTGTTGACTATTGGCGGTTACATTGTCGCCTGACATAAACCATCTGTTAGTTTGGTGTGTGAACGCAAAGAATGAGGAGAGCGTCAAATAAGGGATGTGGCCCTGGTCGTGGTGCTGCTGGGGTTGGTGGAGCTCCTTTTGCAGGGAGAGGACGTGGTCGATCTGTGCCAGCTACACGCACAAGTGAAACACCTTCCTCAGGTGCGAGTAGGTGACAGAACCTTCAGCGTTATTTGGTAGGCCTGAATGCCGCTCTACGAATGGTGAGGCCAGAACAAGTACAGGCGATAGTAGATTGGGTGGCTGAGAGTGCCTCCAGTTCCTTCACATTGTCTTCCACCCAGTCCACTGCTGAAAGATCAGAGTTGGCACCTGCAGACCATAGCCATCAGTCTTTCACCTCACCCCCTTGCAAATCAGCCAAGCAGTCTGAGCCCCAAGTCATGCAGCAGTCTCTTCTGCTTTTTGATGACTCTGCTAGCAGGGTTTCCCAGGGCCATCCACATAGCCCTGCCCCAGAAGTGGAAGAGATTGAGTGCACTGATGCCCAATCACTTATGTTTCAGGATGTGTACATGGGAGGACCACCGCAGCAAGTCTCGGATGATGACGAAACACAGGTGCCAACTGCTGTGGCTTTCTGCAGTGTGCAGACCGACAAGGGGTCGAGGAGTGCAGGGGTGAAGACTGGGTGGAAGATGATGTGGAGGACGATGAGGTCCTCGACCCCACATGGAATCAAGGTCATGCGAGTGACCTGTGTAGTTCGGAGGAAGAGGCGGTGGTCGCACAAAGCCACCAGCACAGCAAAAGAGGGAGCAGGGTGCAAAAGCGGAGCGGCCGTTGCTTAGACAGTACGCCTGCTACTGCCCACCACACCAAGGGACAGAACAAACCAAAGCCAGCTCCAAGGAGTTCCCTGGCGTGGCAGTTCTTCAGACAATGTGCTGACGACAAGACACGAGTGGTTTGCATGCTGTGCAATCAGAGCCTTAAGCGAGGCATAAACGTTCTAAACCTGAGCACAACCTGCATGACCAGGCATCTAAGTGCAAAGCACGAGCTGCAGTGGAGTAGACACCTCAAAAACCAAGAAAGGTCTCTGGCTCCTCCTGTTTCCTCTTCTGCTGGGTAAATGCAGTGGCGGCTGGGCCTGAGGCGGATAGCAGTTTGGCGCATGTCCTTCCACCACTGAAGATTGCAGGGCGTTTCTCTCTGCCTCCTGTTGCTTCCTCCTCTTACTCCACTTCCTCATCCTCAACCGCCTCCTCATCCGGTCAGCGTAACACCTTCACCACCAACTTCAGCACAGCCAGGGGTAAACTACAGTAGGCAGTTTTAAAACGTATCTGTTTGGGGGACAAACCCCACACCGCGCAGGAGCTGTAGACGGGCATGGAACAACAGACCGATGAGTGGTTGGGGCCAGTGAGCCTCAAGCCCGGCCTGGTGGTGTGCGATAATGGGCGAAATCTCGTAGCAGCTCTGGGCCTAGCCGGTTTGACGCACATCCCTTGCCTGGCGCATGTGCTGAATTTGGTGGTGCAGAAATTCCTGAAAAATTACACCAATATGTCAGAGCTGCTGCAGAAAGTGCAGGCCGTCTGTGCGCGCTTTCGGCGTTCTCACCCTGCTGCTGCTTGCCTGTCAGCATTGCAGTGTAACTTCGGCCTTCCCGCTCACCGCCTCATATGCGACGTGCCCACAAGGTGGAACTCCACCTTGCACATGCTGGCCAGACTGTGCGAGCAGCAGAAGGCGATAGTGGAGTTTCAGCTACAGCACGCACGGGTCAGTAGCTTTGCAGAAGAGCACCACTTCACCACCAATGAGTGGGCCTCCATGCGAGACCTGTGTGCCTTGTTGCGCTGTTTCGAGTACTCCACCAACATGGCCAGTGCCGATGACGCCGTTCTCAGCGTTACTATCCCATTTCTATGCCTCCTTGAAAAAACGCTTCGATGATGGAAGAGGATGTGGCACAGGAGGAGGAGGAGGAAGAGGGATCAATTACAAGGGTTTCTGGCCAGTCATTCACAAGTGGCTCAGAGGGTGGGTTCCTGCACCAACATACGCCAGGTACACAATTATCCAGCCAGGGCACAGTTCTGGAGGATGACGAGGTGGAGGATGAGGAGGAGGAGATGGAGGAGGAGGAACCATGTTCACAGCAGGGTGGCACCCAAACCAGCTCATGGGCATCACTGGTGCGTGGCTGGGGGGATACAGAGGACACAGATGATACACCTCCCACAGAGGACAGCTTGTCGTTGCCTCTGGGCAGCCTGGCACACATGAGCGATTACATGCTGCAGTGTCTCCGCAACGACCGCCGAGTTGTCCACATTCTAACTTGTGCTGATTACTGGGTGGCCACGCTGCTGGATCCCCGTTACAAGGACAACGTACTGTCCTTAATTCCGTCACTGGAGCGTGATCGGAAGATGCGCGAGTACAAGCGCATGCTGGTAGACACGCTGCTGATGGCATTCCCACCTGACAACGGGGGCACAGTGGAAGCACAAGGCGAAGGCAGAGGAGGAGGAGGAGGAAGAGGTCGCCAACGCAGCTGGGGCACCGCCAGCACCTCAGAAGGCAGGGTTAGCATGGCCGAAATGTGGAAAAACTTTGTCAGCACGCCACAACAACTAGCACCACCATCTGATATGGAACGTCTTAGCAGGAGGCAGCATTTCAGCAACATGGTGGAGCAGTATGTGTGCACATGCCTACACGTACTGACTGAAGGGTCTGCCCCCTTCAACTTCTGGGTCTCCAAATTGGGCACATGGCCTGAGCTTGCCCTTTACGCCTTGGAGGTGCTGGCCTGCCCTGCAGCCAGTGTATTATCTGAACGTGTGTTTAGCACGGCAGGGGGTGTTATCACAGACAAGCGCAGCCGCCTGTCCACAGCCAATGTGGACAAGCTCACGTTCAATAAAATGAACCAGGCAGGGATCCCACAGGACTTGTCCGTACCTTGTGCAGAATAGACATGCATACCGGCCTCACCCAGCCATTGTTATACTCCAGCGCACTTTCTCATGGTTTAATTTTTTATATTTCCCAATATTTTGGGGTGTACCCTAATTTAAACAACACAAAAATAATAATAATACCAGGGTTGGCTACCTCCTCCTCCAACGCCGCTTCCACCTACACCGCCATCTCAACCTCCTACTCCATGTAGACTTCCACCTCCTAGATCAAGATTATTATTTTTCTATATTTACGTATTTTATGTTATTTTAAGTAATTTCCCTATCCACTTTTGTTTGCAGAGCACTTGCCATGCTCTTAACCACATTTTGCAGCCCTCTAGCCCTTTCAATGACTTTTTTAGAGCCATTTTAGTGCTCCAAAGTTCAGGTCCCCATTGACTTCAATGGGGTTCGGGTTTGGGGTCAAGTTCGGGTCCCGAACTCGAACTTTTTTGCGAAGTTCGGCCGAACCCGAAGTTCCAGGTGTCTGCTCAACTCTACTCCCTATGTCTATCACCTCCATTATTTATTATTTATTTATTTTATACACTTATATAGGGCTGCTATATTCCGCAGCGCTTTACAGACATTAGTATCCAACTGTATATAGAGAGGCTGAGCACTCTCCCAATGGACCACACAAAGACTATTTAAAAATATTATATTTATTACACCAATATATAGATCCAAAAAATAAAATAAACAATAAACAATATAACAATATAACAAAATACACAATAAAAATACAATGTTAAAATTATTCAGATTAAGAGCATAAATAGTTGGATATGCGATGGCATGCAAAAGGATAATTTGTGCAACTTGGGTAAAAGAATATGTCCTGATTGAATACAAAATCGATGATAATTCGATGTTAGGATGATCGACAGTGTAAAGATAAATTTAAATCGAATAAATCTTCGAATAAATGTCCGGACTAAAATTCTATAATTGCTTTCGATTATTTTTTTCGATTATGACAATATTTTCGATCAATATCCCCTGTATGGCAAAATGAATAACACACTTGCAATTGCTGTCTGACTAAAGCACACGGTGGCGTCCCACGTGGCTGATGGAGTCAGATTCGGCAGTACCTGTTAATAGCGATTCAGCAGGAGCAGTGTGAGCGATGTAGCCCTCCGTGTGGAGATTCTTTGATGTAGAAGTTTTAATTGTAACTCTATCAGTATCAGGGTCAAAATATTCGCTGTATGCCAGAAAAGTTCATCAGGGTAAAAGCATCAATTCAGGTTGTTAAAGTCAGGACGTCCATCGGCTGATGTGCGAGTCTTTTGAAACCAGACGCGTTTCGGGGTCTTTTCCTAGCCCCTTCCTCAGCTAGGAAAAGACCCCGAAACGCGTCTGGTTTCAAAAGACCCGCACATCAGCTGATGGACGTCCTGACTTTAACAACCTGAATTGATGCTTTTACCCTGATGAACTTTTCTGGCATACAGCGAATATTTTGACCCTGATATTGATAGAGTTACAATTAAAACTTCTACATCGAAGAATCTCCACACGGAGGGCTACATCGCTCACACTGCTCCTGCTGAATCGCTATTAACAGGTACTGCCGAATCTGACTCCATCAGCCACGTGGGACGCCACCGTGTGCTTTAGTTAGACGGCAATTGCAAGTGTGTTATTCATTTTGCCATACAGGGGATATTGATCGAATATATTGTCATAATCGAAAAAAATAAATCGAAAGCAATTATCGAATTTTAGTCCGGACATTTATTCGAAGATTTATTCGATTTAAATTTATCTTTACACTGTCGATCATCCTAACATCGAATTGTCATCGATTTTATATTCAATCAGGACATATTCTTTTACCCAAGTTGCACAAATTATCCTTTTGCATGCCCATATCCAACTATTTATGCTCTTAATCTGAATAATTTTAACATTGTATTTTTATTGTGTATTTTGTTATATTGTTATATTGTTTATTTTATTTTTTGGATCTATATATTGGTGTAATAAATATAATATTTTTAAATAGTCTTTGTGTGGTCCATTGGGAGAGTGCTCAGCCTCTCTATATTCGTTAATTTCTAACGATAATTTGTTTTCCCTTAGTCCTAACAGCAGCACAGATGGGGTTAACTGCCCCTGTGGACTGGTAGGACCGGCGGAATTTTTAATGAGCCCAAGAACCAATAAACGATCTTCAGCTCCCTGAAAGGGAGGAGATCACCCCCCAGCCCACCGTGTTTTTAACAAGCATAATGTATTTAGGGTGGGATAGTTGTGTGCTGCTGTTAGGACTAAGGGAAAACAAATTATCGTTAGAAATTAACGATTCCCTTACGTCCTACCAGCAGCACAGATGGGGAGATAGCAAGAAGAATCCCCTAGGGAGGGTCCTCATGCCTGGCAGAACTAAGAACTGTCTGCCCAAAAGCCGAAAACTCTGCCATCCTAGCATCTATCCTATAATGGGAGATGAAGGTTGACTCAGAGCTCCAGGAGGCCGCCTTACAGATCAACTCTAAGGGGAGGAGTCTTCTCTCCGCAACCGAGGTGGAGACCGCCCTAGTAGAATGGGCTCTCACAAACTCAGGAGGATCTAAGGATTGGGAGACGAAATCTTCCATAATGGCCTCCTTAATCCAGCGACTAATGGTAGCTTTAGACGCTTTATGGCCTTTAGACTTACCGGCAAACAGGATAAGGAGATTCTCATCTATCCTGAACTCTCTGGATCTATCCACATAGACCTGGAGACATCTTGAAATATCCAGCGGGTCTCTTGCTGGAGTATCAGAGGAGGAGGCTGAAAACAAAACTGGTAAAGAGATTACCTAGTTGATATTTTGGAAGGTAGGCACCTTAGGCCTGAAGTAGGGTAAGAACTTCAGGAGTACTCTGTCCTGTAAGAAGATAATATACGGGTGAATTGCAGAGAAAGCCTGCAATTCAGAGATTCTTTTGGCTGAAGCTACAGCCCGAAGAAAAACCATCTTTAAAGTAAAAAATTTGAATTCCACCTCCTCCAAAGGCTCGAAGGGGGGAGATGCTAGCCCCCTGAGCACTACTGAAAGATCCCACTGGGGAATAGGTTTCAGTATAGTAGGCTTTAGTCTTTCAGCTCCCTTCAGGAAGCGTTTGATGAGTGGGTCCCGAGAATGTGGCCTGTTGAGACAGGCCGAGATGGCACAAATCTGTACCTTCAAGGTAGCTGGAGATAGGCCCCTATCTAATCCATCTTGAAGGAATTGTAGTATCGCAGGAAGGGGTGGATCTGCGGATGCCACTTGTTTGGAATCACACCATGCCACGAAGATTCTCATGATCCTGGAGTAGGCCTTCTTTGTAGACTCTGCTCTGGAATGCGACAAAGTTCTCAGGACCGATTCGGAAAGCCCTTCTATATTGGGAAGGGACTGGTCAACCTCCAGGCTGTCAGGTTGAACCTGTGCAGATCTGGGCAGAGGTGAGTGTCCCACGACACCAGGGTCTGCTCCGGGGGGAGTCTCCAGTATTGTCCCCGACTCATCTGAATGAGCTGGGTAAACCAGGATCTCCTGGGCCAGAACGGTATGATGGCTATTACCGAGGCCTGATCCTGACGAATTTTCGTCAATACCCTCGGTATCATGGAAAACGGAGGGAAGATGTAAGCCAGCCTGAAACTCCACGGTATCGACAGAGCATCTATCGCCAGGGGGTTGTCCTCCCTGTACAGGGAACAGAACCTCAGCACCTTGGCGTTGAACCTGGTTGCCATGAGATCCACCTCTGGCATACCCCATCTGTGAACTAACTGCCTGACGATCTCCGGATGCAGAGACCACTCCATGGTCGGTAATCCCTGACTTAAGCGGTCCGCTATCATATTGAGGGAACCTCGAATATGAGTGGCAGATAGATGGGAAAGGTTCGTCTCTGCCCACCGAAGAATTACCCCGATCTCTGACAGAAGGGGCAATGATCTTGTGCCTCCCTGCTTGTTTATATAGAGAACCGCAGTCATATTGTCTGACTGGACTTTCACTGCTTTGCTCTGGATCTGAGGGGCGAAGTGAAGGAGGGCTAGCCGGATAGCTCGCATCTCGCGAAGATTGGAAGAAAGACGCCGCTCCAGAGGAGACCAAGATCCCTGTACTGGGGATCCGTCCAGGTGAGCGCCCCAGCCTACAAGGGACGCGTCTGTAGTCAATATGACCCAAGCTGGTTGGGTCATAGACTTCCCTGCTGGCAGCTGAAACCACCATCTGAGGGAATTCCGGGTTTGACCGGACAGGGAGCATAAGTGTAAGACCTCCGACTGAAGAGGACGGAGGTGCCATAGTGCCCAAGGGACTGCGTCCGCAGCCGCTGACATGAGCCCCAGCATCTTCATGAGAGTCCGGATAGAGACTCAACGAGGGACAAAAAGGACTCTTGCTAGGTCCTGAATCCGCACTCTTCTTTCTAGAGTCAAACCGGAGGGACATCTCACAGAGTCGACCACGAATCCTAAATATGGATAGAAGTCGATGGCTCACATTCGACTTCTGCCAGTTGATAATCCAGCCCAGGCGGAGGAGAAAGGAGATTGCGATCTGAGATGGTGGGTAAGAACCGGAACTGAAGAGGCTATGAAGAGCCAATCGTCCAGATAAGGAATAATAGTCAGTCCTTGAAGTCCTCAAAGCTGCCACCACCGACACCACCACCTTGGTGAAGATAAGGGGGCAGAAGAGATTCCGAAGGGAAGACGCGGGGTGAACTGAAAGTGCCTGCGAACCCCTAAAATCTAGGACCGCGATCCTGAGGAATTTCGCGTGAAGCGGAATGGATCGGGATGTGAAGATACGCATCCTTGAGGTCCAGAGTAGCCATGACGTCCCCAGGGTTGAGGATATGGCTGACTGACCTTATGGTTTCCATACGAAACCTGGTTTTCCTTATAAATCGATTTGAGGAATCTCAAGTCGATGATCATCCGGAGATCTCCCGTCTTCTTGGGAACCAGGAACACTGGAGAATAAATCCCTAGGCCCTCTCCCCTGCCGGCAACCTCCTCTAGGGCTCCCTTGGAGATATAGTCCTGAATATAAGTATCTAGGATCCTTGTTTGTCAACCCGAAGTTTCGCGTGGCGATGAATCTCTCTGGGGGGAGGAGATAAGATCTACCCGGTACCCAGCAGAAATTATGTCCTGAACCCAGGGGTCTGCGATCAAATGGGCCCAAGGGTCCTTTGAAATGGAGAGTCGGCCCCCCACGGGGAATCTGGTGGAGGGGTACGGGAAAGGTCTAGAGGAGATACTGCAGGGGCAGCTGGGCTTATCACAAGAGCCTCAAGGAGGCCATAGTCAGGAGGGTTTTGCCTCCCTGGTTGGTTTGCGGGAGCGTCTCGAATATTTACGAGACGGCCCCACCCCAATCTCTGCGCCTAGACTGCTGCCCTGACGGCCTCCGCCTTTCTTCTCTTGTCTGGGGCGTCCCCGAAAGGGCTGCTGGGGGAGACTCTCCCTTTCTTGTTGGAGAGTCCCTCCATGATCCTGTCCAATTCGGACCCGAACAGCCTATCCGGCTCAAGGGGAGCCCACAAAGGTTGAATTTGGACGCGTTGTCCGCGATCCATGGCTTCAGCCAAAGTGGTCTGCGGGCAGCTGAAACTAGGGCCATAGTTTTTGGCAGCCAGCTTCAGCTGCATTCTGGGTGGAATCGACCAGGAAATCCATCACCAGATTGGCAGATTTGAAGGCTGCCAAGATGTCGTCTCTCGAAACTCTCTGGTCCACGTCCGTCTGGATCTGGTTGAGCTTAGAACGTAGAAAGGAGGCTACTTCAGTGGCCGCTAATTGAAGTTGATGCGGAGGCAGCCGCCGCCGCGTAACCCTTCTGAGGGTGCACTCTGCCCTCCGGTCTAGAGGGTCCTGCAGACTAGACCCATCGTCTGCAGGGACCAGAGTGCGCCTGGACAACTTGGCTATAGCCATGTCCACCTTGGGAACGGAACCCCACAATTCCACCAAGGGTTTAGCCATCGGGTACATGAGCTTAAATTTTCTTGGTGAGGACTGGGCCTTTCTCAGGCTTTCTCCAACTCTGTACGCATTACAGAGAGAAGGGTCTCATCCGCTCTAAAGACACGCTGTGTCCGTCTGGCGGGTGATCGGAGGACTCCCCCATGTCAACATCCTGGTCCCCCGTACTGATGGACTTCAGCAACTTCTGCGTTTTCTCTGGAGGAAAAAAGCAAGAAGTTAGTTCTTCCTCCTCAGAAGAAGACCCACGGAACAAGGGGGTAGGTCTCTCGACGGTGCAACCACTTCATGGGAGTCTGAGAGGATCCTGGTAGCCTCTCATTAAGCAGACGCACCACTCCCTTAATGAAATCATCCACGTAAGGTCTTGTCCACTGAAACATCCTCTTGCATCGTGGGTTCCGTGGATGCCTGTGTGCGGCAACTCTCGCACCTCGAGTAAGGGCAGTTGTCGTCCAAAGGTGTGTTCACTCGTAACAGGCCAAATGCTTCCCTTTGGCCCGGACTTCCGCTGATCCGCATCTTTAGGGGGAAGCCATAACTGTAAGAAGAAGAAACAGGTCAAAACACCTACAAACACAAAGTGGAGGTGAAACAAGACCATATGGGCGCCCACCAGCACAGAAGAAACTAGAGCTGTGAAGAAAAAACCCCAAGGGCAAGCAATATATCACTACGACTATATGAAGCACAAGGACTCTGGAGCTATCTTGTGAAAGCGGTGCAACCAGTAGCACTGAATGACAGCTCTGGGCGCTTAAAAGGAGAGAAGCCCCGCCCCCTGGGCGGGGGCCTCAATCGGAACAGCCCAGAGAAGGAAATAGAGCCTATATCAGGCTCAAATCAACCCTATGTGTCTCCCCAGGCTACCTGAACCTTAGAGACGTTTATAAGGAGCCCAAAAAAACCCGAGCGGTGAGATTACCAAATCCACCGCATCGGACGAAAAAACCGGAAGTGACGTAGCGCACAGGGTGCGCGTCACCTCCGGAAGATGCGGCGCCCATGGCGCCGCACTCCTGCGGCGAGGAGACGTACCGGACACCGCATGAGACCCGAATCAAGGCGGAAGAAGAGAGGGGAGCCACCCTCCCCCGACGGTACCCCGAATAAGATATGTGTATCAGCGATAACCGCCTAAAATAAAGGCATTACAATAAAGGGGCAATTTTCCTATAGGAAAAAAAGAGAGCCCCTCAAGCACTCTTCAGCTCCCTGAGAGGGGAGCGATACGCCAGTCCCACCTGTCCAAAGGACAGAAAAAAACACGGTGGGCTGGGGGGTGATCTCCTCCCTTTCAGGGAGCTGAAGATCGTTTATTGGTTCTTGGGCTCATTAAAAATTCCGCGCGGGTCCTACCAGTCACAAGGGGCAGTTAACCCCATCTGTGCTGCTTGGTAGGACGTAAGAAAACATTATATTTTCCTTTTGACTGGGTGAGTCATTAGGCTTAGTTAGCACCCACTCATAGCTACAGGCGATAGAGAGCCAACCATACTCTTTATATTAGTATCCAACTGTCCCCAATGGGGATCAAAATCTAAGATCTCTATCAGTATGTCTTTGAGTGTGGGGGAAACCGCAACCAGGCAGATGTTGTCCCTTGGTCAATTTCGAACCTAGGACCCCAGCGCTGCAATGCAACAGTGCTAACCACTGAGCCCTGTACATTATTCAAAGGTTGAACTATCTTTAAAAGGAGTCTGTCACCTCCATATGGCCATATACAGTGCTTACATTGTCCTATAGCACACCTTTGTCTTTTTCTTTACACTTGCAGAAGCTGGAAAAACGGGCTTTGATTCATATGCAAATGAGCAATCGCATTGCTCAGCATTCACTGTGTTGGAGCCCAGGCTGCTCTGCCTTTTTTAGTTTCCCCGCCCCTGCCTCTGCCCGCCCTCCTATTCCTTGCGTCATCCTTCGGTCCGGCCGAGATCCCGCACCTGCGCACTGCCTCACCGGGCCGGGGCATTGGCGCATTGTTGGCAACGGCATCGCTTTAACTACTGCGCATGCGTCGGCGAGAAACCAGCGACAATGTGGCATTTTCCTGCACATGCTCAGTAGTTAAAGCAATGCTGTGCACACAATGGGCATCGCAGTGCACATGCTCCAGACCGTGAGGGCAGTGCGTAGGCGCGGGATCTCGGCCGGACCGCAAGGGAATAGGGGGCGGGCATAGGCAGAGGCTGGGGGCGGGGAAACAATGAAAAAAGGCAGAGCAGCCTGGGCTCCAACACAGTGAACGCCGCCCCTGGGCACTTGTGAGTGCTCATTTGCATATGAATCAAAGTTAGTTTTTTCAGCTTCTGCAAGTGTAAAGAAAAAGACAAAGGTACCATTACATTAATTACATTCATGTATATGGCCATATGGAGGTGACAGACTCCCTTTAAACGCAGAAACTGCATACATTTGATATCTCCGTTTTCTCCTTTGTCTCGTTCTCACAACCGAAAACGACCACCAGAAGTACAATTGGGAAATCCTTGGTGTGGTGTGGGTAGGTGTGTGCGCAATTCCTCCAAAATAACATCACAGAGACTTTCTCAAGTAGAATCCAATAATGTGCCTGCTTCCAACAGCTAGCGAGGTTTATTTATACCAGAAGATGGAAGGCGGTCTTACAATCATGACCAATGGGGAGACATGTTATGGTATGAAATGATTGGCTGGAAGGCGGTCTTACAATCATGACCAATGGGGAGACAGGCTATGGTATGAAGTGATTGGCTGGCGAAAATGTGAATGATCGCGTGAACACGGAACACATTCGTATGTCATCCATATTTCATCCATATTTTGCGGATCCATACTGTAGAAAGGCTATGCCCAGCCTATATTGCTCATGTGTTTGGTGATTAATAGGTTACTGCTTCCGTTTCCGATCCGCAAAAGACGGATCGCATACGGAAACCATACTGATATGCTTTGTGGAATAATGGCACGGAGGAGGACTTAAGGCCTCATGCACACGACCGTTGTGTGCACCCGTGGCCGTTGTTCCGTTTTCCGTGATTTTCTGCGGACACCATTGACTTTTATGGGTCAGTTGAAAACCTCGGAAAATGCACCGTTTGTCATCCGCCTCCGTGATTCCGTGTATACTGTCCGTCAAAAAAAATATGACCTGTCTATTTTTTTGACGGACAAACGTTCACGGACCCATTCAAGGTCAATGGGTCCGTGAAAAAACACGGATGCACCCAAGATTGGCATCCGTGTCCGTGATCCATGTCCGTAGGCTACTTTCATACAGACGGATCCGAAGAATCCGTCTGCATAAAAGCTTTTTCAGAGCTGAGTTTTCACTTTGTGAAAACTCAAATCCGACAGTATATTTCTAACAAGAGGCGTTCCATAGTGATGGGGGACGCTTCTAGTTAGAATATACTACGAACTGTGTACATGACTGCCCCCTGCTGCCTGGCAGCACTCGATCTCTTACAGGGGGCTGTGATCCGCACAATTAACCCCTCAGGTGCCGCACCTGAAGGGGTTAATTGTGCGTATCATAGCCCCCTGTAAGAGATCATGTGCTGCCAGGCAGGAGGGGGCAGACCCCCCTCCCTCCCCAGTTTTAATTTCATTGGTGGCCAGTGCGGCCCCCCCCCCCCCGGCCCCCTCTCCCTCTTTTGTATTAATATCATTGGTGGCCTGTGCGGCCCCCCCGACCCCTCCCTCTATTGTATTAATATCATTGGTGGCCAGTGCGGCCCCCCGCAGCCCCCCGTCCCTCCCTCTATTGTATTATCATTGGTGGCCAGTGTGCGCCCCCCCCGGCCCCCCTCTATTGTATTAATATCATTGGTGGCCAGTGTGCGGCCCCCCCCCCCCCCGATCATTGGGGCAGCGGAGACTTCCGATCAGAGTCCCAGTTTATTCGCTGGGGTTCCGACCGGTAACCATGGCAACCAGGACGCTACTGCAGTCCTGGTTGCCATGGTTACAGCAATATTCGAAGCATCATACTTACCTGCTGCGCTGTCTGTGCCTGGCCGGGAGCTCCTCCTACTGGTAAGTGACAGATCATTAACCACTTCAGCCCCCCTAGCTTAAACACCCTTAATGACCAGGCCACTTTTTACACTTCTGACCTACCCTACTTTCACTGTTTATTGCTCGGTCATGCAACTTACCACCCAAATGAATTTTACCTCCTTTTCTTCTCACTAATAGAGCTTTCATTTGATGGTATTTCATTGCTGCTGACATTTTTACTTTTTTTGTTATTAATCGAAATGTAACGATTTTTTGCAAAAAAAATGACATTTTTCACTTCCAGTTGTAAAATTTTGCAAAAAAAACGACATCCATATATAAATTTTTATCTAAATTTATTGTTCTACATGTCTTTGATAAAAAAAAAAATGTTTAGGTAAAAAAAAAAAAATGGTTTGGGTAAAAGTTATAGCGTTTACAAACTATGGTACAAAAATGTCAATTTCTGCTTTTTGAAGCAGCTCTGACTTTCTGAGCACCTGTCATGTTTCCTGAGGTTCTACAATGGCCAGACAGTACAAATACCCCACAAATGACCCCATTTCGGAAAGTAGACAACCTATTGTATTCGCTGATGGGCATAGTGAGTTCATCGAACTTTTTATTTTTTGTCCCAAGTTAGCGGAAAATGATGATTTTTTTTTTTTCTTACAAAGTCTCATATTCCACTAACTTGTGACAAAAAATAAAAACTTCTATGAACTCACTATGCCCATCAGCGAATACCTTGGGGTCTCTTCTTTCCAAAATGGGGTCACTTGTGGGGTAGTTATACTGCCCTGGCATTCTAGGGGCCCAAATGTGTGGTAAGTAGTTTTGAAATCAAAATCTGTAAAAAATGGCCGGTGAAATCCGAAAGGTGCTCTTTGGAATGTGGGCCCCTTTGCCCACCTAGGCTGCAAAAAAGTGTCACACATCTGGTATTGCCGTACTCAGGAGAAGTTGGGCAATGTGTTTTGGGGTGTCATTTTACATATACCCATGCTGGGTGAGATAAATATCTTGGTCAAATGCCAACTTTGCATAAAAAATGGGAAAAGTTGTCTTTTGCCGAGATATTTATCTCACCCAGCATGGGTATATGTAAAAAACACACCAAAACACATTGCCCAACTTCTCCTGAATACGGCGATACCACATGTGTGACACTTTTTTGCAGCCTAGGTGGGCAAAGGGGCCCACATTCCAAAGAGCACCTTTAGGATTTCACAGGTCATTTACCTACTTACCACACATTAGGGCCCCTAGAATGCCAGGGCAGAATAACTACCCCACAAGTGACCCCATTTTGGAAAGAAGACACCCCCAGGTATTTCGTGATGGGCATAGTAAGTTCATGGAAGTTTTTGTTTTTTGTCACAAGCTAGTGGAATATGAGACTTTGTAAGAAAAAAAAAAATAAATCATCATTTTCCGCTAACTTGTGACAAAAAATCAAAAATTCTAGGAACTCGCCATGCCCCTCACGGAATACCTTCGGGTGTCTTCTTTCCAAAATGGGGTCACTTGTGGGGTAGTTATTCTGCCCTGGCATTCTAGGGGCCCTAATGTGTGGTAAGTAGGTAAATGACCTGTGAAATCCTAAAGGTGCTCTTTGGAATGTGGGCCCCTTTGCCCACCTAGGCTGCAAAAAAGTGTCACACATGTGGTATCGCCGTATTCAGGAGAAGTTGGGCAATGTGTTTTGGGGTGTTTTTTACATATACCCATGCTGGGTGAGATAAATATCTCGGCAAAAGACAACTTTTCCCATTTTTTATGCAAAGTTGGCATTTGACCAAGATATTTATCTCACCCAGCATGGGTATATGTAAAATGACACCCCAAAACACATTGCCCAACTTCTCCTGAGTACGGCGATACCAGATGTGTGACACTTTTTTGCAGCCTAGATGCGCAATGGGGCCCACATTCCTTTTATGAGGGCATTTTTAGACATTTGGATCCCAGACTTCTTCTCACGCTTTAGGGCCCCTAAAATGCCAGGGCAGTATAAATACCCCACATGTGACCCCATTTTGGAAAGAAGACACCCCAAGGTATTCAATGAGGGGCATGGCGAGTTCATAGAAATATTTTTTTTTTTTGGCACAAGTTAGCGGAAATTGATATTTATTTATTTTTTCTCACAAAGTCTCCCTTTCCGCTAACTTGGGACAAAATTTTCAATCTTTCATGGACTCAATATGCCCCTCAGCGAATACCTTGGGGTATCTTCTTTCCGAAATGGGGTCACATGTGGGGTATTTATACTGCCCTGGCATTCTAGGGGCCCTAAAGCGTGAGAAGAAGTCTGGAATATAAATGTCTAAAAATTCTTACGCATTTGGATTCCGTGAGGGGTATGGTGAGTTCATGTGAGATTTTATTTTTTGACACAAGTAAGTGGAATATGAGACTTTGTAAGAAAAAAATAATAATTCCGCTAACTTGGGCCAAAAAAATGTCTGAATGGAGCCTTACAGGGGGGTGATCAATGACAGGGGGGTGATCAGGGAGTCTATATGGGGTGATCACCCCCCTGTCATTGATCACCCCCCTGTAAGGCTCCATTCAGACGTCCGTATGTGTTTTGCGGATCCGATCCATGTATCCGTGGATCCGTAAAAAACATACGGACATCTGAATGCAGCCTTACAGGGGGGTGATCAATGACAGAGGGGTGATCAATGACAGGGGGGTGATCAATGACAGGGGGGTGATCAGGGAGTCTATATGGGGTGATCACCCCCCTGTCATTGATCACCCCCCTGTAAGGCTCCATTCAGACGTCCGTATGTGTTTTGCGGATCCGATCCATGTATCAGTGGATCCTTAAAAATCATACGGACGTCTGAATGGAGCTTTACAGGGGGGTGATCAGGGAGTCTATATGAGGTGATCACCCCCATGTAAGGCTCCATTCAGACGTCTGTATGTGTTTTGCTGATCCGATCCATGTATCCGTGGATCCGTAAAAAACATATGGACATCTGAATGCAGCCTTACAGGGGGGTGATCAATGACAGGGGGGTGATCGATGACAGGGGGGTGATCAGGGAGTCTATATGGGGTGATCACCCCCGTCATTGATCATCCCCCTGTAAGGCTCCATTCAGACGTCCGTATGTGTTTTGCGGATCCGATCCATGTATCAGTGGATCTGTGAAAATCATACGGACGTCTGAATGGAGCTTTACAGGGGGGTGATCAATGACAGGGGGGTGATCAATGACAGGGGGGTGATCAGGGAGTCTATATGGGGTGATCAGGGGTGATCAGGGGCTAATAAGGGGTTAATAAGTGACAGGGGGGGGTGTAGTGTAGTGTGGTGCTTCGTGCTACATATTGCTGAGCTACCTGTGTCCTCTGGTGGTCGATCCAAACAAAAGGGACCACCAGAGGACCAGGTAGCAGGTATATTAGACGCTGTTATCAAAACAGCGTCTAATATACCTGTTAGGGGTTAAAAAAATAACATCTCCAGCCTGCCAGCGAATGATCGCCGCTGGCAGGCTGGAGATCCACTCGCTTACCTTCCGATCCTGTGAACGCGCGCGCCTGTGTGCGCGCGTTCACAGGAAATCTCGCGTCTCGCGAGATGACGCATGTATGCGTGACTCTGCGCAGGGCTGCCACCTCCGGAACGCGATCCTGCGTTAGGCAGTCCGGAGGTGGTTAAGCAATGCGCCGCACAGACCTGTCACTTACCAGTAGGAGGAGCTCCTGGCCGGTCACAGACAGCGCAGCAGGTAAGTATGATGCTTCTAATATTGCCAAGTAACCATGGCAACCAGGACTGCAGTAGCGTCCTGGTTGCCATGGTTACCGATCGGAGCCCCAGCGATTAAACTGGGACTCCGATCGGAACTCTCCGCTGCTACCAATGATAGGGGGGGAGAGGGGAGGCCGCACACTGGCCACCAATGAATATTAATACAATAGAGGGAGGGAGGGGGGCCGGGGGGGCCGCACACTGGCCACCAATGATAATACAATAGAGGGAGGGATGGGGGGCCGGGGGGGGGGCCGCACACTGGCCACCAATGATAATACAATAGAGGGAGGGCCGGGGGGGCCGCACACTGGCCACCAATGATAATACAATAGAGGGAGGGAGGGGGGCCGCACACTGGCCACCAATGATATTCAAACTGGGGAGGGAGGGGGGTCTGCCCCCTGCTGCCTGGCAGCCCCTGATCTCTTACAGGGGGCTATGATACGCACAATTACCCCTTCAGGTGCGGCACCTGAGGGGTTAATTGTGCTGATCACAGCCCCTTGTAAGAGATCGGGTGCTGCCAGGCAGCAGGGGGCAGTCATGTACGCAGTTCGTGGTATATTCTAACTTGAAGCGTCCCCATCACCATGGGAACGCCTCTGTGTTAGAATATACTGTCGGATATGAGTTTTCACTATGTAACTCAAATCTGATGGTATATTCTAACATAGAGGCGTTCCCATGGTGATGGGGACGCTTCAAGTTAAAATATACTATCGGATTGGAGAAAACTCTGATCCTATGGTATATTAACTCCTGACTTTACATTGAAAGTCAATGGGGGACGGATCCGTTTGCAATTGCACCATATTGTGTCAACGTCAAACGGAAGACCCACGGACGAAAAAACGGTCACGAATCACGGACCAACGGAACCCCGTTTTGCGGCCCGTGAAAAAATACTGTCGTGTGCATGAGGCCTAAATCAGAGAAAAAAAAACTCAGATACGGACCGCAAAACAACAACGGTCGTGTGCATGAGCCCTTATAGTTTTTCCTATGTAGTGTAAGCCGCACGTACATCTGATGGCATACGCTACATTTGTCTTTTTGCATGTGATTACATCATTGACTTGAAAACAATAACCCCCAAGATTAATGTGCTGTAGGAAGGCGCAAGGGTCCGTCATTGACAGAAGTTAAGTGTCACCGAGGTTTTGGCCTCGGTGAGATAAGAACCGGTAATTTTGCGCGTCAGTGGCAGCTAGTGCTCTCTGACACTGTTGTACTTAGAATGGCTGTAAAGCCGATCCGGGCCGGTTCTTATTGGGAGCAGCTAAAGAGCAGGGTGGGTGGCTGTTCCCCACGTCCAGGCCAGCTCAGCTGGGTGTGGTATGATCCTGCAAGTGATAGTGGAGATGTGGGAGTTTTGTGGGTTTTGGGAGCTGAGGAGATCTGCCATACTGCAAGGCTGAGAGCTGCATGAGAGCAGCCTGCTGTGGTCTGCCAGGTGATTTATGTTATTTTGGGAACTCTTGCTGGGTAAATTAACACCAGGACCCTGTATGTAAAGCATTGTTTTTCTTTTCTGCTTTCTCTGTGTGAATAAAAACTGGACATTTGTTTTTTCAACCGTGGTCTTGCCTCTTTATTGCATCCGCTTACCCTGCCTACCAGAGAAAATCCCTACAATTGGTGGCTTGGAGCGGGCAAGCACAGTGAGGCTGGCGTGATCGCCAAAATATTTTTGGTTTGCACACAGGTGTATGTCGTTTATAAAACCTGCTAGATTTAAACCTGTGTCACGTGACAAAATGGAGGCTGTTTTGAAGGCCCTCATGGAGGCTAATCTGCAGCAGCGAGAGACCAACCTGCAGCAACGCGAGGCTAATAAGCAGCAGCAAGAGACCAACCAGTTGCTGCTACAACACGTGATGGCTTTGCAAGCAGCAGGAGCAACCCCAAGCGTCCACGATGCCCGGAAAGCAGTCTGTGTAGCGATCCCTAAGATGACACCCACAGATGACATCAAAACATATGTATGATATAGTGGCCACCAGGGAAAGGCTGTCCCCGGACCAGTGGGCTTGAGGTTGTTGCTCCTTTCCTGGCATCAGAGTCCCAGCGGGTGTATTTTGACTTGCCGGACGATCAAGCGGCTGGTGCCCACCAAACCTGCCCAGGATGTGGCTCCTGTGGACCCCGCTCCAATGGTCTGGTGGCAGTGTCGGGAGCCTGGCCATGTTCGAGCGGACTGCCCACAGCAGGGGGAACCCATGGACATGAACTAAGGCTTCCGTCAATCATTATATGCCAGGAAACTGTGTGCCGTGGGTGCTCCGTAGTCTCTGAACCACCTGTGCCAGGTGGAGATGGGAGACACCCCAGCGGAGGCTCTGTTGGACTCAGGGAGTCTGGTGACTCTGGTAAGGGGTTCCCTGGTACGCTCCGCTGAGTACACCGGCGGTAAGGTCGGAGTCATGAATATACATGGGGACTTAAAAGACTACCCTACTGCTATGGTGTCTCTGTCCACGGTTTCCGGCAGGTGGACCCACGAGGTGTCTGTCGCAACCAACCTACACTATGAACTTATAATAGGGAGAGACTTCCCGGCACTGTGGCCGGTTACGAGAGTGACTGATACCCATGAGACAGAGGTAACCCTAGCAGAATGGCCCAGCTCAGGGGGGAGATCAGAACCATGGGAACCTGGGTCCGAAGTTACAGCGGTAGGGGTGACCGCCACTTCTGTGGAAGAGGGGGAGACATTCCCGCTAAGTGTGATGGTGGGATACATGGAGGACTTGCCATCGGGTTCTGAGCTGGCAGACTTCAATGTCTCCGGGGATAATTTTGGTACCTCCCAGCACCGGGACCCAACCCTATCTCGAGTCTGGGAAAATGTATTAATAGTAGATGGTGAACCACAACAACCAGGGGCAGAGTCGGTGTTCTCCCGTTTTGTGGTTCATCAGGATATGTTGTATCGGGAAAATCAGCTGCGAGGTGAAACCATTGAACAGTTGGTGGTGCCCCAGGCTTATCGCAAACTCGTGTTAGAGTTAGCCCACTAGCATGCTCTCGGGGGTCATCTGGGAATGCAGAAAACACAGGACCGGATACTACAACAGTTTTACTGACCCAGTGTGTTTAGGGAGGTAGACGAGTTCTGTAAGTCTTGCCCCCTGCCAGGCAACTAGCCCCCAGCACCTTTTTCGCAGTCCCTTGGTGCCTCTCCCGAACATCGAGGTACCGTTTGAGCGACTCGCTATGGACCTAGTAGGCCCAGTACCAAAGTCCGCTAGGGGACATCAACACATCTTGATTACGTCACTCGGTACCCGGAGGCAGTGCCACTGCGACATACACCGGCAAGACTTATAGCTAAAGAGCTAATGGAAATGTTCTCCCGAGTGGGGTCACCTAAAGAGGTCCTGACTGACCAGGGGACCCCTTTTATGTCCAAGGTCATGAGGGAACTCTGTAAGTTACTACGTATTAAACAGTTACGGACGTCCGTGTACCATCCACAAATGGACGGACTGGTTGAAACGTTTAACAAAACTCTAAAAACCATGTTAAAGAGGGTGGTGTCCAAAGATGGAAAGGATTGGGACCTTCTTCTGCCCTATGTCATGTTCGCAGTGCGAGAGGTGCCCCAGGCCTCTACTGGGTTCTCGCCCTTCGAATTGCTATATGGCAGACATCCTCGTGGTTTGTTGGTCGTAGCCAAAGAGAGGCATGGAAACAACAACCCACTCCGCATAAAAGCGTCCTTGAATATGTTACCAAGATGCAACAGCGGATAGAGACCGTTTTGCATCTTGTCAGGAAGCATATGGTGGCCGCTCAGCGAGCCCAGAGTCGGATCAATAATCGGCAGGCCCGGGTCCGGATCTTTAACCCGGGTGATCTGGTTTTGATTCTGGTGCCGACCATGGACAGTAAGTTTCTAGCCAGGTGGCAGGGGCCCTACGAGGTACGTGAAAAAAAATTGGAGAGGTAAATTACAAAGTACACCAGCCAGGGAGGCGAAAACCGGAGCAGGTTTATCATGTTAATTTGCTAAAACCTTGGAAGGATAGGGAAACCTGTACGGAAGACAGCCCGCGACCAGGTTTTCTAGGGGAAGAGGTTCCGGCTCCTCTGTTTGATGCAAGGGCAGCGGTTGCCACAATAAAAATTGCTGACAGCCTCTCCTTTAAACAGAATCAGGAAACCAGGGAGTTCATTAGTCGGAACACGGATGTGTTCTCAGACCTCCCTGGACGCACTTCCGTGATCCAACATGACATTGTCACTGAGCCTCAGGCAAAAGTCCGGTTAAAGCCATACCGGGTACCCGAGGCTCGGCGAAAAGCAATCTCGGAGGAAGTGCAGCTCATGTTGCGGCTTGACGTCATTGAGGAGTCTAAAAGTGAGTGGGCCAGTCCTATAGTCTTACTTCCCAAGCCAGACGGGACTTTACGATTTTGTAACGATTTTTGGATATTAAACGAAATATCTAAATTCGATGCATATCTCATGCCTCGGGTAGATGAACTTATTGAGAGGTTAGGCCAAGCTAGGTATTTTTCTGTTTTGGACCTCACCAAAGGGTACTGACAGGTACCCTAGACAGAGGCTGCCAAAGAGAAAACTGCCTTCATTACACCAGAGGGGCTGTACTAATATAAGGTGTTACCCTTTGGCCTGCATGGCGCCCCCGCCACTTTCCAACGTCTAATGGATATTGTACTTCGCCCCCATTGGCGGTACGCCTCGGCTTACCTGGACGATATTATCATTCACAGTACCGACTGGGAAAGTCACCTGCCCAAAGTACAGGCCATAGTGGACTCCCTTCGAAAGGCGGGACTAACAGCTAACCCTATGAAATGTGCGATAGTGTTAGAGGAGACTAAATACCTTGGGTATGTCATTGGGCGCAGAGTCATCAAACCACAAGTAAGCAGAATAGAGGCGATACGGAATTGGCCCCGACCTGCCACTTCTAAACAAGTAAAGTCGTTCCTGGGAATGGTGGGCTATTACATGAGGTTTGTCCCCCATTTTGACACTTTAGCCGCTCCATTGACAGGGCTCTTAAAGAGACGGAAGTCCGTGATAGTCCGCTGGAATGACTAGGTGGAAGAGGCTTTCTCCGCTTTGAAGTCGGCCCTGTGTGGGTCCCCGGTTTTGGTGACGCCCGACTTCAAAAGGGAATTTGTGGTACAGACTGATGCCTCCGAACTAGTCCTCGGTGCGGTACTGTCTCAGGAAGTCAACGGGGAGGAGCATCCCGTTGTCTTCCTCAGCCGTAAGCTCACTCCAGCGGAGACCCTGTACAGTATAGTGGAGAGAGAATGCCTGGCCATCAAGTGGGCACTCGAGTCTCTCCGCTATTATTAGTTGGGGAGAAAATTCCACTTGGTGACCGATCCCTCCCCTCTCAAGTGGATGACCCAGGCCAAAGAGAGGAATGCTTGGGTCACCAGGTGGTTCTTGTCTCTGCAATACTTTAAGTTCACAGTAGAATACAGGGCAGGCCGGTTACAGGGAAACGCAGATGCCCTGTCCCGAGTACACTGTCTGGCGTGTGTTCACCCCCTCAGGGTTGAACAAAGGGGAGAGGTATGTAGGAAGGCGCAGGGGTCCGTCATTGACGGAAGGTACGTGTCACCGAGGTTCCTGGCCTCGGTGAGATAAGAACCGGTAATTTTGTGTGTCAGCGGCAGCTAGTGCTGGCTGACACTGTTTTACTCAGTGTGGCTGTAAAGCCAATCCGGGCCGGTTCTTATTGGGAGCAGCCAAAGAGCATGGTGGGTGGCTGTTCCCCACGTCCAGGCCAGGTTTTGGGCTGGGTTTAAACACCCAGCCAGCAGCTCAGCTGGGTGTGGTATGATCCTGCAAGTGATAGTGGAGATGTGGGAGCTCTGTGTTTTTGGGAGCTGAGGAGATCTGCCATAATGCAAGGCTGAGAGCTGCATGAGAGCAGCCTGCTGTGGACTGCCAGGTGATTTGTGTTATTTTGGGAACTCTTGCTGGGTGAATTAACACCAGGACCCTGTATGTAAAGCATTGTTTTTCTTTTCTGCCTACTCTGTGTGAATAAACACTGGACTTTTGTTTTTTCAACCGTGGTCTTGCCTCTGTATTGCGTCCGCTTACCCTTTCTACCAGAGCAAATCCCTACAGTGCCAATTTCGGTACTGATTACTACAAAAACTACACTAGTCACAGTGGTAATTAACCGCAGGCAAGGTACTATACATACCAGCGAATTTAGAAAAACAACTGCGACCAATTCCTTATTAATATATGGCAGTTACCATCCAAAGCTTGTAAAACAAGCACTGCCATATGGGCAAGTTTTGCGGTTACATGGTTTAAATAATGATGATGCAATGTTTGAATCACAGGCCAGGGATATAGGTCACCGACTAAACAAAAGGGGTTACCATAAAGTTCTGATCGTTCTTTACTACGATAATTAGTAGTAATTAAAAGAAAAAGACAAAAAGGAGGAGATTTGCATTTTCATTTCATTATAGCCCTATGTCAGAAGTAATTAAAACAAGAATTGGCATACTGTATATTGAGAGAGGACCCCATATTGGCTGAAATAGCTGGCAAACAGCCCATTTAGTTCAGATGTACCAGAAATGTGCATGATATCCTTGTGAAAGGTCAGTTAGACAGGCCCCAAAGTGAGGGCAGTAAGTGCCCAAAAAATATTTTACCGAGTGGTAATTACCACTGCGGACAAAGTCGTCTTTGTAGGAATCTGTACCGAAATGTCCCGTTAATCTTGGGGGTTATTCTTTCCAGGGGCGTAGCTAAAGGCTCATGGGCCCTAGTGCAAGAGTTCATCTTGGGCCCCCCCTTCCCTCAGTGCTTTGTGGCTAGGGGCAGGGAAGCACAAACCTTTGTGCTGCCGAAGGCAAAAATTGAAACAGCCCCCCCCCCCCCCCTTGCCAAATTCTTGACCTAACCCCTTCCCTCCAGCCAGAGGTGTAACTTGACCTGCATGCACTTTCTATAATGCTGGTGTCTTCTTATGCAGCACAAGGGTCTTTGGGCCCCCTCAGGCTCCTGGGCCCGGTAGCGACTGCTACCTCTGCACCCCCTATAGCTACGCCCCTGATTCTTTCCAAGTCAATGATGTAATTACATCTAAAACAATATATGTAGTGTACGCCTTAAGATGTACGTGCGACTTACACTACATAGGAAACACTATAAGACTAATGAAGATACGATTCGGTGAGCATGTGCACACATGGAAAACAAAGGTAGGTGCACTGATTGAACATACTGTGTGTGCAAGGTACATAATGATAATATGCAAGGTATGCAGTTTCTGGGTTTAAAGATTGTTCAACCTTTGAATAATGGAGGTGATGGACATAGGGAGTTATTATGGAAGGAAACCAAATGAATTCTTAGATTAGATGAAATGTGATAATCCTCGAGGATATGCAATTATTTTAACCCTTTTGTATATTTATGCATTGATATTGTATGTAATATGTGTAAGGCTAGTTTCACACTCCGGCCCCATTGACTATAATGGGAGCGGGGCGGAGTGCCGGCGGCAGCACGGCAAACGTGCCGAGAGGCGGCCGGAATAAAAGTTATATTTAATTTTCCATGTTAATATCTATAGTTAAACAAAATCCCTAAAATTATGCAGTTTTCGCACTGGCCACTAAGCGTAATAAACAGATGTTACTTCTTGGTCTGTACAGATCACTTTACTGCAGTTACTTGCTTATCCTGTCTGTAATGATATTACCTCTGTGTATAGATAAGACAGGATACACATTCACCATAGGTGATTGACTGTCAATGCTTATGTATTAATTCCTTGTACAATGACCTCTAAACAGATCACAGAGTATGCCCAGAAAACTCTCCCATATAAGTCAATACAGTCAGCTCTAGACCATTGTGTCTAAGGCCCATGGGGCTGCCGTAAAGCTATTTCATTAAAGAGGTTGTCCGGCCATATATATTGATTACCTATCCTCAGGTAGAGGCGTAACTACCATAGTGGCATACCATGCGACTGGGCAAGAGGGGGCCCAGTTGGGATCATCTCCTCTTCTACTTGGGGTGAAAAATTGGTCAGGACTCTACCCTCAAAAGGAACAACTTTTAGCAAATGAGGCAGTGGAAAAAATGGGTCATTGATAGGGGCTTAGGCAGAAACCCTTCTGTCCTGTGTGGGGGGCCTGGTTTGATCCTCGCTATGGAACCCTTACTTCTAAATGTACGCCACTGTCCTCAGGTCATCAATATATGATTGGTGGTGGTGCGACACATCAGGATAGATCATCAATATCTGATCGGTGGGGGTCCGACACCCGGCACCCCAGCTGATCAGCTGTTTGAAGAGGACTCAGAGTTCTATGCGAGCGCCCCTTCCCGTTAATTGTGCTGGACTTCATATTGGAAGTGCAGTGTAATACAAGTACTTGCTCCATTCACTTGGAGCGAGTACTTGTAATTACACTATGCCGCCGCTCCACAGAAGATGCCGCGTAGTGTAAAGACCAGGAAGCAGCGCTTGCATGGAGTGCCACCTCCTCGTCAAACAGCTGATCGGCAGGGGTGCCGGATTTCCCCGGCAACCCGCAATCAGATATTGATCACCTATCCTGAAGACAGGTCATCAATATACACAGCCGGACAACCCCTTTAATGCTTTCTAAATGCTATAAAGAATAGCTCAGGCAAGATGGCAGCCCCCATAATAATGTTCAGGAAATAACATTAAAAAGAAACATCCGAAGTCGATTCGCATAAAACTTTGTTAGAATACTGTACGGAGCAGGAGTTCCGTACAGTATTAGAATGTATTGGCTCCGATGAGCCAAAAATTAATTTCTACTGTAAAAAACCTTTTACTGAACTTGGGTTCGATTCAAAGGTACAGTAGAAATTAATTTTTGAATTTATTACCCGAAGATCGCGAGAAAATCCCTAGAAAACAGATAAGAAAAACAAAAAATGTGTTGCTATCTGGTTTTAACTGATAAAGTTTTTGGTGACACAGTTCCTTTAACATCTTAAAGGGTTTCTACCACCAGAAATACTGTTATGTAGCTGACTGACATTGGCGATGCGCTAATGTCAGCACTACATAACAGTATGTTTTTTACCTGCCTCCCTGCAGCCGTTTTGGTAAAAAAAAAGCACTTTTATAATATGCTAATGAGCCACTAGGTGCTATGTGGGCGTAAAATCAGCACCTAGAGGCTCCGTCCACTCACCCTTTATCCCACCCAGGTCCTCTGTTTTGCCCACCCCGCTCCTCTTGATTGATGGCACGGTCCGCCGCATCGCTGCCGAAATCCCGCGCCTGCGCCATTCACTTCTGTGCCTGCGCCGAATACAGAAGTGAACGGCGCAGGCGCGGGATTTCGGCAGCGATACGGCGGTGTCACGGAACCATGAACCAGACGTACAACAAGAGATAAGAGAAAATAAGAAGGCTTTATTGAAAATAAAGCTGTAAAGCAAAAGTCCAAACGGATGGTGAAACCGAGCAGAGTCTTTGCGAAGCCAGAGGTCAGGAACCAGAAGGGTAGTCAGACGAAGCCAGGATCAGGAACCAGCAGGGTAGTCAGACGAAGCCAGGATCAGGAACCAGCAGGGTAGTCAGACGAAGCCAGGATCAGGAACCAGAAGCAGCAGCAGTCTTAGAAGCATGTGAACACAAGAGGACCAAGCAAGGAACTGAAGCCACAGACCTCCTATAAATATGAGCTAGGCATCCAGCTCCTCCCAGTGGGAAGGAGGAGCCGCAGGGTGGAAGGCTACAAGAAACCCAGAAACCAAGATGGCCGCCAGCACATGTCAAACGAAGGAGAACAGCAAGAAGGTAAGACCATGACAGTACCTCCCCCTCAAGGGCCCCTCCTCCGCGGAGCACAAAACGGTTTCTGAGGGAAGCGTGCGTGGAAGGCTCGGAGCAAGGCAGGAGCATGGACATCTGCGGAGGGAACCCAGGAACGCTCCTCTGGACCATAACCACGCCAATGGACCAAAAACTGCAACCGACCGCGGACCAGGCGTGAGTCCAGGATATTGCTCACCTCATATTCCTCACGATTGCCCACTTGGACCGGACGAGGCCGAGGAACCGAGGAAGTGAAACGATTACACACCAGTGGCTTCAACAGGGAGACATGAAACACGTTGGAGATCCGCATGCCAGGAGGAAGCGCAAGGGCATAGGCTACCGGGTTTACCCTGCGAAGCACTCGGAAGGGACCAACAAAGCGAGGCGCCAGCTTGGGAGTGGGCACTCGAAGGTTGAGGTTGCGGGTGGACAACCATACACGGTCTCCGACCTGGTAGGAAGGAGCAGGCGCTCGTCTGCGATCAGCCTGGAGTCTCTGGCGCTGCGCAGAGACCTCAAGGGACTTCTGGATCTGTACCCAAGAAGCACGTAGGACGGAAAGGTGATCCTCCACAGCCGGAATATCCTGGGGAGAGAATACCACCGGTAACACGGCAGGTTGGAACCCATAATTGGCCATGAAGGGAGACGTCCCAGAGGAAGAGTTCACCGCCGTGTTCCTGGCAAACTCAGCCCAAGGCAGGAGGTCAACCCAATTGTCTTGGTGATCGGAGACATAGCAACGAAGGAATTGCTCCAAGGCCTGATTGGATCGTTCTGCGGCCCCATTGGACTGAGGGTGGTAGGCCGAGGAGAAGGAGAGATGAATCCCCAACTGGGAGCAAAAGGCGCGCCAGAACCTGGACACAAACTGACTCCCCCGATCCGACACAATCTCCTTGGGCAAACCGTGCAACCGGAAGACCTCCCTGGCAAAAATCGTGGCCAACTCTTGTGCAGAGGGTAACTTCTTGAGAGGAACACAGTGGCACATTTTGGAAAACCGATCCACAATCATGAGAATGACCGTATGGCCTCGGGATGCAGGGAGGTCCACAATGAAATCCATCCCCAGGTGTGACCATGGGCGCTCCCCGGTGGCTATGGGTTGCAGAAGGCCCAACGGAAGGTGCCGAGGGGACTTACTCTGGGCACAAACGGAGCATGCCGCTACATATGCGGCGATGTCGGAACGTAGGGAAGGCCACCAGAACAGACGTGAAACAGCCCAGGACAGCTGATTCTTTCCAGGATGCCCCGCGGTCTTGGAGTTATGGTAGGTTCGCAACAACCGAGTGCGCAACTCCTCAGGCACAAAACATCTGCCGTTGGGTCTCCCAGAGGGAGCACCAGATTGAGCCGCCAAAATCTGCTCACCCAGGGGAGAGGTCAGGATCTGATTCGGAGGTATGACCGAAGTCGGAATCGACTCCTCCCTGGATAGCTCGGAGTACTGCCGTGATAGGGCATCCGCCCTGATGTTCTTGGTACCGGGTAGGTAGGAGACCACGTAATTAAAACGTGACAAGAACAGAGCCCATCTGGCCTGACGTGGTGTCAATCTCTTGGCCTCAGAAAGGTAGGTCAGATTCTTGTGGTCCGTCAGGATGAGAACCGGAACCACCGAACCCTCGAGCAAGTGCCTCCATTCTTTAAGGGCCTGCACGATGGCCAATAACTCCCTGTCACCAATCTGATAGTTGCACTCCGCGGAAGACAGTTTCCGGGAGTAAAACCCACAAGGAAGCAGAGGACCCTCTGGTGTTCTACGCTGAGACAGAAGGGCGCCTACTCCCGTCTCAGACGCGTCCACCTCGAGGACAAAGGGCAACCCAGGGTTGGGATGCGACAGAGTCGGAGCCGACACAAAGGCGGACTTTAGGGCCTCAAAAGCTTGGATGGCCTCGAGCGGCCAGACCTGGGAATTACTGCCCTTCCTGGTCAGATCCGTGAGAGGCTTGGCCAGCATGGAAAAGTCCCTGATGAACTTCCAATAATAATTGGCGAAGCCCAAAAAGCGCTGCAGGGAACGAAGACCACTGGGCTGGGGCCACTGTAAGACAGCCGAAACCTTCTCAGGATCCATGGAGAACCCCTCAGCGGAAATGATGTAACCTAAGAAGGTTACCTGGGATCGGTGAAATTCGCATTTCTCAAGCTTACCGAACAGCTTGTTCTCTCGTAACCGTTGCAACACTCGTCTGACATCCAGAATGTGGGCCTCCATGGATTCAGAATATACCAAGATGTCATCCAAATAGACCACCACACACTGCTGCAACAGGTCACGGAAAACATCGTTGATGAATTCCTGAAAGACTGCGGGCGCATTGCACAACCCAAAGGCCGGTCCTGGTGTTAAACGCGGTTATCCACTCATCGCCCGCCTTGATCCTTACCAGGTTATATGCCGCCCTCAGGTCGAGTTTGGTAAAGACCGTGGCCCCTTTAAGGCGATCGAACAGCTCGGAAATCAAGGGTATCGGGTAAGCGTTCTTGATCGTGATGCGATTGAGACCCCTGTAATCAATGCAAGGCCTCAACTCACCGCCCTTCTTTTTCACAAAGAAAAATCCAGCCCCTGCCGGGGACGAAGATTTGCGAATGTGTCCGCGTGAAAGCGCCTCCCTCACGTACTCCTCCATGGCCTCATTCTCCGCTACCGACAGTGGATAGACTTTGCCACGAGGAGGAACGGCACCAGATTGTAACTCTATGGCACAATCGTATGGGCGGTGCGGAGGTAGGGCAACCGCGCGCACCTTATCGAATACATCCCGGTACTCCTCGTATTCAGGAGGCAACAGAGAGTCCGAGGAAGTACACAGCAACTTGACAGACCCATGGATGCAACTAGCCCCACACTGCGGTGACCACGAGAGGATCTCGACCGATCTCCAATCGAAAGTCGGATTATGCTTCTGGAGCCAGGGGTACCCCAAGACCACCGAGTAGTGTGGAGACGAAATAACCTGGAGGCAGACCGACTCTCTGTGAACGGCACCAATGGCTATCCCCACTGGAAGGGTCTCATGAGTCACGTGTGGCGGCAGAAGGGGTCTGCCGTCTATCGCCTCAAGAGCCAGTGGGGAACCTCGAGCCTGCAGAGGAATGAAATTGGCGGCAGCGAACACACTATCAATGAACAAACCACCAGCACCAGAGTCCACCAACGCCTGGGTCGTCACCGAGCCCCCGACCCAGGAGAGGACAACAGTGATCAGTGGTTTGTCAACACGGGAAACCGGGGACGAGGAGACTCCACCCAAGATCTGCCCCCGACAGGATCTCAGGTACGAGCGTTTTCCCGGACTGTTCGGACATGCCAACCGAAAATGCCCACCGAGACCACAGTACATGCATCGGCCCTCGCGTCTCCGGAGTGCCCTCTCCCCCTCGGACAGGCGAGCAAACCCCAGCTGCATGGGTTCACCCCCAGACAAGTCATCCCCAGGAGGCGTGGGAGGAGAGGGAGGCACGGGTGGGACAGCAAACGTAGGCACCAATCTGTTAGAAGACCTCCGCAGGTTCTCCTTAAAGGAAGGTCTCTCCCTGAGTCTGGTGTCAATCAAAATCAGGAAAGAAATAAGAGACTCGAGCTCAACTGGTAGGTCCTTAGCTGCAACCTCATCCTTCAAGGCATCCGAGAGACCATGAGAGAAAGCAGCGACCAGAGCCTCATTATTCCAGCCCACCTCTGCTGCCAGGGTACGAAACTCAATGGCGTATTCAGCTACGGATCGTGAACCCTGTCTGATGGACATAAGGAGCTTCGCAGCAGAGGCAGCACGAGCCGGCACATCGAATACCTTCCGAAGAGAAGCAACAAAACCGGAAAACTCGGCAACCACCGGATTGTTGTTCTCCCATAAAGGGCTGGCCCAGGCCAAGGCCTTGTCCGAGAGCAGCGAGATCAAGAAGCCCACCTTTGATCTCTCAGTGGGAAAGGCATGTGGCAGCAACTCGAAATAAATGCCCACCTGGTTAAGGAAACCTCGGCACTGAGTTGGCTCTTCCCCAAAGCGCTGTGGAAGAGGGGCAGAACCGATCATACCCCGAAACACCGCAGGCGCAACAACAGGTGTCGGGGTAGACTCTGGCGCAACAACCGGAGCGGCAGTAGGAGCGAGCCCAGGAGCGACAACCGACCCATCGGCAACGGGAGCGAAATGAGCCGTGCGTTCAAGCAGGGTTTGCAACGCCACAGCGAACCGACCCAACAGGTGATCCTGCTGATCAAGTCTGGCAACCAGCGTGGGTAGCGAGGATGGCCCTGTACCGTCAGAATTCATGGCTTGGTCCTAATGTCACGGAACCATGAACCAGACGTACAACAAGAGTTAAGAGAAAATAAGAAGGCTTTATTGAAAATAAAGCTGTAAAGCAAAAGTCCAAACGGATGGTGAAACCGAGCAGAGTCTTTGCGAAGCCAGAGGTCAGGAACCAGAAGGGTAGTCAGACGAAGCCAGGATCAGGAACAAGCAGGGTAGTCAGACGAAGCCAGGATCAGGAACCAGCAGGGTAGTCAGACGAAGCCAGGATCAGGAACCAGAAGCAGCAGCAGTCTTAGAAGCATGTGAACACAAGAGGACCAAGCAAGGAACTGAAGCCACAGACCTCCTATAAATATGAGCTAGGCATCCAGCTCCTCCCAGTGGGAAGGAGGAGCCGCAGGGTGGAAGGCTACAAGAAACCCAGAAACCAAGATGGCCGCCAGCACATGTCAAACGAAGGAGAACAGCAAGAAGGTAAGACCATGACAGGCGGACCGTGCCATCAATCAAGAGAAGCGGGGCGGGCAGAACAGAGGACCTGGGCGGGATAAAGGGTGAGTGGACGGAGCCACCTAGAGGCTCATTAGCATATTATAAAAGTGCTTTTTTTTACCAAAACGGCTACAGGGAGAAAGGTAAAAAACATACTGTTATGTAGTGCTGACATTATCGCATCGCTATATCAGTCAGCTACATAACAGTATTTCTGGTGGTAGAAGCCCTTTAATGTAACCATTATTCATGTGAGGAGGCAGGCAGGAGTGTAACTACCATAGCGTCAGACCATGCGACTGCTATGGAGCCCAGAGCAAGAGGGGGCCCAGTTTTAGTTGGGATTATCTCCTCTTCTACTGGAGGTGAAAACTTGGCCAGAACTCTACTTTCTAAATCTAAAGGAACAACTTTTAGCAGATAAGGCAGCGGAAAAAATGGCCCAAGGGTCATTGAAAAGGGTTTAGGTGGAAACCCTTCTGTCCTGTGTGGGAAGGGGGGGGGGGGGGGGCTGGTTTGATCCTTGCTATTGGGCCCTTACTTCTCTATGTACACCACTGGAGGCGGGGTATAGCACTGTTCATTAAAGTCAGTTACTCACCTGTCCCAGGTCTAACACTACGCGCTGCCTCGCTCCCCTCATCTGGGTGAATCACTATCTGTTGCAATCTGGGGTGCAATGATGATGGGTCATGTGAATCCGGCTTATGATTCATGTTGGTTACCCAGATGCAACACAATGATACAGGTTACTCCTACAGTCAGTTCAGCCCTGCTGCATTAGCCCAGTAACTCTGCTGTACCAGTTTCCATAACTCTGCTACATCAGCTATGCTACATCATTCTAATATGCTAGTCTCCAGAACTTCGCTACATCAACTCCCAATGTAATATTACCCCTTTATAAACCCCTTATAAGGCCACATCTGGAATATGGGATTCAGTTTTGGCTCTATATACTATAAAGGATATACAAGAGATAGGAAGGGTTCAGAGAAGGGCAAAAAAAATATTAAATGGGAGGGAAGGTCTCATAAAGAGAGGCTTAAAAATTTGGGCTTTTTCAGCTTGGAAAAAAGATGCCTTAGGGGTGATCTCATCTGCATGTATAAATATGTGTGGGGTCAATACAAAGAAATGGCACAGGATTTATTCATTTCAAAGACTTTACAAAGGACCATGGGGCATACTTAACATGTGGAGGAAAGGTGATTTACAAATCAATACAGGAAAGGATTCCTTAGGCTGGTTTCACACGGGCGTTGCGGGAAAAGGTGCGGGTGCGTTGCGGAAACATGCGCGATTTTTACGCGCGAGTGCAAAACATTGTAATGCGTTTTGCACGCGCGTGAGAAAAATCGGCATGTTTGGTACCCAAACCCGAACTTCTTCACAGAAGTTCGGGTTTGGGTTAGGTATTCTGTAGATTGTATTATTTTCCCTTATAACATGGTTATAAGGGAAAATAATAGCATTCTGAATACAGAATGCATAGTACAATAGCGCTGGAGGGGTTAAAAAAAATATATAAATAATTTAACTCACCTTAATCCACTTGCTCGCGCAGCCCGGCTTCTCTTCTGTCTTCTTTGCTGTGTGCAGGAAAAGGACCTGTGGTGACGTCACTCCGGTCATCACATGGTCCGTCACATGATCTTTTACCATGGTGATGGATCATGTGATGACCGGAGTGACGTCACCACAGGTCCTTTTCCTGCACACAGCAAAGAAGAAGACAGAAGAGAAGCTGGGCTGCGCGAGCAAGTGGATTAAGGTGAGTTAAATAATTTTTAATTTTTTTTTAAACCCTCCAGCGCTATTGTACTATGCATTCTGTATTCAGAATGCTATTATTTTCCCTTATAACCATGTTATAAGGGAAAATAATAATGATCAGGTCTCCATCCCGATCGTCTCCTAGCAACCGTGCGTGAAAATCGCACCGCATCTGCACTTGATTGCGGATGCTTGCGATTTTCACGCAGCCCCATTCACTTCTATGGGGCCTGCGTTGCGTGGAAAACGCACAATATAGAGCATGCTGCGATTTTCACGCAACGCACAAGTGATGCGTGAAAATCACCGCTCGTGTGCACAGCCCTATAGAAATGAATGGGTCAGGATTCAGTGCGGGTGAAATGCGTTCACCTCACGCATTGCACCCGCGCGGAAATCTCGCCCGTGTGAAAGGGGCCTAATACTTTTGTTGGTTTTAGTAAGAACCCATCTGACAGATTGCACACCCCATTCTTGAGGTATGCAAGTCAATACGTTTTGCACATAAGTCATGGCTAGTTCTTCATGCCAAATTATACTTTTTAACTCCCTCGAAAAATCATTATTATCTTTCAAGTATGCTGGTATATACTTCTCAACATAGGATGTAACAACCCATCAATATACTTTGGAAAATGTTTCAGTGACGGAAGCAATACTAGCCACAATTGGGCATCCAGGATGGCGCTTAATAGCCTTGTGGATTTGAATGAGGAATGAAGTACCAATTGGGTATTTGCAGGGAAAAACGGGGTAGAGTCTCATTGCGGTTCTCCTAGAACAAGCATGTCAAACTCAAAGGCTAACATGGGCCAAAAAAAATAAAATTTAAGTTTATGTGGGCCGCATCAAAAAAAAAAAAAAATTTTTTACAATATAATGCAGACGGATCCGTTCTGAACGGATCCACCGTCTGCATTATATGAGCGGATCCGTCTCAGACGGATCCGCTCTGAACGCAAGTGTGAAAGTAGCCTTAGGGGCGAGAACCTGGGATCTTTCATCCCTTGTCCTATTCAGCTCTATTAGGGTGAATAGGACTTCACACTGTCCCTGCTGCTCTGTGCCTTGTGCACACAGCATCAGGGATGTTACCATGGCAACCAGGGCTTCTGTAGCGTCCTGGCTGCCATGGTAACTGATTGGAGCCCCAGGCTTACACAGCTGGGGCTCCGATCAGAAGCTGCCACTGCACCACCAATGAGGGGGAGGGGAGAGGTCCCTGTGGCCACTGCCACCAATGATTTTAATACTGGGGGGGTTGAGAGGGGCTGGCGCACTGTGCCACCAATGATTTTAATGGGATGGGGGGTTGAGGGGGGCACACTGCACCACCAATGATAAATTTCCCCTTTATACAGGAGGCTGGTACTGGCAGATCAGCAGTTAACCCCTCAGGTGCGGCACCTAAGGGGTTAACTGCCTCTGATCGCAGCTCCCTGTCAGCGGCAGGGTGCCGGCAATGCGATTCTGCTGCCGGCACCCGCCTCCTGTATTGTGTTAAAGACTGACTCTTACTATCAGGCCACACAGAGCGGCGCCCAGCGATGTCTCAGCACTCACCATTAGTTCTGTTCGCCGCTCCGTTCGCCCGCAGTGCCCCATTACTGTCTCCTCTCCTGCTCCACATGCTGCTGATTACTATCGGAGCGATGGGAGGAGACATCAGCTTCACTAGTGGGCGTTTCTTCTTCCTGGCTGTAGCGCTGTCCAATCGCAGCGCAGGGAGAAGGAACGCCCACTAGTGAAGCTGATGTCTCCTCCCATCGCTCCGATAGTAATCAGCAGCATGTGGAGCAGGAGAGGAGACAGTAATGGGGCACTGCAGGAGAACGGAGCGGCGCCCAGGACTAATGGTGAGTGCTGAGACATCGCTGGGCGCCGCTCTGTGTGGGAAATGGGAATAGTCCTATCATTGGTGGCTCAGTGCGCCCGCCCCTCCTCCGCCCCTCTCTCCTCATTGGTGGCGCAGTGCGCCCGCCCCTCCTCCCCCCCCTCTCTTCTCATTGGTGGCAGCGGCAGCAGCACAGGGGGGAGGGAGGACAGCTTCCTTCTCCCCGTGCTGCTGAGAGAACATGAGCGCGCCGATAGCAGCGCGCTCATGTTCAGAGATACTAGACTGCCGGGCCGCAAAGATATTCATTGCGGGCCGCATGCGGCCCGCGGGCCGCATGTTTGACACCCATGTCCTAGAAAGAATACCATTGGCCTTATAGTTGCGTAACAAAGTCTTTAACTGGCCTTGATATATCACTCTGAGGGTCCCGAAGAAACACTGTATAGGTAGATGCATCCTACTAGGAGTAAAGCATGTGCAGCAACCGACCTGGGTGCGTGTGGAGGAGGATGGGAGTGGCAATTATGGCCCTGAAGAGGATGCTGGAGTCAGTAACCAGGCCAGTTAGTAGCAATAAATAAGTCTCTCTTTACTAAAGTGCAGAATGGAAGTAGTAGTACATCCGACAGTAACAAGACACAGTTCCAAAGCATATAACAGAGTGCAACCCTTCGCCAAGCAGCGTATAGACGACAAAAATGGAAATTGGAGTAGTCATTTTTTTTGTCTCTTTCTAACCAAGCTGTTAACCATTGATTGTCCATACAATGCTATTAGGTACAAAACAAATCACAACATTTAACTCAATAATATGACATTACAGCAATTAAGCCTGTGCAGTAACCCTTCTGTGCACATGTACACATAACATGCATGCCTGTATATATACTGTACACTGACGAGCTAGAGGGTAACAATGTTCTGAACTTCTGACTTTCAGGCTCCATATCTTACCATCCACTACAGTTTCAAACCTGAGACTACCATCATTTTATAGACAATCATCTTGGCTATCTCATACATACAGTACAGACCAAAAGTTTGGACACACCTTCTCATTCAAAGAGTTTTCTTTATTTTCATGACTATGAAAATTGTAGATTCACACTGAAGGCATCAAAACTATGAATTAACACATGTGGAATTATATACATAACAAACAAGCGTGAAACAACTGAAAATATGTCATATTCTAGGTTCTTCAAAGTAGCCACCTTTTGCTTTGATTACTGCTTTGCACACTCTTGGCATTCTCTTGATGAGCTTCAAGAGGTAGTCCCCTGAAATGGTTTTCACTTCACAGGTGTGCCCTGTGAGGTTTAATAAGTGGGATTTCTTGCCTTATAAATGGGGTTAGGACCTTCAGTTGCGTTGAGGAGAAGTCAGGTGGATACACAGCTGATAGTCCTACTGAATAGACTGTTAGAATTTGTATTATGGCAAGAAAAAAGCAGCTAAGTAAAGAAAAACGAGTGGCCATCATTACTTTAAGAAATGAAGGTCAGTCAGTCAGCCGAAAAATTGGGAAAACGTTGAAAGTAAGGGCTATTTGACCATGAAGGAGAGTGATGGGGTGCTGCGCCAGATGACCTGGCCTCCACAGTCACCGGACCTGAACCCAATCGAGATGGTTTGGGGTGAGCTGGACCGCAGAGTGAAGGCAAAAGGGCCAACAAGTGCTAAGCATTTCTGGGAACTCCTTCAAGACTGTTGGAAGACCATTTCAGGGGACTTCCTCTTGAAGCTCATCAAGAGAATGCCAAGAGTGTGCAAAGCAGTAATCAAAGCAAAAGGTGGCTACTTTGAAGAACCTAGAATATGACATATTTTCAGTTGTTTCACACTTGTTTGTTATGTACATAATTCCACATGTGTTAATTCATAGTTTTGATGCCTTCATAGTCATGAAAATAAAGAAAACTCTTTGAATGAAAAGGTGTGTCCAAACTTTTGGTCTGTACTGTATATTGGACTTGCAACTATTTAGCATATGATTAGTTATGCAGATTCTTGTGTCATGTAAATGCATTGTTACTGTTTTGCGCCTAAAGTTCTAAATTTAAATTTTTATTATTTTGTTAGTATTGTGTAAATCCACCTTTTGGCTTTCAACACTGCCTGAATCCTTCTGGGCATGCTCTCGATCAAATTTAAGCATGTCTTGACCAAAATCTGTTCCCAGGTCTTGTAGGATACTCACATATAGCTCAGCATTGAGACCACCATCGATCCTAGTAAAGTATTCAATGTCTCTGGCTGTGAAACAACCCCATATCATCAGGCTTCCTCCACCAAACTTGACAGTTCTTTCAATTTCTCGATCTGTTAGCCCCCTTTTCTCTTGTTTCTTCCAGACCCATTTGCACCCATCAGAGCCCAGTCTATTGACTTTCATCTCATCGCTCCAAATCACCCGTTTCCAATCTTGTACTGTCCACTTAAGGCTACTTTCACACTAGAGTTAATATTTTCAGGTATTGAGATCCATCATAAGGTCACAATACCGGAATAAAACACTTTAGTTTTGTCCCCATTCATTGCCAATGGGGACAAAACGTAACTGAACAGAATGGAGTGCTCCAAAATGCATTCTGTTCCATTTCTCATACCGGAGAGCAAACCGCAGCATGCTACGGTTTGCTTTCCGTCCTGGGATGTGGAGCAAGACGGATCCATCATGACCCACAGTGCAAGTCAATGGAGACGGATCAGTTTTCTCTGACACAATCTGACACAATAGAAAACGGATCCGTCCTCCATTAACTTTCAATGGTGTTCATGACGGATCCTTCTTGGGTGTATTACAGATAATACAACCGGATCGTTCATAACGGATGCAGATGGTTGTATTATCAGTAACGGAAGCGTTTTTTCTGAAATCTGCCAGATCCAGCAAAAACGCAAGTGTGAAAGTAGTTGATGCTTCTTATGACGATATTGAAGTTGAGACTTCTGCGCCTTTTTTTGGGCCACCATTCCAGGCTTGTGTAATGCGTGTCACATGGTGCTTGCATGGATGTCTGTGATCTCACTATTACGAAGCATACGAGCCACCTGCACTGCCATGTTTGTCGCTCCAGAACTGATAGACCTTGTGATGAGACAACTTTTTGACTCCGATATTTTACCTGGACGTCCACCTTTTGGCTTTGGAATGGATGGACGGACTTCATTTTGTATTCTTCCAACCTAATAACTCACTGAGCTGAGAACAGAATTTGTAGTATACAAGAAGAAAAAGATTGTTCCACCACCAAGAGCAAAACAGTAACAATGCAGTTACATGACAAGAATCTGCATAACTAATCATATGCTAAATTATGGTATTTTCCCCCGGCCAAAAAACGTTCCGGTCCGGAACTGATGGCATCCTGATGCATCCTGAACGGATTTCTCTCCATTCAGAATGCATTGGGATAATCCTGATCAGGATTCTTCCGGCATAGAGCCCCGACGACGGAACTCTATGCCGGAACAGAACAACGCAAGTGTGAAACAGCCCTAAGTGCAGCTGCAATACCAAGCACAGCCGCTATACGTATATATATATGGTGTTGTGTCTGGTAAGTTGTGAGAAGGCCACGGCACTCACAGCAGCGGTGGTGCCTTCTCAAAAGGCTGATCGGCGGGGATCCCAGGTGTCGGACCGTCAACGATCAGATACTGATCAGTTACAAAGAGTTGGAAAACCCCTTTAACAAAATGATAGTCATCTGATATGCTGGTGTAATTTTCAAGACTATGGTTTCCTAGAAGGGGGTGGTTAAGTGCTCTGACAGTCCTCATCGGGGACTTGTTATCTTTTGTTACATGTGATGCACACTTTTGTTTTGTCTCACAAACTAAAGTCTTATTTTTGCATATCAATGTACCAACTTCATTCTACTAACCAGAATCTCAGATTGGACACTATCACGCAGTGCTGCCGTCACTGATCCACAAACAAATGCATTCATCTTGAAGATTGATTCTTGTGTGAAGAAGAAAAATGATGTATCTGTCTTTTCTATATACTGTAAAGGGATCTATACACAAAGTATCGTCAGCAAGTCCTGTTGTTTTCGGAAAGCTCCAACTCTCCCTGACATTGGATGTTTGGAGGTGGTAAGGGAGAAGAAAACATTGTGTTGAATTTTCAACACCCAATCTTTTTGCTCATCTGGGAGATAAACAGCCACCAGAGGTGCCTGGTAGTAGATTTCTCCTCTCTCTGCATTGACAACACGTGTGCTCAGCCGAGTCGAGATAGATAAGAGAGTCAATAGATAGCTGTTGGCCGAACGGGTGTTTGGACAACAGCTACTGAAGGTGTATGTGTACCTTCAAGCGCTTCAAATCCCTCAAAGAGGTTGTGAAAGAATGGGAGGGTTGGCAAACCCTCCTATCTCTTCAATCAAAATAATAGAATAAATTAAATAAAAATGAAAATAAAAGTTCACCACTGTTTTTCTTTTGGCGTCGCAGACCACCATGTGAAGCGGGCTTATTCACATTCAAAACAGTCAATTCAACGAAGGAGTCGCGCTGCCTCACTTTGGCTGTATTTCCCGAGTCTTGATCAGTATAGGATACGTCAGCTTTCCACAAGAGGATAGTCTTGATCACAAAACAACCCTTCTGTATATATAAAGGTTAAGGCACATAGTCAAGGTCCACCAATCCTCCAGATAAAAATTGGTTTTATTATACTCACAAAGGTATCAAATCAATAGGAATTAAACAGGATGTAAGATAGTCCTATCTGTCTGGACCTGTAAAGGAAAGATTACTTACCTGCTTCCTGGCGCTGGCCTCCTACTCCTTCTCCCCCAGGCCTGTGATGCTCCAATGGGCTCCCTCGATGTCAACATCTGGTTTCACCAATTGTCATGTGATGCAAGGGGATCCGGTGTCCGCCACCGCCAGCAATTGGTTGTGGAGATGTCAAACCGGATGTTGATATTGAGGGAGCCCACCGGAGCAGAGCAACCTGGGAGAAGGAGTCGATGCCAGGAAGCAGGTAAGTAATCTTTCCTTTACAGGCCCATCCCCCATTCTTACACAACCCTTTTAAGGCCCCTTTACATGGGCACATTCAGCAGGCAATTATCGGGAACAAACTGTCTGTTCCCGATAATTGTCTGCTCATCAGAGGAGGAGAGAGATACATTCATCCTCACAGAGAATTATTGTTTCTGACCAGTAGATCACTGTTTACTCAGCACAAACTGCTGCCCAGAAAAAAATATTTTTGTGTCCACCTCATTGATGCTTTAAAGGGAACCTGTCACCGGGATTTTGGGTATAGAGCTGAGGACATGGGTTGCTAGATGGCCGCTAGCACATCTGCAATACCCAGTCCCCATAGCTCTGTGTGCTTTTATTGTTTAAAAAAAAACGATTTGATACATATGCAAATTAACCTGAGATGAGTCCTGTCCCTGACTCATCTCACGTACAGGACTCATCTCAGGTTAATTTGCATATGTATCAAATCGTTTTTTTACACAATAAAAGCATACAGAGCTATGGGGAATAGATATTGCGGATGTGCTAGCGGCCATCTAGCAACCCATGTCCTCAGCTCTATACACAAAATCCCGGTGACAGGTTCCCTTTAACCCAATGAACATTGGCGGCACCTTTAGGCTACTTTCACACTAGCGTTCTGCTGTCCGCTCGTGAGCTCCGTTTGAAGGGGCTCACGAGCGGAGCAGAACGCTTCCGTCCAGCCCTGATGCAGTCTGAATGGATGCGGATCCGCTCAGACTGCATCAGTCTGGCGGCGTTCAGCCTCCGCTCCGCTCGCCTCCGCACGGCCAGGCGGACAGCTGAACGCTGCTTGCAGCGTTCGGGTGTCCGCCTGGCCGTTCGGAGGCGAGCGGATCCGTCCACTCTTACAATGTAAGTCAATGGGGACGGATCCGCTTGAAGATGACACAATGTGGCTCAATCTTCAAGCGGATCCGTTCCCCATTGACTTTCAATGTAAAGTCTGAACGGATCCGCTCAGGCTACTTTCACACTTAGAAAATTTTCTAAGTTTTAATGCAGACGGATCCGTTCTGAACGGATGTGAACGTCTGCATTATCGGAGCGGATCCGTCTGATGAAACATCAGACGGATCCGCTCCGAACGCTAGTGTGAAAGTAGCCTTACACAGGATAATTATTGGGAATGACTATTCCTAGGAACGCTCCTTAGTGACAACAAGGGGCCGTTAACGCAATTATGTCTCACCAGCTTAACTGATGAGGCCAATGTTGCAGAACCCCAATATCAAATGATTAGCAAGGTTGCTTTAAAGGGGTTGTCTGGGTTCAGCACTGAACCCGGACAAACCTCCATTTTCACCCAGGCAGCCCCCCTGACTTGAGCATTAGAGCAGTTCATGCTCCGATGCTCTCCTTTGCCCTGCACTAAATTGCGCAGGGCAAAGGCTCTTTTGTTTACAATAACACACTGCCGGGCGGAGGCTTCAGCTCGCCTGCAAGAGACCCGATACGTCACAGAGTATTAAAAAAACAGTCACTTCCGGCTAAGAATTTCCTATAAGCAAACAGGGTTTCAGAAATATGTAGCAAAGGTAGGACATGCATGTATGTAATATGTATGTGACTCTAGTACTATTACAGCAATGTCCCCAATCCCAGACAACTCCTTTAAGAAACGCAGCAAAAGGCACACTACTGTGGTATGTAACTATACAAACTTCAGTGTACTAAACCTGCTGAGTTGGTTCTCTCATTGTATTTCAATCCTACTTTGCAAATATAATTACCTTCAATAGATAAATAGATTTGCCAGGTAAATACTCAGTGCAAACAGCCCCCATCAAGTATCCAAAAGAGGGGGTTGGGATCCCTGCAAGTGTCTGCAACCCATCACACCTTTGCCTTCTACAAGATTCTATCAATATGTGGGGGGTGGTTTACTCATCCATCAACTACAAGAGAGGAAAGCGCAGGGTGCAATGATAGAGTGAAATATGTATAGATTTACAATAAACACATTAAAATAAATACATACGTGTGCTGTCTGTGGAGAACACGGGCAGCACACATCCGCAGGTCACTGATCAAAGATGGCACTTCAGCCTGAAAGATACTAAGAATAGTGCACAAAAAAAATCTTGAGCCAATATATATATATCTATAGCAAATCAGTACATGAAGGATGTGCACACGCACTGCAGCAATACTTTATACATATTGCCGTTAATATGACTGCGTTTTTCTCCCTCTTCCATGAGACAAAGGTCTAGAAACTATTGTTATCAAATGAAATGGTACAGCTCAGCCAAACAGATCTGCCACAAACCCCGGGATGGCTTCTACCAGGGGGTCATAAGCAAGTGTGAGGAATATGTAAAATAGTGTCCGTGCATTACACAAAAGACCCATTGATTTCAAAGGCTGCTGTGTAATGCTTCATTTCCACAAAACGGTTGTGATCGCAGGGGATCTCAGCAGCATTTCAACATGGGACCTTTTAGACAGTCCCTAAATATTTTACAGGGCAGACAGTCTCTTTGTTCCCAATACATATATTGTTTGCCCTCAGACAAAAGTGGTTTTACACAGTCTGATATTTGAGCAGATTGTAGAGAACGACCATTCCTGCGAACGCTTATTCCTGATAATCTGCCCATCCAAATGTGCAGCTGATCACCCAATGAACGAGCGAAACACTCGTTCATCAGGTGATCCTGTTGTTTGGGCAGGCACCTAAATGATCATTTCTGGGCAGCAGAAACAATGCAGCTGTATGAGGATGAGCGATTGCAATAGTGTCCCTCATCCTCATGCTGTGCAGGTGATCGCCCTCAGGAGCAGGAGTATCGTACAGGCGCAGGCAGTCTGCGATACTGCGCCTGCGCGGGATTTCGGAGGCCAAGAGAGGAGGAAGCAAGGACGGTGCAGTGAATAAATTAAATGATGTAGTGGAAGGGGTGGCGCCGTTCGGCAAGGATGTAGGAGTACATTTATTTCTTAGGAGGCGTGCTGGGCTTGGAAGAAAGGAGGGCTGGGCACTGCAGGGGGGCGTTACTGGGCACTAGAGCAGAGTAATAACGCCCCTCTGGGCACCTTGAGACTTCATTTGCATATCAGAAAAATCGCTTTTTCATCTGAATGAAAAGTTGAATAAAAAAAAGAAGACACATGCTGGAATGAAGGTACTTTGTTGCACATTGCTATGTTAACGGTTTTATATGGTCGAAATAGGTGCCAGATTCCCTTTAAAGTGTATTCCAATAATATAAGAGTACCCTCTGTTTGCATTGTAAACCATGCAAAAACAACTTTATATTCATCTGTCAACCACATTCCTTTGTGCCCATGGGGCGTCCCAACTGTCGATTCCTACCGCCGCCCAGCTCATTTTTATTCACTGCGCTGGGCGGCTCTTACATTCCCTGATTCTGTCAGATCCCGCGCATGCCCGATAGAGACTTATGGGCATCGGCCTCAATCGGACCATCTGCGCATGCGCCGGATACCTGTATCCGGCACCCTCCCAAGCCTGAAATTGAATGCGCCTGCGTCCCATTTTCTTCTATGCGGCTGCTCTCTGTCTCTATTGGGCATGCGCCGGATCTGACAGGATCGGGGAATGTAAGAGCCGCCCAGCGCAGTGAATAATAGTGAGCTGGGCGGGGGTAGGAATCGACAGTTGGGGTGCGGCTGGGCACGAAGGTAGGAGAAAAAATGCCCCATGGGCACAAAGGAATGTGATTGACAGATGAATATAAAGTTGTTTTTACATGGTTTACAATGCGGACAGGGGGTACTCTTATATCATTGGAATACACATTAATGGACCTATGAATGCATAGGAATAACTAAATATGTTTATAGGGCCTGTCAGTGTCCTTTTAAGATCTGCTGGCCATGGAGGCCAAAGCTTGAAGCCTCAGGACCCAGAAGGAAAGTTCCCTGGCATAACCTAGAGTCAGACTACAGAGAAGAAGTACAGCATACCGAAGAAGCTGAGTTATACAGCCAGCCTGTCAGTACAGCAGAGTCAGAGAGAAACAAGTATAGCAGAGTTTAGTTTGCATGCCAGTTTAATGCTAAAGCCTGCTGGAACCAAGACAAAGCGAGAAACGTTTATTAAAGTAAAGCTGCCATTGAACTTTATATCAAGGTCTGGACTTAAAGGGGTTGGCCATTCTTTAAATACTTTCCACTACAGTGTGGCAGGCAGGGAAAAAATGAATTTCCTAATATACTTCATTAAACACATCTGCCTGCTTTTCTCTCAGTTATAAGCCACGCCCCTTTCGTCCTGTTCTACCGTGCAGCTGAGTTCGTCCATGGCTGCACGGGACATAGAGGAGCTTGAGAGTAAGCTCATCCATGCGCATGTGCAGTCTGCTCCTGTCAGTGGTCGGCTCCCTGCTTCCCGCTCCAACTCTGACAGGAAGCTGGCTGTAATAAAAACCTTCCGAGTCCCTACTGCAGTAGCTACTTAGTCAATCCCCATCCCCCCCCTGCACTACCACCACACACCCGCCCACTAAGCCATGCCCACCTGTCATTAGGCCACGCCCCTTACAACCAACAGGGAAACCAGGACATCTAGCCAGGAATTATGATATATATACAGGGCTGGTGCAAGGATTTTTGCCACCCTAGGCAAAAGCTAATTTTGCCGCCCCTTGACTACGCCCATTGACCACACCCTTTTACCCACCCCTTTTTCAGACACCTATTGCATGCAACATTTAACTATTGTCGTGTACCCTGTGCCAGTCTATGGTCATGTACCCTGTGCCAGTCTGACTATGGTCGCGTACCCTGTGCCAGTCTGACTATGGTCATGTATATATAATATCCAGGCATTGTCTGCCACCTAGTACCATCCCAGTGATGCCAATCACTCTGCGCTGTTCAGCAGGTTGGCACACCAAACACGAGCAGTGCCACCTATTCACTGCCAGGCGCCATTCAGCCACTGTCTGAAATCCTGTGCCATCAGGGCAACATAAAACAGTATGCTGCCTTGTGCCCTCTGCCAGTCTGGCACTGTCCTGCACCCTGTACCATTCATAGCCCTTTAGACAGTCTGTGCCACCTATTAGGCTCCATGTGCCACTGCTGGGCACCCTGTGCCAGTCAGAATCTATGGCCCCTAGTCAAGCAGCAGGTGTGCCCTGACCCCTGTACACAAGTGTGTGCCACCCTGCTGCCAGTCACTGTCCTGCAGCCTCTGACACCCTAGTGCAGGTTGTCAGAGTGCGGTTGCCAGGGATGCTCACCAGGTTCTGCTCCTCGCTGTGCTCCAGGTCCACATTGCCATGGCTCTTGCCAAGATCATGTGTCTTCGGCGCGTGATCCCGCGAGACCCACCTCTGGAGGTCACTGGTCTCGCGGGATTGCGCGCCCGAAGTCAGGGCCGGTGCAAGGATTTTTGTCAACACAAGCGAATCTACATTTGTACCCCCCACCCCCACCCCATCATTCACATTTCTGCCCCTCATGATTCATGTCCATTTCTTGCCCCCCCCCCCCATCATTTCACATTTCTGCCCCTCATGATTCATGTCCATTTCTTGCCCCCCCATATCATAGTGCCATCCTCTCCCCCTGGCCCCTAATGTGCCAGTATCAAGTGCCTCTCTCCTCCCCCCTCCATGTGCCAGTATCATGGTGCCAATAGCCCCCCTCCCCCGTGGCAGTAAAGTAACAGTCCGGTATTTTAACGATGCGACGCAGGCCTCTTCCTCTTCCTGTGTTCCCACCAGCCTCTAGTGTTGAAGATTTGGTGCTCGTGTTCCTATTTAGCCTGTCTTTCAGAAAAGTTTATGCTGGGATTTGAACCCATGACCTTCTATATCACAGGCAAGGCATGAGAGCTGTATAGCCAGTTATTTAAAAAAATATATATAAGACTTCTACTGTAGATAACTTTGATACCTAGTGTACATCCATACACATGACAGCTGCCCCAGTACACTGTGTATGGATGTAGCAGTGCTAGGTGTGTTGGGGCAGCTGTCAAGTGTATGAATGTACACTAGGTATCAACGTTACCTATGGTAGAAGTTTTATATATATATATATATATATATATATAAAACTTCTACCGTAGGTAACTTTGATACCTAGTGTACATTCATACACATGACAGCTGCCCCAACACACCTAGCTCTGCTACATCCATACACAGTGTACTGGGGCAGCTGTCATGTGTATGGATGTACACTAGGTATCAAAGTTATCTATAGTAGAAGTCTTCTTTTTTTTTTTTTTTTTTTTAAGTATCTGACTATACAGCTTTCACAGCTGTGTGGGTAAATGCCTTGCCTCTGATGTGAAAGGTCGTGAGTTCAAATCCCTGGAGAAACTTTTCTAAATGAGATTTAAATACACCATCTCGTAGCTGCGTGCCGTGACTGAACAAACTCAGGCTCGCACTCGCAGTGCATCAGGCCGGCAAGTACAGGAACAGAAGGAGATGATGTCAGATGGGGCGCAGGCGGCTGCCGGGTGCTACTGCTTGGGATTCGGACTTTAGAGTGTTGGCGCCCCCAGGCAGAGTGCGCTCGACGCGGTGGCCTACTCTGCTTATGGGTGGCGCCGGCCCTGTATATATATATATATATATATATATATATCCATGAAAAATCAACGCAGCACTCTTCTTGTAAAAAAAAACCGCAGTGTCTTTATTCACACATGTGACACAAAATAGGCAACGTTTCAATCCCCTTCCGGGATCCTTCTCAAGCCAGTGCTGCGTTGATTTTACATGGATATACATGCCTGAGGTCAAGGGTGAGACGCGTGCACCTGATAAACTATAAAAGCGAGTGCTGCCGGAATTTATATACTATATATATATATATATATATATATATATAAAAATGAAAAAACAATGGCAGCACCGTCCCAAATATAAGCTGGTGGGTGCAGCAGGCCCAAAATGGATCAATACAAAAATACAAAAATAGAAAAGATGGGCAGCACTCCAAGATGTAAAATATAAGAAAACTTTATTTACCCCAGTGGGAAATGCACGACGTTTCGGCTCCAAACCAGAACCTTTCTCAAGCCTGGTGTGGTGTGAAAAGGGAAAAACATCCAGTATGCAGCACTCCTGTGGGCAAAAATGCCCTGTGGATGCTAGAGGTCAGAGGAGAATGGGCCGACTGATTCAAGCTGATAGAAGAGCAACGTTGACTGAAATAACCACTCGTTACAACCGAGGCATGCAGTAAAGCATTTGTGAAGCCACAACACGCACAACCTTGAGGTGGATGGGCTACAACAGCAGAAGACCCCACCGGGTACCACTCATCTTCACTACAAATAGGAAAAAGAGGCTACAATTTGCAAAAGCTCACCAAAATTGGACTGTTGAAGACTGGAAAAATGTTGCCTGGTCTGATGAGTCTCAATTTCTGTTGAGACATTCAAATGGTAGAGTTCGAATTTGGCGTAAACAGAATGAGAACATGTATCCATCCTCTGATGGCTACTTCCAGCAGGATAATGCACCATGTCACAAAGCTCGAATCATTTCAAATTGGTTTCTTGAACATGACAATGAGTTCACTGTACTGAAATGGCCGCCACAGTCACCAGATCTCAACCCAATAGAGCATCTTTGGGATGTGGTGGAACGGGAGCTTCGTGCCCTGGATGTGCATCCCTCAAATCTCCATCAACTGCAAGATGCTATCCTATCAATATGGGCCAACATTTCTAAAGAATGCTATCAGCACCTTGTTGAATCAATGCCACGTAGAATTAAGGCAGTTCTGAAGGCAAAAGGGGGTCCAACACCGTATTAGTATGGTGTTCCTAATAATTCTTTAGGTGAGTGTATATAGAGCAAAACAACAGCACTCTCATTAGATGAAAATAGAAAAAATATTATTCACCCATGTGGACGCGATGTTTGTATGTTATATGTATATGTATATATATACAGTGGGATGCGAAAGTTTGGGCAACCTTGTTAATCGTCATGATTTTCCTGTATAAATCGTTGGTTGTTACGATAAAAAATGTCAGTTAAATATATCATATAGGAGACACACACAGTGATATTAGAGAAGTGAAATGAAGTTTATTGGATTTACAGAAAGTGTGCTATAATTGTTTAAACAAAATTAGGCAGGTGCATAAATTTGGGCACCACAAAAAAGAAATGAAATCAATATTTAGTAGATCCTCCTTTTGCAGAAATTACCGCCTCTAAACGCTTCCTGTAGGTTCCAATCAGAGTCTGGATTCTGGTTGAAGGTATTTTGGACCATTCCTCTTTACAAAACATCTTTATTTCATTCAGGTTTGATGGCTTCCGAGCATGGACAGCTCTCTTTAAGTCACACCACAGATTTTCAATTATTTTCAGGTCTGGGGACTGAGATGGCCATTCCAGAACGTTGTACTTGTTCCTCTGCATAAATGCCTTAGTGGATTTTGAGCAGTGTTTAGGTTCGTTGTATTGTTGAAAGATCCAGCCCCGGCGCAGCTTCAGCTTTGTCACTGATTCCTGGACATTGGTCTCCAGAATCTGCTGATACTGAGTGGAATCCATGCGTCCCTCAACTTTGACAAGATTCCCAGTCCCTGCACTGGCCACACAGCCCCACAGCATGATGGAACCACCACCATATTTTACTGTAGGTAGCAGGTGTTTTTCTTGGAATGCTGTTTTTCTTTTTCCTCCATGCATAACGCCCCTTGTTATGGCCAAATAACTCAATTTTAGTTTCATCAGTCCACAGCACCTTATTCCAAAATGAAGCTGGCTTGTCCAAATGTGCTTTAGCCCACCTCAAGCGGCACTTTTTGTGCTGTGGGCAGAGAAAAGGCTTCCTCTGCATCACTCTCGCATACAGCATCTCCTTGTGTAAAGTGCGCCGAATGGTTGAACGATGCACAGTGACTCCATCTGCAGCAAGATGATGTTGTAGGTCTTTGGTGCTGGTCTGTGGGTTGACTCTGACTGTTCTCACCATTCGTCGCTTCTGTCTATCCGAGATTTTTCTTGGTCTGCCACTTCGAGCCTTAACTTGAACTGAGCCTGTTGTCTTCCATTTCCTCAATATGTTCCTAACTGTGGAAACAGAGAGCTGAAATCTCTGAGACAGCTTTCTGTATCCTTCCCCTAAACCATGATGGTGAACAATCTTGGTCTTCAGGTCATTTGAGAGTTGTTTTGAGACCCCCATGTTGCTACTCTTCAGAGAAAATTAAAAGAGGAGGGAAACTTACAATTGACCCCCTTAAATACTCTTTCTCATAATTGGATTCACCTGTGTATGTAGGTCAGGGGTCACTGAGCTGACCAAGCCAATTTGAGTTTCAATAATTCGTTCTAAAGGTTTTGGAATCAATAAAATGACAACAGTGCCCAAATTTATGCACCTGCCTAATTTTGTGTGTCTCCTATATGATATATTTAACTGACATTTTTTATCGTAACAACCAACGATTTATACAGGAAAATCATGACGATTAACAAGGTTGCCCAAACTTTCGCATCCCACTGTATATATATACATATACATATAACATACAAACATCGCGTCCACATGGGTGAATAATATTTTTTCTATTTTCATCTAATGAGAGTGCTGTTGTTTTGCTCTATATACACTCACCTAAAGAATTATTAGGAACACCATACTAATACGGTGTTGGACCCCCTTTTGCCTTCAGAACTGCCTTAATTCTACGTGGCATTGATTCAACAAGGTGCTGATAGCATTCTTTAGGGGTCTTCTGCTGTTGTAGCCCATCCGCCTCAAGGTTGTGCGTGTTGTGGCTTCACAAATGCTTTGCTGCATACCTCGGTTGTAACGAGTGGTTATTTCAGTCAAAGTTGCTCTTCTATCAGCTTGAATCAGTCGGCCCATTCTCCTCTGACCTCTAGCATCCACAAGGCATTTTTGCCCACAGGACTGCCGCATACTGGATGTTTTTCCCTTTTCCCACCATTCTTTGTAAACCCTAGAAATGGTTGTGCGTGAAAATCCCAGTAACTGAGCAGATTGTGAAATACTCAGACCGGCCCGTCTGGCACCAACAACCGTGCCACGCTCAAAATTGCTTAAATCACCTTTCTTTCCCATTCTGACATTCAGTTTGGAGTTCAGGAGATTGTCTTGACCAGGACCACACCCCTAACTGCATTGAAGCAACTGCCATGTGATTGGTTGACTAGATAATTGCATTAATGAGAAATAGAACAGGTGTTCCTAATAATTCTTTAGGTGAGTGTATATATATATATATGTATTAAGGCAGATTGCCTGGATTTGTGGGAGGGGCTGAGGTCCGCCTCCAGCCTATTTAGGGCACTCCCCTTACCTGGCTCCTGCATCATTGAGGTCTGAGCTTTGAGAGAGGAGGTCGCTTGTGGAGTTCCTGGAGAGTTACCTGCGAGTCGCTGAATTCCTGGGAGTTTTTCGTTGCCATCAGTTCTGGATTTGGAGCATTTCGGTTCTATTTTTCCGGCTTTACTCAGGTTCACTGTGGGTCACGTTTGCCCGTTAAACTGCGAGTCATCCATACGGTGCAGCCGGGGCCTCACGGTTGCCCCCTGTACCGGTTCAATTCATTTCACCAAACGCTGCACCAATGTCACTGTTTTCTCATACAAGTCACCAGTATTTCATTTCTGTCACACCTTTGTTCATGCACAAGTTGTCTACATGGTACCACCATTCCGGTCAGCACCCCTGCGGCAAGCATGCAGTCGTTCCTGGGCAATCCCCCATTTCTGTTCATTTCATTTCACCAAACGCTGCACCAATGTCACAGCTTTCTCGCCCAGGTCACCAGCATTTCATTTCTGTCACGCCTTGTTCATGCTCAATTTGTCCACACCGTACTACCATTCCGGTCAACACCTCTGCAGCATGCGGCATGGTTTCTGGCCTAATCCCCCATTTCTGTTTCATTTCATAGACGCTGCGCTAATGTCACGGCTTTCTCACAGTCACCAGCATCTCTTTTTGTCATGTCTCGTTCAGCAATCTTCCCACAGGCACAACACTGCGGTCAGCACCCCTGGGGTCCAGGCTCGTTCCCCATTTCTTTTTCAGTCCATATCACCCCACAAGCATCCACATTCATGCCCCCCCCCCCCTCCTCATGTTCATGTGCACGGCTGCAGGAGCACAAATGCGTATGAGTTATTTCATACGGTACAGCAGGGCCTCACGGTTGCCCCTGTACCGGTTCATCTCATTTCATCAATGCGCACCAATGTCACGGTTTTCATGCAAGTCACCAGCATTCATTTCTGTCACACCTGTTTCATGCGTATTCATTCACAAACTACACCACCATTCCGGTCAACAGCTCTGGCAGCATGCGACCAATGGTTCGTGGATTAAATCCCCCCTTTTTCCATGGTTCTTTTCACACACACTGCATCCATGTCACGGCTGCTCGCAGCAATCACCGGCAGCTCATTGCTCATGCCTATTCTGGCGTCTCCCCACAGGACCGTCACTCCGGTCAGCTCCCTGATGGTTCCAGCCCATTCCCCATTTTCTGGTCATTTCATTTCACCCCTCAACATCCAACATTCATGCCCCCCCCCCCCTCCTCGTATTCATGTGCACAGCACAGGGGCCAGCCGCGGTACACCCCCCATTCATTTTCAACCTTCACTGGGCTTACCACTGCACTGACATCCCCTCCCCACCGCCTCCTGCCTGGTTACCGCTCCTCCTGCCGCGCGGCCGATGGCGCCCGGCCGCGTCCTGGTGCCTGGTCTGCGCATGCGCGGCCGGGGTTCTGCGCATGCGCGGCATTTTCGTCGGCGCATGCGCGGTGTCCCGGCGGCCGTGGGGGGACTTCGGACGAATGGGATCAAAATAAATGGGTTTTGTTTTCCTATGCTCCAAAGGTTACTCCTCACAACAATCATATAAACTGCAAGCATGATCTCCATGTTTCACTTACTTCACCAACAACGTTCATGCCCCCCCCCCCCCCAGATATTCTCGTGCGCAGCTACAGGGGCCAGCAGCGGTGCAACCGGCACACCCCCTATTCATTCCAACCTCCTCTGGGCTGACCGCTGCGCAGACATCCCCTCCCACCCGCCTCCTGCCTGTTTTACCGCTCCTCCTGCCGCACGGCCGATGGCGCCCGGCCGCGTCCTGGTGCCTGGCCTGCGCATGCGCGGCCGGGGTTCTGCGCATGCGCGGCCGGGGTTCTGCGCATGCGCGGCGATTCCGTCGGCGCATGCGCGGTGTCCCGGCGGCCGTGCGCGCCGCATCCGTTGCGGGGGGCCGCCGTCGAGCGGCAGGAGGGCCTTCCAGCACGCCCCTCCAGTCATATAACACCCCAGCAGCCCCAACGAAAAAAAAATAAAATAATAATAATAACAATAAATAAATAAATAATAAATAACAATAAAAGCACAGGGGGGAGGAGTTATCATCTGGTCATCAAAAAAAAAAAAAATATATATAGTAAATTGGTTGTGTCATAATAAATAAATAGGAGGGAATTGCAGGGACACGGACCAAAATGTTCCATTAAATTGCAGGCACGCGCATTCCGCCTGGGCATGGCCACACGGCCCGCACTGGTCTCTTTTCACACCAGGCGCAAGCTGTCATTTCATGAACAACCGCCATGATCCTCCGGGTCATGTATATGTACCATATGCATTTGCACATTTCATCACACTATGTTATGTCTACCCTCCCCCTTTTTTCAGGCGGTCAACCCATACTGGTTTTACACTACCGTGTATCCGGAGAATTTTTCTTGCTACCAGGTACGTTCACCTGCTCATTTACCAAAATCTTCCTTACATTTCGGATGGTCCCGTTAGGGTCAGCGTGCTGGCTTTAGGGGCACTATCATCCCACTAGGTTACCCCCTTCTTGGCTTCGCCATCAGTTAGTGGTCCCGCGAGGCCGACACCCCGCCTCAAACGTGCAGAGGCAACTGCCCACCGCGCCAACTCGTTAGTAAGCCGCCTCGCGTGTTGCATAGAGAGGGCCTCACCTGTCACTCCCTTCCCCTAGTCCTGTCTTACAGTCACCGAGAGGCCAACGCTCCTGCCACTACCACGAGTGGCCTCATTATCCCCTCGCGCCAAATCATAGGTAGAGCCTCTCAAGCCGCTTGGCAAATTAGCAGGGCCTCATCTGTCACCATGCAATTATAATTTTTCGCCGTCCGGCCTAGCTAGCTTGCCAGCACGATCCTGTGTTTTCCCAAGCTAATCAACTGTTTTGTTTTACTATGTCTCTGGAAGGGATAGAGAACTTCTCCCTACCTGGCACCCCTGCTAGATCCGTCACTGCTACCCAGGGAGACGGTCTAGCCAGTCCAGCACCCATCAGATCCTGGACAATCCCGCGCATAACGACAGAGTTAAGGTGACGGCATGTTCCCTTCCCCGCCACGGCGAGGGAAGCAGAGCTTTTCCGGGTGCTGCGCACGCCAATCGATAACAGGGAGGCAGGGGAAGGACCTAGCCAGTCCAGCACAGGGGATATACTGTACATACCATGCTGTCCTCCCTAAATGTCATCCATGTCTAAAGTCAACGCCAGGTTAGAGAGGCTGGAATCGGTCACCGCGACCCTCTCCTTGGCAGGGCCACCACCGGCAGCGTCACCGGCGCCGGCCGGATTGCCAGCGATCACGTCGACCGTTAGCCGGGAGGACCAAGAAGTCAGCCCGGCGCACATAATACCGGAGGAGGAACCTGGGGTACCCATCGCCACCAAGAAGACAGAAGGGCCAGACACGGTCATCACCTTTCCTGGGTACCCAGTTGGATTCAGCCTCAATGCAAGCCAGTTTGCCATCCAGGAAGATCCAGGACATTCTCGCCCACATAGTCAACTACCTTCAACTCAGCACCGGCAACCGCAAAGAACTGCAGTCCCTGATGGGCTCCCTGATCTTTGCCATGCGCATTCACCTCAGGGTCGCTCATTTATATCACGACTCCTGCACCTCTCCCCTTTTTCCTACACGACTCGCACGGGTTGTCCCTGGATGCCCACGCTACAGGCAGGACTGGGCATGTGGGGGAGATTTCTGTCCACCTGGAATGGCGGGAGCTTGTTTCTCCCTCAGCCGTCGGACTCTTCCCCCTCTATCTGGTCAGATGCGGCATCTACCAGGCTTCGCGTTTTTTTTTTTTGGAACGATTGGCTGTGGGGCAGCTGGCCTCCTGCGGTCCGGGGTTTGGAAGGATTCTCCACTGCCTCAGCGCTTTTCAGATCTACCCCATCGTGGCGGCTGCCGTAGCATGGGGTCATTCATGGGCAAACATGTCGGTCCGGTGCTATTCAGACAAACTATACGACCTGCCAGTTCTCAACAGGATCGTTCCAAATCTCTCACAATCGTGAGGTTTCTGCGGAGACTTCCTTGGTTGGCCACTTGCAATAATTTCTTCTTACATTGTTTCCATGTCCCGGGGGTGGGCAATACGGCAGCTGTCAGTCTGTCTCGCGTCAAATTTCAGGCATTTCATCAAGCTCTCCCATCAAGCGTCACCCACGGCCTCCATCACTCCATCATTTCAAACAGCTCATTCTGGATTAGAAGGCATCATGCGGCATAGCCAGTCTTTGTCCCGCTTAGCACTATCAGACGTTACACATAGAACATACGACAGAGCATTCACACTATTCAACAGGTCCTGTTGGAACACAACATCACGCACCCCCTTTTGTCATGACGTCTCTTCCGGGGTTGGCTTCTTTTTGCCACCTCAAACTCATGTCATACAACACCATCAAACCATATCTCACTGGCATTTCAACATCATATGCTAATCATCATATGCTACACCCCGATAACATCAGCTTCATGTCCTCGCACCAGATCAAATCCATACTCAGAGATATTCAGGAAACGGAACCCGCACGTCCAGCCCAGGGGCTACCCATAATCAATCATATCTTCAAAGCATTATCCGACTTACTGGACGCCACGCCTCTGGAAACAGATACCAACTCCATCATCAATACGGCATTTACTTGGTCTTCTACGGATTCCTGAGTTCCGGGAAATTCACTACAGCCTCCACGACCCGAACCTCACCTTGTCTTCTTGTCTCCCACTTGTCGAAACACATGTTTCACTACATCCTGTCCTTACCTCACTCCAAGAATAGTCAGCACTTACCCGTCAACATTTCACATTACCCCACGCACAACAGATGGTGTCCAGTCAGGGTCCTGGATGCTCACAATCAGCGTCACAAGTTCTACCCTCTCAACCGCTACTTCAACTACATGGTTCGGTACTCACCACCACCACCTTCATGACCCATGTCGGGTCATCCCTCACACAACTAGGCCTCAACGCAGCCAACTACTCAGGGCACTCCTTTCGCATTGGAGCCACGTCCACGGCCTCCAGTGCCAACATCCTCACTCGTGTCATCAGGGGATTGGGGCGCTGGGAGTCATCCGCTTACGCGCAATACATTCCCAATCCAACACAAGAGTTTAAGAGTGGCTTTCCAAAACATGTCGGGTTAAGCTATTGATACATCAATTGGCTACAATAAACTGGTTATTTCCATTTTTGCCCTCTTCTTTCTCAGGCCTACCTCATCCTCGGTTTCGGCACACCACAACCAACTGCACTCATTCCCTGCTTTCCCAGGGCTCTTCACTGTACTACAGTAAGCCCCTTACACAAGTATTAAGGCAGATTGCCTGGATTTGTGGGAGGGGCTGAGGTCCGCCTCCAGCCTATTTAGGGCACTCCCCTTACCTGGCTCCTGCATCATTGAGGTCTGAGCTTTTGACCCTCCCACCACTCCACTCATTTACAACTCATTTCTTCCATATCTTTTCCATTGGGTAGGCCCTCTTCTTTCTCAGGCCTACCTCATCCTCGGCACACCACAACCGACTGCACTCATTCCCTGCTTTCCCAGGGCTCTTCACTGTACTACCGTAAGCCCCTTACACAAATGTATGTATATATATATATATATATATATATATATATATATGTATGAGTGTATATGTATGTGTATATATATATGTGTGTGTATATATATATATATGTATGAGTGTATATGTATGTGGATATGTATATATGTGTGTGTATGTATTTATGTCTAAGTATGTGTATATATTATATATATATTTATACATGAATATACATACACATATGTATATATACATATGTATATACATATATTTACACATACGTGTATATACATTGCAATGCGCAATGCATGGGCACCGACAGTGTGCCCACTGTCTGCAGACGTGAACCCATTCACTTAAATGGGGTCTGCAATCTGCATCTGACAGTACTTTTTCGCGGTGTGGAGGCATGGACAGAAAACCCATGGATGCACTCCATAGGTTTCCGCTCTGTGCTTCCATTTCGCAATACACCGTATCTTTCAGATTTCAGACCCATTCACTTGATACTGTGGGCACACGGCTGGTGCCTGTATATTGTGGACCCCCTGTTCGCGGGCCACAATACAGGCACAGACAGGCTATGGTCATGTGCATGAGGCCTAAAGCCATACCTCCTTCCAGTATCCGGCAGGACAGTCCCGGATTTCAGTGGCGGTCCTGATACGGGGGAGATATGTCCAAAACGGATCAGTTTTGCCCTAATGCATTCTGAATGGAAAAGGATCCGCTCAGAATGCATCAGTTTGGCTCCGTTCCGTCTCCATTCCGATTTGGAGGCGGACACCAAAACGCTGCTTGCAGCCTTTTGCTGTCCGCCTGATTAAACTGAGCCAAACGGATCTGTCCTGACACACAATGTAAGCAAATGGGGACGGATCCGTTTTCTGGCACAATAGAAAACTGATCTGTCCCCCATTGAATTTCAATGGTGTTCGAGACGGATCCGTCATGGTTATAGAAGACATAATACAAACGGATCCGTTCATGACGGATGCATGCGGTTATATTATGGTAACTGAACTGTTTTTGCAGATCCATGATGATTCTGCAAAAACACTAGTGTGAAAGTAGCCCTAGGCACATAGTGTCCCTCTTCCTTCTATTCTAAAGTTGCACTGAAGAAATGACACCTAAGGTGCTGTTGTTACTATGGTATCACAGTTGGCCAGGGATGTCATGTGACCACTCCTCTGAAGATGCTTGCTGTGATGCATGCTGGGATTTTTACTTTCACTTTGCAGCTGCTCCACCCACACAGCCTCTCATTAATGGGAGCATGCGATGCTAAATGCAGTAGAAAAATGATATATATACAGTATATCTGTCATGATACAAATTCCTCTTGGCTTTAGTTATTGTCTGGGGCAGTGTATTTGTTTTTATACTTTTGGTGGCCAACCCCTTTAAGTTATTCTTTTACCCCTCAATTATTTCCCCTATTTATTGCTTTGGAGCCAAAGCTTAGGGTCCAGCCGTATCCAGGTAGGAGCACCGTGACACACATAAAGAGACATTTTAGGCTGCACTACACCACTTGGCATTCCTACACCAATATATAGAGGGCCCTGGGGGGAGGCCACCCATTGCATACATTTCTAGTATTCTGTTCTGCTATTATTGCCCCACTCATTTTAACGGGCATTCCGGCAATAACCAGATTTAGATGCGTGGAATAGGACATGTTCTATTTTTTTTGCAGGCTACAGAACGGACATACTGATGCGGACAGCACACAGTGTGCTGTCCGCATTTTTTGCGGACCCATTGAAATGAATGGGTCCGCATCCTATTCGCAAATAAAACGGAACAGACACGGAAACAAACAACGTTCGTGTCTATGTAGCCTAATATAGTACCAAGTAGATGAGACATGCATTGTGTGGAAATTTTCAGCACGGAAATTGTCCTGCGGTGTGGATTTTGAGATTTGCAGCACAACAATTGTTTTTGCGGATTTGCAGTGCAGATTTCACTTTTTGCAAAGCAAAGGGTTCGATCTGGGTAAATCGGCACTTTGTGTGGAAACTCAGCAAAAAACGCAGAAAAATCCCCATAAACGACACTGCTGTGTGCGTGTACTTTTAGTACTCCAGTCTCCTGGCCAGTTGTTACCTGAGGATACAGGGTGGTGTCCACATAGCATTTGTAATGGAAAGAAGGCTACAGAGAGGAAGTGTTAATTTAATTAAAATGCGGACAGTCCTCATGGGGTTTCCTTTAGACTACTTGCCGTTTTTCACAGCAATATATCGAAAGCCCATGGCCATGATACACCTTACAGGGCCTGAGCCCCCCCCCCCCCCCCCACCCCCGCCAGCTGATTAAAAAGGATCTGAACCCGGATATAAGCTATTCTTTAGGCCTCTTTCACACAGGCGTGTATATAGAAAGGCTGAGCACTCTCCCAATGGACCACAATACAGACTATTCAAAATTAATTATATTTATATTTATTACACCGATATATAGATCAGAAACTAAAAATGCACCTTAAAAAATACAATACAATATAAAAATTATTTGAATAAAAAGCGTTCAAATAAAAAGCGTTCAAATAAAAAGCATTAATGATGGTATACAAAAGATTAATGTATGCAACCTGAATAATATGCTGATTGGAAGAAAAAAGGAGTCAATATCTATTCAATATGTTCAATGTGAAAATAATTTTCGACCATAAGAAAATAAATGTTCGAATAAAAATAGGAACAAGTTATTTCCTTTCGGATAAATGTCCAGACTGGAATATGGTATTCGATATGAACTTGCAATAATAATGTGTTCAATATGTTCAATGTGAAAATAATTTTCGACCATAAGAAAATAAATGTTCGAATAAGAATGGGAACAAGTTTTTTCCTTTCGGATAAATGTCCAGACTGGAATATAATATTCGATATGAACTTGCAATAATAATATCGGTTAGATATTATTCAATCAATATTCCCTGTATGGCAATGCGAAAAGGAGGAACATTCACTCTTGCGAAATGCCGTCTGGCTATAGCTCACGGTGGCGTCCCACGTGGCTAATGGAGTCAGATTCGGCTGGTACCTGTTAGTGATGATTCAACAGGAGCAATATGAACGGAGTAGCCCTCTGTGTAAAGGTTCTTTAGTAGGAGAGTCTTTAAATGCAGCTCTGTCACTTCAAGGGTTTAAATGTTCGCTATATGCCATATGAATCCATCAGGGTAAAAAGAAGTCGATTCCAGTAGTTGAAGTCAAAAACGTCCATCAGCTGATGTGCGGGTCTTTTGAAACCAGACGCGTTTCGGGGTCTTTTCCTCGCCCCTTCCTCAGTGGTAGCCCGCAAAACAAAATGAGCCCCTTTTTATACCCAAAATCCTCCATAATTGGGCAAAAAGGGAAATCTGGAATGGATCTAACAACTTGTTTGAGTTGGTTGCATGTAAAACCCGATATGGAATAGAAAACTTATCAAACATCACCAAAAAGACCAAAATCTCACAAATAATTCCTTTTAAATAATCCATAATGAAGTTATATATCAACATACAATATAGTCTATAAAGCAAATAGTGCTCTGAAGAAACGCAGGTGCGATTCTTCTAACTCATGTGTTTTTCCCATGCGTTTTCTCAGAATCCTACATCTACAGACCATACCTAAACAAAAGGCTCAGGATTTTCCAAGAAATTTGTGTAAAAATATTTAACAGCATATAATACATATATATGTATACATATATAGGACCATCTGTATCCCAATGATATAATTTTCCGAAAAACGCAATTGCGTTTTTTTTTTGATCAATGCGGTTTTCATGCGTTTTTCATGCGTTTTTCAAAAATTTTGATCAATAATGGCTCTACATATGTCTGCATGTTAGTCCCAAATGTCTTGGGTAATTGTAGCATATAATATACCACATAAACCAGATAACTATGAATAATATAGGTTAAAACATACTATATATCAGTAATTAAAATTTATTTTTCTATTTTATTTAAAAAAAAAAAAAAAAATAAATTTTTTACCATTGAGTGCTATTTATATAGTGTGTTAATGAGAATGCATATGCAATTAAAATTAAAATATCGCTTTTTATGTTGATATCATATGTGGGTTAAAATGGATAAAATTACAGGGCACTTGCGAAAAGGTGTAATATAAAGAATAAAAGACATGAAATATATTCATAAACTTCCTCATTTGTCTATTTTCGATAATTACTTCACTGATCATTTCATGGGTGTTCTATAATGGATCTTCCAAATATTTGTACAGTGACTTTTTCAAAAGCCATTTCAAAGGGGGAAAGAACCCAAGAGTAGAGGATTGGGAGCCCTCCATCCGAGAAGGACCAGAGTGGGTAAACCAAACCACCTCTGGGCCTGAGTCAGATGAGGGGCGCCCAACCTAGGTGGGTGTTAAAGAAAGCCGTAGAGTTCTGATTCGGCATTCAAGCCCGAAGGTATAATTGAGTCAAAATTAAAAATAAATCTGGACTCAATACGGGACATTTGTTTAATGAGGTCCCCGCCTCTCCAGTGGGGTTTGACCCTTTCAATGGCTGCGAAGGACAAGACACCTGGATTTTGATTGTGATACAATTTGAAATGTCTGGAGACAGTATGTTTGTCTGATCCAGTCTTAATCTTTGTAAAATGCTCCGAAACTCTCTCCTTCAAAGTTCTTTTCGTGCGACCAATATATTGTTTGTTGCAAGGGCACTGAAGAATATATATTAAGTTTTTACTGTTACAAGTCAAAAAGTCCTTAATTTCATGTTTAAAACCATTCGAAGTGGATAAAACTTCTGTTGTTTTCTCCAAGAAAACAACAGAAGTTTTATCCACTTCGAATGGTTTTAAACATGAAATTAAGGACTTTTTGACTTGTAACAGTAAAAACGTAATATATATTCTTCAGTGCCCTTGCAACAAACAATATATTGGTCGCACGAAAAGAACTTTGAAGGAGAGAGTTTCGGAGCATTTTACAAAGATTAAGACTGGATCAGACAAACATACTGTCTCCAGACATTTCAAATTGTATCACAATCAAAATCCAGGTGTCTTGTCCTTCGCAGCCATTGAAAGGGTCAAACCCCACTGGAGAGGCGGGGACCTCATTAAACAAATGTCCCGTATTGAGTCCAGATTTATTTTTAATTTTGACTCAATTATACCTTCGGGCTTGAATGCCGAATCAGAACTCTACGGCTTTCTTTAACACCCACCTAGGTTGGGCGCCCCTCATCTGACTCAGGCCCAGAGGTGGTTTGGTTTACCCACTCTGGTCCTTCTCGGATGGAGGGCTCCCAATCCTCTACTCTTGGGTTCTTTCCCCCTTTGAAATGGCTTTTGAAAAAGTCACTGTACAAATATTTGGAAGATCCATTATAGAACACCCATGAAATGATCAGTGAAGTAATTATCGAAAATAGACAAATGAGGAAGTTTATGAATATATTTCATGTCTTTTATTCTTTATATTACACCTTTTCGCAAGTGCCCTGTAATTTTATCCATTTTAACCCACATATGATATCAACATAAAAAGCGATATTTTAATTTTAATTGCATATGCATTCTCATTAACACACTATATAAATAGCACTCAATGGTAAAAAATTTTTTTTTTTTTTTTTTTTTTTTTAAATAAAATAGAAAAATAAATTTTAATTACTGATATATAGTATGTTTTAACCTATATTATTCATAGTTATCTGGTTTATGTGGTATATTATATGCTACAATTACCCAAGACATTTGGGACTAACATGCAGACATATGTAGAGCCATTATTGATCAAAATTTTTGAAAAACGCATGAAAAACGCATGAAAACCGCATTGATCAAAAAAAAAACGCAATTGCGTTTTTCGGAAAATTATATCATTGGGATACAGATGGTCCTATATATGTATACATATATATGTATTATATGCTGTTAAATATTTTTACACAAATTTCTTGGAAAATCCTGAGCCTTTTGTTTAGGTATGGTCTGTAGATGTAGGATTCTGAGAAAACGCATGGGAAAAACACATGAGTTAGAAGAATCGCACCTGCGTTTCTTCAGAGCACTATTTGCTTTATAGACTATATTGTATGTTGATATATAACTTCATTATGGATTATTTAAAAGGAATTATTTGTGAGATTTTGGTCTTTTTGGTGATGTTTGATAAGTTTTCTATTCCATATCGGGTTTTACATGCAACCAACTCAAACAAGTTGTTAGATCCATTCCAGATTTCCCTTTTTGCCCAATTATGGAGGATTTTGGGTATAAAAAGGGGCTCATTTTGTTTTGCGGGCTACCACTGAGGAAGGGGCGAGGAAAAGACCCCGAAACGCGTCTGGTTTCAAAAGACCCGCACATCAGCTGATGGACGTTTTTGACTTCAACTACTGGAATCGACTTCTTTTTACCCTGATGGATTCATATGGCATATAGCGAACATTTAAACCCTTGAAGTGACAGAGCTGCATTTAAAGACTCTCCTACTAAAGAACCTTTACACAGAGGGCTACTCCGTTCATATTGCTCCTGTTGAATCATCACTAACAGGTACCAGCCGAATCTGACTCCATTAGCCACGTGGGACGCCACCGTGAGCTATAGCCAGACGGCATTTCGCAAGAGTGAATGTTCCTCCTTTTCGCATTGCCATACAGGGAATATTGATTGAATAATATCTAACCGATATTATTATTGCAAGTTCATATCGAATATTATATTCCAGTCTGGACATTTATCCGAAAGGAAAAAACTTGTTCCCATTCTTATTCGAACATTTATTTTCTTATGGTCGAAAATTATTTTCACATTGAACATATTGAACACATTATTATTGCAAGTTCATATCGAATACCATATTCCAGTCTGGACATTTATCCGAAAGGAAATAACTTGTTCCTATTTTTATTCGAACATTTATTTTCTTATGGTCGAAAATTATTTTCACATTGAACATATTGAATAGATATTGACTCCTTTTTTCTTCCAATCAGCATATTATTCAGGTTGCATACATTAATCTTTTGTATACCATCATTAATGCTTTTTATTTGAACGCTTTTTATTTGAACGCTTTTTATTCAAATAATTTTTATATTGTATTGTATTTTTTAAGGTGCATTTTTAGTTTCTGATCTATATATCGGTGTAATAAATATAAATATAATTAATTTTGAATAGTCTGTATTGTGGTCCATTGGGAGAGTGCTCAGCCTTTCTATATACATTTTTAATTTATTTGACCGGGTGAGTCATCAGGCTTAGTAGCACCCATCCACAGTGAAAGGCGATAGAGAGCCACCATACTCTCTATATATCTTTCACACAGGCGTCCTGGATTTGCTCCGGATGGGTCACGTGTGCAGTGCGGGAAACCCGTGCGAGTGCGCACGCAATTTCAGTCAGTTTTGACTGCGATTGCGTTGCGTTCAGTTTTTATCGTGAATGTGGTACCCAGACCTGAACCCGGACTTGTTCACTGAAGTTCGGGTTTGGGTTAAGTGTTCTGTAGATTTTATTATTTTCCCTTATAACATGGTTATAAGGGAAAATAATAGCATTCTTAATACAGTACAGAATGCTTACTAAAATGTGGCTTGAGGGGTTAAAAAATTTAACTCACCTCATCCACTTGTTCGCGCAGCCGGCATCGTGTTCTTTCTTCTTCTTTCAGGACCTGCAAAAGGACCTTTGATGACGTAATCGCGCTCACCACGTAGTGAGCGCAGTGACGTCAGCCCAGGTCCTGCTGAATGAAGATAGAAGAGCCGTATTTTTTGCGGATCCGTATTTTGCGGACCGCAAAATACATACAGTGGTGTGCAAGAGGCCTGAGGCCTCTTGCACAAGACTGTATGCCCTCCGAAATATACGGTCCATGAGCGGGCCATATGTCCCGGAGCGGCATCGATCGTGCGCACAGGAGTATACAGCCTCATAGATTACAATGTCCAAATAACAGAGGGTTCGGTGTGCTCACCTGGCTTTGAATATTTGTTAAAGCACGGATTACCGCCGGGAACAGGACGTAGAATTCTTGATCATAGAAAGGAAAAAATGTAATCCAGCTTCTGCATTAAACGTGGCAGCTTTTATTGAAAATAGTGCATTAAAAACCATACAGACAGTCCATGTCTACGCGTTTCGGATCCCCTAATGCTGATCCTAACTCATGACCACAAAGAGACTGCATTAACACAGGATTTTAAATAGTGGCTAACTGAAAACAACATCAGGTGGCTACAATTATCTAAGTCACACCCTCACCTGGCCGTCAAACACTTATACATATAAAACAGCTTAAAAGAGTTACAGGTCAATAGTGAAGGATCAAATCATGTTTTCGATTTAAACGTTTAGAAACGCTAGATTCCATGCAAAAGATCCAATATGATTCTCTATTTAAAAGTTTCCTCCTATAGTCTCCACCCCGCACAGGAGGATTAACCCTCTGCAATCCTTGGACTTGCATACCAGTAATATCGCCTCCATGTGTCGCCGCATAATAAGGAGAATTATTTCTACTGGGGGGGCATTATGGTGGGCTTTATTACTCCCACATAGTATGAGCCCCCTAGTAGCAGCACCAGCCTCTCCCTGCTCTGCTATCCCTCTGCCCTTTCTCCAAATCCTTATTATGAAATCTTTCTCATTAGGATAAAGCACAACATCAGCTCCGCCGAGCCCCCGGCAAAGTGTTGAAGTGGTGTCCGAGATCCCCAAGGGCCAAGCCAAGTAACTGTAAGTTTTCATGTGAAATATGATTTTGTGCTGCACTGTGGTATTTGGGTCTGCTGGGGCAGGATTTTGTGCTGCACTGTGGTATTTGGGTCTGCTGGGGCAGGATTTTGTGCTGCACTGTGGTATTTGGTTCTGCTGGGGCAGTATATTGTGCTGCACTGTGGTATTTGGTTCTGCTGGGGCAGGATTTTGTGCTGCACTGTGGTATTTGGTTCTGCTGGGGCGGTATATTGTACTGCACTGTGGTATTTGGTTCTGCTGGGGCAGTATATTGTGCTGCACTGTGGTATTTGGTTCTGTTGGGGCAGTATATTGTGCTGCACTGTGGTATTTGGTTCTGCTGGGGCAGTATATTGTGCTGCACTGTGGTATTTGGTTCTGCTGGGGCGGTATATTGTGCTGCACTGTGGTATTTGGTTCTGCTGGGGCGGTATATTGTGCTGCACTGTGGTATCTGGTTCTGCTGGGGCAGTATATTGTGCTGCACTGTGGTATTTGGTTCTGCTGGGGCAGGATTTTGTGCTGCACTGTGGTATTTGGTTCTGCTGGGGCAGTATATTGTGCTGCACTGTGGTATTTGGTTCTGCTGGGGCAGTATATTGTGCTGCACTGTGGTATTTGGTTCTGCTGGGGCGGTATATTGTGCTGCACTGTGGTATTTGGTTCTGCTGAGGCGGTATATTGTGCTGCACTGTGGTATTTGGTTCTGCTGAGGCGGTATATTGTGCTGCACTGTGGTATTTGGTTCTGCTGAGGCGGTATATTGTGCTGCACTGTGGTATTTGGTTCTGCTGAGGCGGTATATTGTGCTGCACTGTGGTATTTGGTTCTGCTGGGGCAGTATTTTGTGATACACTGTGGTATTTGGTTCTGCTGGGGCGGTATATTGTGCTGCACTGTGGTATTTGGTTCTGCTGGGGCGGTATATTGTGCTGCACTGTGGTATTTGGTTCTGCTGGGGCAGTATATTGTGCTGCACTGTGGTATTTGGTTCTGCTGAGGCGGTATATTGTGCTGCACTGTGGTATTTGGTTCTGCTGGGGCAGTATATTGTGCTGCACTGTGGTATTTGGTTCTGCTGGGGCAGTATTTTGTGATACACTGTGGTATTTGGTTCTGCTGGGGCGGTATGTTGTGCTGCACTGTGGTATTTGGTTCTGCTGAGGCGGTATATTGTGCTGCACTGTGGTATTTGGTTCTGCTGGGGCGGTATTTTGTGATACACTGTGGTATTTGGTTCTGCTGGGGCGGTATGTTGTGCTGCACTGTGGTATTTGGTTCTGCTGAGGCAGTATATTATGCTGCACTGTGGTATTTGGTTCTGCTGAGGCAGTATATTATGCTGCACTGTGGTATTTGGTTCTGCTGAGGCAGTATATTGTGCTGCACTGTGGTATTTGGTTCTGCTGAGGCGGTATATTGTGCTGCACTGTGGTATTTGGTTCTGCTGAGGCAGTATATTATGCTGCACTGTGGTATTTGGTTCTGCTGAGGCAGTATATTATGCTGCACTGTGGTATTTGGTTCTGCTGAGGCGGTATATTGTGCTGCACTGTGGTATTTGGTTCTGCTGGGGCAGTATTTTGTGATACACTGTGGTATTTGGTTCTGCTGAGGCAGTATATTATGCTGCACTGTGGTATTTGGTTCTGCTGAGGCAGTATATTATGCTGCACTGTGGTATTTGGTTCTGCTGAGGCGGTATATTGTGCTGCACTGTGGTATTTGGTTCTGCTGGGGCAGTATTTTGTGATACACTGTGGTATTTGGTTCTGCTGGGGCGGTATGTTGTGCTGCACTGTGGTATTTGGTTCTGCTGAGGCAGTATATTGTGCTGCACTGTGGTATTTGGTTCTGCTGGGGCAGTATATTGTGCTGCACTGTGGTATTTGGTTCTGCTGGGGCAGGATTTTGTGCTGCACTGTGGTATTTGGTTCTGCTGGGGCGGTATATTGTACTGCACTGTGGTATTTGGTTCTGCTGGGGCAGGATTTTGTGCTGTATATTATGCTGCACTGTGGTATTTGGTTCTGCTGAGGCAGTATATTGTGCTGCACTGTGGTATTTGGTTCTGCTGAGGCGGTATATTGTGCTGCACTGTGGTATTTGGTTCTGCTGAGGCGGTATATTGTGCTGCACTGTGGTATTTGGTTCTGCTGGGGCGGTATATTGTGCTGCACTGTGGTATTTGGTTCTGCTGGGGCGGTATATTGTGCTGCACTGTGGTATTTGGTTCTGCTGGGGCAGTATATTGTGCTGCACTGTGGTATTTGGTTCTGCTGGGGCAGTATTTTGTGATACACTGTGGTATTTGGTTCTGCTGAGGCAGTATATTGTGCTGCACTGTGGTATTTGGTTCTGCTGGGGCAGTATTTTGTGATACACTGTGGTATTTGGTTCTGCTGAGGCAGTATATTATGCTGCACTGTGGTATTTGGTTCTGCTGAGGCAGTATATTATGCTGCACTGTGGTATTTGGTTCTGCTGAGGCAGTATATTGTGCTGCACTGTGGTATTTGGTTCTGCTGAGGCAGTATATTATGCTGCACTGTGGTATTTGGTTCTGCTGGGGCGGTATATTGTACTGCACTGTGGTATTTGGTTCTGCTGAGGCAGTATATTGTGCTGCACTGTGGTATTTGGTTCTGCTGAGGCAGTATATTGTGCTGCACTGTGGTATTTGGTTCTGCTGGGGCGGTATGTTGTGCTGCACTGTGGTATTTGGTTCTGCTGAGGCAGTATATTGTGCTGCACTGTGGTATTGCCTGCCTTTTATCAATGTGGACTGGCCTGCACCAGGGAGCCAGTGTTTTCTCCAGGGCCCTGTGAGCCTAGCACAGCGATCTCTCTTCCCCATGGCTTGTTATTATCACCAGTCACAAGATGCTGAGTTATCACTTGTGGTAACCTTTACACTGAGGCGTTATCTGCAGGGCTCTGAGGTGACGCTCTTTTCTATGAGAGCTGGCACCCCTCTAGACCAGCTGCTGAATCATGTCCACCACTAGCTATAAACGCCTAAAGTTGTTTTTCTCACCTAAAAACGATTACAGAGATCAACAACACTACAACTCCCGTGAACCCTTGCGAACTCAGCGGGGCGTAGCTTGGGATTAGCTCTGCTCTGATTGGTGGAGAAGTACAGTGTAAGGGTCTAGGGCTGACGAGGCTATAAATACAGCAAGAGGTCGCTTCGCAGGACTTCTGAGCGGTCCGCAGCCATGAGTGAGGTGATTTAGCAGCACCACCGGCGGTTCCCGATGTGAAGCAGCTCTATGCATGTACCTCTGTGCGCTTCTGTTCCGGCTCCGCACTTCTCCGCAACCCTGGAAGCGCTGTGCTCCGTTAACCCCATCAGGGTGGCAGGCAGTCATTGTGCTTGCTCAAGGCTCCGAGAGGAGTGCTATCCCGGATGTCAGCTGTGCTGTGCCCGCAGGATCATGAAGGTGTGTGTTGAGTGTGAACACTGTCCTAGGAAAATGCTGTCTGCATGTTCCTGGCCGCTGTGAAGTTATTACAGCTTTCCCTTATTCCGTGTGTCCCCCTGTGGTGGGCTCCTTGGAGCAGTGGGGCTGGAAGGCTCTGGTGACCTTTGCTCTAATCCTTGGGAGCACGTAACAGGTTCGCTCAGCTGTCCGCTCCTGGCACTTGGGACATGTAATCCCGCTGGATGAACGCTAGGGGGCCTCGTGTTCCTGCGGTTTCCATGGTGCGACCAGCTGACTGTCTGGAGCCGCTCTTCTCCCGCAGCCTGCTTGTAACTCCGGCTGTAAGTTACATCAGCTTTAGCGGTGATTGCATGTACTCCTGGAGGCGCCAGGTCACAGTTCACATGGCTGCGTCTGAGATCCGGAGGCTCTAAGGCTAGGGACCTTGTGTTTGACTTCCTCTGCTTTACAGATCCCTGTAATCCCTGATGTCGTCACTCACTGTGATGAGCACATATGAGGGATGCTTTGTGAAACCTCTGGGATATATTCCATCACGTTTACCCCTTTTTGCATTAGGGCAAAACTGATCCGTTTGGACCGCTTGTGAGAGCCCTGAACGGATCTCACAAACAGAAAGCCAGTGTGAAAGTAGCCTTAGGCTACTTTCACACTTGCGTTCGGGGTTCCGCTTGTGAGTTCCGTTTGAAGGCTCTCACAAGCGGCCCCGAACTGATCCGTACAGCCCCAATGCATTCTGAGTGGATGCGGATCCGCTCAGAATGCATCAGTTTGGCTCCATTCCGCCTCCATTACACTCAGCAGGCGGACACCCGAACGCAGCTTGCAGCGTTTTCGTATCCGTTTGACGTTGACACAATATGGTGCAATTGCAAACGGATCCGTCCCCCATTGACTATCAATGTAAAGTCAGAAGTCCCTATTAATAGGTATATTTTAACTTGAAGCATCCCCATCACCATGGGAACGCCTCTATGTTAGAATATACCATCGGATTTGAGTTAGATCGTGAAACTCAGATCCGACAGTATATTCTAACACAGAGGCGTTCCCATGGTGATGGGGACACTTCAAGTTAGAATATACTAAAAGAACTGTACAGACCCCCCCCCCCCCTCCCCTGTATTTAACTCATTGGTGGCCAGTGCGGCTGGCCCCCCCTCCCCCCTAATTAAAATGACCGCCCCCCCCCCCATCATTGGTGGCAGCGGAGAGTTCCGATCGGAGTCCCAGTTTAATCGCTGGGACTCCGATCGGTAACCATGGCAACCAGGACGCTACTGCATTCCTGGCTGCCATGGTTACTTAGCAATTTTAGAAGCATTATACTTACCTGCGATGTCTGTGACCGGCCGGGCGCTCCTCCTACTGGTAAGTGAAAGGTCTGTGTGGCGCATTGCTTATAGCACAGACCTTTCACTTACCAGTAGGAAGAGCGCCCGGCCGGTCACAGACATCGCAGGTAAGTATAATGCTTCTAAAATTGCGTAACTCTCCGCTGCCACTAATGATAAGGGGTCGGTTCTTTTAATTAGGGGGAGGGAGGGGGGGCCGGCCGCACTGGCCACCAATGAGTTAAATACAGGGGAGGGGGGTCTGCCCCCTGCTGCCTGGCAGCACCTGCCAGGCAGCAGGGGGCAGTCATGTACACAGTTCTTTTAGTATATTCTAACTTGAAGCATCCCCATCACCATGGGAACACCTCTGTTAGAATATACTGTCGGATCTGAGTTTTCACGAAGTGAAAAGTCAGATCTGAAAAAAACAGTTATGCAGATGGATTCGTTCTGAACGGATGCAAGCGTTTACATTATAGGAGCGGATCAGTCTGTACAGACACCAGACGGATCCGCTCCTAACGCAAGTGTGAAAGTAGCCTTAAAATAAATGGAAAAGGACCTGCTCAGAATGCATCAGTTTGCCTCCGTTCAGTCTCCATTCCGCTCTGGAGGCGGACACCAAAACACTGGCTGCAGCGTTTTGCTGTCCGCCTGACGAAGCTGAGCCAAACGGATCCATCCTGGCACAATAGAAAACGGATCTGTCCCCCATTGACTTTCAATGGTGATGATGGATCGGTCATAGCTATAGAAGACCTAATACAACCGAATCCGTTCATGACGGATGCATGCGGTTGTATTTTTGTAATGGAAGCATTTTTGCAGATCCATGACGGATCCGCAAAAAAAAGCTAGTGTGAAAGTAGCCTTTTTACCTCTGACTTGGCACCACACTTGCTTACAGATTGTGGATGGGGCTGAACACAATCATGGACAGGTGTGGGTGTGATTTTGGATGAAGGCAGCTTTTTATTTTTCATTGTGTCCAGCCCCCTTAAAGGGGTTTTCTGGGTATTGATTGCCTATGTCCAGAATAGGTCATTACACTCTGATTAGTGAGGGTCGGACACAGGCACCTCCACCGCTTAGCTGTTGCCTGCAGCCTTGGCGCTGGAATGATGACTTTGATTGGAACAGAAAACACTGCTCCATTCAGTGTAGTGACCGTGCTGGGTTACTGCAGCTCCTATTCACCTCAAGGGGAGATGAGCTGCAGTAACCCAGCATGGCCACTACACTGAACGGTGCTGTGCTTTCTGCTCCATTCAAAGTGATCGTTCCAGCACCGAGGCTGCAAGGAACAGCTGATTGGTGGAGGTGCCTGTGTCTGACCCTCACCAATTGAATATTAATGACCTATTTTAGGCATTGGTCATCCATATCAGGATTCTGGAAAACCCCTATAATGCTAAGGATGATTTGATTGCAGTTTATGAATCAGAATGGTCACTCTTGATCAGTGGCTTTTTACATGTTTGTTGAAATGCTAGAAGGGTATGTTCACTTAGTGTTCTTTCACACTTGCAGCAGAGGATTCTGGCAGGAACGGTCTGCCAGATCCATCAAAATGTATGCAAACTGATGGCATTTGTCAGACAGGTCAGGATCCTGATCCGTCTGACAAATGCATTGAAATGCCGGATCAGTCTTTCCGGTGTCATCCGGCAAAAACGGATCCGGCATTTATTTTTTCACCTTTTTTTCAGTCTGCGCATACCGGAAGGACGGATCCGGCACTAATACAATCCTATGGGAAAAAATGCCTTATCCGGCATTCAGGCAAGTCTTCAGTTTTTTTAGGCCTCTTTCACACTTGCGTTGTTGGGATCCGGCATGCACTTCCGTTGCCGGAGGTGCCTGCCGGATCCGTAACAACGCAAGTGTACTGAAAGCATTTGAAGACGGAACCGTCTTCCAAATGCTTTCAGTGTTACTATGGCACCCAGGACGCTATTAAAGTCCTGGTTGCCATAGTAGTAGCGGGGAGCGGGGGAGCGGTATACTTACAGTCCGTGCGGCTCCCCGGGCGCTCCAGAATGACGTCAGAGCGCCCCATGCGCATGGATGACGTGATCCATGTGATCACGTGATCCATGCGCTTGGGGCGCCCTGACGTCACTCTGGAGCGCCCGGGGAGCCGCACGGACGGTAAGTATGCTGCTCCCCTGCTCCCCGCTACACTTACCATGGCTGTCAGGACTTTAGCGTCCCGGTAGCCATGGTAACTATTCAGAAAAAGCTAAACGTCGGGTCCGGCAATGCGCCGAAACGACGTTTAGCTTAAGGCCGGATCCGGATCAATGCCTTTCAATGGGCATTGATCCCGGATCCGGCCTTGCGGCAAGTCTTCAGGATTTTTGGCCGGAGCAAAAAGCGCAGCATGCTGCGGTATTTTCTCCGGCCAAAAAACGTTCCGTACCGGAACTGAAGACATCCTGATGCATCCTGAACGGATTACTCTCCATTCAGAATGCATTAGGATAATCCTGATCAGTATTCTTCCGGCATAGAGCCCCGACGACGGAACTCTATGCCGGAAGACAATAACGCAAGTGTGAAAGAGCCCTTAGGGCTCTTTCACACCTGCGTTCTTGTCTTCCGGCATAGAGTTCCGTCGTCGGGGCTCTATGCCGGAAGAATCCTGATCAGGATTATCCTAATGCATTCTGAATGGAGAATCCGGAACACTTGCCGCAAGGCCGGATCCGGAATTAATGCCCATTGGAAGGCATTGATCCGGATCCGGCCTTAAGCTAAACGTCGTTTCGGCGCATTGCCGGAGCCGACATTTAGCTTTTTCAGAGTGGTTACCATGGCTGCCGGGACGCTAAAGTCCTGGCAGTCATGGTAAAGTGTAGTGGGGAGCGGGGAGCAGTGTACTTACCGTCCGTGCGGCTCCCCGGGCGCTCCAGAGTGACGTCAGGGCGCCCCAAGCGCATGGATCACGTCATCCATGCGCATGGGGCGCTCTGACGTCATTCTGGAGCGCCCCGGGAGCCGCACGGACTGTAAGTATACCGCTCCCCCGCTCCCCACTACTACTATGGCAACCAGGACCTTAATAGCGTCCTGGGTGCCATAGTAACACTGAAAGCATTTGGAAGACGGTTCCGTCTTCAAATGCTTTCAGTACACTTGCGTTTTTCCGGATCCGGCAGGCACCTCCGGCAACGGAAGTGCATGCCGGATCCCAACAACGCAAGTGTGAAAGAGGCCTTAGCCGGAGATAAAACCGTAGCATGCTACAGTTTTCTCTTTTGCCTGATCAGTCAAAACGACTGAACTGAAGACATCCTGATGCAAACTGAACGGATTACTCTCCATTCAGAATGCATAGGGATATGTCTGATCAGTTCTTTTCCGGTATTGAGCCTCTAGGACTGAACTCTAGGACGGAAAAGAAAAACGCTAGTGTGAAAGTAGCCTTAGGATAAAACTGATCAGTTCTTTTCCGGTATAGAGCCCCTAGGATGGAACTGAATGCCGGAAAAGTATAACACAAGTGTGAAAGTACCCTTATCTAGGCCTCGTTCACAGTTCTGTTTTCCACTGAGGTGTACTGTCTGCATTTTCCATAGACAGCACACATTCCCATTGATATTACTGTTTTTTCACACATCAATATTTACTGAAAAAAATCGGAGACATGGACTATGGTCCTTGATGCGGACCAAACATAATCGGACACTACACAGGTGACGTCCATGTTTGGTCCGTTTTTCAGTGACCACTGATAGGAGATGCTCTAGTCCAGGCATGCTCAACCTGCGGCCCTCCAGCTGTTGTAAAACTACAACTCCCACAATGCCCTGCTGATAGGTGTAGGCTGTTCCGGCATGCTGGGAGGGCCGCAGGTTGAGCATGCCTGCTCTAGTCCATAGAATACAGATGACATACAGAGGGCAAGTACTTGTGGACCAAAAGCAGATCCTCCATGGATGAAACATGGATATTTTTATTTTTTCATGGATGTCTGATGAACCCGAAAATGTGAATGAGGTCTTGTGATGCAGATTTTCTGTCTTGGATTTGTATGTTGAAAATCTAGACATTCTGCAACAGTATTAACACACAAGTTGACCCACTGGGCAGTTTTAATATTCACACAATGTCAATATGTGGTGGATGACATCCAGAGGGTAAAAATTGTGGTAAACCAGCTATGAATAAAATCTGCATTATTTGGTGTGCATTTTGATGCTGCAGAATTCGTCCACATACGGCTGAGTTCACATTACAGTTTAGTTTTCCATTTTTCTGATCCACCAGAAGAAAAGAAAAATCTGTATGATCAGTTTGTCACTTTTGGCAGAGCTACGCCCGAGCCAGCTGTCTTACATTTAGAATCGGAGCTGGATGCGCCAAAGTTATGTAGAGGCACTATAGGAGCTAAAACGCTAGTCTTCATAAATGTTCCCCATAGTTTATAAGGCTGAAAAGACATCTGTCCATCCAGTTCGGTCTGTTAATCCTGCAAGTTGATCCAGAGGAAGGCTAAACAAACTCCATGATGTGGAAGCCAATTTTCCTCATTTTAGGGGAAAAAATCCTTCCCGACTCCAATCAGAATAACTCCCTGGATCAACGACCCCTCTCTAGTAGCTATAGCCTGTAATATTATTACGCTCCAGAAACACATCCAGGCCCCTCTTGAATTCCTTTATTGTACTCACCCTCACCACCTCCTCAGGCAGAGAGTTCCATAGTCTCACTGCTCTTACCGTAAAGAATCCTCTTCTATGTTTGTGTACAAACCTTCTTTCCTCCAGACGCAGAGGATGTCCCCTCGTCACAGTCCTGGGGATAAATAGATGATGGGATAGATCTCTGTACTGACCCCTGATATATTTATACATAGTAATTAGATCTCCCCTCAGTCTTTTTCTAAACTGGTCATGAATATGAAATTCCCAGATAACCCCTTCAAGGTCACCAAATCTCATGGCTTTTAACCAGGTAACGGTGAAACCCCTCCAAAAGAGGGGTTTTTATCCAGATCCGATTTCCTGTGACATAATATACTCTAAGAGTGGGCCATTTTCCTAGAGTGCTACCATCTTTGAGAGGTCATCTCAGAGGTTTTACTGTGTAGCAGATTCACATTTATTCCATCATTTCAAACATCCTTATCTTTCCATCTGTTTACTGGCAATAGTCCTGAGAAGTATGAACGCCTGTCAGATTTTGCCGTCTGGCCGCTCCTGGACGTTCTGTGCGGTATTATATAATTTCCTGTGGTGAGGAACCCAGCCTGATGAAGTCTTCTGAGGGCTTGACATGAGCATACTGGTATTTACTGTGTTTCTGCATTCCAATGGCTTGATGATTGGAATGCCTGGGGCAAGTTGCGCATATGGTAATAGCTGATGTAATTGATGCTAGAACTTGCTCCAAGCCTGTAAAAACACGTGCAGATTGCCTTCGTCATATTTTTTTTTTTTCCACTGGGTGGATATGATTTTATCCTTCCGGTTTTAAAGCAATCTGTAATGTTTCAGGATTCAGGCGATCAGATAAGACCAAGAGATACCAGGGGACCCAGTGCGTATATCCCTGTGTCACAGGTAAGAAGCGGCTGGATACGTGTGTACTGTAGTTACATTATGTAAATCTGTATTAACTGGTGCCTTCATTACAGTTGCCTCGACCAGTTGTGAGTGATAACATCGCAGCAGTAATGGGGCTCCATCCAGAATATCTGAGGATATTCTGGAAGACCCAGCATCAGCTTTTGCGTATGGATGGAGCGCTGCCCCTTCCAGAGAGGCACTACGTGGCCATCATGGTAAGTAATGGTCCCAGGTTTTAGCCCTGACAAATTCTAAAACTAAGGCTGCTTTCACAGTGACTATGATGCTGTGAGTTGAGGTGGATTTAGATGAGCAGCTGATTGCCAGGAAGGAAGCGTTCCTGCCCAACATTCGGCTGCTCGTTCGGTGAAGGAGACTACTCATCTACCTACAGCGATCTCCTTCACTGTTCGAGGACTGGGGATCACTCCTCATACTGGGCAGCAGATCGCTGTTTACACCACATGATCTGCTGCCCAGAAACTGATCGGTGGTGCCTGCATGAATGACAGGATCACCTGATGAACGAGCATCTTCATTGTACTTCAGTAGTTGACTACCATATACGATTGTCTACAGTCATCCCCCTGTATATTAAGTGAACAAATATGCCATTTTCAGTGGGATCGGCTGCAAATATAACATGCATGGGGTCCTCCTGGTTCTCCCCACACACATGTTTGTGTAGGGTCCTGTCTAGATAAACCAAGGGATCATCTGGTATTAGAAAAGATGGTTGTGACTGGTCACATGGCACATACCACTTCAGTCACTAACTAGCATTGTGAGCATACACTAGAAACCTTAGGGTGAGACCACATGGTCCAGCTGAATACACAGGGCCAAACCTGTGGTGGCAAATGGCTGCACAATTTTTCCTGGGAAATGACCACTACATTTGGCAGTGATTTTTGCCATGTTTTCATCCCCTCCGTCCCCTATTTAATTGTTGGGGTTGTACTGAAAGTTGAATACTGATTACTAGGGATGAGACAATAGACTTCGGATACTTCATCCGAAGTCGATTCACATAAAACCTTGTGAGCTCCGTACAGCATTAGAAGGAATTGGCTCCGATGAGCCGAAGTTATTACTTTGCGAAGTCTTGCGAGACTTCATGTAATAACTTTGAATTAATTATTACTGTAAAAAACCTTGATACTGTACTCGGGTCCGGTTCCAAGGTACCGCAAATCGACTTCAGATCAAGTTGATTCGCTCATCCCTACTGATGACCTATCCCTACGAAAGGGCAGCGGTTTCTGATCAATGGGGGTCTGATTCCCTGCACCCCCACCAATCAGCTGTATGAAGAGGCTGCGGAACTCCTGTGAGCACTGGTCTCTTCCAAGGTTAGTGATGTCATTTTCATCAGTCACATGACCTCGGGGCAGCTCAGTCCCATTTAAGTGAATGGAGCAGAGTTGCAGTACCAAGCACAGCTGCTGTACAATGGACAGCGCTGTGCTTGGTAAGTTGCAAGAAGGCTGTGGCAGTGACCGATCTAATCCGAGAATAGATCATCAGTATAAGGCCTCATGCACACGACCGTTGTGTTCATCCGTGGCCGTTGTTCCGTTTTCCGTGATTTTCGGCGGACCCATTGAGTTTCAATGGGTCCGTTGAAAACTCTGAAAATGCACCGTTGTTCATCTGCGGCCGTGATCCGTGTTTCCTGTCCGTCCAAAAAATATGACCTGTTCTATTTTTTGGACGGACAACGGTTCACGGACCCATTCAAGTCAATGGGTCCGTGAAAAAACACGGATGCACACAAGATTGGCATCCGCGTCCGTCATCCTTGTCCGTAGGCTACTTTCACACAGACGGATCGCCGATCCGTCTGCATAAAAGCTTTTTCAGATATGAGTTTTCACTTAGTGAAAACTCATATACGACAGTATATTCTAATACCGAGGCGTTCCCATAGTGATGGGGACGCTTCAAGTTAGAATATACTGAGAACTGTGTACATGACTGCCCCCTGCTGCCTGGCAGCACCTGATCTTTTACAGGGGGCTGTGATCCGCACAATTAACCCCTCAGGTGCTGCACCTAAAGGGTTAATTGTGCGTATCATAGCCCCCTGTAAGAGATCAGGTGCTGCCAGGCAGGAGGGGGCAGACCCCCTCCCTCCCCAATATTATATTCATTGGTGGCCAGTGTGGCCTTCCCTATCCCCTCCCCCCCACACCTAGTTAAAATCACATTCCCCCATCATTGGTGGCAGTGGAGAGTTCCGATCGGAGTCCCAGTTTAATTGCTGGGGCTCCGATCGGTAACCATGGCAACCAGGATGCTACTGCAGTCCTGGTTGCCATGGTTACTTAGCAATTTTTAGAAGCATTATACTTACCTGCGATGCCTGTGACCGGCCGGGCGCTCCTCCTACTGGTAAGAGACAGGTCTGTGCTATAAGCAATGCGCCGCACAGACCTTTCACTTACCAGTAGGAGGAGCGCCCGGCCGGTCACAGACATCGCAGCTAGAGGGTAAGTATAATGCTTCTAAAAATTGCTAAGTAACCATGGCAACCAGGACTGCAGTAGTGTCCTGGTTGCCATGGTTACCGATCGGAGCCCCAGCGATTAAACTGGGACTCCGATCGGAACTGTCCACTGCCACCAATGATGGGGGAACGTGATTTTAACTAGGGGGGGGGGGGGGAGAGATGTGAGGCCGCACTGGCCACCAATTATGGGGGATTCGGAACGTGATTTTAACTGGGGGGAGAGGGGAGGCCGCACTGGCCACCAATGAATATAATATTGGGGAGGGAGGGGGTCTGCACTTGATCTCTTACAGGGGGCTATGATACGCACAATTAACTCTTTAGGTGCGGCACCTGAGCGGTTAATTGTGCGGATCACAGCCCCCTGTAAAAGATCAGGTGCTGCCAGGCAGCAGGGGGCAGTCATGTACACAGTTCGTAGTATATTCTAACTTGAAGCGTCCCCATCACCATGGGAACGCCTCTGTTAGAATATACTGTCGGATCTGAGTTTCACGATCTAACTCAAATCCGATGGTATATTCTAACATAGAGGCGTTCCCATGGTGATGGGGACGCTTCAAGTTAAAATATACCATCGGATTGGAGAAAACTCTGATCCTATGGTATATTAACTCCTGACTTTACATTGAAAGTCAATGGGGGACGGATCCGTTTGCAATTGCACCATATTGTGTCAACGTCAAACGGATCCGTCCCCATTGACTTGCATTGTAAGTCAGGACGGATCCGTTTGGCTCCGTACGGCCAGGCGGACACCAAAACAACTTTTTTTTTTTCATGTCCGTGGATCCTCCAAAAATCAAGGAAGACCCACGGACGAAAAAACTGTCACGGACCAACGGAACCCCGTTTTGCGGACCGTGAAAAAATACTGTTGTGTGCATGAGGCCTAAAACACTCAAAATCACAGCTATGACAATATCCCGTCAGAGGGAGTAATAACCACAGGTGGTATATGTATAATTATTATAGTCACAGGAAACACTTGTTATAAAATGTAGCCTTTAATACAAATCGCTTATAAAATAACAAACTCCCACAAACCAAAAATAACACAGAAAAAGAACAAAAAAGGTATCACCATGACGGCACATCAAGGATACATACTGTAATGCTCAGTGGCACTAACCGTTGATAGGCAGGGTTGATGTAGTTGGTTTGGGCCAATCCCTAAATATAGCCCTATACTCGGTGACCCTGCCTATAAACGGAATGGCCGCCCTGAGAAGGGTGATCCTGTATTCTGGAACCTCCTGGTAGGCCCTAGGCTGACCCTATGATGTTGGTAAGTCCCTAGGTGGTGGCCTAATCTAGGTAACACAGAAGAAAAAAAATTAAAATTTACAGTATAGTGAGCAATGAACCACTAGACCGTGGATACCATATCTGTAAGTGGAAAATTGCTCAGGATGTTTTACGTCATAAGCGGTACAGGAATAACCACGTGCGTGATTATCTTTATGTATATATAATCTCATGGAAAGATCTATGTATAGTATTTACACACCAAGATGCCAGACACATTTGTGAATACAGATGTGTTCTCAAGATATACAAGTTTGGCGCCAAAGATTGCCTCCTAGGTTGGTGGCACACAGTCGGGCGCCAAAGTCCCATCAGTATAAAACACTCGGAAAACACCTTTAACTTGCTTGGTCATCATGATCAGGAAGTAGTGCAGGAAGGTTTATGCAGCAGCAAGCTGCCTCCCAAACACAAGTCTGGACCCCACCTGTTTCACTCGCACTACCAATGAAGGGAAAACAAAACTGATTCATTTTGGATGACTGAGTTATATTTTGGAAATCCTTTTTGGATTGTGATGTGCGACTGCAGGATAAGGGAGGTTGTCACGGTAAATGTTGATGTACTTTTTCTTGACTTTTTTCAGGCATCTGCTCGACACCACTGTGTGTATTTAGTTTCACTTCATTCATCATGCTTTCTTCAAGTTGGTGGGGATCCTCGTTGGTTGGAAGGACTGAGCTTTGCACCTCTCAAGCTGCGCAGACTAAATGATCTAAATAAATATCTTGCTCATAGGCCATGGCTGATAACCAAAGAACACATTGAGGTGAGTAGATGTACTGGATGGATCAGTATCAGCCATACTTGACTTCAGAGTTTAGAACCGACAGCACCTGGACAACTGACAAACTGAATGCAGTCGGAGACCATCCCAGTTCAATACTGGAACTGGTTTACCAAAAAAACACCTGAAACTGCATGTTCAAAAAATCCACTAAAATGGCATAAGTACTCAAAATGCCATCAAAAACTTGCGTGAACCCACTCTTGAAAGGATTTTTTTTTCTTCTTGCTCCCCAGTGTCTTCTAAAATCTCCAGCTGGACATGCCTGGTCTCTTGCAGAGTTGATCCATGCCCTTGTTCTGCTCACCCACTTCCATGCACTCGCCTCGTTTATTCTTGCTTGTGGCATCTACCCTCCAGAAGGAAAGGAAGGCATTCAGCGGGCCCCTTCCCCTGATGTCACAATTAGCGAGGTGCGTAGTCAACTGCTTACTTGTGAAACTTGGGTAGCATTTATTTGTATGGCACTATAAACATGTGAAATGGAAGGATTAATGTGTGATTCTGCAATCATTTCGACAAAGCAAATGAATGTTGCATAAAATGAACAATTTCACAAAGTTTTTTTTTTTCGCACCACGACACTAAATTCAATGAGGGCCAAAGGAGTGTTAAAATGTAACCTATAACTTATTTCACTCCCCTCTGTTCCAGTACCTGGCATACTAAGTGTGGCCTCCTTTTGGAAGTAATGTCCCTAAATGGCACTTGACCATTTGGGGACATATCACAACTAAAGCCAGTAAATGTTCTTTTGATTAAAGTGGAGATGCAGGTTTGCAGTTCTAGAGAAAAAAAACTCACGCAGTGCAAAAGTGGGAACATTGCAATTGTGGCGCCGTGAATCTGAACTTTGCACATTGTGTACACAGGGAACCAGCACTCCACAAGAAGCAGAGCGTGTTTTGGCTCAGATTAAGAAACTGGATCAGGAGGCTCAAGAGGCAAGTGAACAAGAGAAGGAGACTAGATTTGAACGGGAGAAGAGAGAATGTGCAATGGTCACTACTAATGGTATGCAATATGCATTATGATTTTTTTTTTAACAGCTTTCTTACATCTGTACATGTGTGGTTTCTACATAAGTTAGTCCAATATTTGTACTTAACAGATGATCCGGTTCATTCTGTCTACTCCCCAAGTGTCCTCTGCTTCCTGGATGACGCAGATTTTGGCTACATTGACTTCACTCGAAGAGGGGAGCAGACTCCTCCTACATTCCGTGCTCATGTAAGTCGTCCTTTTTTGCTCTTCTGACAATAGAAAATACAAATGATAAGAAATGAATGTGTTCATGTTTAGTCCTAGAGGACTTTTCTTAAATCTGGATTTTAGAAAAATTATAAAGCAGATAAGAAGCTCCTTAAGAGCTGCTTTCCCTGGACCCAAGACACTAGTGGGAACAGATCCATAAATGTTTGTGTCCATATAACCATTCTCCTCCTTGAAGACCATGCTGTAGTCATTTGCAGTGGTGTGGTTATGAAGTGAAGGCTTTAAAAGGACCACTTGCCCTCTGCTATCGTGTGTAGGGGGATCAAGCCACGTGTTACAGGTGAATGATGTTGCACCAGTGGAATAACCAGAACTCTGCAAGATTCCCAACAGGGTGTGGAGGGTGTAACTTCTCAATGTGTCATCATAATGGTTAAAACAGCCAAATAACACTCATAATTGGTTAGCACTGAAGCCATACTTTGCACAATTCATTATGGCTAATTGGTCAATTGCCAACACCAGCACCGTTATCTTATCTGAACATAAGACCACTAACTTGTAGTTTTTAGCAAGTCATTCAATTTGGCAGGCAGACAGTCATCTTCTCGTTGCGGACTTAAGAAATTTAAACACAAAATTCAGTCTGCAACACAATAGAGGCTCTAAAATGGTTACCAGGGAAAAGCTGAAAGTTCCTTTATCAGTTTACTTTAGAATTCCATTTCTTTTCCAGGACTACACATGGGAAGATCATGGATACTCCCTATTGCATAGATTGTATCCAGAGGTTGGTCAGTTGCTGGATGAAAAGTTCCAAGTAGCCTACAATCTGACATATCATACCATCGCTTCACACCAAGAAGTAGACACTTTCAAATTGCGTAGAGCCATCTGGAACTATATCCAGTGCATTTATGGGATCAGGTAAGGAGTTAAACAAGTTGTTTGGAAAACTTTGCTGTAACATTTAAAGAGAACCTGATAAAATGCCTATCTTGGGCTATGGAGCTCAGAAAGAGCAGAGATATAAATGTATAAATTGACGTTTTGTTAACTGTGTATGCTACGTGCAGATTGCACTGCATTTTGTGGTGACAGGTTCCCATTAAGCCTGTGGTAACTTGCCTCTTAGGTATGATGATTATGACTACGGTGAGGTGAATCAGCTTCTGGAGAGGAGCTTGAAAGTTTATATGAAAACTGTGACTTGCCATCCAGAGAGGGTGACACGCCAACTATATAATGACTTTTGGAGGGAATTTAAGCATTCGGAAAAGGTAAGTCTGGAAGCTAATTGTTTGTGTTCTGCAAGAAATATTCCTTTTAATCACATCACTAAGTTTTCAGATGGCAGTAAAATATCAGAACATCTAACGTTGTGGTGACCTTTAGTAATGTTGTAAAGCCATTTCTTAAGAAAAATGTCAACCGTTTTGGGGCTTCAGTGCTATTTCCTGTTCTTTTATAGTGCATGATTAACAGTTTAAAATTCCAGCATTTTTTTAAGTTGCATGTTTTTGTTCACTTCTTTCTGTTCAGTGTCACTGTGCCTCTGTTAAGTCCTATAGGGTGGCCTGTAGGAAGAATGCCTGGAAAAACAAATACCCAGGGTATGCTGCATTTAAAAAAAATACCATATACCCAGACCATGCTGCATGGGTCATCACTGTCTGATCAGTGGGGGTCCAACACCCACAGTGTTGGACTGGACATAGACCCTACATGGAATTTTCTTGGTGGGCTAATGCTCACTGCCGCTGACTGAGTACATATTACTGGGAGAACTATAGGGGTCATTATTACAGGTAGTCCAGGCAGCATGCTGAAGGTAGGGCTGTCCTGGTGCTGTGGCCCACATCTCTCCTCCTAAAGCCAATAGCAGGTGGTGACTGGGATGAGCCTCCTAGCATCGCGGGTGATGCTACGGAGGCTCGTCCCTGCCATTGGCTGCTCCCCCGACACCAGATGTTTTCATCTGCGCATGGGGAGAAGCGGCTGTGCGGGGACCAGGAGTGGCGCGGGGAGCCAGGTAAGTATATTCATTGCGAGGGGCCCAGCATATGGGGCAGCTTTTTATAACCTTGGATAACCCCTTTAACATCTAATCTGAAAACCGCAGCAGTCGCCAGTTTGTCTGCATCATGGCCACATCAGTCCACCTGGTTTGGCTTTACCCAAGTTCCATTCCCTAGTTCAAGAACACATCCACCCAACTTAAAAGGGTTATCCAGTGGCGTGGCCTCTGAGCGCATGGAGTGAGACGCACTGTTCACTGCTCCTGCGAGTATCCTGTACTAAACTGTCGGTAGCACGCTTCGTTCTCTCGAAATAACCTTACCTGGTGAGAGGAAAGTGTCCGGTGGTTGCTGTTGCAATTGGGAGCCTGAAAATGCAGAGGAAGTCTAGCAAAGTTACTAAACAAGACAGGCTGGAGGCGGGCCAACATGGCGCCGATGGAGGAGAGGTGGTGAGCCAGAGCGCGGAAGCTAAGCTCAGCAAGTTTGCCCGTCTAGATAGCGGAGTGGGCGATTGGGTCTAATGATAAGGGGACTGAAATGCTTACCACCTCTGACCAGGAGGACGGTTCTATAGAATAGATGGCGACAGCCTGGATACGGCTGATCAGCTTTTGCCATCTCCTGCAAGCCCTGCAAAAGATACAGTGGGCCTTCGGGCCGTGTCTACAGAGGAGCCCACGCTGAAAGACATAATGGTTGCTGTCGCAAGTTGTAATAGCACCCTTAACCACTTCCCATCTGGGCCCTTTGCCCCCTTCCTGACCAGGCCAAATTTTGCAAAACTGACATATCTCACTTTATGTGGTAATAACTTTGGAACACCTTTATTTATCCAAGTCATTCAGAGATTGTTTTCTCGTGACACATTGTACTTCATGATAGTCATAAATTTGAGTCAAAATATTTCACCTTTATTTATGAAAAAATCCCAAATTTACCCAAAAATTTGAAAAATTCGCAATTTTCTAAATTTCTATTTCTCTGCTTTCAAAACAGAAAGTGATACCTCATAAAATAGTTATTATTTAACATTTCCCATATGTCTACTTTATGTTGGCATCATTTTGGAAATGTCATTTTATTTTTTTAGGACGTTAGAAGGCTTAGAAGTTTAGAAGCAATTCTTCAAATTTGTAAGAAAATTGCCAAAACCCACTTTATAAGGACCAGTTCAGGTCTGAAGTCACTTTGTGGGGCCTACATAGTGGATACCCCCATAAATGACCCCATTGTAGAAACTACACCCCTCAAGGTATTCAAAACCGATTTTACAAACTTTGTTAACCCTTTAGGCGTTCCACAAGAATTAAAGGAAAATGGAGATCAAATTTTTAAATTTCACTTTTTTGGCAGATTTTCCATTTTAATCAATTTTTTTCTTTAACACATCGATGGTTAACAGCCAAACAAAACTCTATTTATTACCCAGATTCTGCGGTTTACAGAAACACCCCACATGTGGTCGTAAACTGCTGTATGGGCACACGGCAGGGCGCAGAAGGAAAGGAACTCCACATGGTTTTTAGATGCCATGTCCCATTTGAAGCCCCCTGATGCACCCTTACAGTAGAAACTCCCAAGAAGTGACCCCATTTTGGAAACTAGGGGATAAGGTGCCAGTTTTATTAGTACTATTTTTGGGTACATATGATTTTTTGATCATTCATTATAACACTTTATGGGGCAAGGTGACCAAAAAATTGGTTGTTTTAGCACAGTTTCTATTTATTTATTTTTACAGCGTTCACCTGAGGGGTTCAGTCAAGTGACATTTTTATAGAGCAGATTGTTACGGACGTGGCGATACCTAATATGTATACTTTTTCTCATTTATTAAAGTTTTACACAATAATAGCATTTTTGAAACCAAAAAATTATGTTTTAATGTGTCCATGTTCTGAGAGCTATAGTTTTTTTATTTTTTGAGAGATTTTCTTATGTAGGGGCTCATTTTTTGCGGGATGAGGTGACGGTTTTATTGGTACTATTTTGTGGGACATACGCGTTTTTGATCACTTGGTGTTGCACCTTTTGTGATGCAAGGTGACAAAAATTGCTTGTTGTGACAGTTTTTTTTATTTATTTTTTACGGTGTTCACCCGAGGGGTTAGGTCATGTGATATTTTTATAGAGCTGGTTTTTACGGACGCGGCAATACTAAATATGTCTATTTTATTTTTTCTTTTTTTTTTTTTATTCCTTACTTGGGATTTTTTTTTTTTTTACATGTGAACCTTTTTTTTATTTTATTTTTTCAACACTTTATTTTATTTTACACTTTTCGTCCCCCATAAGGTCATACAAGACCTCTGGGGGACATTTACTTCACTTTTTTTTTTTTTTTTTTTCACTGTTGATTTCTCCTGTAACTGGGGCTGACATAGTAGCCCCAGTTACAGTGGAAATGCACCCCTATAGAGGCTGTACAGCAGCAATCCTGCGCTGTACAGCCTCACAGCAGGGCTGATCGAGGTCTCTGAGACCTCACACAGCCCCTGCACTCTCCGGTCCCGGCGGTGACCGCCGGAACAGGAAGCGCACAGCGCTTCCTGCTCTGCAGACACAGCGCTCGGTGAGCGCTGTGTCTGCAGCGATCGTGAAGGCAGGGACACCTGGGCACTGTCCCTGCCTTATCTCTGGGTTGCCCTGCTGTCACTGACAGCGGGCAACCCGATCAGCAGCTGCACGATTAGCGTGCAGCTGCTATTTCTGACAGGACGTTTTAAAACGTGCTGTCAGAAATAGACGTCCACCCATAGGACGTTTATATCCTATGGGCGGACGTGAGGCGGTTAAAGTGCTCACAGTACAAGTCAGCAGTTTGCGGTCTGATGTTTCTATAATTAGACACAATTTACATAAGATATCCGAGCGCACCTCTGAATTGGAGAAGGGGGTGTCGTCACTGGAGGATGTAGTCCAGCCTTTGCAAATGGTGTCCAAGACGTCTATGAAGGACATTGCTGCCCTGTATGCCAAGACGGATGATTTAGAGAACAGATCGCGAAGGAACAATCTGTGAATTGTAGGAATGCCAGAGAAGACAGAGGGGGCCAATGCCACTGAATTTGTGGAGAAATGGTTACACCAGTTTCATGAGAAAGGCCTATCTTCCCTGTATGCGGTGGAGCGGGCGCACAGAGTGCCCATGCGGCCGCTCCCACCAGGCAGACCTCCTCGCCCTATCCTTACGAAGATATTGCATTTTAAAGATCGGGACACTATTCTACGTCAGTCCAGAGATGAAGAGATCGTCCTGAACGGGGTCAGTGTCCATTTTTCCAGATTATTCGAATGAGGTGCAGCGGAGGAGGAGCCGTTTTATGGATGTCAAGAAAAGGCTTAGAGGGTTGCAGGTTCCATATGCCATGCTGTTCCCTGCTAAATTACGAGTGGTGGCATTGGGATCCACTAGATTTTTCAAGGATCCAGATGAAGCGGCACAGTGGCTGGACGTCCACGAACGGCAACTGAGAAATGGGTCCCTGGACACTTGAAGGAGGCAGATATGCATTTTGGTTTGATTTCCTTATGTGTTTGCACTTTAATGTCACCATAATGTTGCACCAGTTAAGTGTACTTTACAATGCTACCACATGGTAGATTCTGAGGTGGGAGTAGGCGGTTAGGGGATTGTTGTTCATTAGTGGGCAAGTTGCTCATGGATTGCCCTGTTTATGGGTTTAAAGTTGGAAATGTGGGGACAACTGTTCTCATTTGCAGGAATCTGATAATGATGGGGGGGGGGGGTTAGGTAGGGGGAGGGATCAGGGCATGAACTCTGAATTGATTGAGTGGGGTGTGAGAGGGAGGTATGTCAGTGTTTTGTCATGACACAGGTGATTAAAGTTTTGAGCTGGAATGTGAGGGGTATGGCTGATGCACGGAAATGACAGTGTATTTTTCACTACTTGAGGCGTTTTCAGCCTGCCATCTGTTGCCTGCAGGAAACGCATTTGACTAGTGATACTGTACAGTGGCTGAACAAAAGCTGGGTGTGACATGTGGTACACGCAATCCATTCCTCACATTCCAGGGGAGTATGTGTGTTAGTGCATAAAAGTATTAGATATGAACATGTGCAGCAGTGTGTGGATACTGAGGGCAGGTTTGTATGTATTGTGTGTAAGATTGATGGGATCCAGGTGGTGTTGGTGTCAGTGTATGTGCCCCCGCCGTTTGTTTCTCCTTTGGTACGTGCAATTATGACCTTCGTGGCGGACTTCCCTGGGTTACCATGGCTACTAGTAAGGGACTTCAACTGCACGCCGGACGACTCCTTGGATAGATGTCGGGTGGAGGGGTCAGGTGGATCACCGGGGAGTGCAGCTCTGAAGAATAATATGAATGAAACTGGTTTGTTTGACGTGTGGAGAGTACGTAACCCTAATAGGCGCGAATATTTGTGCAGATCTGCTACGCATCATTCTCTATCACGCATAGATCTGGCTCTTGTTAATGACGTTGTTGCCTCTGATTCGGGGTATTATCTATCACCCTTGGTCGTTGTCTGACCATTCCTTGGTGCAGATTGACTTGTGCCTGGGGGCGCTCAGACAGGGACTGAGGTTGTGGAAATGCAACCTGCATTGGCTTAATGTACTGGGTGATCTATCTGAGATTTCTCTGGCGGATAGGGAATATTTTGCTATTAATGTAGGGACGGCTTCCATACACTGAGTCTGGGAGGCTATGAAAGCGTTCTTAAGGGGAGTATTCATGAAAGAAATTAGTAAGCACAAATCCAAGTCTAGAGAATCGGATGTTAAAGCACATGTACAAGTGGCGGAAGCTGAACGGGTGTTTGGTAGGTTCCCTTCCTTGGTTAATAGTGAGGCTCTGGCGGTAGCTCAGGAACAGTTGAGGTGTCATTTAATGCAGGCCACAGAGCGGAAGCGTAGTTTTTACCACCAAAGATCTTTTGAGGAGGGTGAGAAGGTAGGTCATTTACTGTCTGTTTCTCAAGCTCAGCGGGGATCCTCTTGTATACAGGAACTGGGAACAGTAGGCAGGACACAAAAGGAATATTGGACATACTAAAAGCTTTTTGTGTCCCTATACGCATCTACTGTCCCTAGTTCTGAGGATGCTTTGACTGCCTTTTTGGAGGAGGCGCAATTATCTGTGTTGTCAGATGAGGATAGGGAGAGATTAGAAGAGCCGATTTCACTTGAACTGGAGGCGGCACTTGGAGATATGGCGAATGGCAAGGGCCCGGTGGCAGATGGCCTATCGGTGGAGGTATATAAGAAATTGCAAGGGGGTGCTCCTCCCCGAATTGCTTAAGGTGCTTGAACATTCACTGGAGACAGGTTCGCTACCACACTCTATGCAGGAGGCTATAATCATAGTCCTTCCCAAGCCTGGGAAGGATCCCAAATTACCTGACTCCTATAGACCGATTTCGCTTTTAACAGTGGATGTGAAGCTCCTAGCAAAGGTGTTGGCGAACAGGTTGTCCAGGGTGATTCTGACAATTGTACACTCAGATCAGACAGGCTTCATGCCTGGGAAATCGACTGCTATAAACATCTGCAGACTATATGCTAGTCTGAGTATTCCGCCAGATAATTGTGGAGACAGGGCCTTGCTTACTCTTGATGCCGCTAAGGCGTTTGATAGTGTAGAGTGGAATTATTTGTGGGGAGTCTTGAGAGCTATGGGCTTTGGTGCTCGGTTTACTCGAGTCCCAGGGCGCGCATTAGAGCTAATGGGGGGTTGTCATAACTTTACTCTACTCTGGCTCGGGGCACCAGGCAGGGATGCCCACTATCTCCTTTATTATTTGCTCTAGCTATTGAGCCTCTAGCAGCTTTAATACGCCTGTCACCTCATATTGTGGGGTTCAGATATGGTGGGGTACAAAATAAGGTCGCTATGTACGCTGATGACACCTTGCTTTTCTTGGGCGATACTGGGACATCCCTGGATGCGGCCATGTCACAGATTTTTGGAGGTTCTCTGGACTTAAGATTAATTGGCAAAAGTCTGCTCTGATGCCTGTTGATGGGCAGGTCCTGTCGGTTGAGCGAGTTAATGGTAGGATTCCCTGTGTGGACAAGTTCAAATATTTTTAGGGTTGTACATAACACCTAGATTGTTGGATTTTGAAGAACTAAATCTGACCCCTTTGCTTGCTACTTTTAGACTTAAGGTTAGGACCTGGTGTAGGCTCTTTCTATCTGTAGTGGGTAGAGTGAACCTTTTAAAGATGGTAATGATTCCTCAGCTGCTTTATGTACTCAATAATGCCCCCGTGTGGATTCTTTTAGATAGGTTCAGGAAAATACATTCTATGTTCAGGGACCTTATTTGGAAGTATGGCCAAGCAAGGATCAAACTAGAGACGTTGCAGTACCCGAAGACAGAAGGTGGTTTGGCAGTTCCGAATGCCTGGATCTATTTCTTGGCCTCCCAGTGTCAGCACTTTAAGGGCTGGATTGACTTCCAGTCGCCGGATGTGACTGGAAGGATACTGCAGCACTGGTTGGGAAGTCGTGACCTTATGTGTATACTGGAGGGGGCGGGAATGCATGGGGGAGAGAGAAGGTCTTGCTTATTGAACTTATGAAGAAGGTATGGGCGAAGGTCAAACTGCTTAGAGGTGTGGGAGGAGTTGGAGAGCTGTCCCCAATATGGAACAATAATTTATTGCCAGAATTCACGTCTGTTAGGAATTCGGAATCTCATGAGGTAATGAGTATAGGTCAACTGATGGAGGGCAATGTGTTCAAATCATTTCAGGGTCTACAGCAAGAATTTAATGTCCCCAAGGTTTGGTTTTATCAGTATCTACAATTGAGACATGCCTATGATGTCACGGTGAGGAAAGGATGTGTCATAGCTAAAATGGATGTGGTACATAAACTTATTCTCCCGAAAGGGGGGAAGAGCGGATTGATATCGCAGGTGTATACTCTATTGCTAGACAAGTTCCTAGCTGGGTTCCCTCTGACGTGGATGATGAAATGGGAGGGTGATTTGGGGGCTGTGTCTAAAGATCAGTGGGAAGATATATTGGAGGCAGTTCCCAGAGTGTCCTTAAGTGAACAGGCTAAACTGTCACAGCTTTTCATCATCCACAGAGTATATAAAACGCCGGTATTTTTACGAAAAATTGGTGTCAGGAATGATGTGTCCGAAGTGCATGGAGGAGGGAGTGGATTTGTTGCATATTCTCTGGTTGTGTCCAGTGATGGGTAGATACTGGGATGAGGTGCTGACCATGATTAATAAAAAATTGGCGTTGAGATTGCAAAAGGATCCTAAGGTATGTGTGTTGGGCTATATGTCGGAGATTGGAGGAAGTGAGTTGGTCAAGGTGGCGGTGGGAAGGCTGCTATATGTGGCCAGGAAACTGGTGGCACAGCGGTGGATCTGGGGGAGTCCGCCAACGGTGGATGAATTCGTGCAGAGGGTGCATGACATGATTATGGAAAAAAGTGTTTGTTAGGAGAGATTGTGGAATGAATGGATGTATCATACCCATATTGTGATATAAGATATGACAGAGACCCTCATGCTCCTATTCATAGGGGGGGGTCAGGCCTATGTTATGTTTTGTGCCTTTAATTTGCTATATTTACTCGTGATTGGGTACATTGTCTACTGCTGAAATGGATGTGTCATTTGATGCTGCCTTATGTTACTGTACTTTTCTGTTTTCTGCATTATGTTGGAAGAGAAAATGTGCATCCAGGAAAAGTTTATTATACCTGTTCAATAAAATGATCCGATTCAAAAAGGGTGAGGGGGGGGGTGAGGTTAGGCTAATGCTATGTTTTGTGCCTATAATTTGCTAGATTTACCCTTAATTGTGTACATGGTATACTACTGAGATGGATTTGTCATCTGATGCTTATACTTTTCAAAATTTCTGTATTATGATGGAAAAGACAATGTGCTATCAGGAAAAATTTATTATACCTGATTAATAAAAATGATTTGATTAAAAAAAGGGGTTATCCAAGGATTAATGTTACCCTCTTTCTAACAAAGCTAGAACCAGCCCTGTACCTCACATGGATCCAGAGATCTCCCCATTCATTGCTCTGCTAGATTTATATCAAGCTGGCAGCACAGGGGGTCTTTTCTGCAACTAAGTTGGTGGGTCCACATGCTCTCCATATCAAAACTCAGGAGGAAGTTGAAAAATGAAACTGAGCATGTACGACCTTCAGTGAGCTGGACAAAAAGAAAAAAATATTTATAAACAGCAGGTGGTGCTGTACAGATACACTTTATTGAATAACTCTGTGGCTATACAATTTTTTTTTTTAATTACTTGCGATTACAAAAGTATTCAGATCCAGGTGGGATCTAGAATCTTTTTTGTGGGACGCCTTTAAAGGACTGAGTCCTTTAACTGCCCAAATCTTCTAGGTGGGAGTCCCTCTGTTCTCTCCCAGGCCCCATATGAGTTATTGTCTGTGACCGAGACAGTTAGACTTGTTGGTAACTAGACTCAGAAAACAATGTTATTCGATATGACACATGCAGACAGGAGGACATCGTTGGAAGCAGAAAAATGCCTGCAATCAAGTCAAATGTGTTTTCACAGGGTTTGTGCTTCACCAGTTTGTTTGAATTATAGCTAATATCATTGAATGTGTTGTCCTCTGTAGTGTTTTATACAAGCATGTATTTGAGATGCTAATTGTTTTTTTTATTTTTTTTATTGCAGGCCCACTTGAACTTGCTTTTGCTTGAAGCCAGACTACAAGCTGCTCTGCTATATGGCCTTAGAGCAATAACCCGTTACATGACGTGACCAGGGACATGGAATTGGTGCCATTCAAGGTGGTATTAATCCCATCGCTGCTGCATTTCTAATGCATAATTTGCACAATTGAGGAGCAAACTTGAGTGATCTTCAAATTTTAAGGAGTGCTGCCCACCAACTCACTCTTGTTTCCTGTTGTGGGCATGACCTCTTTATAGTGTGAACTCAGCTGCCCAGTATAGTACTGTGCACAGCAATACTTTTGTGTATGTACAATGTATGTTATTGTATATAACTGTTTACATGTTGTGACGCTTTGTAGCTATTAATGTTGTACATTGAAAAATTAATCTTATGTGGTATGGGCCAGTTTTTGTTCAGTTTACATGGATCTCAAACTCTGGACCACTTCTCAAGAGCTTCATCCTCATGCCTGTGGGAATCTATCATCTGACTTCTAGCCAAATAAGTCGTCATTAGGGGATGTCCCGTTTCAAACACCACTTTTTATCCTTTTAGGCCTTTTTTTTGTTAGGAGGCCTTAAAAGATTTGCACATTTTAAGGGCATCTGTTTGCCTACATGTTCTAAAATAATATTTCTCAATAAGGGGCTTGTCCTGCAATTCAATATTTGTTAGATGATGCAGTGTAAACAATGCGGCTGTTACATGATAGTTATGGCATCCTCTGGTCTTTAGATTGTCTCTCAGAAGGTTGTCTACATCACGTGTCCCAAGTGCTGGTAAGAAGCCATTTCTTAGTATGCTGATTCCTACTGGCTGTGTTCTATAGTAGCATGAATCAACCTGCTACCCATGTACAAGAGGATCCAGGATGTTTGACAAACCTGCTGGCATGTGTGACAACTAAGGCTACTTTCACACTTGCGTTCGGGGTTCCGCTTGTGAGCTCAGTTTGAAGGCTCTCACAAGCGGCCCCGAACGCATCCGTCCAGCCCCAATGCATTCTGAGTGGATGCGGATCCGCTCAGAATGAATCAGTCTGGCTCCGCTTGGCCTCCGTTCCACTCAGCAGGCGGACACCGGAACTGCAGCGTTCGGGTGTCCACCTGGCCGTGCGGAGCCAAACTGATCCGTCCAGACTTACAATGTAAGTCAATGGGGACGGATCCGTTTGAAGTTGACACAATATGGTGCAATTTTCAAACTGCTCCGTCCCCCATTGACTTTCAATGCAAAGTCTGGACGGATCCGTCTGACTAACTTTCACAGTTAGATTTTTTTTGTGAAATATAATGCAGTAGTGAAAGTAGCCTTAAGGACACATCGGCTGGCTGTTAGGCTACTTTCACACTAGCGTTTTGGCTTTCTGTTTGAGATCCGTTCAGGGCTCTCACAAGCGGTCCAAAACTGATCAGCTTTGCTCTAATGCATTCTGAATGGAAAAGGATCCGCTCAGAATGCATCATTTTGCCTCCGTTCTGTCTCCATTCCACTTTGGAGGCTGACGCCAAAGCGCTGCTTGCAGCATT